>NC_047038.1:23541757-24166757 GCF_011762595.2 Tursiops truncatus | reverse complement strand
TTGGATATGATGATAACTCCTTAGGTACAACACCAAAGACACAATCCATGAAAGAAAGAATTGACAAGGTTGAATGCATTAAAGGTAAAAGTTTTTGCTCTACAAAAGGCATTGTCAAAAAAAAAAAAAAAAGGCATTGTCAAGAGAAGGAAAAGACAAGCCACAGACTGGATGAAAGTATTTGCAAAGATATATCTGATAAAGGAGAGTTATACAAAATATACAACCAACACTTAAAACTCAACAATAAGGAAAAAAACATGATTTAAAAATGGGTCAGAGATCTTAACAGATATTTCAACAAAGAAGATGACAAAATAATAAAGACAGATGGCAAATAATCAGATGAAAATTTGCTTCACCTAATACGTTGTCAGGAAAATAAAAATTAGGACCACAATGACATACCATTATACCACTAGAATGACCAAAATGCAGAATACTGACAACACTAAATGCTAATGAGGATGGGGAAAAACAGAAATTTCATTCATTGCTGGTAGAAATCCAAAATGGTACAGACACTGTGGAAGAGAGTTTTGGATTTCTTACCAAACTAAAAATACCCTTAACATAAAATCCAGTGATCATACTCCTTGATATTTACCCAAATGAGCTAAGCTGAACATTTAAATTCACACAAAAACCTACATATGCATGTTTATAGCAGCAGTCTTACTCATAATTGCCAACACATGAAGCAACCAAGACAACCTTCAGTAGGTGAATGCATAAATACATTGTGATACATCCTAGCAGTGGAATAATATTCAGCACTAAGAACAAATGATCTATCAAGCCATGAAAAGACATGGAGAAAACTCAAATTGATATTATTAAGTAAAATATTATTATATGAAAAGGCTACCTACTGTGTGATTCCAACTATATAACATTCTGGAAAAGGCAAAACTATGGAGATAATAAAGATATTAGTGGTTGCCAGAGGTTAGTGGTAGGGGAGTAAACAGGCAGAACACAGAGGATTACACATTTATCCAAACTCAAAGAATGTACAACGCCAGGAGCGAAACCTAATGTAAACTATGGACTTTGGGTGATAACGATGTGTCATATAAATTTTAACAAATGTGCTGCTGTGGTGTGGGACGCTGATAATGGGGAGTCTATGCATGTGTACAAGCATGGACTGAATGGCAATCTCTGTACCTACCAACATTTTTTGTGAACCTAAAACTTTTCTAAAAAATAAAGTCTATAAAAAAGATTCACATACTTCAAATACTTTTCTTGAGACTGTCAGTATTTCAGTGGGGGAAGCTTTCCTCTAACGATCCTTATTGTTAGGATACATTTTCACTGGAATAGATCTGACTTAGATGTCACCACATAAGTATCAAGGATAGGACAGAAAAGTACACTGTCTTAAATGTTACATCATAACTTTTAGTATATAAATATTTGTTTCCATGCACCCAATTTCTTGTTCATATAAAAATCAAACAGTTGAAGGAAACTATCATGAAGCAATTTTCAAAAATGTTTTAAAAATCAGAGGTCGAGTAAGAAATGATGCAGCTCAAGTAAAATTAACATGCTTTCCCTTTTAAAACTCTTCTACACATGGTCGTTTTGTTGTCCAATATCAAAGAAGCACTCCATGATCAAGGAAGATAGTTAATAAAGTTATAAATTTACACTTTTTTAGTACCTGTACTTTTAAAGATTCTAGTCAATTCAACATTTCCATTCATTCTGAAGTGATCATTTGACGGCCACATATAGATAACCAAATCCATACAGGAAATGAATAAGGAAGGAAATTTAATATTGATGGTTTTATTTTCCTGCCATTTCTTCCCCTATAAAGTCCTACTTTTCCTCGTTGTTAGAATTAAGTTGCTTTTCATTTCAAGTGAGAAACATTGACTTTGGCTCTGTAGAATAAAGGAATTCTTTTGAAAGCATACAGTGGTAGAAAACAAGAAACAATTGAACCAGAAAGACTTGAAAATGTCAGCAAACTTGGAATCTTAAAGGACCTTAACAGCAAGAGTTCACCTATGTTTCTCTAGGACATTGCAATTAACGTACCCTGATGCAAAGCATTTCAGTTCAAATCGCAGATTTCTGAGAGAGCAAAGCTGATTGGCCCTGTGTGAATCCGGCAAGCCACTCATACATGGACAGCATGCCTTTGAGTAAATATAGCCTCTGGATACTCATATCTATGTATTGATTGATTGGGATCATTATAAGGGAGGAGATAATTATGGTAAATCAAGTAAAGAGATTAATTGGTGCTTAAGTGGAATAACAACTTTTTCTCACTTACTTTATTATAATTTAAGTGAACCTAGATAACTAAATTAATGGTAAGAAATAAAAGCAATAAGTAAAACTAGCAGGGAATTTCAACCCTTCATTCCATCTAAAGCATTTACTGCTCTAAAGTGAGCATATTTTTAAAAATTGATTATATGAACACGTTTAATACTATATTTGCCAAAGACAAAAACTGACAAAACAAAAAGTACAAAATATTTTATGTGAAAATATGTATATATTATGGGCATTACAATTTGCCTAGTAAGCATCCATCTTTTCTCCTTCCTATCTGAATATCTATTTTGTTGTGTTCACACTCTCCTTTATTTAACCCATATTCACCATGAGAAGTTGACATGATCCCCGAACACTGTGAGGCTGAGTGACAAGCCTAAGGATATCTGCACCTTTCTTTTTTTTTTTTTTTACTAGTGATCAGTTTAAAATTGGCATCTATCAAAATTCAGATCACTAGTAAGTCTTCAGGAAAGTTTTCTCAGCTTTCCTGAGAGTAACATGATGATGTTAAATCTGAATTATCACTGTCACCTTACTACATGGAAAAAAAAGCCAAGGGGACTAGAGGGAAATGGACCAAGGATTACCCACTTTGGGGAGTCCACCATCCCTCAGATGACCACTTGTGTAAGCCAACATATTTCCTTTCTGCTTAATTGTTTTTGACTTGAGTATTCAGTTACTTTCTGATGACACACATCTGACATACCTTTTCTCTTTACAGATTATTTGGATAATATAGCTGTATAAAGTCATGGAGGCCATGCAAAGTTATTCTCTTAGTAACAAGTATAATTATTCCTTTTTAGGGAAAGAACAATTTTTGTTGAAAATAGCTTTTGGATTCATGTGGGAAAACAAAGTGACGGTAATTACCAAGGAGTGAGAGAAGGGAGCAAGCCTGAGGGCTGCACGGAGAAACAGGTGAGAGTGTGGTCCAGCCCTGGGAGCCTGAAGGTTCCAGGGAGCAGTTCCCCCATGTATTTTGTGCACTAAATGATATGACACCTCCTTACAATCCCACAGACTTCGGCAATAAAAAAAAAAAAGGTAAATGCAATATGTTTAGTTATGTTAAAATCCTGTGGCATCATCAGAAAATCCACAAACAACAAATGCTGGAGAGGGTGTGGAGAAAAGGGAACCCTCCTGCACTGTTGGTGGGAATGTAAATTGATACAGCCACTATGGAGAACAGTATGGAGGTTCCTTAAAAAACTACAAATAGAGTTACCGTGTGACTCAGCAATCCCACTACTGGGCATATACCCAGAGAAAACCATAATTCAAAAAGACATATGCACCCCAATGTTCATTACAGCACTATTTACAATAGCCAGGTCATGGAAGCAACCTAAATGTCCATCGACAGATGAATAGATAAAGATGTGGTACATATATACAATGGAATATTACTCAGCCATAAAAGGAATGAAATTGGGTCATTTGTAGAGACGTGGATGGATCTAGAGATTGTCATACAGAGTGAAAGAAAGAGAAAAACTAATATCGTATATTAACGCATGTATGTGGAACTTAGAAAAATGGTACAGATGAACCGGTTTGCAGGGCAGAAATAGAGACACAGATGTAGAGAACAAACAAATGTACACCAAGGGGGAAAGTGATGGGGGAGGTGGTGGTGGGATGAATTGGGAGACTGGGATTGACATATACACACTAATATGTATAAAATAGATAACTAGGGGCTTCCCTGGTGGCGCAGTGGTTGAGAGTCCGCCTGCCGATGCGGGGGACACAGGTTCGTGTCCCGGTCTGGGAAGATCCCACATGCCGCGGAGCGGCTGGGCCCGTGAGCCATGGCCGCTGAGCCTGCGCGTCCGGAGCCTGTGCTCCGCAGCGGGAGAGGCCACAACAGTGAGAGGCCCGCGTACCGCAAAAAAAAAAAAAAAGATAACTAATAAGAACCTGCTGTATAAAAAATAAATAAAATAAAATTCAAAAAAATCCTGTGGAAGTCAGTGGGGATTTTCTCAGAGGTTTGAAAGGATTGTGAAAATTCGCCCGTATGGACAGGGAACAGAAACAACATCTGTACTATTAGTAGACATTGGAATAACACACCAAAAAATATTAATGGTGGGCATTTCTTTGTTGAGTTTTCCTTGTATTTTTTCCCTCTGTTTTTCAACATTGTGTTGTTTTCACTACGGAAGAAGTAAATTTTCATGATCAGAAAATGTACTCAATGTTATAAATAATGTCTATTGACAAAGCCAATGACTACAAGCAGGGCGACACTGGTAAATCTTAGAGAAAGGGAGGTATCTTAGTGATGTTTATCGCAATGCATGTGATGGATTGAAACATCAGGTAGTGTGTGACAAAATGATAAGTCAAATATATCTAATCTGTCTAAAGAATAGAAAGAAACCTCAGAGACACCAAGATGATGAGAGTAGTAAAAAGATCTGATAATTGGATATTATGATAAACTAGCACATAGTTCTATTTTTAGTTTTTTGAAAAACCTTCATACTCTTTTCCGCAGTGTTTTACAGTCCCACCAACAGTATACGAGGGCTTTCTTCTCTCCACATCCTCGCCAACATTTGTTATTTGTGTTCTTTTTGATGATAGCCATTCTGACAAGTGTGAGGTGATATTTCCTTGTGGTTTTGATCTGCATTTCTCTTATGTTAATGATGTTGATGATATTTTCAGGTGCCTGTTGGCCCTCTGTATGTAATCTTTGCAAAAATGTCTATTCAGGTCTTCTGCCCATTTTTTAATTGGGTTGTTTGTTTTGTGATGTTGAGTTGTGCAAGCTGTTTATAGATGTTGTATATTAACCCCTTATTGGTCATATCATTTGCAAATATTTTCCCACAATCAGTAGGTTGTCTTTTTGTTTTGTGGATGGTTTCCTTTGCTATGCCAAAGCTTTTAAGTTTAATAGGTCCTATTTGCTTATTTTTGCTTTTATTTCCTTTACTTTAGGAGATAGATTTTAAAAATATTTCCACAATTTATGTCAGAGTGTTCTGCCTATGTTTTCTTCTAGGAGTTTCATGATTTCCAGCCTTACACTTAGGTCTTTACTTTTTTTTTACTTTATTTTTATATATGGTGTTAGAGAATGTTCCAATTTCATCTAGCCTACAAGGTCTTAATAAGAAAAAATTCTAGTCCTCTAAAAGGTTTCTTGTTAAATAATCAGTAGCGCTTGATGACAAGGAATTACAAAATTTGTACAGCCTTTCTTTTTACTATACAAATTTCACAGAGCTTGAAGTGTTACTATATGTTGAAGATAAATGTTATAATAACTCTTTGCTACCTTGCATAATTCTATTGAAGAAAAAAAGTTTCCATGTTAGAGGCACATGCTAAAGTGTTTTGAGTAAATCTAAACATTGTTAGGGTTTTGCCTTCAAGTGTTCCAGAGACAGAATAGGAGAAAAAGAAATAGATTGAATAATGTGGAGATATAACTAGTGAAGCTGGGAGATTATTATGCTATTACCATTGTTTATTTAATATTTTCATCATAAGAGTTAAAATAGAAAACAAATAAATGATTTTTAAAAGACAAAAAAATCCTGAAAGAAATAATATTTTTCTACTTTAAACTTAAAAAGCATGTTTTACTTAAATGACTTCTATTCTCAGAGATAAGTGTTTTTCAGAGGAAAGGCAAAAGTTGCACTAATAGAGGGGGAAAAAATGTTCCATTGATATAGTTTGTAGAAATTTAGATTATATCACAAAGGCAAATGGCTTTATAACGATAGCCATTTCAAAAATAGAAAAGAAGCATAAAGTGGTTATATCAAAATACTATCCTGATTTTTAAACTTACGTTTTGTTCATTTAACTCCCATATTGGGATTTTGATAGCAACTCTGGTTCATACCAAAGCAAAAATAAGTACAAAAAAGACAACAAAAAAACACATAAAAAGCATTTGTACTTGCTATAAATCAGATGTAATCTGATGATCCGATGCTGATTGGAGATCCACTGTTTATCCTCCCAGAGAAGAGCAGCACTGGATGTGGAGCAGGGACAGGAGGATTCGGGAGAGCATTGGAGATGAGAGTGTAAGGTGTGGAGGGAGCAGAGTTTTCAGAGTGGGGAGGTGTAGACAACATAGTAGTAACAAGACGGTCTTAATAGTGGAAACGTCCTCCGGCTTCTCCCTGGACAATACACTGTCCAGTATTCTAGGAGACTTGTAAACTCTTACAGAAAGAGGAGTTGAATTCCTTATTTGGGTTTGGAGTAAAGAAAGGAAACTTCTGAACATGGTGGAGTGTAACAGAACCAAGAAGGGAGTTTCCTTGCAGTCCAGTTTCTATAATCAAATATCCATAGTTACTTAAGCAGTTGTTCCAAATCAGCATTGCTGACTTTTCTTTAAGATGGATAAAAATGGACTACTGCATGTTTAATGTTTTCATCTAAAGCAATGTAAAAAATATCCTTAATTAATAAATGTTTTTTAATTTTTATTGATTTTGGGTTTATATGCATTACAATGTAGAATCTGAAGTATACGCACACACACGTGTGTAACAGACACACCTATCAAGATATAAAATATGTTCACTACTACAGAATGTTTCCTCATTTTTTTCTATCTGCCAGACTCCTTTGTTCTGACTTCTGTCATCATATATTAGTGACTTGTTCTTGAAATTTATTTAAATTTGAACAATGCAAGATAGATTCATTTTATATGGTTCCTTTTGGTCAACATACTGTCCCTGAGATTCAGGCAGGTTATTGTGTATAAAAGTGCATTTTAAAAAATTTTGTGGGTCTTCCCTGGTGGTGCAGTGGTTGAGAGCCCGCCTGCCGATGCAGGGGACACGGGTTCATGCTCCGGTCCAGGAAGATCCCACATGCCGCGGAGTGGCTGGGCCCGTGAGCCATGGCCGCTGAGCCTGCGCATCCGGAGCCTGTGCTCCGCAACGAGAGAGGCCACAACAGTGAGAGGTCCACATACCGCAAAAAAAAAAAAAATTTGTGTAAGATAACATTGTATGCATATACCAGAGTTGATTCATCTATTCTTCTTTTCACAGACATTTGGGTTGTTTCCAATTTTAGTTTTTCTTTTGACAGCAAGTAGTTGTTAATAGTTTGGTACTATTAGGAGGAAAGCTGCTATGAATAGTTACATGCCTTTTATAGCCAATGTGTAAATTTATCTTTTGACATATAAATAGAAATGAAATTACCAGCTCATGGAATAGGAAAATGCTTAGTTTTAGTAGGTACTGCCCAAGAGATTTCCGAAAGTGCTTTTTAAAATCAGTTTACAATCCCTCCTTCAAAGTACAAGACTTCCACTGGCTTCACATTCTTGCTAATACTTAAAACTGTCAACTTTTAAATTTTTATCCAAACATTTATCTGGGATGTTTAGTACTATTTCGTTGTGGTTTTCATTTTCATTTATCCAATGAATAATGGTATTAAGACTGATTTTATAAGTTTATTGCCCATTTGGAGATTCTTCTTAGTAAAGTGTATTTTCCAGAGATGTGTGTAAAATATGTAAATTACGTGTTTTCTTTCCTTCTTTGTTTGTGGTGGTTCTTTACATATTCTGGATATTAATCTTTTCTCATATATAAATTTGAAATATCTTCTCCCAGTCTGTGACTTGCCGATTTACTTCTGAGGACTGTATTTTGATGAACTGAAGTTCTTAATTTTAATGAAGCCCAATTTATTAATTTTTATGTCTAATACTCTCTGTGACCTGAATAATGTATTTTGGACTATACAATATCACAGAGGTATCTCCTATGTAAACTTCTATAATATTTATAATCTTTAAATTTTATATCTATAATCTATAATCTTGGTTGTTTTAGCTTTCATGTTTATGTCCATGATACATATAAAATTAATATTGGTATATTGTATGGTAGTTGTCAATTTTGCTCCTGCCAAATTTGCTAAACTGATCATTCTTTCCTTAAATGAACTGCATTGTCTCTTTTGCCATAAACTAAGTGAACATAGTTGAGTGTTTCTTTATTTTTTGCATTTCTCAATTTGCCTAAGCTTGCACTAATTACCACAGCTTTAAAGTAAACCTTGAAATATGGTACAATAATTCCTCCAATACTGTGCTTGTTCTTCAAATTTGCACTACCTATTCTAAGTCTATTGCCTTTATATATAAGTTTTAGGCTTTTGCAGTCCTTAAATTTTAGACTATGACATCTGGCCTTAAAATATTTTACTTTTGGGGGATAGAATAATTACATAATTAATATGCTTAATATGTAGAATACTGTCTAATTTTCTATGTTTTCTCAGATTAGAGTAGTAGCATTGTATTTCAGCTTCTATTTAAATAGGGCTTGAAATATTTCTTAGATTGTATTCACTCTATATATTAATTTAAGGATATTAACAATATACAATATAGATCTCAACATACAATTATTTAATCAGTTAACACGGTATCTATTTCCAATTTTAGGGTTAATTTTTCTTAGAAATATTTTGTAGTTTTAAGTTTAGAGATCTTCTATGACTCCATTTTTTGAGATTTTTGTCTTTATGGCAAATTTTTTCTATTTTAACATCTTTATTGGAGTATAATTGCTTTACAATGGTGTGTTAGTTTCTGCTTTATAACAAAGTGAATCAGTTATACATATACATATGTTCCCATGTCTCTTCCCTCTTGCATCTCCCTCCCTCCCACCCTCCCTATCCCACCCCTCTAGGTGGTCACAAAGCACCAATGTGATCTCCCTTGCTATGCAGCTGCTTCCCACTAGCTATCTATTTTACATTTGGTAGTGTATATATGTCCATGCCACTCTCTCACTTTGTCACAGCTTACCCTTCCCCCTCCCCATATCCTCAAGTCCATTCTCTAGTAGGTCTGTGTCTTTATTCCTGTCTTACCCCTAGGTTCTTCATGACCTTTTTTTTTATTATTATTAGATTCCATATATATATATATATGTTAGCATACGGTATTTGTTTTTCTCTTTCTGACTTACTTCACTCTGTATGACAGACTCTAGGTCCATCCACCTCACTACAAATAACTCAATTTCGTTTCTTTTTATGGCTGAGTAATATTCCATTGTATATATGTGCCACATCTTCTTTATCCATTCATGCGATGATGCGCACTTAAGTTGCTTCCATCTCCTGGCTATTGTAAATAGAGCTGCAATGAACATTTTGGTACATGACTCTTTTTGAATTATGGTTTTCTCAGGGTATATGTATGGCAAACAATTTTGATGCTATTATAAATGGTATTTTCATATTTAATTTCAATTTTTTACTGATGTATAGCAATAAAATTGATTTTGTATGTTGACATTAAGTTTGATGAATTTTCAAAATTTACATCTAAATTCTGATAATTTCTTTATAGAATTTAAAAAAAATCATTTGTAAATAAAGACAAGTCTTACCATTTATTTTCAATGTTTATGCCATTTTTTTCCCCTTGTGCTATTTACTGGCAGTGGTTTTTGAGTACAATATTTCATTCTAACCTCAGAAGACATGCATTAATATTTTGCTATTGACTGTAATATCTGTAATTTATAAAACATAGATAGATTTAGCAATAGGTGTGATAGGTAAATGTAGATATAGATACCCCTCATCTGATTAAGGTAGTTTCTCTCTATTACAAGTTAATTGACAATAGTTATCTTATATGGGTGATGAATTTAATAAAATATATTTCCAGCATCTACAAGAAATAATGTGCTTCTCTTCTTTATCCTTTAAATGTGGTGCATTATACTGATTGATCTTCCAGTGGTAAATCCCACTTGCACTCCTGGAATTGTCTGCTCTTGGTCATAATTAATCTTCCTTTTTATATACTGTTAGATCCTATTTGTTATTATTTAGGGTTCTTACATCTATGTCTATGAGAGTTAGTGTGTATTTAATTATAATTTCTTATAATAGCTTTTTTAAGTTTTAGTATCAAAACTTTTGTTGGTCTCATGAACTAAGTTTGAATTTGTGTAAGATTAGCATTATTTCTTCCTTGAATGTTTGGAAAGATTTATCAGTGAAACGCGGTCTTGCCATTGAAGGGTTTATTTTGTTTGTGGTGGAGGTGAGTTGTCAATTATGGATTCGATGTCCTTAACAGGTATAGGAATATTCAACATTTTTACTTCTCCTGGTAGTTTTGGTAAATTGTGTAGAAAATTATCCATTTGTCATACTTATGTATTTGGTGTCATAAATATGTTTTTATATCATCTTATTATTAATTTTAATATTGTTATAATTCCACATCCCTGCACAAACCTTCCTGCTCTTCAGGAAATAATAGAGATATAATTAGAGCATGACCTGAAGTATTCGTATAATTCATCATTCAAAGCTCTCTAAATAATCAAAATGCCTGTTTGACCTTGGGAGACACTCAAATGAGAAGTGTTGCTAATTTGTGCATAGAAATTGCATATGTTTACGTGTTTAATGCTGGAAGAATCCCAGATACCATTTCACTGTCAGCCCTACTTTCAAGCAGAACCAGTTCTGGCACGTTTCAGAAAAAAAATCTGTCATCTTTTATGTAAATGAGTTTGTAGTTGGCTGTATCATAGTGTATTCAAATATCTCCTTTAAATATATTAAATATGTTTAAATACCTACAATTTTGAATACATACTTTTAAACTAATATTAAACATCTGCACCATAGCAAAAATTCAGGAGTTTAGTAAATGATGTTAAAGCTCAGAAAATTATTACATCACGGTGTTTTAGTTTAATATCTTAAATTATGGAAGATTTTTAGTAAATTCAAGGTATATCCCAGAGGATTCTTTGGATATGGGGAGCTTTGGAACTTGAGATAATAATAGTAAAATAATAATTAACAATAAAAGAACAATATTATTGTCTAACATTTATTAAACACTTTCAATGTACCCAATATTTGCTAAACATTTTATGTAAATCATCAAATTAATAAATTCTGAACAGAGGTAAATGCTGTTAATATTCACTTTCTGCACACGAGGCAACAGGCTTAAGCAAGTTCATTTGCTCATCTAAAGTCTCAAAGCTAGTATGACAACAGAAACAACAATCACTACTGCCTATCTACTACAGTGGTCATAACTCTTACAGACAAACAGCAGCAGAGCTGGACAGGTGTGCTTTCTAGAGTAATGTATTGCTTAGTCAATTAATTCCTCATAGTGGAAGAATTTATGATCTTTCTGTATCAGTTCCTTGGGAAAAAGAGAGACTAAGTAAGAAATCAGTTATCTATAAAAGAATAGTGACATTCTATAACTGATGAGTGAAAAAGGACCATTAAAGATAATCAGTTAAACAGAATTTAGCAAAAGCATCACTCTAGGCATAGGGAGCGTTAAGTTTTTAATTGAGTTGGCTAGATATGTTTCCCAATAGAAAATGCACGCAGTAGATGGTTTGGAAGAATGGGAAATAAACCCAGAGCCTCAGATGATTTTTTAAAAATATCCTAGATTGTTCAAGTTAATGTTAGAGCCAGAGACTTCTTACAATTTGATTTCAGAAATAGCTAATAGTTTTCTTAGAATTAAATCTGATGAGTAAGGCAAGGATCAGAAATAGTAATACTATTCAGTCATAAAAAGAAGATAGAATTAAGGAAAGTAGAATGACATTTAAGGCCACTCAGTCGTGTTTTAATAGATGGCTCCACTTTTAGGATAAATCTATAGTCTCCCAATTCAACTATATTGAAACACAAAACGCATTCTGCAGTATATACAGTTTGATATTACTAGCAAAACTAATTGTACTTACATATAGTAACGTTTAACTTTGCATGTATTCTACTTCTCCTATTCCATGATCATTTTTGAAAATGTTACTTCTCATACATAAATCTCTAAAAGCTAAAAAGAAATCAATAGTATCACATGGTTACATTGTATTTAGTCACAAAAAGAGCCTGTTCTCTTTCTTATAGGCCACAACTTACAAGGCATGTCACTCAGCTAAGAAAAACCATCGAATGTACCATGGTACCAAATCATCCTGTCATTTACAAGGATGTATGTAGAAAATTTTCAACTCTTTGCCAGTGTGTGTTAGGTAGATTGGGGTGCTAACAAAGATGAAGAAAAAAAGACATCATTGGCATTTCGGTAAAGAAAACTGACAGATCCCTAACTCCATAAGCAAAAGGTCATTCCATGCAAGTACTCAGAAATCTAGATCTATCTCTTCTCTCAGTTTCTTCCATTTCACTCTTCAACAGAAATAATAACAGTGTAGGAAAAAAGTGTTAGAAGCACAACCACTACTTTTTGTTTGGTATTCTGCTTTAACTTAACCTGTCAAAGCAGAGAGACTGTTCTTAGTATGTTATCTAATATGAAATCATGGATGGAGCATTTGGCATTGAATTTAAACAACCCTGACTTTGAATTCCAACTTAACAACTTTTGCATTATGAGATTTTGGACCAGTTACATGCTCTCAACAACTTGATTTTCATACCCTGTAAAACTGACATAAAAAACATTACCACAGGTTTATTTTTATAAGATTAAGAAGTGAACTATGTTAAGTAAGTCAAAGGAGGACCTTAAAAATTGCAAATATCATTATTTTGTTTGAAATTTACTTTATTGATTCTTAAAAACAATTATTATTTGAAAACAATCCTCCCAAATGACAGTAATTGAGATCAGTAAGGTCATTTGCTAGACAGTAAACCTTTCTGGAGATGTTTTCCAAAATATAAAAAAGACAATCTTCATTCTTATTTTAGGTTACTTTTGAGCATGCCACCATTTTAAATGGAAGAAAATTAAATTGGTGCTCCTGAAATTGAGAAAATATAAAAAACTTTTAAAATGGCAAAACCAAAAGCTCCCAATATAACTAATTCCTCCTAGGCCCATACTTTAAAAAATAATGAAATTTTGGGGCTTCCCTGGTGGCACAGTGGTTGGGAGTCCGCCTGCCGATTCAGGGGACATGGCTTCGTGCCCCGATCAAAGACATTTTGAGAATAGTACAAGGTGGACAGTGGTGACCCTTATATTGCCACAAACATTGGTTGATATTCTATACAGCTTGGAGTCACAGAATGCCTGCTCTGAAATTAGAATCAAATCTTGCTCTTGTGAAAAAAACTCTTGAATAATGAGTTTCGACTTCAAAATCACATTTGAATGGGAAGGTGTATGAATATATTGTGTTTGATAATGTGCATGAATATATTGTGTTTACTTGTATTTTGTGTGAAGATTTTTTTAAATATTTATTTATTTATTTATTTATTTATTTATGGCTGCGTTGGGTCTTCGTTGCTGTGCGTGGACTTCCTCCAGTTGCCGAGAGCGGGGGGCTACTCTTCCTTGCAGTGCTCGGGCTTCTCATTGCAGTGGCTTCTCTTTTTGCGGAGCACGGGCTTCAGTAGTTGTGGCTCGCGGACTTAGTTGCCCCGCGGCATGTGGGAACTTCCCGGACCAGGGCTCGAAACCGTGTCCCCTGCATTGGCAGGTGGATTCCCATTGGCAGATAGATTCCCAACCACTGCGCTACCAGGGAAGCCCTTGTGTGAAGATTTAATCAGAGACGTCGGAATTAAAGAACAGATGGAAGCTTTATTTAAATTTAGAGAGAATGAATACCACATGCTGGGCTCAATAAAGCAATTTAACTAAGTTTTCCATCTTATATAAATTTTATTTAATGATCTGTTCAACTTAGGAATTCTAAAATAGCAAAAATACTACCTGTAAAACCACTGACCCTATATGTTTCTCACATATGTATGAGCATAACAATATGTGCTGAGAAGATAGATGTTTATGTTTATGATGTTGTCCAAAGGATTAAACTTTCATTATTGATTGATTAGGTCTACCATAATTTTTTAAGTCTAACCTGCCCCACAAAAATAAATAAATAAATAATCACTAATGAGTCCAGATAAAGGAAAGCAAGGATTTGAGTTCAATGCAAAGACTAGAATGTATTTTCTTTCTTTTTTCTTTTGAATTTTATTTTATTTATTTTTTTATACAACAGGTTCTTATTAGTAAGAACTAATAGAATGTATTTTCAACAGGTCCCCAGTGGAGTTTTCATGGGCTCCAACAGCCTCAAAGATTTAAATGCCAGATTTCTGTTTAATTACTATCCTTCTTTGCATTCTTAGTATTGCTCTGTGTTCCACTCCCTGGTTTAGTACCAAGAGTTAAACAAAAATCATTTTTACTTTGCCTCACCTTTTAACACCATAAAGATAAAAAATATAAAAATGATTTTTTCTCTTTCAACTTCTTTCTTTATTACAGTGTACATCCCCACATGACATAATACAGGTGAAAGAATCTCAAATACTTACAGAGCTAAATAAATATAAAAAATAATGTATTAGTCATTATTATTATTAATGTTAATAGTTTGGAGTTTAATAAATAACTAAGTTTATCGAAGTCAAAACCAGTAGATAAGGAGGGGGATTTTGATCATAGCAGAAGGTTAATATTAGACCAACCTTTGCAGAGGAAACCATTATATACTCTGAACAATACTTAAAAAGAAATATTTGAAGGCACTAGAAAGTGACAACAAACAGGCAGAAACTTGAAGGTATTAGACCCTTGACAGAAGGGAACTGCACTGAGTGAGATCTACTAATGCATGACACCTTCAGAGGGCGCTCCACAGTCCATGTTGCTCAGTGCACATATAACTTAAGCAAAAAACCTCAGACTTTGGCTTGAGTTGTCAGAAGATGGAGTTAGAAGGCAACCAGAGTGGCAGGGAGTTGAGAAGAGAAATCCCATAAAGGAAGGAGCTATAGCAGGAGCCCACAAATATACATACAAGCCCTGCCCATATCCTTAGATTACACCTAAACTGTACATACATAAGGAAAACTTCAAGGTTCTCAGTAAAAAGCCACAGCAGTAGTCTAAAAGAAGTGAATATTTAGAGCTGCTGCACAATGACTGTTTTGGTTTTTGAGTTCAATAAATTATTTAATTACTAAACAAAGATCAGTACAATTAAGAGGAAGATAAGAGAAGCTAGAAAAGTAAACACTTCCAGTTATGCAAAGGAATGGGGAAAAGTCGCCAATAATTAAAAGTAGTTGAGAGACTACGAACCTGAGGTTAACCTTATGTATATAGTGACCAAAGGAAAATATGATAATAAAATTGACTTAATGGGGAATCTATAAAACACAGAGAGCAAAACAAAACAAAAATGGAACTCTAAAACTAAAACATACAAAAAGTGAAATAAAAGTTTACAAGATAGGCTTAGATCAGAGAGAGCAGAAGAAAGCTGAAATTCGAGGCAGATCTATTGAAATAATCCAATCTGAAGAACATAAAGAAAAAACCTGTGTGGCAACATGACTTGAGATGTGGGAGCGTGAGCCAGTTGATGAGGGATCGACATGGGAGAGTGGACCAGTTTAAGTAAGTAGTCAAGCCTGCAGGGTGACGAGGATGCAGACGTAGTAAGAAGCGGCAGGTAGAATGAGTCAATCGTATGCGTATTGTAGAAAGTGTCTGTGTGGGACAGCTGTCCAGCATGAGATATTGAAGCCTAAATGAAGCATGATGGGCATCCTCTCTAAAAGACAGCTTAATACAAGGTGTTGGAGCCTGAGTGAGTGATTCTACATGGGAAGCAATCTGACATGGGTTGTCAGAGCCCTGATAGATACGGAAAATACCTTCCTCTGTTGAATACATTTACTTAGGACAGTGAAAAACAAAAAACTCAAATTTTGTTTTGATTATACTCTGTGAATCATGCTTGTTTAGTGTCCTGGTTACATACATGCAGTTCATCAAATCTTTGCATCGCTATTTACAGAAATGATGAATGTGGGTTTCAAAGAGTAACTTTCCCTGAGTAACACATGAAAAACCCAGGACTAGAACTTACTTCTCTTAAATCACAGTGCAATGCCCTTTTCACTACTACCACACCGTGCTTTAACATCAGCCCTCCAGTTACTAATTATAAAATAACTCACTGTTAATAGACAGTAGATAGTAATAGTAATAGATAGTAAATGACTATTTTATGTTGTTTATGTTAAGTTTATGTTGAATATGTCGACTTTGTATTTTCAGCTCAAAGACTATGACAACTGCCCACTGAAGATCAGAACAAAACCTTTCTTTTGTATGATGCTTTACAAATACGAAAGACTTTTCATGTGCATTGCCAACCTTGATGAAAATTAACATAGGCTAATTACATTTTATTATATTTTTATTAGAGAGATGCTATTTAATTAGATAAGAATTTATAAAATATATATTTCATGACACGTATACAAGAATATTCAGCTAATAGGATGTTTCCACCAGTTTTCTAGATTAGGCTGCTCAAAGTGTGAGTAGTACAGAGGTGAAAAAATATGGACTTTGAAGTCGGGAAGTTTGTTGGATAATTTAGGCATACTAATTTACTAGCTGAAATGAGGTTTGGGTTGTTACTTAAGTTACTGACTACTCCTTTAGTCAGTTTCTCAAAAGAATTAAAAACAGGATTCTAAATATTTTGAAGGTGTCTTGAGAGGGCTATTTTGGAGTGGGAAATTGTTACTCGAAAAGTGTCAGCAATTCTAAATATCTTCTCCCTAGAGATTCACTTTTATAGTATTCCCCATCCACTTTTATAATATCCTCCTATATTCCCATTCTTTCTACACATTTCACAAGTTTCCTACCTTATTGTCTCATCACCCATTTCCCGCCAAGTACTTTTTTGGCTCCATATTATTTTATGGCTTTATGATAAATTTTCAGGTATGTTTATATATCCATGTACTGGACAGCGTGATTCAGACCCATAAAGGTGGGCAGTTTTGCTGCTCATCCTTTGACATGCATCTGCCATGTATCCAGGATTCTCATCCTGCTTTGCAGCTGTTCAGAGATTCTCGATATGGTATATTTCAGTCCCTGTATATCAAGCTCAACTAAAACATCTTTAATATACAACTAAAGCACATTTATCTCAATTGAATTTATCTACCTCCTTAAGAAAATAGCAATCTGTTGGTCAGTGCTGAATTGTGAGAAACTGACTTGTAACCTACCCCCAAGGTATCAGCATTATAAATGATGAGTTTATTTGCTCATAATAAATAGTTTGTTTTTGTTTCTGTTTTTGTTTTTGCGGTACGCGGGACTCTCACTGCTGTGGCCTCTCCCGTTGCGGAGCACAGGCTCTGGACGCGCAGGCTCAGCGGCCATGGCTCACGGGCCCAGGCACTCCGCGGCATGTGGGATCTTCCCAGACCAGGGCACGAACCCGTGTCCCCTGCATCGGCAGGCAGACTCTCAACCACTGTGCCACTAGGGAAGCCCCATAATAAATAGTTTGAAATGGCAAAATTTTATGTAAGATATTAGAAGAAGCATGGTCCTTCCTGGTCAAATGATTGATTAGTAGCCACAATTTTTCTAGCATTGGTTCTGGAGGTGTAGGTGTGAGCACACATTAATTTTTAATAGACTCTAGTAAGATGGACAAGCTTCTTTTCCCAGAGTAACTTTACATTGCCTCTATTAACGTTCTTGAAGTACTTCATCTGAGAAGAAGCATACATCCACTCATCAATGGAAATAAGGCCGATAAGGGGACAAAGTGAAAAAGAGTAGATGGGAGAAGCATGTTAATATGTATGTGACCTAGTGCTTCTCCTTTATTTTTATATTCATGTAGCCAGTTCTGATTTATTTGCATTTCTTTATCTAGAATCATGACGCCTCAGGCCTGGAATAGCTTCCTCCTTGAACTAACATACCTGAGTATTATGTAGTCTTCACTTCTTTCATAATAAACCATCTTCACCCAAACAACCCGTCTGAATGCACTCTTTTTTTTTGTTTGCCCGTGCTTGTGTAAATTAGATTGTAAACTTAAGAAATTCTACACCCTTTTACTTAGACTGCACAACCCACAGCGATAAGATGCTAAGACGCTATTTGAAGTAAATTAGTTGTTAGAAAATATCAGTGAAAACAGTGTAGTGCAATTTCATATGTTTAAAAGCATACACAAGAATATATATTTACATTAAAAGGCATGTGCAATCTTTAATGTTTTCAGAAATACATTTTCTCCATTTTCTGCTTTTTTGTTCATGGGTACTATATCAACATGTTTTAATTCATAAGTATGAAGGTAAGGGATCTGAAAGCAAGACTGCTGTGTGAGCACTTTTTCTTCGCGATGCCAGAGCCGAGTCGGCAGAGAAGAAAGGAGGCTTGTAATGAATCGTAAGTAGTTGTGATAAAAGACATCACAGGCAGTTTCCTGACAGAAGCCTGAGATTTAATCACCCGAAGCTGCTTTTGCAGCCGCTGCCGAGGCCCGTTGGCTTCGCCGTCAGGGAGCGGAATGCCTGTCAAGCCCGCAGTGAAGCAAACGAATAGCTGGCAACGCGCTGCCTGCGGAAAACGGAAGATGCTCACACGCCGTTTCTTTCCCTTCCGCACATTTTGATCGTGTGTTGTGTTATCTACAGAAAATACCGAGCCTGTGTATCACTACAAAGGGACATCTGGGGGAAAAGTTTGCTATTAAATCTATGGAAAGGAGGAAAATGCTCCTTCAGGGTTTAAGCTGATGGTTAGAATCTTGCCCCTAAGTAAAGCAAAGATCTATATTGATCATACATCAAGAACTTTTAAGCTTTACAGGAATACAATTAAAATATTTTCAATGAGATATCATCTCACACTGGTCAGAATGGCCATCATCAAAAGAGTCCACAAACAATAAAGGCTGGAGAGGGTGTGGAGAAAAGGGAACCCTCTTGCACTGTTGGTGGGAATGTAAATTGATACGGCCACTATGGAGAACAGTATGGAGGTTCCTTAAAAAACTAAAAATAGAGCCACCATATGATGCAGGAATCCCACTCCTGGGCATATATCTGGAGAAAACCATAATTCAAAAAGAGTCATGTACCACAATGTTCATTGCAACTCTATTTACAATAGCCAGGACATGGAAGCACCCTAAGTGTCCATTGATAGATCAATGGATAAAGAAGATGTGGCACATATATGTAATGGAATATTACTCAGCCATAAAAAGGAATGAAATTGAGTTATTTGTAGTGAGGTAGGTGGACCTAGAGACTGTCATACAGAGTGAAGTAAGTCAGAAAGAGAAAAATAAATACTGTATGCTAATACATATATATGGAATCTAAAAAAAATGGTCGTGAAGAACCTAGTGGTAAGACAGGAATAAAGATGCAGACCTAATAGAGAATGGACTTGAGGACATGGAGAGGGGGAAGGGTAAGCTGGGACAAAGTGAGAGAGTGGCATGGACATATATACACTACAAATGTAAAATAGATAGCTAGTGGGAAGCAGCCGCATAGCACAGGGAGATCAACTCGGTGCTTTGTGACCACCTAGAGGGGTGGTATAGGGAGGGAGGGAGGAAGATGCAAGAGGGAAGAGATATGGGGACATATGTATATGTATAACTGATTCACTGTGTTATAAAGCGGAAACTAACACACCATTGTAAAGCAATTATACTCCAATAAAGATTTTTTTAAAAAATTTCATTTGGTAATGGAGAGGCGATGGTAAGAATTATATAGTCTATGCAACATTGTAATACTTCCAAATATAAGCAAGCCCTTAAGTCACACTGCTTGTGTGACCTTAAATAAGTAATTTCACCTCTTAGCTGGTTTCCCAGTCTAGAAAGTGGGAAAACAACCTCCCTCTCACTGCTTTATAGAAAAGTAAATTAGATCATCTATGTAAAGGCCCTAACATATGAAAGATATTTAAGACAAATGAGGTCCCCTTCCATTTAATAGAATTAAACCCCAGATTATCCATTCCTATACAGGATCTCAACATCTATTTATTATAATCTTCAGAGTCGTTTGATAAGTACTTGCAGGATTCAGGTAATATATGAAAAACTGTGTGCTCCAGTGCTCGCCTCTGCTGGGAAAATGTGGCACTGGAGCCAGACAACAAAAGAGGGCAGAAGCAGGAGCCCATTTACAGCATTGGAAAGAAGGCCAATTAAATTTAGGATTTTCATTAATATCTCGGTTCATCTTGATAAATGCAGAATTATGTGAAATTTTCAGTATCTAGAATTACCAGAATGGTTATATTTTTTACTTTAAAGGTTTATAAAGTAAAATAATATTCATAATATTAGCTATCAGGCATGAGAATTACAATGTGCTCTGTATAATAGGTACTTTAATATGCTTTACTTTAATATACTATCTCACTTAATTTTCATAACTAAACTTTCACATATAGCTCTCTCTATATGACGTGTGTGTGTGTATTTGTGTGTGTATACATGCTTGCTCACTTGAGAGATGTTTTACTGAGCCAGAGAGTAAACCAGAGTATGTTTATTTTAAGAGTCCATGTTGTTTCTTTTACACTGTACTGCAGAAACATTATAAATTAGATTGAGTGTGGTGACTGAAAGCAGAATAATGCATTAAGCGTGTCTGTACCGATTTTGATACAGAAATTAATTGAGCCCCTCTCCTAGTTTAGTGTGAAAATTTGTTGCTATAGACTCATCTGTACTATCATATTCACAAGCACAAGGAAAATTCATTTATATATATCTAACCATGTACTGTCCTAAAAAAGATTTTCATTTCCATTTAAACATACAAAATCAGGCTATGAAAAACACCATGTTAAGATAGGTGGAAGTGGTACCTACAGAAATAGTCTGCAACTTTCCCAAGAAAGTAAAAGAATAATGATAATGCAGAAAGAAAACTTTTTCTACCTGTAGCTGATGGATTTAGTTAAATTTTATGTGGGCTGGGATTAAAGAAAGTAGAGTGAGATAAAGGAATTTTCTGTAGAATTTAATTGTTTTTCTACTAAACACACCATGAACAGGAACTGTAAAAGTTTGTCATCTGCTAAAATTTTCTCTTTCACTGAAGTATAATCCCAGATTTACAAGACATTATGTGCTAACCTGCTTGCTCAAAAATGTCATAAATCTAAGAAAGTGTATTCAGAGGAACAATGGTGCATATGGTAAAACTGAAGTGGTGCAGTAGCTCTGTGGTTGTCAAAAGCCACCCTCAAGAACTGGCAATGCTTAATTAAGTACAGACTGAAAACATCTGCATCTCCCCTCCTACTGCTTCCTATGACAGAATCAAAGAAAGGCCCATCTTCACGGAAAGGGTCTGTGAAAATGAAAGCTGGTATTTATGAGTCAGGGATTGGCAAATAAGGTTTCATTAAAATGACACGAGTTAGGGCGTCCCTGCTTTTATCTATGAAGAATTAACTGTAGGGAATTACCTTCCTATTGCAATAAAACAAACTAGAAAAACTGGCAAATATATGAAAAAGAGATTTCATGCTTTGTCAACAGGAAGAAAGGACTGTGATAACTGAGAAAACTAAAGCGAAGAATTGAGGGCCACATTTGCCCCACCTGACAATCTGGAGGCAATTTCTGAGCCATACGCTAGGAAGTAGAAACTGAACGTTATGTGATGGTCTTACTCTGTTGAGGAGACGGAGTGGAGTTTCAGAAGGCATTTTTTCCTCTCATGTTTATACCCTTATAAACATGACTGCTCTTCTGGTCCTGAACAAGGTAGAGTATACACAGTCTACCTCACTTCTCCTAGTATTTATAACAAAAATGCTAGATAGCAAGATCTCATCTTTGTTTATGGCATGGATGGACCTTGAGGGTATTATGCTAAGTGAAATAAGTCAGATGGAGAAAGACAGATACTTTATGATTTCTCATATGTGGACTATGGAAAACAAACACAAACTCAAATAAATGAACAAACCAAATGAAAACAAACAGGAAGATACAGAGAACAATGTAGTTGTTACCAAGGTGGAGTGGTGGAGGGAGGACAAATGGGTAAAGGGTGTCAACTGTATGGTGATGCATGGAAACTAAATTTTTCATGGCAAGCACACTATAGGGTATTCAGAAGTAGAAATGTAATGTTGTACACGTGAAGTTCATATAGTGTTGTAAACCAATGTTACCTCAGTAAAAGTGGATACAATTAATAAAGCAAGCGAAGTGACAGAAGACTCTGAAAGGTAGAGAAAAAAAGGAACCTGGACAGAGAACTTGGGACTTGAGATGCAACACAGTGGGGAGGACAGTTTTGTTTAGTTTTTGTTTGCCTCCAATTAAAGTAGAATTTCAGTCCTCCATAACTTCACCTATTATCTTTATCAATTCATATTATTTCTCTGTGATTTTTACACAAAGAATAACTCCTCACTAATCAAGGGGAGAGAAGAGGGCCCTGGTGCAGGGTATCCTAACGTAGAACATTATTGAATGGAACTTCAGTCAATGAACCTAAGAAAGCCCTCTAGGCCTCAAAGTGCATCAGTTTCATTTATAGCAAACATGCTGTCCAACTCAACAAAACTAAATAGAGTCCTTTTTTTCTCTACTCGCAGATTCATGCTGTAACACTATCCACCCTTCAAACACCCATTTCCCATAGTCAATAGTCAATAGTGATGCATCCCACACCAAGCTGCATGACCATGGATATGTAAAGCTTTTTAAATCCCATGACCCAGCTGGGTAGATAACATAGCAGTTCACCACAGATGGGAAAAGCCCAGGCCTGAGGACAAAACTCCCCCACTGAGGAAGTAGCAATGCTTAGGATGCTGACTCAGCCTCTTATGGGTAACGCACTATCCAAAGAAGATGATTGACTTTGGTGGAGGCCTAAATAAATTATGAGGGCACGTTGCACATGATACTTACTGGAGCTATAATGTTGAGTTTCTGAACTGATTCCAGCTAGAGCCAACTTCTGTGATGTACTTCAACATTACACTGTTTCCTTTGAGTTATTTTCAAATATAGTTCCAAAAACAGCATAAATGCTTGGGCTCTAAACACCAGAGAGAAAGTAGTATAGTATAAGGAGTCCTACATTTACAGAAAGATTGCTGGGTTTTCATGCCAGGGTGGCAATTTCACATGCCATAATGACAGTAGTGGAAAATCATCAACCAGGGAAACAAAAACAAAAAACCCACACAGATGAGAACTTCATGTAGAATCACACTGGTCCTGATATCTTGTTTCTGACAGATGTTGGACCCTCTCATATGATCTAGTTTTTTCATCTGTTGTGCGAAGGATGGCTCTATGGGACCCATGCAATCTCTGGTCAAGTGAAAGAAGGAATGAACATTGTGGAAGCCAGTATTGGTGCCCAGAATGCCAGCACCCACAGAAGGTCACCATTATTTCAACTGTACTGTGCCCACCCATGATTTCTGTATCCAGGAATAGCTCCTGCTGCCCTTGTTCTGCTCTCATCCCCTGTCACTTCTGCTTTTACTTATTGCCTTTCTTTAGCTTTCCTTTCCCCTGTCTCCTGCCTAAGTTTAGCTGGACTGCAAGGTCAACTTTATGACTGAAAATAAGAGAGATGATTTTTTTTTAAATTTGCTATGAAGGAGGTGCACAAGAAGCAGAGGGCCGTGGGTGGGTGGCCTGAGATCCTAGTATCCAGGGGGCAGAGATCTGGGGAGAAGGGAAGTCCAGTGAACGTGAATGGAGCTCAGTGGTCAATGTTTGGCATTACAGGAGAACCAAAAAACGAAAGTAAAGAACCAGGCAAATTATGAGGGCAGAAAGCACTTAGTATAATCATGGCACTCAAAGACAAAACTATTCTTAGAAACAAGACAAAAGCCTTCTTCCCTGCTGTGGGACACAGCAAGCCTGGCAGAAAGAACACCTGAGTGCTGAAGTCAGTACCTGACTTATTGCAGAGCCTGGGGAGATTACCATCCTAATAACAGAGGTCTGAAGCACCCAGCTATGTAGATTGAACATCCAGGAGGAGGAATTAAAGGAAGTCAGTAAATCACAAGCATCCACTGAATATGCAGCAATTGATTTGTGTTTGTAATTGGGCTGTACATTAGGATCTGGAAAATATACTTGCTTTTATGGAAGAGTAAACATATAATATGGCAAGAATATATAAGGGCCCTTGTTTTTATGACTTGATTCATAAAGTTCTATTTTGTCAGTATAGTTAGAAAAGAATGAATTATTCAATTGTATCTCTTTACTTTCACTGATTTAAACAGGAAATATCCATCTAAAGTCAAAGATCATGCCAGAAATCTGACAGTTTTCCAAAAGAATAAATCCTTAGAGAATTCATGGGAGTTATTCAATGCTCTTCTGAGCAAAGGATGCTGTGAACTGAAGAAAAGTTTCATTAACATCAGGAGTTTCATTTTTTTTTTAATTGTTTCTCTCCACGGAAATCTTTAGTAAAAGGCGAAAGATTTATGCGTTCTGAAGAGAAACCAGAGTATAGGAGTTTCATTTTTGCTTAAGTCAGTCATTCTTTCTATTCAGACAGAAGAAATCAGCATGCTCCTTTGTCCCCAAATGGAGAACTAATTGGGTTTTCTTTGAAAAATGACAGCAAAATTTGTTATTTAATTTTTCCTAAGCCCGTGTTTATTTTCAATTCCAATAAAATAATAATTTTGAACACCAAGAAAACTGAATCAAGTGGAACAGAGCGTCCCTGTAAGAACATCTACTGAGTCTCAGAGGATTTATTTGTGGACCAGATGGTAACACATCTCACGCTGACTCAGCGTTCACTTCTGATAAAACAAACTAAATTGTGAAAGTCAGAAACTGCCAAGGTTAGCTTAGCAACACTGCTAAACACGAGGAAGCAATCCTGATGCACCTGAGACACTGAGGGATTAGAAAAAAAAAACACTCTTTTCACTTGTCATTTATCTCAGGAAAAGACTGAAATCTTATTGGGTTTGTTGAAGTCATAATTATTATTTGAAGGCTGAACTCTCTCTTATGAAACTCAAGTAATCTGATTGCATTGGAAAGGTATTAGACAAAAATCTTTTCTGAAATATACATATTTATACTTTAAATGTCAAAGGAGAAATGGGGAAATGTATGGCCATCAGGGCCCAAAATTAAATAGGAATAAATGAAATTGAATCAATATTAATTGTGTTTTCTCGATGTGAGGCACAGCAATAGGAATTTTGAAGGCTACTAAGACTATAAATCATAGTACCTGCTTTAGAAGCAGCTTATACTTTAATCTAGTAGAGAAAGGATATAAAACATCAAATTATAAATACCATACATGCTAGAAATTATAAATAATCTGTGTATAAAATGAAAGGGATAAGATGGGAAGTCCATGGTAAAGTACAAACAAAAGGTACAGTCAATTCAGAAGTAAAGAAATTATTTGAACTGTGAGTATTTCAGAAAAAAACATTTTACAACAATGTAGAATTTGAACTGAGTCTCAGAGGATGGATGGTTGTAGTGGGGGGATCTTACTTTACACATTAGATGTGCAAAAAATGTATAATTAATTATGTTATTCACGTCAATGCAGTCCATCAGCTCCAGGCAATTACTGCTTCTGTGTCAAGTTTGCATAGAAGAATCTTTGCTTCTGGTGAAACCCTATTACCTAAGTTGTCTCCTCTTTGAGGTTTCCAGAAATCAGCTCATTACCCTCTGCTGTGTGGCCACCTATCCTGGGCCCCTCTAGGGAGTTAGTAGTGCTCACCTATATTCTTGTTACCTGCTAATCTCCTTTCCCTCCCACTCATGGGCTTCCTTTCTTTTTCTCTCCCCACCCACCCTGTTCTCCCTTTACTTCCCTTAATAAATAAAAATCCCTCTCAAGGTGTTTTGCCTTCTGGAAAAAAACAAAGCTAGGAAAACCTGTTCTATGACAAGTTTCTTCTTTCCCTCTGGGAAAATAAAATTTTCCTTAGTCAAGATTCTACATGCTTGGAAACCAGCTTAGAATAGTGAGGGGAAATTAAAAGCACAGCAAAATGTAAGCAATGTCTCAACAAATTATCCTGCAATTTGTGAGAAAAGGATGTGCTGGAAAGTCTATGTTGGGGAACAAATACCCAAAGGACTGACTTGGACAGTAAGGTTTGAGAGACAATGAACAAATTAGTCTAATATCTAGAGATGATCAATTTAAATAGAAAAGAGAATTAAAATAGGAAAATATTTTTATAAATATTTTAAATTAATATTAAAGTTAAGTTGGGCAAAATTTAACAAACATTACAAAATTTAAAGAATACAAGGATAAAGGATTTATGTATAGCACTTTAGTGAATTAAGATCATTAGAATTTTAGTAGAATGATTTAATCAAAGCAATGCTTTAATTATTGAAGATAAGAAAACAGACTAGATTGAGGAAGAGAAAGACAGAAAGAAGGAAGGGTGAGTAGACAGCCTACACAGAAATGAGGTATTTACTTTTTTAGCATATTTCATTTATGATAGTTGTGTGTCGAATGTGAAATCTTATTGTAAATTAAAGTGCCATTGAGTTGATTGGCAAAGTTAGGGGCAGTTAAGTTAACGAGAAAAGGGAGTGAGAAATTAAAAGAAAAAGATAACATTGCGATGGAATTTAGAATGCAAGTGGTGTCTTGGAATTAGTATGAAGAATATGAACAATTATTCATAAGAAAATTTAAAATATAAATGATATTGCAAATCATTCATTATTCTGAGAACTTCAAGAAACACGGAGGTCGTCACACTGAAACCCACTGTTTGGAGGAGACATTTGAAAAATGAACAAGGCAGAATAAAAAGCTCTCTTTAACTAAATTATGTCTCAAATGCCAATGCCATTGGAGTGTTGAATGATGACAGTGTTTCCACATTTTTATGCAAGATGCAAATCAATTGGGCAAAATTTAATTAACTTTAATTTAAAGAAGTCATTTGCTTTAATATTGGCAGAATAAGTCACATTTTGTTGTTGTTGAAACTTTAGGAAGCAAGTGGGGTTTAGGAGATTGCATTAAAAAAGGAGTTTTAGAAGCCTAGTAGTAGAATTAGCACTTATTCAAAGAAAAGGCAATAAACTTTATATTCTGTACACCTAAATGTTAAGGGATCTTAAAAGGTTCCTTATTATAATACTCATGTAAAAATTAAAACTTCATTTGCTTTCTAAACTTGGCATAATAAAGAGTTCTTAATTAATAGACAAATATATTGTGTAGGAATGACAGTCCAGAAGCTTTGAGTACCATTGTGGCTCTGCGACCACTCAACTCTGTGATCTTAGCTCTTACATCTTAGCTTCTTGGATCTTAGCCTCACTTCATAAGCCTTATTTATTAATTTCCAATATTCCAAAATAAAAACATTTAATCTAGAACCAAAGATCATAAGCCAGATATGATGGATCTTATAGTATGTTAGAGCTTCTACAACAAAATACCCAGACTGGGTAGCTTAAAAACAACAGAAATTTATATCTCACATTTGTGGAGGCTGGAAGTTCTAGATCAGGGTTCAAGCATGGTTGAGTGAGGGACGTCTTTCGGGTTGCTGACTTCTTCTATCCTCACATGGTTGAAGGGATGAGGGATCTCAGTGAGGTCTCTTTTATAAGAACACTAATCCTGTTCATTAGGGCTTTGCCCTCATGATCTAATCACCTCCCGAGGGCCCCACCTCCTAATACTATCACTCTTGGGGATTAGGGTCCAACATAGGAATTTTGGGGGAACACATTCAGATCATAAGACATGAAAAAAGTGATATTGTTTTGCCCATGGTGTTAATTTAAAAAAAATTCCAACACCAAAGAAAAATTTTCATGAAAATCTAGAGGTATAGCTCCTTTAGTTGTTATAGTTGTTTTACAATATTGTGTTAGTTTTAGGTGTACAGCACAGCGATTCTGTTACACTAGGTTGGCCAAAAAGTTCATTCAGGTTTTTCCATAGCTGTTAAGGAAAACCCAAACGAACTTTTTGGCCAACCCGATATATATTTATATATCACTGAATATATATATCCTCTTTTAGATTCTTTTCTGTTATAGATTATTACAAAATATTGAGTATAGTTCCCTGTGCTGTATAGTAAGTCCTTATTGGTTATCTATTTTATATATAGTAGTGTATATATTATGTCAATCCCAAACTCCTAATTTATCCCTCCCCCTGCCTTTCCCCTTTGGTAATAAGTTTGATTTCTATGTCTGTCAGTCTTTTTCTGTTTTGTAAGTAGTTTTATCTGTATCATTTTTTTTAGATTCCACATATAAGCGATCTCATGTTATTTTTCTTTCTCTGTCTGGCTTACTTCACTTAGTATGATAATCTGTAGGTCCACCCATGTTTCTGCAAATGGCATTATTTCATTCTTTTTTACGGCTGAGTAATATTCCATGGTATAAATATACCATATCTTCTTTATCCATTCATCTGTCAATGGACATGTAGGTTTCTTCCATGTCTTGGCTATTGTAAATAGTTCTTCAGTGAACATTGGGGTGCATGTATCTTTTCAAATTATGGTTTTCTCTGGATATATGCCCAGAAGTAGTATTGCAGAGTCATATGGTAGCTCTATTTTTTTCTTACTGTTCTCCACAGTGGCTGAGCCAATTTACATTCCCAACAAGAGTGTTGGAAGGTTCCTTTTTCTCCACACCCTCTCCAGCATTTGTTATTTGTAGACTTTTTGATGATGGCCATTCCGACCAGAGTGAGATGATAGCTCATTGTTGAGTTGCATTTCTCTAATAATTAGTGATGTTGAGCATCTTTTCATGTGTCCTTTGGCCATCTGTATGTCTTCTTTGGAGAAATGTCTATTTAGATCATCTGCCAATTTTTTAATTGTTTTTTGATTTGTTTTTTTGACACTGAGCTGTCTGAGCTGTTCGTATATTTTGGAAATTAATACCTAGTTGGTCACATCATTTGTAAATATTTTCTCCCATTCTGTTAGTTGTCTTTTTGTTTTCTCTATGGTTTTCTTTGCTGTGCAAAAGTTTTAAGTTCAATTAGGTCGCATTTGTTTGTTTTTGTTTTAATTTCCATTACTCTACGAGACAGATCCAAAAAAATATTGCTGCAATTTATGTCAAAGAGTGTGTTTTACTCTAGGAGTTTTAAAAGTATCTGGTTTTACATTTAGGTCTTTAAGCCATTTTGAGTTTATTTTTGTGTATGGTGTTAGAGAATGTTCTAATTTCATTCTTTTACATGTAGCTGTTCAGTTTTCCCAGCATCACTTGTTGAAGAGACTGTCTTTTCTCCATTGTATATTCTGGCCTCCTTTGTCATAGATTAATTGACCATAAGTGCATGGGTTTATTTCTGGGCTTTCTATCCTGTTCCATTGATCTATCTATATGTTTGTTTTTGTGACACTACCATACTGTTGCAGCTTTGTGGTATAGTCTGAAGTCAGGGAGCCTGATTCCTCCAGCTCCGTTTTTCTTTCTCAGAATTGCTTTGGCTATTCAGGGTTTTCGTGTTTCCATACAAATTTTAAATTTTTTGTTCTAGTTCTGTGAAAAATGCCATTGGTAATTTGATAGGGATTGCACTGAATCTAGATTGCCTTGGGTAGTATAGTCATTTTGAACATTACTGATTCTTCCAGTCTAAGAACATGGTATATCTTTCCATCTGTTATTGTCATCTTCAATTTCTTTCATTAGCATTTTATAGTTTTCGGAGGACAGGTCTTTTGCCTCCTTAGGTAGGTTTATTCCTAAGTATTTTATTCTTTTTGATGGAATGCTAAATTGGATTGTTTCCTAAATTTCTCTTTCTAATCTTTCATTGTTTGTGTATAGAAATGCAATAGATTTCTGTGTATTCATTTTGTATCCTTCAAATTTACTGAATTCATTGATGAGCTCTAGTAGTTTTCTGGTAGCATCTTTAGAATTTTCTATGTATAGTATCACAGCGTCTACAAATAGTGACAGTTATACTTCTTTTTTTCCATTTTGGGTTCATTTTATTTCTTTTTATCCTCCGATTGCCATGGTTAGGACTTCTAAAACTATGTTCAATAAAAGTGGTGAAAGTGGACATCCTTTTCTTGTTCCTGATCTTAGAGGAAATGCTTTCAGCTTTTCACCATTGAGTATGATGTTAGCTGTGGGTTTTCATATATGGCCTTTATTGTGTTGAGGTAAGTTCCCTCTATGAGCCTTTCTGGAGGGTCTTTATCATAAATGGATATTGAATTTTATCAAAAGGTTTTTCTGCATCTATTGAAATAATCATATGGTTTTTATTCTTTAATTCGTTAATATGGTGTATCACACTGATTGATTTGCAGATATTGAAAAATCCTTGCATCCCTAGGGTAAATCCCACTTGATCATGGTATGATCCTTTTAATGTATTTTTGGATTCAGTTTTCTAGTATTTTGTTGATGATTTTTGCATCTATGTTCAACAGTGATATTGGCCCATAATTTTCTTTTCTTGTGGCATTTTTGTCTGGTTTTGGTATCAGGGTGATGGTGGCCTCATAGAATCAGTTTGGAACTGTTCCTTCCTCTGTAATTTTTGGAATAGTTTCAGGATGGGTATAACTGTCCTCTAAATGTTTGATAGAGTTTGCCTGTGAAGCCATCTTGTCCTGGACTTTTGTATGTTGGGAGTTTTTAAATTACAGTTTCAATTTCAGTACTGGTGATTGTTCTACTTATATTTTCTATTTCTTTCTAGTTCAGTCTTGGGAGATTATACCTTTCTAAGAATTTGTCCATTTCTTCTAGGATGTCTATTTTATTGGCATGTAGTTGCTTAGTCTCTTATGGTCCTTTGTATTTCTGTGGTGTTGGTTTTAACTTCTCCTTTTTTAATTTCTAATTTTATTGATTTAGGCCCTCTCCCATTTTTCTTCATAAGTCTGACTAAATGTTTATTAAGTTTGTTTATCTTTTCAAAGAACCAACTTTTAGTTTCATTGATCTCTTCTATTGTTTTCTTCACTTCTATTTCATTTATTTCTGCTCTGATCTTTATGATTTCTTTCCTTCTACTAAGGTTTTATTTGTTCTTCTCTCTTTGGTTGCTTTAGGTGTAAGGTGTAAGGTTAGGTTGTTTACTTGAGATTTTCTTGTTTCCTGAGGTAAGATTGTATTGCTACAGACTTCCTTCTTAGAACTGCTTTTGCTGTATCCCATAGGTTTTGGATCATAGTGTTTTCATTTTCATTTGTCTCTAGGTATTTTTTTATTTCCTCTTTGATTTCTCCAGTGATTCCTTGGTTGCTTAGAAGCACATTGTTTTGCCTCTACCTGTTTGTGTTTTTTGCATTAGAAAATATGCTTGATGTGATTTCAATTTTCTTAAATTTACCAAGGCTCACTTTGTGGCCCAGCTTGTGATCTATCCTGGAGAATGTTCTATGTGTGCTTTAAAAGAATGTGTATTCTGATGCTTTTGGAGGGAATGCTCTATAAATATCAATTAAGTCCATCTGGTCTAACTTGCCATTTAAGGTCTGTTTTTCCTTAGTGATTTTCTGTATGGACAATCTGTCCAGTGATGTAAATGTGGTGTTTAAGTCCTCCACTATTATTGTGTTATTGTCAGTTTCTCCTTTTATATCTGTTATCATTTGCTCCTATATGGAGGTGCTCCTATGTTGAGTGCATATAAATTTACAATATCTAAATAATATACAGATTTAATAGAATTCTAATAGAAATTACAGTGGTTATTTTAGAACTTGAATAACTATGAAAAATATGAACATTCTTCAGGAAAAACAATAGGCAAAGTAAATGAAAATTGTTTTGAAAAAAATGAAATAGGAAAGTTTTTTTTACTATATGATAGTCAAGCTTGTTATAAGGCATGGTAAGTGAAACAATGCTGTAGGGATGCATGAAAAGACACTCATATCAGACAAATCAGAAGCAGACCCTAATATGTATAAACATTTCACATATGATAAATGAAATATCACAAGCCAGTAGAAAAGGAGTGCCATTTTCAATAAATTATATGTAGATCATTGGCATTTTGGGGGTGAAATATACAAACAGGAAAGTGTCTCATCTCCCATCACCTATCAAAATTAATTCAAAATAGATTAAAACAACATGAAATAAAAAATTAAGGAGCACCAGTATACATTATAAGGGAACATTTGGATGGGGTACATATAATAAACTTTAAATGAATTACAAAAAAGCATTAAAAAGGTAAAATTGTTACTTTATTCAAATGCACATAAGAATAATAGTAACAATATTAAGATAAAATCAATAGAATAAAATATAGCAAAATATTGGTTGATAATAAAAATATGTAGAATACTTGTGAAATTTGTAAGAAAAATCTCAAAAGGAATAAAACAAACTAATGTACAAGCAATCCATAGAAAACAAAATACAAGCTAATTATTTTTAATCTTCAATAATATTCAGAGAAATACAAGTTAAATGGCATTTTTCACCCATAAAATGTTCTATGATTTAAAGTCATCGCATTCATAGATGGTATGGACAAGTAAAATGAACATTCTCTGAATATTAATTGGTTGAACTAACCTCAAAAACAAGTTTTAAATTATTTAGCAAACATTTTAAATTATTCATCTCCTTTAATGCCACCATTCTAATCCTAGGAATCTATCCAAAGGAAATAATCAGAAATATGAAAAAATTTGTATACACAAGTATGGCATTTTGCTTATTACAGTTTATGATGGCAAAATATTGGAAATAACCAACATATCCTAGCATAGCACCATTCAATTATATTTAAAAAAATGTGTACAAATAGGAAAAATATCTGAATGAATTACATAGGATACTCCCTATAATGGGATGTACAATGTTTCTAATATTGTTAGAAATATTTCTAATATAGTTCTATAAGTATCACATATTATGATGTATAATTCAATATTTCTAATAAGATTATGGATTACTTTTATCTCATAAAAACAATAAAAGTTACCTAAACTTGAAATAAATTTAAATTTAGTTACATTTTATTTATTCACTTGAGAAAGGATGCAGTAATTAAATAAGAAAATTGATCTCCTGTTTGTTCTAAACAATTAAGAAGCCAAATTTCCAGAATATAAAAGCATTGTATTTAGGTTTCTTCTGTTAAAATTTTTGGATTATTTATAATTTCTTTTCACAATCTCTTTAAATCAGAATAATTGAAGTGTTTTAATTTATATAATTCATATATTTAGCAAGTTTGTTAATTTATGCATTTTTGTGTTTCACTATGTTTTAAATGAGGACAATAATTAGCTAACTGGCCCACAGGTAATTAATAATTTCCTTTCTGTTACAAAGCTGGTAAAAATAATTAAATTGAATTTATTGATCCAGCAAAAATTCCAAATGTCTATATCTTTTTCTCTGTGTTTACAAATACCATTTTTTGAGCCATGCATTATCAGATTAGGTTAATGGTATATAACATTCTTTAACTCAAATAAATGGATCCTATACACTCTTATACTCTTCCTTGTTTATAAAACAGTTTTATATTTTCTTGTCCAAAGATAGGTTTTGAATCACAGATAAATATGAATCACAGCATACTTTTCTAGAAATGAAATATATTTTATTTAAATTTTGGAATAAATAAGTCTTTCAGCATTCACATTATTAAACTTTCATTACATGTGACCCTTAGCATGAACAAAGGAGAAATTCAAAGGACCCCCATAACCCTAAACTTCAAAGCATCAAGAAACAAACTTTACCCCAAAATTGTCTTGGAGACAAAAGTGCGGCATCACAATCTTTCTTCTGCTTCTTAGAAACATTTAATTTTTGCTTTGTCACTTTTTGATAAAATAGTAAACTATGATTCTCTAATTAAACCACAGGAGAGTATGTCTGTGAATTTATATGACAAATATTCTATTTATTTTTTATTGTTTTGTTCTACTGATTATTATTATTACTGATTCTGAAAAGCCATTCTCATTTCTAAAGTACTTAACACAAAGTTCATTAATAACAAGTTCATTCTCTACCATATAAAATTATATACACAAGGAGAAATAAACATTTAGAGAAGTTCAGACACATATAGCATAAACTTGAAAATGAAATATGTCATTGGAAGATGTATATAGATACAACATTTGAATAAATAATATAAACAGAAGGTTGAAGTCTATAGTTATGGAATTCTATTCATAATCAAATCCAACTGAAGTTTCCCCAGGGCCACTAAGATCATGAATTATATTTCAGACATCAGACCATTGATAAACAGTGACAATATGTTAAAACAGATTTTCAGTGGATCAAGCCCTGGGAATCACCAAAGACTGATTCTAGGGGGATGAATGTGTCATGACAGAGCACTGTAATTCTTCTCCATCTAATAAGACAAAGGGCATACTCAAGAGTGCGTAAATCTTTTTGTGGCTGTTTCATTTTTATTATATCGACTAGGATGGGAGTACCTTGGACTGTTTTTGTTAACCAAAGGAAATATTACAGTAGTTAAATAACAAAAGGGGATATTTATTTGACAAAAGCAGGGTATTGACTTATATTAAACTATGATCAAGAGCAAACTCCAATGGTTATTGGAATTAGAAAAATCAATGACAAGGTAGAAAATACATTAAAAAATGTACCCTCAGTAAATGCCTAATGTAGCATACAATGTGGCTGAGTAAACATAATAAAATTGTTTCACACTCTAGCTGTTCTAAATGTATCAAGAGTAATATTTTTATCAGATAATGTAACAGCATTGATAAATTCATTTATTTTCTCTGGGGGAAAAGTTTAAATTATATTCTCTGAATTCCATATACAGTCAAAGATCAGAAATTAATGGATTCTATGATAATTTATTTGGAACTGTAAATTAAGTACCTTTTGCCTTTCTTATTTTTCTTTTACTATACTTCTTGCTTTTGGATAGCATACTCATTGGAGATTTGTTTTGAAGCTATTACGATAACTAGAAGTAGATACACTGTAAAAAGTGTCCTATGTCTGATAAAGAGGTCACATAGATTGATTAGCACTTTAAAAAGGGTATTTGGAAAATCTACCATAACTATGTTGATTCTTTAACCTGTCCTGTGTACTTACAAATAATCGGCATTGTTTGTGTAAAAAATTCCATGATTCTTTTAAAAAATAATTATCTCCCCATCTGTTTACTTTTGACTTTCGGTACTGTAATAACTCTAGAATTATTTGTATTCTTAATATTTGTTTTATAAGCCAACATTTAAGCAGTGAAAAGAATACTTTGAAATATTGTTAGGAATATTCTATATTCAGATTTTAAATCTTTATTATTTTAATAAGAATTTTATCAGGTGATGGAAAAATTTTTTGCCTATATTGGAAGCCGAGAAATAAAGTGCTTTTCTTCTGTACCAAAATCTTGTTCAAAGAAAACTTGATTCTATAATTATTATAGTATTTTTTGCAGACCATAGGCTAACTTTGTGAGAACAACTCCTTCATCTTCATTATGCATCTTTTTCCGAGGATAGATAGTAAGTACTAGCATACTTTTTATGGGAAGCTATTGTTGACAGCAAGTTTAAAAGCCAGGAGCGGGGCTTCCCTGGTGGCACAGTGGGTGAGAGTCCGCCTGCCGATGCAGGGGACACGGGTTCGTGCCCCAGTCCGGGAAGATCCCACATGCCGTGGAGCGGCTGGGTCCGTGAGCCATGGCTACTGAGCCTGCGTGTCCGGGGCCTGTGCTCCGCAAAGGGAGAAGCCACAACAGTAAGAGGCCCGTGTACCGCAAAAAAAGAAAAAAAAGCCAGGAGCAAGAGAAATCACATAGCACTAAATTATTCTGATATTTTGTGTCACCTGTGGTGCACTAAATATACAAGTAATGTTTTGTGGCTACATATCTTTACCATAAACAGACTATTATTGTACATAACTCCAGTTTATATGTGTTTAATTTAATAAACTATTTTGAAAGTTTTATGAAACAAATATTGCCCCAATGATAAGATATTTGAAGACTGCTGGAATGATTATAGCTGGAAGAAATTTAAAAGTTTGAAAGATATTACACCCTCATATTGTGGAATATACTGTGAGGCTATGCATGTATCTTGCTTCTGAAATATTTTCATACTAATTTGAGCATTCATCACTGGATCTTGCATTTAGCCATTATTACTGTGGTGTCCTAACGATGCTTTTCTAGCTCCCTTATTTGTTCTATATTTATTGATTAGAATTCTTCTGTGAGGATGATTTATCTCTTCTCCCTTATTTATTTATGTATTTATTTAATCGTTTATATTAGTAGGGACTCATGGACGTTTATTTTATTTTTTGTCATTATCCAATACTATTGTTATTCTTTTCCTCACATTGTTTCTGGTTTAGCCATTGGAGGCTCTCCCAGTAGGCTCCGTTGTCCTTTTGCCCTACCTACCCCTTTGTGTCCTCCCTTCTCTTTTCCCACTGTCCCTGTCTCCCTCCCTCTCTTCCTGCCTTCCTTCTATCCTTCTTTTCTTTCTTTCTTTCAGTACTTTCTGTACTTGCTGGCACTACAAGGTGTTTCAGGCATATCTTTTATTTCCCCTGCCAACAGCACTAGAATCAGCAATTTTCCCAAAGATCTCTGGTTCTTTTTATTCAATAATGGTATTTTGAAAGAAATATCTGGGTATGTGTATGTGTCCTTACCACTGGGGTATCACTGCTTCTAGACCCTCTCAGTCAACAGAGCTAGACACCATGTATATGTATACTAGCTCACATACACACATATATTTAAACGTATACCTATCTCTGTATGTATTAAAAATAAACATCCATTCATATTGATATGTCTGATTCTAATCCAGAACATTCGTGTCTATTCCAGCACTCCCAACTTGCTTATTTTATTGTACCTTATTGTAAAAGAGAAATCTGGCTCTCATCTATAATATTTTTACCTATTAATTGAAACATACTATACATATAAAGTAGAATCAGAATTGCTAAATGGTAGCCCTGTGACAAATTTTCCAACTAGAGTACAATTTTCGTTCACAGTTCTTTATGATTTTAGCCTTATAAGATCTGAGAAAACTTTAGCCTTATAAGATCTGAGAAAACTTTTCCAGAGTTGAGTAGTTTAGCTCATTTCTTCCCCACCCACTTCTGTGAGCTTGTGTCATATATTTGCAATAAGGTTAGATTTGTCACAATCTGCATTCCATCCTGCCTTCCCTACATCCTGATTATTTTTTTTTCAATTTGAATACAGTAAGTCACTGTTTATAGTGTATAGTTCTATGGGTTTTGACTAAAGAATAGTGACACATCTACACAGTAATATAATGGGATAGTCCCATAACCCTACAAATTACATTTTGATGTCCCTTTGCATAGAAATATTCCCTTTCCCCCATCTCTTGGAAAGCCCTGATATATTTCCTTTTCCTACAATTCTGCCTTTTCCAGAAGACCACGTGAATGAAACAATATAATATGTAGCATTGGGGGTCTTTATAATTCTTGTCTAAAATTGCAAAGTTCAGGGAAGTTATACAAAAAGTAAACTGAACATCTAGGGTGCTGTACATGCAGGACATCATCTTGCCTATACCATCTGTTTTTGAACAGATTTTTCTTCCTCCCCTCATTCTATATCTTTTATTTTTTCAACAAAGTTGCAATAGTCAGCATGTTGCAGGAAGTCAAGTTTCTGTTTGAAGTTTATGCTGTCTAGATGAGACTAGAGATGATGATAAATGGTATGAATAGGTTAATTTTTTTCCAAGAAATTTTATGCATCTTCTTGGAAATTAAGTCTCAAAACTAGAATTCATTCTTCAAAGTTTTGACAAAATTGGGAATTCTTCCCACTTTTGAAATTCTGATAGTCATGGATGATTTTCTACTAGTAGCAGAGGTCGCATTTTCTTATCTAATAGTTTGACTCAACCAGAGTTTAAGAGTTTGTAAGATAAGTCCTACTGAGTGATGGTAATATTCTCATTGAGGTAACTGAACAAATGAGCCAAGCTAGGGTGTGCTGCTCAGTTCATGAGGCTTCTTTGTATCTAATTGAACTAGAGGGCATGCTGGCTACAATGGTTTTGAAGAATGCCCTGTTCCTCCACACCCTTCTAAATTCGGACCCTCGCCAAGTTCAGGCCTCCAAGTCTGTGGGGAATCCAGAGACCTGGGTCTGAGTGCCAGAAGAAAACCCATAACAGTGTTTCTGAGCTGTTAGCTTCCGGGGAAATAGATTGAGGATCATGTCTTTTTATCTAAGTGACTTCTTTCAGTTATTATTACTTTTTTCTGGTTGTAGATGTTACTTAGCACTATACTGGCTGTTGATCTTTTCTTTTCTTAAGAACCATGTTCTTGGGACCTCCCTGGTGGTCCAGTGGTTGAGACTCCGTGCTTCCACTGCAGGGAGCACAGGTTTGATCCCTGGTTGGGGAACTAAGATCCCGCATGCCACGCGGCCAAAAAAGAACCATGTTCTATTCACAGTTTCAACTTCCTGTGTGTCAACCCCTCTTGACTGCCCCTCTGACCTTGGGGGTCTTTATGGTAATTGTAGCTTCCTGCCCTCTGGTGATTAAATACCACCTCCTGGCCTCCTGGCCAGGCCATCATCTTCATGGATATCAATGAGCTCAGCTCTGTGTTCACCTCTCCCGCTCTTAACTCATGTCTGTAGAGGAGAATCTCCAATAAACATCTTAGCGATGCTGAGTGTCCCTCTCACCAGTACATTCCTGATGGCCTTCATTGAATAGTGCTTTGTCTGGCCCTCTGGTGGAACACAATCTATTGGTGGGTGTTCTGGCCTCAAATTCACCCCAGCAGACTTAAATGTTTTGGCCACCCTGATCGAGCACCCGCAGAGCTTCCTACCAGGTAAACTCACCTGGCTTCTGCCTGTAGGTTCTGATCCTTTCAATTCCTCTTTCCTCTCATATCAAGTGCAACATGTCCCCCATCAGGTTATGGTGGGACCTATTCCTAGATAAGGGCCTAATAGCCAAAAGAGTAGGTGGGTGAAACTTCTGAGGGGGATACATGTTCACTTGAGGAAAAACTCTGCAGCATTTTCCAGTACAGAAGTGCTATCTCTTATTTAGAAACAGGTGGTGGTGGGCACCTTTCCAAGATCTGAGGGTCCAGGTGGTTTACAAAGCCAGTATCCTCGGGAGCAACCATCTACATATCAGCATCCATGTTACAGGGTCCCAAGTTTTTTTCCCTCCTGGTGCCCTAATGTTAGCGTAACAGACCTGCAGTGGCTAAGATTTAAACATCTCTGTGTGACTCTAACTTATAGGGTTCACAAAGTTCCAGAACTAAGTTTTTGTATCTAATTGCCCTGACTTGGAGTAGATGAATAACTCTGAAATAATCCCCATTACCAGGAAAGCAAGATATTTCCACTGAACAGGTCAGGGTCATGCACATTGGAGTCACAGCAGGAGTTGGCATCACTTGAAGCACATGTGCAGAGAGTGGGGGACGATTCCTTATTTCCAAGCAAAATCCAGGTACTGTTTCCATAAAAGGAAGGTAGTGCTAAGTAGCAAACCTACAAATATCAAAAGAAAGCATGACCATAGATTGATTCCTATTTATTAAAATATTTATACCTTCTGAGTTATTTGGAATCAAAATGAGCATTAAAAAAAAGAAAGAATACCTTAATAAAACACCAATTTGGGGCAGCCAAACCTTATGTCTTAGATCCAAAAATGTTCTTTCACTTGCAGTCCTTCCACTTGTCTTCCAGAGCCTAGAACACCTGACTCTTCGGGAAACTGGAGAATGGAGGGAAGAGCCTCATTTATAGAAAGACTTTCACCAGTGGTTTATCCATTCGTTCAAGGAAACCAGCGTTGAGCCTACTATGTGATAGCGGCGCTGAGCTGAATATGTAGATCTAGTCTCATAATCTCAGTCCCATTGCTGGCAGAGCTCTCAGGCAGTCCAGAGGGTATGCATGAGGAAAGAAAAGAAACTCCAGGAAGGCAGTGAGAGCGGACAGGTGGCAGTGATTAAGGGCAAATTATGCCGAGGCCAAATGACAGTGTGATACTATGCTAATAATTATTATCATTACATGAAGCGTTGGAGTAACGGTGACTATTCCCACGCACTGTGCTAAGAAGCTGAGAGTAGATGTCCTTGTGTGTGACTATAATCAACTTTGGAGCGCTCCGAAACCCGCCCTCCGTCGTCGCCTCAGACACTCGCACCCACTTCCCAGGCGGCGAGACTGGGTTGTTCCTTAGCGACCGCCACCAACTTGCCCGCAACCTGCCCGGATCCGGCTGACCAGAGTGGGACGCCCAGGACGCCACGCCCAGGCCGAGGGCAGGCCCACCGGTGGGGCCGACCCGGGTGCGAGGCAGGTGGATGGAGGCGCCTCCGGCTCCCGACTCCCGCCCCCTCCTCCTCCTCCCCTTCCCCGGGTGGGCCAGCGCGCGCGGGCCGGGAGCGGGGAGGCGGCCTGAGGGCGGCGACGGCGGCGGCGCGGCCGGGCGGGTCCTGAGGCCACGGAGCGCGTCGGAGCGAGCGCACGAGACCCGGGGCGCGCCTGCGCTCCCGGACGGGAGAGGCGCCCACCGGCCGCAGCGGAGGGAACCAGGGAGCGCCAGGGGTAGGGCCGCCCTCGCGTCGCCCCCAAGAGCCGCCCGAACGGCGGGGCCGCCGCGAGCAGCCGCGGAGGCCGAGGACCCGGGAAGGAGGACCCCGCAGACGCTCGCAGCCCGAGGGAACCAGCAGGGACCGGGCGGTCCTCGGCGACTTGGAATGTTGACTCCAGAGGCGGCGCGCACGGTCAGGGCAAGTTTCTCGCGGTTCGAAAAGAAGGAGTCCTGCAACTGACACTCATTTTATTTAACTAGCTTTTCCTCTCTTATTTAAATAAGTTTATTTAGACCAAGAGGAAATGCTTCCCTGGAGTATTTGGGGTTGAGAACATTGTCCTGAAAGTTTTTGTATGCTGAGGTTATTTTTGTATGTATATTTGTTAACTTCCTATCTAATTAGAAATCCTTAAAATATTCTTAAAGGCGCATTACAGGATCGCTGTGGCGCTTGGGCATCTTGTTATCAAGTTAGTTAGAATCTGTCTTCCAGGTGTGGGATCAAAGCCAGTCCCTCGCGGATGGGTTTTGCTTTTTAGGCTTTTGCGCGCTGAGTCTCACCAGGTTCTTAGATCTTGTGCGGCTGATTTGAGTAACGTGCTACCGCGAGGTTATGGGGCCTCTACCAGTGTACGTGCTTGTGAAGTTTGTTTCCAAAGGGAAACAGGTGGGGATGGATCGTGCAGGTCTCTGCTCTGTCCTGCCTGGCTGAAAATTTTCTCACGTGCCGATATTAGCTGCTTGAAGTTTAACTTCAGGTAAGTGTGTCTATCCAAAAATAATGACTCGTAAACATGTTAACTTTAAAAGAAATGAAACACTTTTCTCTTAAGTTTAGTTACTGAGACAAAGTTGACCAAGTAACTAGTTTTGTTCTCTTAGTTGAAATCATTTAAATTAAATACAGAACAAAACAAACACCTCTTATCACTGTGAGTTATCTGTGTCTCTTTTTGCAGCATTCCAGCGTTGAGAAGTGGGGAGCAACCCCTTTTAATTTTGATCTTCATCAAAAACTTGTTATTGCCTCTTCAGTAGGTTTGTTAAACAAGCTAAGTCTTCCATTGCTTGAGGGACTAGAATTGTGTAACGTATCAGGGATTCCTGCTCGACATAATGTATTTTAATATCTTTTTCAATTAGTTCCTCTTACTGGGAACTTATTTGAATCTCAAATTTAGTTAGGATTGAAGTTTTACTTCTTTTATAAACAATTGTAATATAGCAACATATGCAATCTGGAAGGATTTTGAGGAAAGCACTTTAAAAACCTGGAAATATCTACATTGAAATACTAATACTTAAATACTGAGACAAGTGAAACTGATCAAACACTTAAGCATCCTTTCTTTGCCCTTAGCAAGCCATACTGGAGCAGAATACCTTTTAAGAGGATTTCTCAAAAGTCTACATAAAACATGCATTTTTAACTTTCCTGGACTTCAAATATAAAGTAGAGATCTTTAAAAACAGGACTATACATGCCAAGAGGCTTCTCTAACAAAGCTTATCTCTTTTTCTCCTATTCCCACAGTATCTGCCTTCCCCATGATATGCTAACTAGTTTTACGTAAATGCTCTTAACAGGAAAAATAGGAGGACATCTCCTCACATATGTAAAATCTTGACCCAAAACTGGTCTCAGTTTAAATTTTTATTTAGCATCTTTAAAAAGAAGGGATTTTAAAATAATAAAATCTTAAAACAACACTTGCATTTTTGTGAAGAGATTTGTTATTACTTAATTTTGTTGATTTACAATAAGGCATTTCCTTTTAGCTATTTCTTGGGGGTGGGAAATAGTATTTCTGAAAATTATGGCAAATATCTGAGTAATTTTGATAAAATGAAAGTTATTTTTAATGATAGATGGGAAAGTATTTTAATCTTTTTACTGGACCATATATCATACAGGTGAAGTTTATTATGAGCTGAAATTGAAATATACAATGGTTGAGATGGGTTTGGGGAAATTGTAAGTTTAGATTTTTTTTTAATTCGGGGAATGTTTAACTTTCTTGCAGTCAGGGTGTGCCTTAGCTGCCCTTTGGTGATGAGGGCCAATTCACAATAACTTAAAGCTGCGACTCCTCTGACACCCACTCCACAAACTTCAGGTCTTTCTCAAGGTAAAGTGCCATTTTTATTGTAATCTTTATGTATTTTTCAATTGTTTAACGTGTTTAAAACTGTGCTGTCATATTAATTCGGTTCCTAGCTTTATTTTTATTGATTGATTGATTGATTGCGGTACGTGGGACTCTCACTGCTGTGGCCTCTCCCGTTGCGGAGCACAGGCTCCGGACACGCAGGCTTAGCGGCCATGGCTCACGGGCTTAGCTGCTCTGCGGCATGTGGGATCTTCCTGGACCGGGGCACGAACCCGTGTCCCCTGAGTCGGCAGGTGGACTCTCAACCACTGCGTCACCAGGGAAGCTCCTAGCTTTATTTTTTATGTGTCACTGACAGAGTTTCTGAGTGATGTCTGCCTAACTCCATGTTTCCCATAGGCCTTGTAGTTTATATTGCAAGATTTTTCAGTTTGGTGACTTTTTTTTAGCACTGCATGTGTTAGATTATAGCAGAACTGCCTGTATATGTGCCTGTATATGTTTATATAGCTACTTTATTATGTATGTTCTGAAATGTATCATTTGTGGGATAAATAATGTAATTATAACTATTGTAATGCTGAGATATATCTGTTTCAGTTATCGCTGTATATCAAACAATTCTGGAACTTGGTAACTCAAATTAAAATTAAATGAAAAGCTTAAATGAAAAGCTTAGTAGCTTTTAATATCTCTCATGGTTCCGTGGCTTGACTGGGCTCAGCTGGGCAGTTTGCGGCTGCCCTCACTTGGGGTCTCATGTGGTTATAATCAGATGGCAGCTGGGGCTGGAGACGTCTGAGGTCAGCTGGTAGGCTATGATGACAGTGTGTCCCTCTCTCTCCAAGTAGCCCCAGGGCCTCTTCTCTCCATCTGGTGTCTCCATGTATTATCCCTAACAGAGTAGCCATATTTCTTATATGGAAACTCAGGGTCATCAAGAAGCATAAAAGTGGAAACCGTCGGGCATTCTTAAGCCTTAGACCTGGATCTGCACAGCACACTTTCCCCACCTCCAGTAGGCTAAGCAGTTACAGGGCATCCCTGACTCTAGAGATGAGAAATCAGCAGTATCTCTTGATGGGGAAAATAGCAAAGCATCTGTGAGTGTCTTTAATCCACTGCAGTATTCTTCACTAACAGTTTTTTAGATGAATATCGTTAAGATTTCAGAGCCAGAAGATTCTTAGCAATCATTTAATCTAACATCATCAATTTACATGAAAGGGTATAGGAGCAAATTATCACAATAAAAGACCTGGAGCTATAACCCTCCCTTATTGTTTTAAATTTCTCATAACCCATGGAAATCTGCTGGGATACGGCAGGTAATAAATATATACTTGCTGAAATAGAAATTATTAGTAAATAAAACCTAAGCTTCTGATAATATTCCACGTAAAGGAGCACCCATGTTTCTAACTAACTTATTAGAAACATGCTTACATTTTCCAAAAGGCACTAAGACTTGAGAATTATTTTAAATGATAGCAGAACAAGATATTTCTGGATATCAAGGAAGATTAACTATTTTTAAATAATTACTGTGCCTTCTTCAAACACACACATACACAAACACAGAGAAATAGAATTTTACAAGACAGTGAATCTAAGATAAATCTTCTGTTCCTAAGGAATATATGGCATCCTTGTGGTCTAATACCAAGTTCATTGTGCCTTAGGTAATGTTTGACCCCTCACATTCATCTCACTCCAAAAGTGTCCTTAAGAGACGTTTTTGTCAATAATGTGTAAATATACATTTACTGTGTAAATGTGCACTTCTTACACAATAAATTAGGATGAGGAAACCTGTTTTTATTAACAAAAGGTTACTCTCCTAATGAAAACAAGAAGGATGATATTCTTTCATGCCTGAATTTAAAAATACATGTACTCAGAAAACTCATTATATGTACAACATAACAGGGAAAAAAAATCTATTGGTTTAAGTGAGGCACATAATGAACTGTTTTCAAACTTTCCTGACCTTCAGTATGTCTATCCATCTCAGTTTAGCTCCCCCCACCCCCTTTCTTTTAAACTGGTGTTATCATCTTCTAATGTTTACGTCAATTACCCCAATTTAAAGACACCAGTGGAATTCTACTCCTCTATGTTTTCTCTTTTAGCTCCCTTCTTTCCCTCCTAGGTGTTTTAATTCTGATAGCAGTTATTCTTTCATCTTCTTTATTTATAAATGTTTTCTGTATTCCATTTGTTTCTCAAAAAACAAGCATATTTATTGCCTTTTATATTTTTGGAACTGCTTAAATGTCCATTTTTCTATTGGGGTTTTTCTTTTTCTTATTGATTTGTTAGTCTATTACTTCATGAAGAAGATAATGTGTTAATTGGAAATAATAGTAGTTGCTTACTTTTTCTAGTATTTTTCTTCATTCTTGTAAGTAAAGGAAATAATGAATTTCCTAATGAATTCAGATTCTGCTGTCAACAATAATGTTTCTTTTTTGTTTTATACCATAAATAGAATGTTATGATTTTGTTAGTAAATGAAGCTCTAATGTCTATGCCTTCAGAGAACTGCATAAAGCTGCTTGTAAACTGGTGTAAGGAAATCTCACTGATGTTATAGAGAAAGACTTATGCAACCGCTTTTAGAAATATTAAGTCTTAGCATCTTATGTTCCTTTTCCATTTTTGTTCCTGTGTGGCGGGAGACCCTTGATGGCAGTTTAATGGTCATGGGACCTTTCAGACACTCATAACGCTGGGACTGATACCTTTGTTAAAATGGGACTGTAAATAGCCTTACCGCCTCCAATCTGCCCTTCATATCCTTGGTTCCACATCTGCAGCATATGGAAAATATTTGAAAAAAATTGAGAAAGTTCCAAAAAGCAAAACAAAGTTATTGCACACAAGTAACTATTTATGTAGCATTTACATTGTATTGGGTTGGCAAAAAGTGCCTTCAGTTTTTAAGTAAAAATGAAAAACACATTTTTCATTTTCAACAAGAACTTTATTAAACAAAGTAGTTACCCTTTTGTTCCACTACCTTCTGCCATTTTTCAGGCAACTTCATAATTCCATCTTCCCAAAACTTATCTTTTTGAGCAAAGAGCTGGTCCAGGTGCCTTTTACAGTCTTCCAGATAATTGAAATTTTTTCCATGAAGAGAATTTTGTAAAGACCAAAATAAATGGAAATCCAAAGCTGCCATGTCTGGTGGATATGGCGGATGAATCAGGACTTCCCAGGCAAGCTGTAACAGTTTTTGCCTGGTCATCAAGGAAACATGCGGTCTTGCATTAACACTTTCCACTTGGAAGGTTATGCGTTTTCTGTTGACTAATTTCAGATGCTTTTCGTTGAGTGCTACTTTCAGTTGGTCTAACTGGGAGCAGTACTTTTTGGAATTAATCGTTTAGTTTTCCAGAAGGAGCTCATAATAGCGGACTCCATTCCAATCCCACCATATACACAGCATCACCTTTGGATGACGACCGGCCTTTGGTGTGGTTGGTCGTAGTTCATTTCACTTATCCCATGATCTCTTCCATTCAGCGTTATTGTACAATATCCACTTTTCATCACCCGTCACAGTTTGTTTTAAAAACGGAAAGTTTTCATTACGTTTAAGAAAAGAATCACATGCGGAAATACGGTCAGGAAGGTTTTTTTCACTTAACTTATGGGGAACCCAAACTTCAAAACGATGAACTTAACCAATCTAGTGCAAATGATTTTCAGTGCTTGATTTGGATATTTTGAGTATGTAGGCTATTTCCCTTGTGGTATAACGTTGATTGTTCTCAGTTAATGTCTCAATTTGATCACTGTCAACTTCAACTGGTCTACCCGACCTTGGAGCATCATCCAGCGAGAAATCTCCATGACAGAACTTTGCAAACCACTTTTGACACGTTCGATCGGTCACAGCACCTTCTCCATACACCGAACAAATCTTTTTTTGCGTGTCAGTTGCATTTTTACCTTTCTTGAAATAGTAAAGCATAATATGCAAAAAATGTTGCTTTTTTCCCCCATCTTCAATATTAAAATGGCTACACAAAAATTCACCAATTTCGATACATTTTTTTTTTAAAAGCTGTCACAATACAGTCTAACAAAATTGTTTCAAATGAAGTAAAAGACAACTAAGTGCTACTAGAGCCATCTTACAGAAAAACACAAATGAATCTTTTGGCCAACCCAATATTTACAACTATTTACAGAGCACATACATTGTATTAGGTATAAGTAATCTAGAGAGGTAAAGTATATGGGGGGGTTGTGCATAGGTTATATGCAAATACTACACCATTTTATATATGAGACTTGAGCATGTGTGGATTTTAGTATCCTCAGGGCGTCCTGGAACCGATCCCCCGTGGGTACTGAGGAACTACTGTACTTCACCTAGTTACTATAAGAATGTAATGACCCCATGGTTGGGAAAGCATTTTATAAATTATAGGTCATTATTTATCTTGATTTCAATTCCTTTGTTTATTAGATGTGAAAATTCGATTTAATCGTTTCTAAAGTCTCTACCAGTTTGCACTGTGTGAAATTCTCTAAACTGTTACTAAGGGAGACCCAACACACATTCATTTGAACTTAGTAATTGTGTGGTAAAAATGAGCGCACAGAACATCCTCTCTGAGGGTTAGAATCCCCATCATCTGTCTACATTTTAAGCTTTGCCTAAACAAAGGGCGTTTTGCCACAAGGTGTGGTTGGCCTCCCTGACTTCAGCCTCTTCATTATGTGATGGACATAATTCTAAGACACTCTGGTTTCCCTGAATAACTTATTATCTATCTGTAATATGACATTTAAAATATTTGAAGATATTTATGTAATTACTCTCTGTCATCTGTTAAAGAAATTCCAAAAGCTTCTGGTATAACATGATCTTACCAGCACCTCACCCTTAACCAAATATAACATCATTCTCCTTGTACCCTTGTAGAACACAACTATTTTCTTCTTGTCTTTCACACTTGCGTACTGAAAAACATTTTTTACCCTTTCCTGGCATGTGGATAGATTTGGCCTGGCATGTGGATAGAAGTGCATTCCTGCGGCAGGGAAGACCCGGAGAGAAGGGATCGTATAGTGCAGTGGATGTGAGAGCATGGGCGCTGGAGACAGAAAGGGTTTGCTTGCTTCCATCTTCATCGCATACTGGCCACGGGCAAGTTTCTTAAATTCTGTTCCTTAGTTTCCTCATGTATAAAATGAGAATTATAATACGTGTCTCATCACTTGCTCTAAGGATTGAAGGAGATGCTGCATTAAAATTATTTAGAACAGTGCTTGACGTGGTGAGTTTTATCTCACTGAATGGAGAGCCAAAAAATTTTTTGATATGTGTAGTTTGAGATACCTATTGGACCTCTGAGCAGAGATGCATGTGTATGCCATAGGATGGTGGCAGTGAAGATGCAAAGAAGTGATCCAGTTTGAGATTTATGTTGGAGGTAGGTCCGAAGAGATGTGGCAGTAGAGGGTCATGGTTGATTGGATGGACTCTGAAGACAGACTGGGTTTGCAGTTTGCATCCCATCTCCACCACTTACTAGCTAGGGGCATATATGGTAACCTGAGTGCCTCAGTTTCCTCATGTTTGAAATGAGAAGCCTAATGGAAACTATCTCCTAGTTTGGTTCTGAGGATTAAAAGTCTAATATATCAAATGTATGGTATGTGCCAGATATTAAGGATGAAGGATCAGGAGTCACATTTTACTTGCTGAAGTGGGTTTTCAACATACAAGTGAAGATGTGTTGAATAAATGAGTGCAGGAATCACGAAAACTCAATGCTCAAGGTATAAACCGGGCATTTGTCAGCGTACTGATGGTACTTAAAGCTCCAGGACCGAATGAAATCTCACAGATTTAGTCTATGGATTGCACAACTAATGCATGGTGTGTACTGATTATTATTAAAGGGAGAATGATCCAACAAAGTAGAAAAAAGGAAAAGATGAGAAGCACTTCACAATTAAGGTCATTGATCAGGTATACTCAGATGACACAGAAGTAGCAGGGAGTCAGAAATAATTGTATACCTCACTAATTTTTAGGGAAAATCTAATTCCTAAATTAACTCATGAAACAAGTCTCATTGGAAGATCTATACCACAAATTATCCTTCATTTAACATTTCGGTTAATGCCTTCACATTAGATTGTAGGCTTCTGTGGCTCACACGTGTGGTGGATTTCCTTTGGTATGTCATGGCCCCTGGCATGGTGGAATGTAGTAGAAAGTGCTCACTTTAAATACCTGTTAAATGAATCATTTAATTTGGTGACTGACATATCTTTTCCTTAGCTAGTGGGGCCTGAATCATTTTGTCTGAGGAAGGCATTTAAGTGGACAGCTCGCTTTCCTGCCGTGCCCCAACTCCTTACCCCCAGTGACTGACCTTGGAAAACTGATCAAAGCTCAGTGGTCCAGTTTCAGGATACATCTTAATTTATGCATGTAGAATCCAGAAATTGTCTTTTGCCTCCTACAAAAGCCTAGGTGGAAAGTGAAAAGATAATGGGTTTGGGGTTTGAGCAAACCAATGGTGGAATTTCAGATACTCACTAGAGCAGAACCTTTGCCAGTTTCATAACATTCTGAACCATAGTGGTCTCATATAAAAAATAGAGATGAAGACACCTACCTCATAATGCTTGAAGGTGCTGAATGAGATATGTCCTCAAATGATTGTTTTATTTTCTATCCTGCAAAATATGCTTTGTCTCAGGAAGGGTTGTGGGTGTTCATAAATTCCCATTTAACTGTGTGCACCAACTACAGATACACTCTTCATCAATTCATTGTGTGCTTAAAAAAATTCAGCCTATTTCGAAAAGGATGTATACATATATCCTTAAGTAGTGAGTGTATGTGTGTATATGTATTTGTGGCTATAAAATTACAGAGTTACAGAAATGTACCGTTTACTTTTACAGACATAAATTACTTTTCTTATTATTTCTAAATCGTTCTTCAAATGTAAGGAGGGATTTTTTATAATTGTAGTTTTTTTTTTTTTTTTTTTTAAGAGATTTAGCAGCATTCATAGTCAGGGGCTGTCATGGTCTCATTATTTCCTGGCCCCCAGAGGACAGCTGTGTTAATTAAGTACATTTAATGAGGAAAATTAATGCCTCTTTGCCTATGTTCTCCTTAAGCTACTACTGTTTCTTTACTTATTAGTGCTTGTTATAATTTATTAACCATGAATTATACATCTCTGCTCCTTCCTCCCCTCCCCAGACTGAAATTACCAGGTAGAAATTTGCATAAAGTTACAAGCCAGTCAGTTAGCTTCTTGAGAATAAAGTTGCCGTTGAACAGTTTCTTGTAGTGCTGGACGTCAGAAAAATTCGACAGCTTTTCTGGAGCCAATGCTGATTTTCATTTTCAAGCCAGGAGCAAACATATAAATCATGTGCAGCACAGTGTACCTGTCTTTGGAAAGCTGGTTACAGTCACGTATATTTATTAGTTTTCTCCAGTTGAGAGCTGCATGTTTTCTTTGTTCTCCTGTTGTGTATCTTTGTATGTAGCAAACAACACACACACACACACACACACACACACACAAATTCCTTATTACAAATATGGTGCATTTTTATGACATTTTATAGCATGATTATTTTTCCCACCTTCATCTCCATACTATTGCTTCATTGGTACTTTAAATAAACTGGATTTTTTGCTGTATGTGGCTGTTTACAAGTTGTCATTTTGTCACTAGAGGTTTTTTTTTTCTCTTAATACCCCAGGTAACAGATTAATACTGTTGTTGATACATGTGAATTGACTTATTCTTTATTTGTGGATTTGTGAAAACATGTATTTCTCTTCTAAAGAGATACCCCAGATTCTCTGGTTTTTGTTTTTTTAATGAAGAGTCAATTTTTTGAGACTTACCCAATTTACTTCATCTCTGTGCCTTGATTTTCTCACCTAAAAAATGGATTGTATGAGTGAATTGAAGGAGGTAATTTGTGCATGATTCTTAGCACAGAGCTTAGTTTAACTCTTGTCCCTGGCTGTGGCAGTTACCTCATGAAAAGATGGGGTCCTTGATACATCTTCTTGAGTCTTGGTGGGCTTCGTTATGGCTTTTGCTAATAGAAATGACTCTTTACCCAGCCCAGGTAGTTTCCTCCCATCTCTTGTTTTGCTGTGTCTGTGAGCTCTGAGTGGACATGTAAATATCTGACTACCCTTGAGCCTGCGACACTGGAAGGGCCATGTGTGGGCTTCATGGTCCACTGCCTTAGCTGAGCCTAGGATTCCAGCCATTTCCATCAAGACAGCAGGCATGTGAATAAATCAGTCTTGAATGTTCCAGATTAGCCCATCTATCACAGAAACCTCTGCTCATGCCCCACACCGCAGAAGAATTTCTTTCTCAAGCTCTACCTGAGTTCCTGATCCATACAACCTTGAAATTTAAGAAAATGGTTGTTGCTGTATAAGCCACTCGGTTTTGGGGCAGCAGTACATAACTGGAACACTGATATATAGAAATAAAATGGTTTTTGTATCCTGTACCATTACTAAAATCACTTAATAATATCTAATGTTTTTGTATATATATTCCGAATATTCTGAGTATACATATGATTTTCTAAATACATTTTTACCTGAGAATAATGACTTATATTCCTAACTTTCCAATGTTAATTAATTCATTATTATGCTCCCTTGCAGTGACTAGGGTTTGGTTCAATGTTGGGTAAATGTGGTGCTAGCACAAGGATAGTATGTGCTGTTTTTTATTTAAGGGGGAAAGCTGTTAGGAATACAGTATGATGTTCACTTTAGGTATTTCATAGATGCTCTCTATCAGATTAAGGAATTTCCAGTCTATTTCTAGTTTCCTAAGAATTGTTATTTTTTAATCATGTCTGCTATTAAAAACTGTTTTAAGAAATTATTTGTATATTATTTTCTCTTGGGAATTTATAATCAAGTTGTGTACGTGGGGGGGGGGGGCGCGGGTCGGTGTCAGTTGATGGAAAATTACTAAGTGGAGTCATCAAAGTTAGGGGGATTCTTGCTAAACCAACTTACCAGGATTCTTGCTGAAGGCAGGCCAGGGTGATCAGATATTGAGAGAGGGGGATAAAGAATTTGGTCAGATATCAAGGTTGATCAGATGCCAAGGGTTGGTGGATTCTCACTTAACGGACTTAGTAGAAATCTTGCTACAACTGGCCTTTGCTGGCCCAGCAAAGACTGAGGCCAAAGGATGAGGCTTAGACAAAAAAGAGCCTCAGAAGAGCCTATCTAAAGTTTGTTCATGGAGAGAGTCTTTGTCACCAGTCAGAATATGCCAGATGCAACTTCAAGACGGTAGAATGCAAGGCAAACCCAGATCACCCAGGCCCTCATTAGCACGGAGGCCCATCTGGCCTGCCAGACTTGACGGGCATTGAAATTGACTTGACGGGCATTGAAATTGACTCACTGCGTGTTTCTTGAGTGGGCTGAGCTGCTTTCTGTGGGTCACATGCTGACCATAAGGGGACCAATAGGGCAAAGACATCTGCTAGAAGAAATAGACATGCCAGCTGAGAGTAATCAGCAAGGCAATAAAAGAGACCCCTGAGTCTCTACACAGGGGGCACACAGCATCCACCCCGTCCCCCCCTGCTTGCTCACAGTTGCTGCTTGGCTTGTTAAAGAAAGTAAATAATAAGTGAAATCATGTCGGTGTGCAGTTTCTCTTCATATTACCTGCTCTTCACCATCTCAACTCTAGGTCCTTGTTTTGACTTTGCAGTGTAGTTGCTCAGAAGAAAAAAGTTACAACCCCTTGTATCTCTTAAAATTTCTTGCTTGGAGGATGGTTTTGCCATCTTTGCAGATATTCATACATGAGAGTTTTTCATTTATGCATAATAGTGCTGCCAATGTCCCTGACAAAATTATATCCACAGCACTGCTGGAGTCCCAGCATGGGAATCACCATGACATTGAGGAGTAGAGATTGTCCATAACATCCTCTTAATACTGGCCTAAGCCGGGGTGATTATCATGGATGCCTTCGCGTTCTTTGTGTGCACATGTTGGGGGGAGGTGGTAGATAGAATTACTAAACTGTAAGGAGTCCTGGAGTGCTTGAGGAATGACCTGCACGTGGGTTCTGGACACTTGGACCACTTGTATTTGTGCAGCAGTGGGAGAGAGAGGGGAAATCATGGGAAGACCAGTACAAACAAACCCTTGACTATCTAAAGTTATTCAGGAAACATTTTATGGCAACTGAATTTTTCTGTTCAACTCTAAGTCCTGAGAAATGAAGCCCTCTTTATTTCTTGTTCCCTCATCACAAATATCAGTCTCTCTTCTTCCTTCTTCCAAAGGATCCTTCTTCTGTCTTTCCGAGAGCTCATGATGATAATATTCTTGATCCACCCAGGAGACCTTGGAGCATTGGAGCATGTTGCACTCAGGTGGGGAGGGTCTTGCCTCATAAGATATCCGTATAACATATGCAGCTACCTCAATACCACCAGCATTGTCTGAGAACAGAAAAAATATATATATTGTGGTGAGAATTGTTAGTAAATGTAATAGTGACTCTGAAATTTTTAAAACTGAAAAGTTGTGAAATTTGAAAGTAAAATAAATACTTTTCCTGTTGGAAATGTCATCCATTTAACTCAGAGTGGAGCGAGAAAGATAGCACTGTCAAAACAGTACATTTGATTTTATTTTGTAAGAGTTTTGAGTGTGTTACATAGTGCTTAATTTTTTCTCTTGAATTATGAAAAGTTTGTGTATATTGTGATAAAGATGGGGAAAAAATAATGGCTGCCCTTTGCTGAGTCCTTGCTATGTTCCAGACACTGTGCCGAGTGATTTTCCTGTACTATCTCTTTGGAATCTAGGATAGAGACCATGTCAAGAAACTCTGTATCTAAATAACTGGCTCAAGGATGCCCAAGAACAGTTGAACTGTTGAAGGACAGTCTTAACCCTATTTCATTCTGAGCCTATGGCTGTTGATTTAGGAAATTGAAGTTTTTTTCTTTTTGTTATTATTTAGAAGACAATCCATGACTAAGGGAGCTGAAACACAAGAGGTTGCTACCCCTTTGTTTTGTGTTGGTCTCAACCTATTGGCTGAGAATACCTGTGGCACTCACATGGGTCCCTACTACCTATGGCAAGTCCCCACAGACATTTCCTCTTTTGGAGCCAATGCTGTGGCTGGATCAGGCCTTGTCGTTCTTATAATGAATGCAAGACGCACCTCAGCAACAACCATCAGGGAATTTTGAAAAAAATATCTGTTACTCACAAGTCCCAGAGGGTGTACCCGGCACATCAGGGGCCACACGGGGAAGGCTTGGGTGGAGAAAAAGAGAGGGAACACAGACCTGGGGTTCTGACTTGATTGGGGTCATGGGTGAGGTGCCTAGGGTTTCACCGGTTCACTCTTTATTGGCAAGTTTAAAATATAAGGACAGAAATTAGGGCACAGGAGGGGAAAAATGGGGTCTCTCGAGCAGTCAGTTATCTAGGTTACTCAGGACTTTCTAAAAGGGGAACTTAATGGGCTGGGAGGCCTGGTTTATTATCTCATTTGTTAGTAGCTATATCATATGCTGGCAATATGTTTATTCAAGATGGAGGTCTTGGAAATGGATGCCTCGTGGTTGTCAGACATGTTACAATCAAAAGAAAAAACTTATTGTCAGACACTTACACTACACTCTTATCTATGGTTTACTTTTAGATTTATACTTTCTCCCAAGCCACTGAGGACCAATAGTACTTGTAAATTCTAAATAGTCATGGAAGCAGTTGAAAATTTGAATAAAATTATAGTTAATTTAAAAATGCAAACATATTTCTAAAGTCTATGGCATATAAAGTACACAGATTTAGAGTTGTTCAAACTAGATTTGAATCTGAGTTCTTCCCCGTAAGCTCTGTTGACTTGGGGCACATTACTTCTGCTTTCTTTGACTCATCTGTCTCATCTGTAAAATGGGGCTAACCATGACTTACCATGTGGGGTGATTTGTATGCATTAAATGAGATAATTTTATAGTGCTTAGCACAATGCTTGAGACTGGTAAATTTACAATCAGTGATAGTTTTTATATAATATCAGAGGAGGAAATACTGAAGAGAGATGTCATAAAATAGTTATGTAATATTAGTAAGTAATAATTTACAATTATATTGAAAACATAGTCTTTTAATAACTCAGGTGAGAGCACTTAAAATTGAGGAATTTGAGTTCTGTCCCTTACGTCTTCCTCTATTTCTGACAAGTATGGGGAAAATGGAGAAATGAAGGGACCACAAGAGACCAGGATAATCCAGCCATGAACAATCAGATTCCAACTTCTTTTTATCATTTATGTGTAAAGTAATAAGCGATAGATACTTGTAAAGATTATAATCAGTTCTGATGTAAATAGAAACAGCCCCAAAGTCAGATTTAAGGAAATCAAATAAGGCAGAGCCATGGAGAATCAAGGAGGGCAGACATAATTTAACTCCTGCATGATTCAAATGAATGGATATTTTTGCCTCGAATTTAACTATGATATTCTGGAAAGGGAAAAAGATGCCTGAATCACATTTTTTTTTTTTCTAAAAACAGGCAAACATAAAAGATCTGTGTCTTAATAAATAAAGTTTATGCAAAGGACAACTGGAAAAATGAATGAGGGTGAGATGGGAGGAGAGATGCAGGAAAAGATGAAAGTTTAGTTGACAGGGAATAGAACATCAGAGATGGTGGCTGTTCTTAAATCTCAGCCCATGTTAATCATACTCATATTGCAGGGAAGGGCAAAATCAGAAAAAAGTGATTATAGTACCTGGTTACTGTGGGACCTTTACTATGAGATTTCTGCCTGTTTACAATCTGGGAAAGAAAAATGCAGGAGGTAACTGATTTTCATGCTAGCTGCTGTGTTCTGAGGAAATTAAAAAAAAAAAAAGTCCAGCAACAGGAGGATAACATGGATCTAAGTAGAGATATTTAATTATGAGGAAACTAAACACCACCCTCTTGTTACCATGTCTCTAAACATTATCAAGCACATCTACAAAACACATACTTACTAGACCCTTCTTCCTTTATCCCCCAAGGGTAGCAAAGCCCAAAGCCCTGCCTGGATTCAGCTTTGCAAAGATACTATAAACACTCTTTTGCATTTTCCTTTTACTTGGCATTCCATACTGGGTGGCTTCCCTGAGCTGTAAAATAAACACTGGCAAGTCCCAGGAATGTGAGAGTGGATTACTCATTAATTATAGCATTGGGGTCATCATAATGGTTTGCTCAGTCAATAAACCCATTGTCCCCTCTGCCATATAACACTCAGATTATAACCTCTCACTCTGAGGGGTAGAGGTAGTGATGAAATCAAGGAGATTTGGAATAGACATGAGGAAACGAGTGGTGGAACTTACACATGAGCTACCATTTTTCAATTCCAATAGCTGTATTTTTGCACTACACTGTGGTACCAAGAGCATCTGATGAAGAGGGAAAAGCAAAGGGGAAAACACATTATCTTGAAGACACCCTTTATAATGTTCCTTTTTTTAATAATTTTATTTTTATTGGAATATAACTGACATTTAACATATTAGTTTCAGGTGTCCAATGTAACGATTTCCCCCTTTGTATATACTGTGAAATTATCACCACAAAAAGTTTAGTTAATATCCGTCACCACACATAGTTATAATTTTCTTTTTTTCTGATGAGAAAAAAGATTTACTCTCTTAGGGACTTCCCTGGTGGCACAGTGGTTAAGAATCCACCTGCCAATGCAGGGGACACAGATTCGATCCCTGGTCCGGGAAGATCCCACATGCTGTGGAGCAACTAAGCCCGTGTGCCACAACTACTGAGCGTGTGCTCTAGAGCCTGCGTGCCACAACTGCTGAGCCCGTGTGCCACAGCTCCTGAAGCCCGTGCACCTAGAGCCTGTACCCCGCCACAGGAGAAACCACTGCAATGAGAAGCCCATGCACCGCAACCAAGTGTAGCCCCCGCTCGCCGCAACTAGAGAAAGCCGGCGCATAGCAAAAAAGACCCAACACAGCCAAAAATAAATAAAATAAATAAATTTTTTAAAAAAAGAAAAAGATCTACTCTCTTAGCAACTTAAATATACAGCTCAGTATTATTAACTACAATCACTATACAGTACATTATATCCCCATGGCTTATTTATTTTATATAGTGTTTTTTTTTGAAGGAATTTCAGTAAGTCCAAAATGGACAGTTCATATTTTCCAGGCAGATCCTATAGATTTAGTCCAGGACTAAATAAATTGAAATATCTTCTGATTTATTTGACCATGACTTGGAAAAACTAAATATGGAAATTTCCTTGATAGACAGAAAATGTTTTACTTGAGATTTAAGTTCTCACACTATACCCTGTTGCTATTTCTTCTAGAAATGACCAATTTGATGTCTGCTCAACTTGATTATTTGTAAAGGAGATTAATTGGAGATACCTCCATGATATATATGCTCTTTCCCCAAATCAAGTACCCAAATTCTAAAATATACCATTTCTTCACAAACCTGCACTTAGTACATTTTACTTTAAAAAATATAGGGGTTTTGCCATGTTAACCCATGGAAATATCAGCAGTGCTTCATTTTGCCCATGTCTGGCTAACTGGCTGTACAGCTGATGCTTTGGGTTTTATTTGTTTGCTGTTTCTGGCTGATCTGAATATTGTAAAGAACACTGATGCCCACTAAAGTGTGATGGTGTTCTGTGTGAAATTGATAGAATTGGAATGTTTGGGCAGTTGACCCTCACTGTACCTTACTCAAACTTATAATAAACACAGTTAGAATTTAAAAAATTTATTTATTCTTGTAGAAACAGAGAACTGTTACTTTATGGGTAGCACCAGGGGCACTAACTTCACTTTATCCTTAAATATAGACACATAGCTTCAAGTGCACCTTTGCTATGCATTGCCAGATGCTCTGAGACCAAGGAGGCCTTTTTTTTCCCAAAAATAATAGGCATGATCTATAAATATTAGTTCTCTAGATAGTAAATCTGGGTAAATATTGCCCTACATTATAATATGGAGCATTAAAATTTCTACCTAGATCAGAAAACTTTCATACTCCCTCTTCTGAGGTCTAAGATTGCTGCTATAGGCAATGACAACCAATTTGAGGGTGTGGAGAAGAAAATGATTTTGTATTTAACTCTCAAAACTGTGGGAAAGGGGATATATGTATATGTATAGCTGATTCACTTTGTTATAAAGCAGAAACTAACACACCACTGTAAAGCAATTATACTCCAATAAAGATGTTAAAAAAAATGTTGGAAAAAAGAAAGAATTTTGGAGAGAAGAAACTGTAAATACCATAGGAATCAAAATGAGAAGTGAGGGAGGAATTAATGCTATTGGGGTAGGGGGCAGGGGTTGGCCTAGCACTGTAGTGTTTGAAATAAATGATATTTACTGCTATCTCTCCATGGAGTAGAAGAGGGCTTGCAGCATAATAGGCTTTCAAATTACTTGGCAAATGAATTCACAAATGAATAAAGGAATAAAGAGCACCTTTTTGTATTTAGAAGGATTATAAATATTTGAAAACATATATTGGAAAAAAATAATGTTGAGCTGTAACAATTTGAGAAAATCCAACCTCTTTTGTAACTTTACTTTTTTTTCTTCCAGTTTTATTGAGATGTAATAGACATAGAGTGCTGTATAAAGTTCAGGTGTACAGCATGATGATTTGATTTACATACATCATGAAATAATTACCATAATAAATTCAGTGAACATCCATCATCACATGCAAATACAAAATAAAAGAAAAACATTTTCCTTGTGATGAGAACACTTAGGATTTACTCCTTTAACAATTTTCACATGTATCATCTCGCAATGTTAATTATATTAATACGTTGTACATTACATCCCTAGTATGTATTTATCTTATAACTGGAAGTTTACCACATTCTTCCCCCTCCCCTCAAACCCTGCCTCTGGTAACCACAAATCTGATCTTTTTTAGTGTGTTTGTTTGTTTGTTTTTGAGGTATAATTGACCAACAACACTTTGTAAGTTCTTGGTGCATAACATAGTTATTGGACATTTCTATGTATTACAAAATTATCACCATGATGAAGCTAGTTACCATCTGTCACTGTACAAAGATATTGCATTATTATTGACTATATTCCCAATCTGTACACTTCATCCCCATGACTCATTTATTTTGTCCCTGGAAGTTTTTACTGTACCTCTTAATCTCCCTTATCCATTTCTCACCTGACTCCCATCACCCTCCCCTCTGGCAACCACCTGTTTGTTCTTTATATCAGTGACTGTTTCTGTTCTGCCATGATTGCTCTTTTTTTTGTTTGTTGGTTTCTTAGATTCCACATATAACTGAAATCATACAGTATTTTTCTTTCCCTATATGACTTATTTTACTTAGCATAATGCCCTCCAGGTCCATCCATGTGGTCACAAATGACAAGATTTCATTATTTTTAATGGCTGGGTAGCATTCTATTGTACTATATACCACATCTTTTTCATCCATTCCTCTATCCATGAGCATTCAAATTCCTTCCATATATTGGCTATTGTAAATAATGATGTGATGAACATAGGGGTATGTGTATCTTTTTGAATTAGTGTTTTCATTTTCTTTGGATAAATACCCAGGAGTGGAATTGCTGGATCATATAATAGTTCTGTTTTTATTTTTTTGAGGCACCTCCATACTGTTTTCCATAGTGGCTGCGCTGATTTACATTCCCACCAATAGTGAATGAAGGTTCCTTTTTCTCCATATCCTCACCAACATTTGCTATTTATTGTCCTTTTGTTAAAAGCCATTCTGATGTGTGAGGTTATATCTCATTGCAGTTTTAATTTGCATTTCCCCCATGACTTAGTGATGATAAGCATCTTTTCATACTATTGGCCATCTGTATATCTTGTCTGGAAAAATGTCTATTCAGGTCCTCTACGCATTTTTTAATCAGGTTTGTTTTTTTGATACTTAGTTGTGTGAGTTCTCTTTGAATACTAACTCGTTATTGAATATGTCATTTGCAAATGTCTTCTATTTAGTAGGTTGCCTTTTCACTTTATTAATGACTTCCTTCACTGCAAAAGCTTTTTAGCTTGGTATAGCCCTGCTTATTTTTGCTTTTTTTCCCTTTGCCTGAAGAGGAAATATTAAGATTGACATCAAAGAGTGTACTGCCCATGTTTTCTTTTAGGAGTTTTATGGTTTCAGGTCTTACATTTAAGTATTTAATCCATTTTGAGTTTATTTTTGTGTATAATGTAAGAAAGTAGTCCAGTTTGATTCTTTAACATGTAGCTGTTTGGTTTTCCCAACACCATTTATTGAAGAAGTTGTCTCTTCCCCATGGTATATTCTTGCCTTCTTTGTTATAGATTAATTGACCATATAAGTGTGGGTTTATTTCTGAGCTCTCTATTCTGTTCCACTGATTTTTTGTCTGTTTTTGTGCCAGTGCCATACTGTTTTTATTACTGTAGCTTTATAGTATAGTTTGAAAGCAAAGTGTGATACCTCCAGCTTTGTTGTTTTTTCTCAAGGTTGTTTTTCATATCTGGGGTCTTATGTGTGTCCATACAAATTTTAGATTTATTTGTTCTAATTCTGTGAAAAATGCCATTGGTATTTTATAAGGATTGTATTAAACCTGCAGATTGCCTTAGGTAGTATGGTCATTTTAACAATATTAATTCTTCCAATCCATGAATATGGTTCTCTTTCCATTTGTTTGTGTGGTCTTCAATTTCGTTCATCACTGTCTTATAGTTTCCCAAATACAGGTCTTTTACCTCCTTAGTTAGATTTCTTCCTAGATATTTTATTCTTTTTGATGTAACTATAAATGGTATTGTTTTCTTAATTTTTCTTTCTAATAGTTGTTCTTAGTGTGTAGAAACACAGCCGATTTCAGTATATTAATTTTTCACCCTGCAACTTAATTGAATTCATTTATTCTAATTGTTTTTTGGTGGCATCTTGAGGTAGGCATAGTATCATTTCATCTGCAAACAATGATAGTTTTACTTCTTCCCTTCCAATTTGGATTCTTTTTATTTTTCTTGCTTGATTGCTATAGCTAGGACTTCCACTACTATGTTGCATAAAAGTTGTGAGAGTGAGCATCTTTGTCTTCTTCCTGATCTTAGAGGAAATGCTTTTAGCTTTTCACCATTGAGTATGATGTTGGCTGTAGGTTTGTCATATATGGCCTTTATTATGTCTGTAAAACTCTTTATTTCTTCTTCAAATCTGAATAATAGCCTTGCTGAATAGTGTTTTTTAAATTTATTTTATTGAGGAAACTTTGATTTATAACATTATATAAGTTTCTTGTGTGCAACATTATATTTTACTACTATATACCCTGAAATGTGCCCACCACCAAAAATTGAGTTTCCATTCATCATCATATGGTTGATCGCCTTTACCCATTTCACTCTCCCACCCCAATCCTTACCAGTCTGGTAACCACTACTCTATTCTCTCTACCTATGTGTTTGTTTTTGTTTGGTTTGGTTTGCTCATATATTTATTTTTGTTTATTAGTTGTTTATATTTCCCATGAGTGAAATCATGTGATATTTGATACCATAATCATCTTTCTTCATCTGATTTATTTCACTTAGCTTAATACCCTTGAGGTCCATGCATGTTGTCACATATTGCAAGATTTCATCTTGTAGTGTTATTATTGTAGTAGTATTTCAAAATATATATACCACATTTTCTTTATCCATTCATCTGGTAATGGGCACTTACGTTGTTCTATATATTGACTATTATAAATAATGATGTGATGAACATGAGGATCCATATATCTTTTCAGATTAGCGTTTTTATAATATTTGGATAGATACTCAGAAGTGGGATAGCTGATATTTCTATTCTTAATTTTTTGAGGACTCTCCATACTGTCTTCCATAGTGGCTGCACCAATTTACATTCCTACCAACAGTGCATGAGGGTTCTCATTTTTTGACATCATCACCAACACTTGTTTTTTTTTTCCTTCTGATAATTTTTGGTTTTATTATTATTTTTTTAAATAACATTACCATCTTTATTGGAGTATACTTGCTTTACAATGTTGTGTTAGTTTCTGCTGTACAACAAAGTGAATCAGCTATATGTATACACATATCCCCATATCCACTCCCTCTTGCGTCTCCTTCCCACCCTCCCTATCGCACCCCTCTAGGTGGTCACAAAGCACGGAGCTGATCTCCCTGTGCTATGCAGCTACATCCCACTAGCTCACTGTTTTACATTTAGTAGTGTATATATGTCAGTGCCACTCTCTCACTTCATCCCAGCTTACCTTTCCCCCTCCCTGTGTACTCAAGTCCATTCTCTACATCTGCATCTTTATTCCTGTCCTACCCCTAGGTGCTTCAGAACCAGTTTGTTTTTTCTGGATTCCATATATATGTGTTAGCATATGCTATTTGTTTTTCTCTTTCTGACTTCACTCTGTATGACAGAGTCTAGGTCCATCCACCTCACTACAGATAACTCAATTTCGTTTCTTTTTATGGCTGAGTACTATTCCATTGTATATATGTGCCACATCTTCTTTATCCCTTCATCTGTCGATGGACACTTAAGTTGCTTCCATGTCCTGGCTATTGTAAATAGTGCTGCAATGAACATTGCTGTATATGACTTTTTTTGAATTATGGTTTTCTCAGGGTATATGCCCAGTAGTTGGATTTCTGGGTCACATGGTAATTCTATTTTTAGTTTTTTAAGAAACCTCCATACTGTTCTCCATAGTGGCTGTATCAACTTACATTCCCACCAACAGTGCAAGAGGGTTCCCTTTTCTCCACATCCTCTCCAGCATTTATCGTTTGTAGATTTTTTTGATGATGGCCATTCTGACCAGTGTGAGGTGATACCTCATTGTATTTTTGATTTGCATTTCTCTAATGATTAGTGATGTTGAGCATCCTTTTATGTGTTTGTCGGCAATCTGTCTGTCTTCTTTGGAGAAATGTCTATTTAGGCCCATTTTTCAACTGAGTTGTTTTGTTTTTTTGATATTGAGCTGCATGAACTACTTGTATATTTTGGAGATTAAATCTTTGTCCGTTGGTTCGTTTGCAAATATTTTCTCGTATTCTGAGGGCTGTCTTTTCATCTTATTTATGGTTTACTTTTCTGTGCAAAAGCTTTTAAGTTTCATTAGGTCCCATTTGTTTATTTTTATTTCCATTTCTCTAGGAGACAGGTCAAAAAGGATCTTGCTTTGATTTACATCATAGAGTGTTCTGCCTATGTTTTCTTTTAAGAGTTTTATAGTGTCTGGCCTTATATTTAAGTCTTTAATCCATTTTGAGCTTATTTTTGTGTATGATGTCAGGAAGTGTTCTAATTTCATTCTGTTACATTTAGCTGTCCAGTTTTCCCAGCACCAGTTACTGAAAAGGCTGTCTTTTCTCCATTGTATATTCTTGCCTCCTTTATCAAAAATCAGGTGACCATATGTGCGTGGGTTTATCTCTGGGCTTTTTATCCTGTTCCATTGATGTGTATTTCTGTTTTTGTGCCAGTACCTTACTGTCTTGATTACTGTAGCTTCAACACTTGTTATTTATTGTCTTTTTGATAATAGCCATTCTGACAGCTGTGAGGTAATATCACACTGATTTTAATTTGATTTACCTAATAATTAGTGATGGTGAATGCCTTTTCATATGCCTGTTGACCATCTCTATGTCTTTCTTGAAAAATTGTCTATTCAGGCCCTCCTCTCAAGTTTTAATCATATTGTTTGTTTTCTTTTTTCTTGTTGTTTGAGTTCTTTATATATTTTATATATTGTATATATCATTTGTATATATAATATTGTATATATCATTTGCAAATATCTTCTCTCATTAAGTGGGTTGTCTTTTTGTTTTATTGATTCTTTCCTTTGCTGTGCAGAACGTTTAGTTTAATATAATCCCATTTGTTTATCTTTACTTGTGTTCCCCTTGCCTGAGGAGACATATTTAGAAAGATATTACTAAGCACCTACTGTATGTTTTCTTCTAGGAGTTTTATGGTTTCAGATCTTAGTCTTTAATCCATTTTGAGTTAATTTTCGTGTATGGTTTGAGATAGTAGTCTAATTCCATTTTTCTGCATGTGGCTGTCCAGTTTTCTCAATGCCATTTATTTTTTTTTTTTTACAGATTTTTTTTTCATGTGGACCATCAAAATTCTTTATTGAATTTGTTACAGTATTGCTTCTGTTTTATGTTTTGGTGTTTTGGCTGCAAGCCATGTGGGATCTTAGCTCCCTGACCAGGGATCAAACCCATGCCCTCTGCATTGGAAGGCGAAGTCTTAACCACTGGACCACCAGGGAAGTTCCCTGAATGCCATTTATTGAAGAGACTATCCTTATATTTTATGTTCTTTGCTTCCTTCTTACAATTGTCCATATATGTTTGGGTGTACTTCTGGGCTTTTAATTCTGTTCCATTGATCTATGTATTTATTTTTCTGCCAATACCATGCTGTTTTGATTACTATGCTTTGTAATATAGTTTGAAATCAGGGAGTGTGAGACCTACAGCTTTGTTCTTTTTTCTCAGGATTGCTTTGGCTATTCAGTATCTTTTGTGGCTTCATATACATTTTAGAATTTTTTGTTTCAGCTATGTAAAAAATGTCCTTGGAATTTTGTTAGGGATTACACTGAGTCAGTAGATTGCTTTAGGTAACATGGACATTTTGACAATGTTAAATCTTCTAATCCACGAGCATGGAATATCTTTCCATTTATTTATATCTTCTTTAATTTCTTACACCAATGTCTTATAGTTTTTAGTGTACTGGTGTTTCATCTTGATTAAATTTATTCTTAGGTATTTTATTCTTTTTGTTGAGATTGTAATTGGAATGGTTTTTTAATTTCTCTTTCTCCCATCTCATTGTTAGTGTTGGTTTGGCCCAAAAAGTTCGTTTGGGTTTTTCTGTAAGATGTTATGGAAAAACCCAAATGAACTTCTTTGGCCAACCCAGTATATAGAAATGCAACAGATTTTCCTATATTGATTTTGTATCCTACAGCTTTTCTGTATGCATTTATTAGTTCTAAGAGTTTTTGGTGTAGTCTTTAGTGTTTTCATACATAGTATTATGTCATCTATAAATAGTAACAGTTTTACTTCTTCCTTTCCAATTTGGATGCCTTTTCTTTCTTTTTCTTGCCTAATTGCTCTGGCTAGGACTTCCAATACTATAAGAGTGGAAATAGTGGGCATCCTTGTCTTGTTGCTGTACTTAGAGGGATAGCTTTCATTTTTTTACTTTTGAATATGATGTTAGCTCTGGGTTTGTCATATATGGCCTTTTTTATGTTGGGTACCTCCCTTCTATACCCACTTTATTGAGTTATTATAAATAATTGTTGAATCTTGTCAGATGCTTTTTCTGCTTCTATTAAGATGATCATATAGTTTTCAACCTTCCTTTTGTTAATGTGGTGTATCACATTGATTGATTTGTGGATGTTGAAACATTCTTGCATCCCTGGAATAAATCTCACTTGATCATGGTGTATGATCCTTTTGATATATTGTTGAATTCAGTTTGCTAATATTTTCTTGAGGAATTTTAAATCTGTGTTCATCAGAGATATTGGCCTATGATTTTCTTTTTTGTGTGTGTTCTCTTTGTCTGCTTTTGGTATCAGGGTGATGTTGGCCTCATAAATGACTTAGGAAGTATTCCCTCCCCTTCAATTTTTGGAATAGTTTGAGAAGGATATATATTAAATCTTCTTTGACTGTTTGGTAAAATTCACCTGTGTAGCCATCTGGTCCTGTACTTCTGTTCTTTGGGAGCTCTTTGATTACTGTTTCAATCTCTGTACTAGTGATTGGTCTGTCAGATTTTCTCTTTGTTTGTGATTCTGTCTTGGAAGGTTACATGATGCTAAGAATTTGTCCATTTATTCCAGGTTGTCCAGTTTGTTCACATAGAGTTGTTTCTAATATTCTCTTATAATCCTTTGTGTTTATATGGTATCCCTTATTAGTTCTCCTCTTCTATTTTTGATTTTATTTATCTTTTTTTTTGTTAGTGAGGCTGTCTAACTAACAGTTTGTCTGTTTTGTTTATAAGGAACCAGATCTTAATTTCATTGATATTTTCTATTTTTAGTCTCTATTGCATTTATTTCTGCTCTGATCTTTATTTATTCTTATATTCTTTATTTATTCATTTATTCTTCTTTCTCTAGTTCCTTTGGAGGTAATTTAGATTTTTTTATTTTTTATTTTTTTTCTTTTGTTTCTTGAGGTATTGCTATAGATTTGCCTGTTAGTACTGCTTTTGCTCTGTCCCGTAGATTTTGGTATGTTGTATTTTCATTTTCATTCATCTTCAGGTAACCTTTTTTTGTTTCCCCTGATTTCTTCATTGACCCAGTAGTTCTTCAGTAGCATGTTGTTTTGTCTCCACATGTTTGTGATTTTTCCAATTGTTTTCTTGTACTTGATTTCTAGTTTCATACCATTGTGATCGGAAAAGATGCTTTGTATGACTTTAGTCTTCTTAAATTTACTGAGACTTGTTTTATGTCTCAGCATATGGTCTGCCCTTGGCAAAGTTCCATGTGCACTTGAGAGGAATGTATATTTTGCTGCATTTGGATGGAATATTGTATAAAATTTATCAAATTCATCTAGTCTTATATTTCGTTTAAAGCTGATGTTTCCTTATTGATTTTCTGCCTGAATGATCTATCCATTGATGTAAGTGGGATGTTAAAGTCCCCTACTATTATGTGTTGCTGTCAATTTCTCACTTTAGATCTATTAATAATTATTTTTTATATGTTGGTTCTCCTAAACTAGGTGCATATATATTAACCGTTTTTGCCTTTTACTACCTTTTTAGCTTGAAGTCTATTTTGCATGATATAAGTATAGTTACACTTTCTTTTGGCTGCCATTTGCTTGGACTATCATCCTTTATCCCTTCACTTTCAGCCTGTGGTTGTCTTCAGAGCTGAGTTGTGTAGGCAGCATAGAGTTGGGTCATGTTTTTTAATTTGTCCAGTCACTCTGTGTCTTTTGATTGGTTAATTCAATCCATTTAGTTAGGGTGATTATTGATAGATGAGGACTTAGTACTGCAGTATTATCTTTTGTTTTCTGATTGTTCTATATCTTCATTGTTTCTTTTTCCTTGTGTTTCTGTCTGCCATTTTGGTTTGGTTGTTTTCTATGACATTTTTCTCAGTTTCCTCTTTTTGTATGTTTCATGTTTTTGCTCTGTGCTTGTGTTTTGTGGTTACCTTTTGGTTTGTGTAAAACTTGCAACAGATTCAATAGTCTTTTTTTTGCTGATGGCATCTTATCTTCATCAACCTCTATGAGTTTTTTTTCCTATTCCTCTTCCAATTTTATGTTTTTGTTGTCTCAAATTATTCCTTTTTATATTGTTTTTACCAAACTGCAATAGCTATAGTTATTTTTCTGCTTTCTTTTTTTCTCCCTTTAACCTTTTTTTTTTTTTCTTTGAGGTATGTGGGCCTCTCACTGTTGTGGCCTCTCCCGTTGCAGAGCACAGGCTCTGGACGTGCAGGCTCAGTGGCCATGGCTCATGGGCCCAGCCACTCCACGGCATGTGGGATCTTCCCAGACCGGGGCATGAACCCACGTCCCCTGCATCGGCAGGCGGACTCTCAACCAGTGCGCCACCAGGGAAGCCCTCCCTTTAACCTTTAGGCTATAATAAAGTGTTTGAAAAGCTGTTCTTGTAAAGAGTTGCAGTTTTCTGGTTCTGTTTATCACCTTACTCAAAGTTTTGTGTACTTTTGCCTATTTGTTCCTGGTAGAAGAGCTACTTTCAGCATTTCTTGTAGGGCAAGTCTAGTATTGATGAACTCTTTCAGTTTTTATTTGTCTTTATTTCTCCTTCATATCTTAATGGTAACTTTCTTGGATAGAGTATTCTTGCTTGACAGTTTTTATCTTTAATCTTTAATAAGAATGTCATTCCATTCTCTCCTGGTCTGTAGGATTTCTGATGAGAACTCTGCTGAGAGCATAATGGAAGTTCCTTTGTATGTTACCATCCATTTTTTCCCTGGCAGCCTTTATAATTCTTTCTTTGTCATTGACTTTTGACAGTGCTAATATAAGTTTCTTGGATAAGATATTTTTGCATTGAGGTAATTAGGTGTTCACTTATCTTCATGGATTTGTATATCCAGTTCCTTCCTCATTTCTCAGCTATTATTTCTTTAAATACACTCTCTGCTTCCTTCTTCTTCTCTTCTCCTTCTGGAATATCCATTACCCTAACATTGCCTTTTCTAAAAGAGTAAGGTAGCTCTCATAGCATTTTCTCATTTTTTTATATCTTATTTCTCTTTCCTCTTCTACTTGTATCATTTCTAGATTTTGATCTTCAAGCCTGCTAATTCTCTCTTCCATGTGGTTTGCTCAACGTCCACTGCTTTCTAAAATATTCTTCCTCTCATTTATTGAGTTCTTCAGCTCCTGAATTTCTGTTTGGTTCTGTTTTAAAGTTTCAGTCTCTTTGGTAAAGTATTCCTCTGTTCATTAATTTTATTCCTGAGGTCTTTAAATTGCCTTTCTGAGTTTTCTTGTTGCTCATTGAGTTTATTTCTGACAGTTATTTTGAATTCTTTATCAGCTATGTTGGTTTCTGGAGGATTGTCATTTTCTTCCTGTAGTATAGCGTTACTGTGGTTCTTCACGATACTTGATGAATTGTTCCTCTGTCTCTGCATTTGAAGTTAAATGACGTTAGATATTGAGTCTTTCTTTTGTTTTCTGGTAGGTGGAGCTATAACACAAACTTCTGGTTTCTTCTACCTGAGCTGCCTCTGGCTGTATTTGAGACTTGGCACATTCCAGCCTCCACAGCCTCTATATGAACTGTGGCACTGTGCCTTCATTATAGCTTCTTTTGCCTCTGAGGTCGTTGCTGCCTTGCTTCTGCCATCCCTGTTGTCACTGGGATGGTGGGCTCTTTCCTTGTGTCCAGGATCCCCTGAGTCACAGACTCTGCAGCTGTAGCAGGAGGAGGATGGTCAGAGGGAGCCATATTACATAGCCGCCTCTTCTGTGTCTCGTGTTATAAGGTTCACAGGATCTGCCACTGCAAGTGACGGGGCAGGGGCTGGGTTCATGGTCATCTCAGCATTGGAGGGACTGGGTCCCAGTCCCCACTGCCTCTGCTGCCCAGTTACCTATGGCCATGGGTGCTGCTGTGAAGGGGACGCTGGTCATGTTTGCCACCTTCCTTACTGGTACTGGGTTCTCTGTGCCATGGTCAGAGTGCTGGGATTACAGACACTGACTCTGCTGGTCCCTTATTTCCACCTCCTGTATGTGTTCCAGTCCACCCACCTTTAAATGTATAGATTTGTGGAATTCTCTGGCATCCTGTTGTTTTGGGTAGAGGCACCTTTTAGAGTTTTGGATGTTTTACTGGTTATAGATTGAAGGGGATATGGAAAGGTACTGTCTTACTCTGCCATGTTGCTGACGTCCCTGGATAGAGTATTCTTGGTTATAAGTTTTTTCCTTTCATCGCTTTAAATATATGGTGCCATTCTCTTCTGACCTGCAAAGTTTCTGCTGAAAAGTCTGCTGACCGTCTTGTGGGAGTTCCCTTTTCCCTTGTTGCTTTTAAGATTGTCTCTTTATTTTTAATTTTTGCTAATTACAATGTGTCTTGGTATAGCCCTATTAGTGTTGATGTTGTTGTGACTCTCTGTACTTCCTGGTCCTGAATATCCATTTTTTCCCCCCAGGTTAGGGAAGTTTTCAGCTATTATTGCTTCAAATAATTTTTCTGCTCCTTTCTCTCTCCTCCTCCTTTGACCTCTATAATCTGAATGCTTGATGTTGTCCCAGAAGTCTCTTAATCTGTCCTCATTTTTTAAATTCTTTTTTTTTGTTCTTCAGCTTTCATGATTTCCACTACTCTGTCTTCCAGTTCACTGATCTATTTCTTTGTGTCTTCTAATCTGCTGTTGATTCCTTCTAGTGTATTTTTTATTTCAGTTATTGTTTTCTTCAGCTCTGCTTTGTTCTTCTTTATATTTTCTAACTCTTTGTTAAACTTTCCACTGTGTTCATCCGTTCTTCTCCAGTGTTCTTCTCCCACGTTTGTTGAGTATCTTTATGATTATTACCTTGAGCTCCTTATTAGGTAGATTGCTTATCTCCACTTCACTTAGTTCTTCTAGAGCTTTATATTGTTCCTTCATTTGGAACGTATTCCTCTTTTGCCTTATTTTGCCTGAGTCTCTGTTTTTATTTCTATTAGGTAGGTTGGATACATTTCTCGATCTTGGAGATGTGGCCTTATGTAGGAGATGTCCTGTGAGGCCCAGCAGCACACTCGCCTCTGGTCATCAGAGCGTTATGATCTAGGGGTGCCCCTATGTGGGATGCTGCTGGCCTGCTGGTATGTGGGACTGGGTCCTGGCACCGCTGGCTATGGGACCATGGGGTCCTGGGTCTGGTCCTGGTGCACTGATGGACATGGCCATGTCCTGGGCAGCTGGCTGTGGCGTCTGGGGCATCCTGGTACTGGCCTGCTAGTGGTTGGGGCCAAGTCCTGGGCAGCTAGCTCTAGGACCTGGGGCTGGTGCCAGTCCACTGGTGCCTGGAGTCATCCCAGCACAGCAGACTGCAAGGCCAGGGGAGTCTGGGCCAGTCCCTGCCCACTGGTAGGCAGTGTCAGGTCATGAGGCTGCTTACTGGGGGACCTGTGGGAGCCCAAGTGTAGAGTCAGCCTCCTGGTGGGTGGGACTGGGTTCCCACATAGCTGGCTGCTGAGCCTAGGGTGTCCAGGGACTTGTGCTTATTGGCTGGTGGGCAAGTAAACTCCTTGTTAATAGGCTAGAGGGAGAACTGCAGAGTGGTGCTTGTAAGCACCAGTGTCCTCATGGTAGAAAGAGCTCCCCAAGATGGCTGCTGCCAGCATCTGTGCCCCCATGGGGACTCCTAGTTGCCTCTTGCTTCTTTGGAGGTTCTCCACGATCAGCAGGTATGTTTGATGCGTGTTCCTTTCATATTATTCCCTCTGCACCTGGTCTCAGGGTGTGTGAGATTTTGTGTGTGCCTTTTAAGAGCAGAATCTCTGTTTCCTACAGCCGTCAGGCTCTCCTGTATGCAAGCCCTGGTGGACTTCAAAGCCAGATGTTCTAGGAGCTCATCTTCCTGGTCCAGTACCCCAGTCAGGAAAGCCTGATGTGGCGCTTGGACCCCTTACCCCCTGGGGAGAACCTCTGCAATTATGATTATCCTCCCATTTATGGGTCGCCTTTCCCAGAAGTTTGGATCTTGACTATAATACGTCTCTGTACCTCCTACCCATCCCATTGTGGTTCCTTTTTATATCTATAGTTGTGGAAAAAGTTTTCTGTTAGTATTCACGTTTTTCTCATTGATGTTTGCTCTGTAAATAATTGGAATTTTAATGTGACAGTGAGAGGAGGTGAGCTCAGGGTCTTCCAACTAAACTATCTTGGACACATCCCCTTAATTCCTCAGAAGTCTAAAACCAAGGTGTTGTTCAGGGCTGCATGCCTCCTGGAGGCTCTGGGGACATAGTCCTTCTGAGTTTTTATTCAGAGTCTTGAGGCTGCCCGCATTCCTTGGTTCATGACCCTTTCTTCACATCACTTCAACCTCTTGCTTCAAGAATCCTATCTCTTACTGTCTTTTGTAACTTTATATAAGAGGGAATATCAATGGGGAAATAAAATAACATTAGATTTAAACAACAAGTAATATCATCTGTAAAGTGTATTCTCGATTGAAACACTACCTAAATTTTGGCAAATAGTAGAGTTTTTAAAATCATAAAAACTTTGCAGATATCAAGTGATAAACTTTAATAACAACACTATTAAGTTATTAGTAGAAATAAAGCAATGTTTCTAAAAAAAAAAGCTTACTCTTTGATGGCTTTATCATCATTCTTTCAAATAATGTTCTTTCTTGCTCTTTTCCAAGTTCAGCAGAACGTGATAATATATAATAGCTGGAATGTCTGTTTTCAGTTTTTTTTTTTAGATTACTGAGCACATTCACTTTTCTAACATGGAACCAAAAGATTATAGCAACAAAATGCCATTTGAAATATGCTGAACGACTTGCTGACATTAAGGACTTTATGATAATATTTTAATTACTTTGTTTACCAGCTAGAGAGTTTTAGGTAAATGAATCCTATCGGTTTCAGTTTTGTAAAGCTCTTTTCATAAAGGCATGTTAGATTTACTTGAAATTAATGACCAAGTTATTAAGGTGGATTCAATGAAAATTGCACACACTCGTCCCTAAACAATTTTTCCTTAGAAGTTACAAATTAAAATAAAGGCTAAAGTATAGTAATGTCTGAATATCTCTAATAGTTTATAGATCTTTTGTAGTATTTTCAAATTTGAAGTAAATGAGTGTTCCATGAAATATATTACTGTATATATACTACACAGTATAATATTATGTAATATTGGGTATTTGAATATAATATTATAGTCAAATGAATAGAAATATGATTAGCTTAGTGACTTTAAAATTTTACGACTGTTTACCATTTTAAAAAAGAAAATTTTATGTGTATTGGATTCAACTATTTAATCAAAGAGAAAGAAGAAAATAATTTTGCTCTTTATGGCCATACCAAGATCTTCAGTCACTCAGTTTTTTCTCCCTCATCCAGTCTTGTGTTTGCATTGGATTCCTTCCACGGTCAGATACTCAATGTTTCATTTTTCACTAGCCTAGATTTCCAAGCCCTTTGCTGTCCCTGTATGTCCATGCCAATCTTCAGCTCTGCATCCTTCCCAAGAGGATGGTGTTCAGTAATAACTGGAGAGGCAAGCAGAGGTCCCATCTCTATGCAGCTGAGGCCACTTGGCTCCATCTCTAGTTTCTGCCTCATTTCAGGCTCTCGAGGCAGGCTGCACTGAAGGAGTTTTAATTCCCTACATATAAGGCTTAGTAATGTGTCATTCTTGCTTTGTGACCCAGTTGGACCTTATGCCCTGGGTCTAGTCATTAAGTTTCGATCTTGTCCCATTTTTCTCAAATTGTTTTGGTACCCTGTTAGAAACCTCTGCTCCGTTCTTTATGTCTTTCCCAGCTTTGTGTCCTATGCCATATTCTAGTCTTGACTGGCGTCCTGCTCTCTGCCAAAAGAATTGTATATTTTCCCCACTTGTACATCCTCTAACTTCTATTTCAGTATCAGTGCCAGATTTTTAACTCACCTTGTACTTTTTTTTGATTTCTAAAGAATTTGTCCAATAGGATTTCTCTCATTTTATTTAAATAATTCAACTGTTATCTCCTAAAGTAATAATTTTATTATTGCATTTACATAATATAAGACAACCATTTTGTTATCAAATTTATAGTACCTTTATAGATTAAAAACCTATTTTTCCGTTTTGTTCTGGACGAAGATTAGCCTCTTTTGTATGATGACTCTATATCTAGTTACCTTGCTGGGCGCTCACCGCCATACCTCACCTTCCCAGATCACAACCGTTGTTTCAAGCTCCTCCCTCCCCAGGTGTCAGAGTTACCACATTTTCCCATAAAGTGAAATGTGTATAACCAATCACAGTTTCCCCTTAGGAAACACGTTGTCTTAAAACATGCTTTCATTAGTTGATTATTTCCCTCATGTACTGTTTGCATTCACACATACACAAGCATGCACACACATGGATGTATATATGTGTTTATGTGTGTATTATGTTCTAAAGGCTCTAATTTAATTTGTCAAACATGCATGCCCCATCCCCACCCCATGCAGCCAGTCTCTGGAGAAATGTATTTTCTTACATATGTAGTTCTTTAATATGAAGTATTGATTCAAATGCCATCGCTTTTGGAGAAGCCCCATTGAAAATCAAAGCAAAATTACTTGTATCTGTATTTAACTCCAAATTGTATCAAAATATGCAAACATTTAGAAAATCTGTTTGGTGTTCATGTAAATGTAAATTGTCAATACTGTGAGATTGTTAATAAGACATGAATTTCAATTTCCCCTATTCTTAGGAAATGGGGCAGTCTAACCAAAGTGATTATTTTAGATTTGTTTTCATTTTATATAGTTCAGTGAATCTGCTAAACTTTCTATCATTGTAGGGATTTTCAAATTACATTTTTTTGCAGACTGTCCTGTATACAAAATACTGAAATATTCAATAGGTGTTAAATTCATCAGTAAAAATTTAAAATGTATTTCTTGTTCAAAAGTATGAAATGAAAAAAATTGTTAAAGTGCTAATCTTATTACTAACATGAATTCAAGCCACCACCCCCCAAAGTTTTTAAGTATAGTGACAAAAATTATTTATTTAACAATGAGGCTTAATGTGTTGCTTGTAAAAGATGAACATTGATTCTTTTTTCTTTTGTGGAATATTAATAAACATTAACAGAAAACAGCATCTTTATTTCATAAAATTGTATTGGTCATGTATCCTCTATTTAGAAGCTATTGATACTTGATGCATAATCTAGAAAAATTTTATGCAATGTTTAATTTTGTATGTTAGTTTATGCATTTATAAACTTATAAATGCATAAAAACTAATTATAATTTATGTGATAAAATGAAAAATTCAGCTACTGGGTTAAAGGTATTCTCCACATACTCATTATACAAATATTAAAATTCCTCTGTGAGTTATCGAGTATCCATCCTGGAGACTGACAGTTTATTTTTACTGACAAAATTGAATAAAGGAACAATAGAACAAGGGATGGCAGCTATGGTATCAGTTTGTTCAAAAGTGTTTACTTATTGCTCACTATTGGCTAGGAACTGGGGTTGTAGGAACAAACAAAACAAATGCACACTGTCAGCTTACTGTTTAGTGGGAAAATCAAACAATTATGCAAATAAATATTCATTCACAGGCTGTACTACATACTTGAAAGATAAATGACAAATGACAAGTTGTGACAAGTTGTAAGGCATTGGGTTAATTTAGAATGGGGTTGGTTTCAGAGATGTAGGAAGATTTAAAAACTCATCACCACAGCTACTTTCATAAAAATCTTTCAGGATTAACTCTTTAAATACACTTATATTTTATACTATCCTAATATTATATAACATTCTATTTGTATTTTGTATATAATAATTTATATTTTCCTATTAAAAATAAGCATTTGTTCTCAAATTGGAGTCATAAATATATATATATATATATACACACACATATATATGCCTCATAAAACCTGGTAATCAGTATTGTAGAATGGTCAACCTTAATTTAGTTCAGGTTCTTCTAATGAGGTGGTATTTCAGGTAATTCTGTTTGGTACTGTGTGCAAATTTTGGACTGATTTTTGCAATTATTACCAAAACTCATGTAAAAGTGGCTTCCTCTTAACATCGTATTTTGACATGCTGGGTCCCCATGTTACCAGTGGAGGGTTTGGGATCAGAGCAAGGAGGTAGCAAACCTAGGGAATGGCCAGGGGAGTAGGGAAAGACATGCATCTTATAAAGAGAGTGGATCGGTAATGTTGAAATACTCTCCTCGTTAGTGGAGTGCTAACACTTTTATAGGATATTAGTGGAAAGAAGCAATGGAGCAAGGATGGAAATGACAACAAGAGGCAATATTTATTGATATTTAACATGTGTCAAGAACTGTGTCTAATGCTTTATATTCTTTATTTTTTTAGTCATCTCTATAAGGTAACTACTTTGATTTTTAGCACTTCAAGGAGAAAAACGCTAAGATTTAGAAAGTTTGGGTAACTTTCCAAAGGTGATATAGGTAATTAGTGGATGCGGAGGCTGCAACCATTTTAGATGAATCCTGCACTCATCTTTTTCTGAAACTGATTGTGTGTTTGTGCAGTTCTGAACTCAGTTTATTTTTTGTGTTTTTTAACAAATCTTAGCCTAACCTGATTCTAATAGATTTTCTCCTAGGCTTTTACCTTCCACAGTGATGGCTATACATGAGAATAAAGGTACTGGTAGGTTTAAAGAACAAACAAACCAAAACCCAAAAAACAACAACAACAAAAAAAACACCTCCTTTTTATGTTGAGCTTTTTCTATTTTAGAAATTTTTAGGTAAGTCCAAAACACTTTAAGTAGAATCATCTTAGGAAAAGGCAGTGTATTGAATTAAATATATTGCCAATAATTCTAATCAGAGGTGGCCATTTTTGCATGTTATTTTTCTTAAAGTAAGTGTTGACCATTCATGGTCTCATAATTGCAAGAAATATGTATTCCAGTATAGTGCCCTTTGGGAATAATGTTAGCCAAATAAAATCATGAGAACTATAATAATGTAGAGAGATTAGTAATGATGTAAAATTACTTAGAATTAATTTACCTGGAAAAATAGCATTAATAAAACTGTAAGAGTTGGTGCACACTATCTAGTTTGTAATTTCTTTTTTCCAGAGATTTTCTATAGTGCTGTCATATTTTCTTAAAGGTCTCTTTGTAAGTAAACTCTAATTTATAGAAAATAATGCATACCATTATATCACAACTATGATGTTATATGAGACATTTGTCACTGGGAATTTATTTGATAGTTTCTTTTTCCTACATTTATTGTGATTTAGATCTTTTAAAAATGCTATCTTACTTTTCTTCCAAATGCATTTGTGATCCCTACATAGATATGATAGTACATCTCACAACAAGATTGCTTACAGGTTTGTTCAATACCATCATTTTCATATCAATGAAAGCTGAAATTTCTTGAAATTAGCTATTTATTCCTAAAATATGAACATTTTATCGTTAAGTCTTATAAATACCTACATGTTCCTTATAGATACATGGTTTTGTATATAGGAAATTTTTAAATTAATTGTTTGTGAATACCTAACAACAGAGGATGAAGAAACGAGAACAAGGACACGAAGAGTTTCCTCCTTCTCGCTGGTGAATGGTAAACTCACGTCCATATTTGTAGTAGATTGCACTTTTCAGAGATGGCAACATATCATTTCTCTTATGCTGTTCTTACAGAGTGACTGACACTCTTCCACCCAGGAGGTGGGATCTGTATTCCCTCCTGTAGAATCTGTGTTGGGATGGGGTCTGCTTGACTCCATAGGATATAGTGGAAGCAAATTCTATGTAATTTTAATGCTAGGTCTTAAAAATGTTACAGGTTCTGTCTGGCTATCTCTCTGTCAGGCTACATGACTGTAGAACCCAGTTGCTGTGATGTCACAAAGCCTGGACCAGCCCATCTGGAGAGACTACGTGGACAGGCACAGTGGAAAAGAACTGAGACCCTTAGATGACAGCCAGTATCAATCACCAGATTTGTGAGTAAATTACTCTTCAAAAGATTCCAGGCCCCAGTCTCTGGGATTTCACCAACATTGTGAAACAGAGACAAGCTATCATTGCTGTGCTCTGTCTGAAATCCTGACCACAGAATCAATGGCTGTTTTGTGCCAGTGAGTTTTATAGTAATATACTATAGAGCATTGGATAATTGGAATAATATTTAATATTTTTAAAGAAGTGGGTATATCTTGGAATAAGATACATAAGAGATCAGAGATTTTTTTTTTTTTTTTTTTACTGTTCATGAGACTTGGCCATAAAATTAATTTATGTCTATGTATTAGGCTTTGTCTCACTAAATAAACCATTTAATTCAATTTTATTAAGTTAACAATTGTTCTAAATTGGTCTTAGTAGTAGAGTTACCAATGGGAAATCAGATCCAACATGTTGGGTTTAGAACCACCAAGAGTTTGCCCATCCTTGATCACATGAGCTGGTAAGTGGGACCACAGTTGAAGGTCTTAGCCCTTGTCATAGGTTATAGCTGTTTGGTTGGCACATCCTTCCTATTTCAGTGTTTTTACTGAGATCACCAATCCCCTCTGATTTGATTAGTAGGAATCAGTGGCAGTAAAGTCAAAGTCCAGGAGTCCAAAATCATGACTTTCCTGGGAGAAAATGGCTACTCTGTGAAAGAAAATTCCCTGTAGCCAGAAAGAGGGAAGAAAGAAATGGGGAGTTGATTCTGCTTTCTTCTTTCAGTGGGTAGACTTATTTTGTTCTTAATGTACCTCAAGTGGGAAAGTAAAAATATGCACAGACTAGTTCAAAATCTGTCTTTCACAACGAGCACAGTGGAAAAAACATGAATTTTTGAAGCCACAGAGAAACAATCTTTCTTTTCATGTTAATAGTTTTGTCACTCAGGGCCATTTATTTCCCATATCTGAAAGTGCATATTTATTTAATGTGGTTAGTAAACCCATCATACAGAGGTAGATGTTGTTGAATAATAAATGAGATTGTAAACGTAAAATGTCTAGCACAGTACAAAACTGAAATATGTATATGTATAAATATATATATATATATATATATATATATATATATATATATATATATATATATATATATAAGATTGAATGAAATAGAAATAGCTGCAAATGGTAACCAAGGTGCACATATTCTCTCTTCTCTTTGCATCTTCCCCTTTCTCTGGGAGATCTCAACTAGTCCCTTATCTTCAAGTATCATCTATGTGGTAACTTTATATCTGCATCCCAGAATTATCAGACAAAAAAGAGAGTATGCTGGCAACAAGGATGATATAGCTCAGCTGAACAGGAAAAGGGGTCAAGAGAAAGAGAAACTTGGACATAAAAATGATAGAGGACTCCGTTGTCTTGCGAATGGAGCTTTGGAAAGACAAAATTCTGGACATGAAAAAGAGGGTGTTGTAAGTTAACAGAGCAGGAGTTTTAAAGGGCACAGGTTTGTGTTAGAAAAGAGAAGCATTATGTTAGGGTAGGAAGAAGACACAGAGCACCATAAATAGGAGAATGCAAGGGGGAAAATTCTCGGCGAGGGGAAACGGCGCTGAAGTAAAACAGATGTGAAGCCCGATGAATGTAGTACTTTGGTCACCTGGAGGCTGGTGAGCATTCATGACTCGCGGTGCTCAGCCAGGGACTGGGGGCTTCGGATGATTCTGTAGTGTAGGTTAGTGTTCCTTTTCGCTCTGTTCGTAGTGGTGGGTACTCACAGCAGCAGGCAGCAGCCGGAGTCTGGCCATAAGAGCTCTGTGGCTTGGCACACAGAGTTCAGGTGTTATTATGCGGAAGCTGTGTTGTGTGCCACATGTGGACGAGTGGCAGAGTACAGTGGTCTTACTTGAGAATCGTAACAATTTAGCACAGTATTTAGCTTGAATGTGTAGTTTGTTTTGCAGACAGAATAAATGCAATTGTCCTTTACGGTTTGATTTCTGGGTAGAACTGAAGCACAGCCATGGAAGATGGCAGAATTTGACATCACACTCATTAACATGAGTTGCTTCATCTTCCTGTTATTGAGAGTTAACGTGGGAAAGGGAGCTAATGACAGCTGCAGTTTGAACACTGGGTGGATTACATCGCTGGTCATACCTAGTAACAGTTGGTGGTGAGGCGGGAGTAAAAGAGGTGGGGAAGGACACGAGGATGACATTGAAGTGTGGAGCTTTAGATCTTACAGGAGAGCGTGAGTCAAGAACCTTAAAAATATTGTCACTTTTTAAAAAAAACTTAGGCTGGTATGGAGCAGAAATATGGATAACATCAACAAATATTTGAGCTTCCAGTTTATTCTTAGGATTTTACAACCCATCTTATAGTTTCTGTTTATGTGGTTTTTTTCCCTTCTGTAATCCTTTTTCCATTAATCTATGTGTACAATAGAAGATAAAACATTTTCCTTTTGCAGTGAATGTTAGTTTTCTTTTTATTAAAAGCTTTCTTGAAATTCTCCCATTCTAATTATGTACCCAATTTGCATTTTAATCTGTTTCCTTTAAATTATTCATAGCTAATATTTTAGGTTTTAAATTATTCTCAAAAAATTCCTACATTGTGTGTGTGTGTGTGTGTGTGTGTGTGTGTGTGTGTGTGTGTGTGTGTTTTATACAGCAGTAATTTCTCAACTCTGGCTATATATTTGAGGGGAATATCTGTGAGCGGTATTTAACACCATCCTCAGATATATGATTTATTTAGGAGATCTAATTTCTGACAGTTTTTAAAGCTCCACTAAGTGGCTTTAATATCATTTTAATGTACAGACAGTGATGAGAATCATAGAATTAGACTATTTTCATTTCTGAGAGTTTTTACAGGCCCCCTAAGTGATTTTAATACGGCTTTAATGTACAGATAGGGATAAAAATCATTCAATTAGAATATTTAAATTAGAATACTTGATTAAAAATTAGACATTATCATGATTTACTGCTCCCTCTTTCGCTACAGTTTTTATACAAATGAAAATTCCTACACTGGGATTTGGTCAGCACTACTGCAAGTTTCACTGCAGGAGGTGTGAGGATGCCAACATCTGGTCATGCTTGTCTACAACTCAGCATTTCATACATAAGCCACTTGGCAACAACATGTCAGTATGGTCTCTGGCATTTTGAAAATTCTTTTCTGCATTAGTCAGTTCATCTGTGTATTTTGAGTGATGAGTCATAAGCAGCTTCTTCATGATCTCTTTCATCAGGTTCTTTTTTCAAAAAAATTCCTGGGAGTAAAATGAATCTCATGCACTTGGGCACCTGCTAGGGCTGATGAAAATCCTGGTTGTTCTGTTTATACGTAGTTATTGAAATGGTCTTTGTATATAAACAGTCACAGGTGGCCACATTTATTCTGTTTAAACATCTGCAGAGGTTGCTAGGAAAATCTCAGTTATAATGATTTATTTCCGGATTTATTTTATGTACCATCTGCTGATTGATAACATTAATAGAATTTTTCCTTATAATGTTGTTTCAGAAAAATTAAATCTGTTTACTCTTCCCAGCAAAGGCAACCCTGAAAAATCGAATGTTGTTGCTTTTGATTGTTTGTTTAAAAAAGTTACAAAATAGGTGCATTCATTCAACGTTATAATTCCTGGTTGTTTTGTTACTGCTTCATTTCTCCCTTTAATGATTCCTTGCTTAAATTACTTATTCATTCAATACTCACTCTACAGACAGAGCCATGCAAGGTGCTGTGAAGCATTTCTCTGATAGCTCAAAGACATCAGATCTGTTCTGCGAGTACAGTGTTTACAGATTCCACCCCAACCCTCCCAGAATGTCAAACTTCCAGGTGCAGGTTCATTTACTACAGAAAGATGACATTTGTGTTGATGACAGGCTGCTATGCCTTGAGTTGACGTCTAGACACTAAAGTTGTGGTTAGTGATTGAGATATAGTTGATACCCAAGGGAAGTTGTGTTGAGGAAACTGTACAAACTTTGTAGTCAGATAAATATGGGAGAATTCTGTTGCTGGCTTTAATATGCTGAATGGCAGTAGATGTGGCATTAGTTCTACCTAAACCTACAGGTAGAGTTGTTTTGAGGATTAGACCTAGTAGTTTATTGAAATTTCCCAGTACAATGCTCAAAAATATCAAATGGTGTTAGTACTATCTCTTGGTGTGATTACTGGCATTAAATATTAAAGGATAATCTAGGTACTTTTTTCCTTTGGATGTTTCTGTCCACAGTAAATATCCAGTCCTCTGTCTTGGGAACTGAGCTGGACATTTGTTTTGTTTCTTCCTTCACTGTGGACAGAGTAGTGTAAACTTGCACTCCAATCCCTGTCCTCCTCTCTCCAGGTTCAACATTGATCGCATCTCCTTGATTTTCAGATTTTGACTTTAGATTTGGGAGAGAAAAGGAAAAGAGTCACCTCATATCTGCTACTATTATTGAACTTTTTTTTCTTCATTTCAACTACATTTAGATCTTCCATCCAAATCGTGTTCCTCTGTGGCTCCAAATCTATCCTTCAGTTTGCTCTTAACTCACTAAATAGGAAGATGACTTAGGTCATATTTCCCCTTTCTGAGTAAAGAGGTTCTACAGAGTTATTCACTCCATAGTTGGTAGGACTTCTGCAGACCACAAACAGTGGAAAAAGCATGGGAACCACAAAGGAGATTGGTCCTGAAAAGCATCCATAAAATAAGTGAATTAAATGAAAGAAAGACCAGTTCTCAGTTTAAGGTTTTGGCCTGATCTCTGCTCACAGGGGTGAAATATATTGTTTGGCAGCAATGTAATTGAAATCCTCTTTTTGGGGAAATAAAACTGTTTGGGGAGAAAAAAAATAGAATAGTTTATCTGAGCTTGACTCATAATCTACTCAATACTGGACTATTTTTACAAGTTTCTGTGGTGACTCCTCTATAGTCAAGATTTGGAGGCTGTCGGATCCTTACTGATACCTTATCTCAAAGTATTCTACCTTCAATGTAGTAGTCTGGAAGAAATTTCCCCAGTATAAAGGCTTACTTTTAATGTGAAAAGCCTCTGCAATAAACAGAGACTATATGGAAAGAGAAGCTAGGACGTGCTTTCTTTAGGTTTGAGTTTTAACTATTGCTTAAATAACCAAGAATTCAGGAACAATGCTAGACATGTAAAGATAAAATTTTAAATGTATGGTACCTGTTCTCATGAGCTTAACAATTAATAGACATTAAACCCAAAAATAAACATAAAATGTAAATATAATTTTTTAAACCCCAAAATAAACATAATATGTACTATAATTTTTTGTTTGTTTGTTTTGTTTTTTGCGGTTCGTGGGCCTCTCACTGCTGTGGCCTCTCCCGTTGCAGAGCACAGGCTCTGGACGTGCAGGCTCAGCGGCCACGGCTCATGGGCCCAGCTGCTCCGCGGCATGTGGGATCCTCCCAGACCGGGGCACGAAGCTGTGTCCCCTGCATCGGCAGGCGGACTCTCAACCACTGCGCCACCAGGGAAGCTCTGTAAATATAATTTTTAAGGTCATAGTAAACTGACATTAAATAAAAGGAAAGGTGTTATTAAATAATCACAAATGGCTAAAGCTAAGCTAGGAAGCTATTTATGGAATGCTTTCCTTAGGAAATGACATTTATGACAATTTCTGAATGATCTGGTAATTTAGTAGTTGTGAGAGTACAGGGACGTGGTTAAGCTAATCTGGATCTTGGTGGTGGGCTTTTTTTTTTTTTTTTTACTGTGAAAAATCACGTTTTAGAAGAATAATACTGTTTTCCACATTTGTTGAGATATAACTTGAATTAGGAAATTCATCAGTTTAAAGGGTGCCTTTTGATGAATTTTGGTCATTATATAGTCCTGTGAACACTGCCATAATAAAATATAGAACAATATCATCACCTTTAAAAGACTCCTCATGCCTATTTTCAGTTGTTCCCTTCTTTTAACAAATGGATCCAGAGCCATAATCTTTCTGTTACTATAGAAATTTTGTTTCCTAGCCTTTCACATAAAGGTAATTAAAAATAACATGGCCTTTCATTTCTTCTTTAACTTAGCCTAAGGTTTTGCGATCCTTACATGTTGTTACGTTTGTTATTTGATTCATTTTATTAATTAGTATTGCATAGTAGGATAAAATCCTATCCATCGTCAGTGGTGTTCTCAACCAAGTGGTCATTTTCATTATTATCTAGGAATATATCAATCCACAAAATAGTCCAAGCAGCTGAATGAGATTAAATTTCCTAGGCTCCTGTTTGGAAAGATTGCTATTCAGAAAGCATGCCAGTCAGGCAGACCCATTAAGGGAAAGAGAAAAACATGCCAAGGAATAATCAGTGAAGAGTCCGGAATATTCCAATGAGGATTATATAACGCTTCACCACTGTCATCCTGATAATGACCCAGGAACTGGCAAGAGGAGATAATTTTTTTCTGGAGACAACTACATTCAGTGACTAAACTGTCTTTCTGAGGAGTATGTTCCAGGAAGAGGGGAGGGAGGTATGTCAGTAATATTTTGAGTTAATTTTTGAGCAAGCTGTTCCAATGCTCAACAGTAGCAGATGACTGGATTATAGATAGCATGGAAAGTACATGGAATCCACTGAGCATGAGTCCATTTTTGAGTGCTTTCTGCAATAAAAAAATGCACCATTGTCAGACTACAAATGGTCTAAAAAGCCAAAAACGTAACACAGATTAGCTTTAAGGACCACAGTAGTGGGACCACAGTCAGTTTTCTGTGTTAGAGCAACAATAGCGTAACCCAAAATGTATCGACAGCAGTGAGGCGCCACCAATGGGGGTCAAAGATCTGAGGTAGTCAGATTGCTGGTAGTGGTAGCAGGCAGGGAGAGGGCAAGGGGACCATGCGGTATAGTCTCCTTCACCTAAAGACAAGTAAGTCAGGTTTTGACAGGAACAACAGTCTGGAGTGCAGTGGTAGCCTCTGCAACAGAGATAGAGTCTTTACTTTGTACATAGAATTTTGACTGGTAGATGGCGTTGTTATATCAGATATGATGATGGATCTACGGAGCGACGGTGGTGATCTAGTTCTCTCATCAGAGAATTGCCCTTATTCTGAGCATCTATATCAGTGACCCAAACAGTTTGATCAGCAGCAATGATTTATTTCCATAGTCCAGAGCCCTGGTAGATTGATCTTTAATCTGCCAGTCTGTAGTTTTCAAAGTGGCTGTCCCAATAGCTAGGTCAATGGCAACAGTCCAAGGGTCAGTAAAAATGTAACGAGGTTCATCAAGGAGAGTATTGGTCAAAACCAATTGAGAACGGCCTTGATTTCTGCCCACTTATTGTAACAGTCATTGTCTATTTTCAGTTCTGGTTTGCTGCCACTCAAGTTGACCAGCCATAGCAGCCCAGTGGACACCACTGTTTTCCAGGTTAGCTGAACCATGAGTAAGCCAGACCCAGCTGTTTAGGGAATCTTCTGAGTCAAGGGCCCCAGTGCGCCAGCAGCGTTCCTTCAGATAGCTGAGTGGAAATGAAATTTCTTTTCGAAAGATAGACTTAACATTTTAATCTAAACCCTAGATGCTGTGAGATACCTGTCAGCTCTGTTCTTTTAATGTTTTTTTCTTTAATAAGGTAAAATTGGTATATAACATTATATGAATTTCAGGTATACAACGTTATAAATCAATATTCGTATACACTACAAAGTGATCACCATTATCAGCTCTCATCTTAAAGGTACTATTTTCATTTAATTAGTGAGGGTTTGGGGGCACTTCCAATCTTGTTAGTTGTTGAGTCTGAGTTGACCCACTCCCAAAATGGGAAGGTCAGGAGCGAGAATCACATGGTTTCCCTGGGTGAGACATTAAGTTTTAGTTAGAGTTCATTAGCAATCTGCTGTTCCAATGGGTTTTCCTAGTATCTGTATCAGAGACGTGATGAGTACAATACCCCAAGGGGCTCTTCTGGGTTAAGCTGCCTCTCTTTCCCAGAGAGGATGTTTGTTTCCAAACATTAAATCATTAAGCACAGAGACTTTTAGCTCAAAGGAATATTAAAATTCTGTGGACCCCAAAGTCCTAACACTTCTCTACCTGCAGCTCCTTCCAATCTGTAGATTCCCCCCCAGTATTTGTGGGACAGTGATATATAAGCATATAACAAATATAGCCCAACTATACATGTAGATGTGAAATCTACAACAACAGTACCTTGAATTGGCCTAAAAGGCGGCTAGGTCATGTTAGCATCCTTTTCCTAATATGAACTTTGCCCAAACCCATCAGTTTATGGTCATTAGGAAAGTTAAAAAAAAAAAAAAAAAAGACTAAAACTTTTGAGAATGGACCCTAAGAAACCTTGTAGTTGCTATTGAAGTCCCTTGAAATGCTCTTTCTTAGGGTGTTCTTGGAATGTTCCCTCTCAAAGCTTAGCTGCCATGCTGTAGAAACCCAAACCACATGAAGAAATTGTATATAGGTGTTCCTTTGGAAATCTCCAGCTGAACCCCTAACCGATTTCCAGCATCGACTGCCAGCCATGCCTGTGAGAGTGAAACAGTTTGGAAGACTTTGTTATTTGAGACAACTGATATTTTCTTATACTTAAATTCAGGAAATTATATTAGAAAATTACTTTTTAAAATAAAATGACTAATTTTCACATAACATATATAAATAGGTTAAATATAAGCAAGGCTTAGAGAAAGAATTCTAAGAGAAAGAATTCTAAGGGAAAGAATTCTAAGTTTTGCAAATTGCTATTTTTAAAAACAGCACTCTTTTTTTACTCCAAGGGAACTTTGAAATGTTAAAAGAATCCACACCATGCACATTATAAAGAATGTTATAATACACTAAATCTACAGATAACTTGGAATTTTAGCTGTTTCTTCTGGTCCTTATCACCATGTTAGTTTTCTTTCTTAACTTGTGTGGGAAAAAAGGAGAACTTTGATAATAAAGTCCAAATTGGTAGGGGAAATAGAAAATAAAAAAAGGTAATTATTTTCTAGAATTTTAGAGATAATAGCAATTTCGTCATAGATCTTTCCTATTCTTTGAATATTCATTTCACATGGTTTATAAGACATTTTCAGTATTACTCAGTTATTCTTTTTTAATATTTAACCACTTTCTCCAATATGAGGTATAAAAAAATAATTCTCAAGTTCTCATATTTAATATTTGAGGCTCTATATAGAGGGTTTTTAGGCCAAACATTAAAGGCTGACTAATAATGTGTGGTACCTGTGAAATTATTTTTCATTCAAAGTAAGCAAATTATTTGTAATCTCTCTGCAAATGTTAACTTAATAAGTAAGATCTAAACTTACAATGTGTTAATGTTTATTTTTTTATAATTAAAAAATCTGTAAGACTTAGTTTACTAGTTTAGTTAAAATTTTCAATTAGGAGTTTAAGTATATAGTTAAAATTAACCAGCAGTGCAAAGCATAAATTCATACAAAGAGCCTGCATTAATATAACAATTCTATTCAGAACAAGAGATTATTTCTCTGTCCCTCTAATTTCCTACTGAAGAAAAAAAAAAAAAAAAGGTGCTCCAAACTTAAAGGCTTAAAACAATTCATCCTTACCTTTCATGATCCTGTTGGTTGACAGTTTCAGCTAGGGTTTCCTTGCCTCAAGTTCTTTATATGATTGCATCAGATGGCATTGAGGCTGTAGTTATTTAATGACCCAGCCAGGCTAGAATTCCAAGTTGTTTCATTCTCACAGGCATGGCTGCCAGTTGATGCTGGAAATTGGCTAGGGGTTCAGCTGGAGATTTCAGAAGGAATACCTATATGTAATTTCTTCATGCGGTTTGGGTTTCTGCAACACGGAAGCTAAGTTTTGAGAGGAAACATTCCAAGAAGGAATACCCTAAGAAAGAGCATTTCAAGGAACTTCAATAGGAACTACAAGGTTTCTTAGGATCCATTCTCAAAAGTTCCAGAATATCACTTCTGTACAGTATCATACGTCAAGAAAATTGCTAAGGATAGCCAAAGTTCAAAGGGAATTAACCTCCACTTCTTGGGAGGAATAGCAAGGGATGCGCAGACATCTTGATTTCTTATAACTCCTAGCGCTTTTTCCAACCATGTTTTCAGTACTGATTCTGCTAAGTTTATCTTCTGAGAGCTCAACAGGAGCACATGAAAGGAAGACTTTACAATTCTTGGGTTTATGTTATTTATTAGTTCATTTACATGAGAGAAATGTAAGTGTAGTATTTTCATTATATTCACCATGTGAGGTTCTTCTGTGCAGGAAAAGTAATATTATGTTTTATTCTAGAATTCAGACAGGAACTAACATATAAATTCCAAAGAAGTAGACTTCATTTAGGCAAAGAAAATATAATAATTAGAGCTTTCCAAAGATGGAACAAACTGTCTCAGGAATTGTCTTTTATTGATATTTATACTCATAGGTATCCAAGTAAAATTTGGGTTACCATCTGTTTATGAGATAATAGAAGTTTGGATTAGATGACTTTATGAATTCATTTCATCCATATTACTCATGACTACAGTAAGGTGATAAATTACAGCAACATCATATATACCATGTGTTTTCATTTAGACTTGTTTTATATAAAGTTAGGCATTTTGAAGCCATTAAAATATTTTGCCAATTTTCTTCGATACATTTTGAGACACAGAAATTGTAGTATTCTCTCTGGATAATTTTACATTTAGTTAACAGCAGATAATCTAATTTGAAATTAATGCAAAAAATCCGGTATGTAACAGAAGAGTATCGATGTTTATAATTAATTACTTCTTAGAGGTATGTGATTTTGTCTTGGGAATTTTATAAACTCATTTTGCTATTAAAAAAGACTTTAGAATGTGAATTAAATAGCTAATATGACAGAAACTGGGCCCTTAAAAAATCATAACAGATAAATTAATCGCTGGTGTAGGTTCACTTGTGCTCTTTTAAATTAATAGTTGGAACTATGAAGCTGTAACCAAGTTAGTTATTAAGAAAGTTCTAATATGTCAATCAAAAATGGTCCAGGGCTTCCCTGGTGGCGCAGTAGTTGAGAGTCCACCTGCTCATGGAGGGGACACGGGTTCATGCCCCGGTCTCTGGGCCCGTGAGCCATGGCCGCTGAGCCTGTGCGTCCGGAGCCTGTGCTCCGCAACTGGAGAGGCCACAACAGTGAGAGGCCCATGTACCGCAAAAAAAAAACAAAAAAAAGGTCCAAAGGGATGACATCAGAGAGAATAGCAGAATAAGGCCCTCCAAAAACCCTAATTTCCATAAAAAGAATGAGAACACTGGCCAAAAAAAAAAAAGGCAAAATCAACCTTTTCAGAACTCTGTAAATTAACCAAAGGCTTGCAACAATCTAGTGAGCATTTATTCAAGGAAAACAAAAAAAATTTTAAAGGTATACTAGCAAATACCTGTTTAACACAAAAGAAGGCAATAATAGAAAATATAGGAACCAAAAAAGTAAGAAAAATAGAAAATAAATTGCAAAATGGCAGACATAACTCTACCATATGAGTAATTATGCTCAATATAAATGGATTAGACATTCCATTCAAAAGGGAGAGATTGATAGAAAGGATAAAAAATGTGATCTGTGTGCTGTCTATAAGAGATACTTTAGGTTCAAACACAAATTGGTTGAAGTAAACGGAAAAATAATGGAAAAAATGAATTGATTCTATTGTAATGGAATGGAAAGATATACATGCAAACAGTAATCAAAAGAGAGCTGGATTGGATATACTAATTTCAGGCAAAACAAACTTTAGTACAAAAATTGTAACTAGAAACAAATAGGACATTTTATAATGATGAAAATGTTAATGTATCAGGAAGACAAAAAAATTAGAAATATATATGCACTAACAACATATATATAAAGCAAAAATTAACAGAATGGAAAAATAGGCAGTACAGTAATAGAAGAATTCAGTGCCTCACTTTCCATATTGATTAGAACAACTAATTAGGAGATGAATAAAGAAATAGAGGTTTTGAACAATACTATAGACCATTTGGGAGTACAACTATAGAACACTCCACCTATAACACAACTAACTCACAACTATAGAACATTCTACCAATAACAACAAAAGACAGACTCATTTCAAGTGCATGTGGAATGTTTCCAGGATAGACCACATGCTAGACTATAAAACAAGCCTCAATATGTTTTAAAGCATTTAAATCATACAAAGTATGTTCTCCAACCATAAGAGAATAAAATCAGTAAACAATAACAAATTTGGGAAAGTAAATATAGGAGGAAATAAAAAAAAAATCTACTCCTAAATAACCAATGCATCAAAGAATAAATCTCAAGAGAATTTAAATAATACTTAGAGATAAATGAAAACAAAATACAGTATACCAAAACTTATGGGGTACAGCTTTAAACACATTATTTGTAAAAGTCTATATGAAAAAAAGGAAAAAAATCAAATCAGCAATTCAAGTTTCCACCTTGAGAAACTAGGAAAAGAAGAACAAACTAAAACCAAGGCAAGCAGAAGGAAGTAAATTGTAAAGGTTAGAACAGAAACAAATAAAATAGAGCTAAGGAAAGAAAACAATAGAGAAACCCAACGAAACCAACAGTTGATTCCTTGAAAAGATCAACACAATTGACAAACTTTTAGCTGGACTGGCCAAGAGGAAAAATAGAGAAAAATTGAATTACTGAAGTCAAGTTTGAAAGAGAGGACATTATTATAGATTTTACAGAAATATAAAAATAATTATGAGAACATCATAAATAAATTAATGCAAAAATTAGATAACCTTAATGAAATGGACAAATGCCTGTTAAGACACAAACTACCAAAACTGACTCAAAAATAAATTGAAAATATGAATACACCTATAACAACAAAATAGGTTGAATTTGTAATAAAAAAAAAAGTTTTTTGGAAAAAAGTAGCCCAGAACCAGATGACTTCACTGGGATTTTTATAAATGTTTAAAGAAGAATTAACACCAACCTTTCACAAAACTTTCCAAAAAGTAGAATAGGAAGAAACATTTTTCAGTGACTTCTGTGAAGCCGGTATTATATTATGCTGATACCAAAACCAAAGACACCACAAGAAAAAAATGTATGTCTGTGTGTATGTGTGTGTGTGTGTAGAAAGAGAGCATCCATCAACAAGGTGATGAATACTTCATAAATGTTTTGTTCCTGCAAGAATCTTACCTACTCCAGTCTATCTGTTGGCATTTATTTCACCTACCTTATAACCCTTTGATACTGTTTATGTATTTATTATTTTATGCTATTTTCCCAGCCTTTCCTGAAGTTGGAGTACAGTAGAAGCTTTCAAGAAATAAAACATATTTAAATTCAGATACCACTAAGTTTATCCTAGTGATTTCTTCTAATTTCAGTGTCTGTTTATCATACAATTTAGATATCAATTTCTGAATATCTATACACAGTGATAACATTTATAGTAGCTTTCATTTACTGAATTTGGTTGCTGTAGTCAGCTTAAGACCTGAGGAATCAAAGTAAAATGTTAGGGTATTTAGATGAGAAATTATTATTATCTCCTTTGAAGTCAGACAGAACTGAGTTGTATCCTGGCTTTATTCCTTAATATTTATGTGACTTTGGCTAATTATTTAATACTTTTACACCACAGTTTCTACACTTGGAGCATAGGTATGAGAATATCTACATCATATGCTTGTTTTGAGCAGTAAAATAAATGAGATTGAGAGGCATTTGCATACAATGCATGTCAAAGGTGGATACTTACTAAGCAGTAGATGGTATATCAACATAAAAATATTCATTAGTAAGTGCTCTATTTTAAGAATTACTTTAAGAAGCACTTATTCAATCAACTTCTGGGCTTGATTCCTTGGGCTTTGATTTCTAAAATTCTGATTCATATGGGAAGGAGTAGAATAGGATTTTGTATTTTGAACAAATATCTTTGAGACTATTTTATGTTTATGGTAACCCAGTTCTTATCATTTCTTTAAGACTAAAAAAGATAGACATAGAAAAAAATGTTATTTCAAAGTGTTTCATTTTTCTGTTATATGGAAAAGGATCACTGGTATGTTTTCTTATACTATCTAATATATTCACTTAGGTGATTCTATTATCAATGAATTCCTTTAGAATTACAGTTCACAAATCCTGGAGCTCCTAGCTTTTATTAGCAATACAACATTACCAACATGATTCTTTGGCCATCTGAATTTTTTTTTTTAAGAAATACATTTATTTATTTATTTATTTTTGTCTGCGCGTTGGGTCTTCGTTGCTGCACACGGGCCTTCTCTAGTTGTGGTAAGCAGGGGACCACTTCGTTGCGGTGCGCTGGCATCTCATTGCCGTGGCTTCTCCTCCTGCGGCACGGGTTCTAGGTGCACAGGCTTCAGTAGTTGTGGCTCGCAGGCTCTAGAGCACAGGCTCAGTAGCTGTGGCACACGGATTTAGTTGCTCTGTGGCATGTGGGATCTTCCCGGACCAGGGCTTGAACATGTGTCCCCTCATTGGCAGGTGGATTCTTAACCACTGCGCCACCAGGGAATTCCCGCCATCTGAATTTTAATGAATTGCCCACTGATTTTTTTTAACCCATCAATATTTACAAACAACATGCTTAGGTATGACACCACCTAGGCAATATTTATAAATGTGGTCGTATTCACCTCCTACAATTATAGGGTATCTATACTTGAATAGATACCTATATTTGAATAGAATCTAAACATTCTACCAAACTTATTCTTCACAAATTAAACAAAAGAATTAGCAAATTTTCAAATCAAGAATAATCAGATTAAAGTTATTTTGTTGCCAAGAAATTGATGAACACAGAACCTGGCATTGATATTTTAAGGTCCTAAGATAGAAAAGATATTATCTGTTTAAAAGTAGCATAAGAAACTCAGCAATATATTACCGTTCTTTATAAGCAATTTCAAGGAGATTACTGTCAAAATTCAATTTTAAAATTATTCTGTTAACATATTAATGAAAGGATTTCAACTTATTTCCCCTAACTGGGTGAGAAACTGACTCACCCAACATGTAGTGTTGAGAGAGGGGTTACTTACACTGGACACTTCTTTTCCCATAAGAGCAGCTGCTCCTTAGCTTTCTGAAACCCAGCTCTCTGGTGACAGAGGATGTACCTTCATTATACCTAGATTTTGCGCCCTGGAAGTGGCTCCTCTGTCATTCTTTCTCTGATACGCTCTGGGAATTCCTCCCCCATTCAACGTTCTTTGAGTCTCTTGGCTCTGCCCTCCAAATTATTTACTCTTTTTTCCAAGACTTCCTTTATTTTTCTTAAGAAATGGTCCATGTTTGCAGCTTAATAGTTCTGCCCATGTGCTTTCTGTTTGTAGACAGTTGGGGGCCCAGAGGCCCCTTCACAGTTTAAGTAACTCGTACCCCTTTAGTCCAAGTTGTTGGTCCTTTTGCTAGTTTGAATTTCATTCAAATCAGTGAATCACTACTGCCTGTTCCTTTTTTTTAATTTTTATTTTATATTGGAGTATAGTTGATTAACAATGTTGTGTTAGTTTCAGGTGTACAGCAAAGTGATTCAGTTATACATATACATGTATCTATTCTTTTTCAAATTCTTTTCCCATTTAGGTTATTACAGAGTATTGAGCAGAGCTCCCTGTGCTATACAGTAGGTCCTTCTTGGTTATCTGTTTTAAGTACAGCAGTGTGTACATGTCAATCCCAAACTCCCAATTGTTCAGCAGTCCTTCAGTTTTGGGTGTCAAAAGTTTTTTAATGTTACCTTTCCTCTGTGCTAAACCACTACAAAACTAAGTGTTTTAAAACAAAAACCATCAATCCCATCGCAAACTGCTAGCCTGTACCACGGTTGGGCTCAGCTGAGTGAGTCTCCTGCTCATCTCAGCTGGGCTCACTCCCGTGTCTTTAATCTGTTAACCAGTTGGCTACTGTTTGGTTGGTTCAGTGGAGCCTCTGCTGGAATAGCTCATCTATTCTCTGCATGTTATCTCTTCTTCTAGCAGACTAATCCAGGCTTCTTTACATGGTGATGGAGTTCTGTCTCAGGACAGATTTTTCAGGATCAAATTTGGAGATGGACTGTGGGATGCATGATGTTTATTTGTGACCAACATCTATAAAAAGAAACAAAAACAAGCATATTTAGGGAGAGAGAGAAGTCAAACTGTGCAATAACTCCAGTGAATCCTCACTCCAGCCCATCTGGGAGCTCTAGATTGAGTAGTGACTGTCAGAAAGGCTTCACCTCCAGCAACATGAATCTTTGAGGTAGACTCTGAGGGAGGTGATCACTGTAGGTAGTCTGCTAACCGCACTCCCTGAAGCTGGAAAATACATCCTCCCATAAAGGAGGATCTGAGAGATGCTTCTCCAAGTCCATTACATTTCCTGAAGCAGCCAATAAACAAGCCCCACTATGTCAAATTCGCTAATATCCCATTGGTCAAAGGAAATCGTATGGCAAAGTGATGCACTAACAAAGGATATGGGCACAAAGAAAGGATGGATTTGTGGCAAATTTTGCAATCTACCATATTATGATTCCAATATAGTGATGACTCTGCAAGTTGCAACATAAGTACAAAACAACAAACAAGCAAGCATATATTTCTACCTCTTCATGATGACAATTAACTTTATCCTCCCTTCAACATCAATTTAAAAGAAGTCTAGAAACAAGGAAACCAGGTGAAAAAAGTAGAAGAGTAAACCGTAAAGAACAAAAAAAGAGCCAGGTTACTCATAACACTGCTTTGGCAAAGCAGGAAAGTAATATGATACTTTCTCACAGACTTTACAGAGCTCAGAATACGCCTCACTAATATATAATTTAGATATTCAAATATTTTGGATTAGAAATTACAATTTCTTATGATGTTAAGACCATTTGGAGTTGACTATGACCTAAATGTTATTTTCTTGGTAAGGATTGACATTTTCAATTTGGCTTCGATTTAATTTTGTCTTTCCAACAAGAGAGCTTCTAAATTCTTGACAGAAGGCTCTGAAGACAGAAGCAGCTTAGACTCCCGTCTGTTTATGGAACTTTTTGAAAAATATATTCATGAGTTGGCAGAGACAGAGCCCACACAGCCTGGCATAGCTTATTATCATGTCATAGCACATGAAGAGAGCTCTAAGGCATTAGGAATTCTCGAACATTAGTAGTGGTTTTCCCACAAGGTAGTTATATAAGCTGACAGTTTGGCAAAGGTAACACAGCTTGCTTATCCTTCCACTGATTGACTGAAATCTCATTACAAGCACAAAGTATTCTCACTTCCTCACTGTTAGAGTTAAAGTTACAGGCTTTCACTTTATATATAAAAATATAAATAGTTTGAATTGATGATAACATGTTTTTCATTACACCTCACATCACAAAATTGTGTTCTTTGGTTTCTAGTTGTGAAAATATTGTGAAATGTGTGATTTTATTTCTTGAAACTATCAGCTATTCCAATGACTGTAATTTCACTTGTAAGCACATCCTGTAACTAACACAAAGGACATTTTAACATTCATCAGTTTTATAAGACAGTTACTCCAAATTGTCTACAACCTCATAGTGTAGTGACTGCAGATATTTTTGAGTGATTGTATTTGTGATTTTCACAGAAAATGAAACCATTGCATGAGAATGACTATGATGACTGATAGAGGAACTGGGATTTGAGTAGTAGTCAGTGTAGGGAAACTCCATTACAGGGTTTTGGTGACATATCCTCTTTCAGTTATTTGACTCAGAAGCATTTTAGACAGACCTAATATTCTTACAAATGGTCTCAGACATGTGAACATATCCCAACACATTTATCCATCATGTTTTTTTTATAAGTTCAAACTTTTTAACAATGGCTTTGGACATACAAACCACAGACATTGATCAAATCATTCCCAGAGTAGGTTGGGTAGGTTGGATAACAGAATCGTTTCAAATCAATGTCTCTTGGTTAGGATAAAGACTGGTACAGGGGCTTCCCTGGTGGCGCAGTGGTTGAGATTCCGCCTGCTGATGCAGGGGACACGGGTTCATGCCCCAGTCTGGGAAGATCCCACACGCTACGGAGCGGCTGGGCCCGTGAGCCATGGCCGCTGAGCCTGCGCGTCCGGAGCCTGTGCTCCGCAAAGGGAGAGGCCACAGCAGTGAGAGGCCCGCGTACCGCAAAAAAAAAAAAAAAAGACTGGTACAAAACATAATATACCTGTGTACAAGATGGGAGAAGCAGTGCATATGATAGCAGATATAAAATAGGTACACTTGGTGTATTGAAATAGTCTATGTATTAACTGAAATGTGGAAGAAAACAATAAGGTGGAAACAAGAAAACTTTCTTTGCTTTCATTTTCCATTTAAATTATTCCTGTAGATCCTTTAATCCTAGGTGAAAACATAAGAAATTTCCTTAGGATTCTATCCAGGTAATATGGTGTCCACATATGCCACCCTGACTCTCCTGTGGAATGCAACAATGAGATCTAGACAGAACGCATGGGGAAAGTATTTGAGGATTGAAAAGTAGACAGAAACTGCCTGACCAGATTCAAAGCACCATTGAACCTACGTGATCTTACTTTTTATTTTCCTCTCTGATGCCTCTAGCCCCCTCATGTGAACTTAGCTTAGCTGGAAACCTGGGTAGAATGTGATGGTGCAGACAGAGAGCTCCAGGAGAAGCTTTCTACTTCTGGCTTAAGGAGCAGGAAACTCAACTTCTAAAGCTCAGAGTGAGTCGAGAAAAACCCCTGTAACTTTTTTTTCTTCTACCTTTTTCTGTTTCCTCATGCCCCGGATCATAGACAGTGCCATGGCATTGGTAACTGCCCTGGCAGCAGAGAGAGAAACAAAGTATTACCTTCAGGGTAACGATAATTCAGATAATTAGAGATTTCTCATCAGAAACCATGGAGTTGCACAACATGTTTAAAGTATTGAGAGAAAAGAACTGTCAATGCTAAATTCTATAGCCAGTGAAAATACATTCTCAGATGATGAAAAACTAAAAAATTCATAGCCAGCAAATAAGCTCTAAAATTGTTACTAAAGAAAGTTCTTCAGAAAGAAAGGAAATGGTACCAGAAGGAAACCTAGAAGACTGGAATATCAGGAAGGAAGGATGAGCAGCAGAAATGATGAATATTTAAGTCAGTATTTGCAAGTGTTTGGCAATTGCATAATATATATACATACACACGCTTCAATTGCTAAACATGCTTTAAGAACTCTAGAGGAGAATATATTCATAGTATATATGTATAGTTTATATATATATATATGTGTGTATGTATATATATATATATATGTATATAATTTCACTTGAAGTAGAAAAATGATTTTAAATCGTCTGTATGCATTTGAAGTCCTAGGATAACAACTAAAAAAATTATACAGAGATATACGCAAAATTACAAATGATAAATTAAGCGGGAACATAATATTCAAATAACCCAAAATAAAACAGAAAAGGGGAAACAAAGGAACAGAAAAGAAAGAACATCAATAACAAAAAATAGTAGTCCAGGGACTTCCCTGGCAGTCCAGTGGTTAAAATTGCATGCTTCCAATGCAGGGAGTGTGGTTTCAATCCCTGGTTGGGGAACTAGGATCCCACATAGCGTGTGGTGCAGCCAAAAAAAAAAAAAAAAGTCCAAATCAATCAATAATTACATTTGTGTAAATTATTTTAAAACATCTATTAAAAGACATAGATTGTCAAAGCGCATTAAGAAAATATGACCCAACTATATGCTGTCTATAAGAAACTCACTTCAAAAATGATGATATAGATAGTTTAAGGTCAAACAGATAGAAAAAAATTATACTCTGCAACAGCTAATCAAGGAAGGCTTGAGTAGCTATATTACTATCAGAAGTAAATCTCAAAGCAAAGAAAATTACCAGGGAAAAAAGATGTTATATATTGATAAAAGGGTCTGTTCACCAAGGAGAAATAACAATCTTAAATGTTTATACACTAAAAATAGAACCTCAAATTAGCCAAAGCAGAAACTGAAAGAACTGAAAGTACGCTGGAAGCCCATCCATTCTTAATTGCATTTGCCACCTCTCTCTCTTGCAGTGTCACATCTTGCTTTAAAATTTCACTTTCTACTGGATCATTCCCATTGTTACCCACATATGCTATATTATCCCCATCTCAATTAAAACAATATTTTCTTGACCTCACATCACTGTAGAAACTATGGGGTTTTTTTTCTTTTACACTAAAAACCTGGAAAGGGTTGTCTGTGTTCCCTGTCTTCATTTGCACTCCTCTAATTGCACATTGAACGCACTTTAATCAGGCTAATATACCCATAATTCCACAAAAAAGGCCGTTCTCAAGGTCATCAAAGCCTTTATATTGCCTAATCCAATATTCACTCTTTCTTCCTCATCTTCCTGAACTTTTGGCAGCATTTGACAGCGCTGATCATTCCCTCCTTGAAATATTTTCTAACTCCATCCTCCAGCCTCACTGGATGTTTCTTTTTCCCCTTTTCTGTATTTTCTCCATTTTATTTTCAAGATTTTGGATCATCTTTACTATGATTATTCTGAATTCTTTTTCAGGTAGACTGCCTATTTCCTCTTCATTTGTTAGGTCTGGTGGGTTTTTATCTTGCTCCTTCATCTGCTGTGTGTTTCTCTGTCTTCTCATTTTGCTTAACTTACTGTGTTTGGGGTCTCCTTTTCTCAGGCTGCAGGTTCGTAGTTCCCGTTGTTTGTGGTGTCTGTCCCCAGTGGCTAAGGTTGGTTCAGTGGGTTGTGTAGGCTTCCTGGTGGAGGGGACTAGTGCCTGTGTTCTAGTGGATGAGGCTGGATCTTGTCTTTCTGTTGGGCAGGTCCACGTCTGGTGGTGTGTTTTGGGGTGTCTGTGGCCTTATTATGATTTTAGGCAGCCTCTCTGCTAATGGATGGGGTTGTGTTCCTGTCTTGCTAGTTGTTTGGCATAGGGTGTCCTGTACCGTAGCTTGCTGGTTGTTGAGTGGAGCGGGGTCTTGGCGTTGAGATGGAGATCTCTGGGAGATTTTCACTGTTTGATATTACGTGGAGCTGGGAGGTCTCTTGTGGACCAGTGTCCTGAACTTGGCTCTCCCACCTCAGAGGCACAGCCCTGACGCCTGGCTGCAGCACCAAGAGCCTGCCGCAGGCCCAGTGCGGGCAGAGACAAGGGGCGCCAGCCCTTTTTCCCCTTTTCTGGATCCACCTTAGTTAACTGACCTGTGAACAGGGCAAGACACCACCCCCCAATAGCTGCTTTTTCTAAAATTGGTCAGTTTGCTGCATCTTCTAATTGCTTAAGCTAAAAACAAACAACAACAAAAAATGCACAGTTCCATCCTGGATGCCTCTATTTCATCTTTCACATGAAATTCTTTAGCAAATCTAGTTTGAAATACATTCTGAATCAGATAACTTTTGAATAACTCCACTGTTTAGCCTGTGTTCAGGGCACCATCACCTTTACTTAGATTTTTGCATTGGCCTCCAAAAAGTCTCCCTCTTTTCATCCTTGTTTCCATATCCACCCACTGTATTTCCACATTACCCTGAGAGTGATCTTTCCAAAACTGAAGTTAGATCGTGTCATATTTCTGTGGTTCTACTCTCACAATGAAAGCCAAAGAACTTTCATATCAAACAAGGCTCTACATAATCTTACCCTCCTGATAAACTATCCTCAATTCCTTCTCCTTGCTCACTCACCTATACCGTTCCAGCCACATTGGTCACATTCTTCTTTCAACGCACAGAAAATATTCCTGCTTCAGGTCCTTTGTAAATGCTCCTCTTTCTTCCTACTGTTCTGTTCCTCAGTTATAGCTATGGCTTTTACTAGCAACCCTATTGTAAATACTGCATCTCTCATCACTTTATGACCCTTAACCTTAACCTGTTTATTTTTTCCTCATTCTTAGTACTTTCTACCACTGCCATATTATGTATTTATTTGTGTTTTATTTCCTGTTTTCCTCTGAAAATAATTAAGCATTATAAAAACAGGGATTTTTCCATTTAAAAAAGTTTCTAATTGAGATATAATTGACATAATGTTATATTAGTCTCAGGTGTACAACATAATGATTCATTATTTGTATATATTATGAAATGATCAGCACAGTCTAGCTACATTCATTACCATACATAGTTACAATTGTTTGCTTCATTGTGATGAGAACTTTTAAGATCTACTCTCATAGCAACTTTCAAATACACAATATGCTATTGTTAACTACAGTCACAGGCTGTACATTACATCCTCATGACTTATTTATTTATAGCCAGAAGTTTGTACCTTTTGACTACCTCCCATTTTTTATCAGCAGTGTTCCTGTCAGTGAAGGTAAAGACTGGCACATAATAGTTGTTCAATAAATATTTGACAAATGAATCATAGAATGTAAAGGTGACCATTGTGCCTGACAGAGAATGATGATCAGGAAGAAGAATGGATGACATAAGAAAGGAAAGCAAGAACAGTGAGCAGCCACTCCATGGCTTGAAGAAGAGAAGTGACAGTACCTGCATTAGCATGGTAAGTGATCACTGTGTCTGCTGTGGGAAGAATGGATTTTCAGGGGAGCAAGACTCAAGAAAAGTTAGGAGCCTAGTGAATATTATAGCTAAGAGAGAATTTTGGCCTAGACATGCATATTAGTAATGCATTCCAGCATTTGCAACAGAGTGGGTAGTGGTGGTGTGATGCACTTAAAACTGGGATGTTTTCAGGCATCCAGGAAGGCAGTTTAACATAAACATCTAAAGATCAGTGCTGAAGGTATGTCTGTGGGAAGGCACAGCATGGTAAGTGTAAACAAAGGACCAGATGAGATTATTTAGATAAGTATAGATGAGTCCATGAGGCACTCCAACAAATACATTTAGGTATTTGAACAAGGCCCAGAGAACAACAGCAAAAAAATGAAAAAGAGAAGCCAGTAGCATAAGAGGTTAAGCCAGTAGTATAAAGGTATAAGCTAGGAGAGAGCGGTAAGCCAAAAGAAGCCAATAGTATAAATGTATAAGCTAGGAGAGAGTGGTAAGCCAAAAGAAGCCAATAGTATAAAATGTTTCAAAATGGAAAAAACAGTTAATGATGCCAAGTGTTCCAGAGAGAGAGTGTGTAGCTTAAGGATATATAGGCAGCTCTTAGATAAGCAACCTGTCATTTCATAATGTCCATAGAATTCATTCATTCAATAACAGCAACAAGGACACGATGCAAAACAGTGTTATTACACTTTGGAGTGGCACTAAATTTTATCAGAGACAGAGTTACAGAGCTAATATTCTAGTGGTTGTCACAGACATTAAGTAATTAATAGCAAAGAAATCACTTTAAAACTATATTTTTCAAAGATGCCATTCTACAGTCATTTTCCCTGGTAATTTTCATTCAAGTAGTTGATTCTACAGATATATTTGTACATACAAAAAATAACATATGCAGGGTTATTTATTGCACTATTGCTGACTGCACCATTATATCTGATGGCAAAATAATGTTGAAACAAGATGCTCATCCATTTATTGCTGGGTAAATAAGTTATGTCAGTCAAGTTTCTTTGTAGCTGAAATGTGAATGAGGAATGGGTATATGCACTGGTATGAATTGACCACTAAGAACACAGACATAAATATATGAAATAGATGTAAATATAAGAAAGTAAATTACTGAATATTGTTAATACTGTAATGCCATTAGTGTAAAAAATGCAGAAAAACAATATATGTGTTGTTTTGAATATGCATACAGTATTTTCAGAATTTTCTTCAAGACACTATTTTTTTTTATCTGCGTTTAGATTCAGGACTACTTATTTGGGGCACAAGGATGAGACTAGACTTTTACAGTGTATTGTTTTGAGAATTTTAAGTTTGGAAACAAGAAATGTATTACTATTTATTACTATACAAAATAAACATTTAAAAAATATACTTTTGAGAAGGGGTTCAGAATGCTTGGCTTTCACTTCTTTTTGTTGTTGTTGATTTTGTTTTTATTTGTTTTATCAGTGTTCTAAAACGTTGGTGACAGTATGTGGCAGGACACCCTAGTGGGAGGTGGAAGAGAACCCCTTGTCATGAATCCTTCTAATTATATCCTTTTCCCCTGCCTCATCATTACAGATTATTTATAGTGAATCTCTGGTCACTGATATTGATGCAAGTGCATCATACCCTTAGGAGAAAAAACAATTGCAATAGATAGGCTCAGAAACATCTTTAGAATAAAATACAAATCACTTCATAAAGAGAGGTCAGTATCAGTAATTGTTTCATAAATTGTATATTCTGGAGATCATTACTTTTGTATTGAACTCTATCCATGGGCAACATAAGTATTAGATTTTGTTTCTCCTGTGAGTAATACCTAACATCACTCAGTTCTTATTAAATATGAGATAATAAATTCAAATGTATTTAGTGAAGCACAAACCTAGTAGCAGTACACATTTAGCAAATCTTAAATGTCATTGGCAGAATTCAGTAAAACATGTCTTATATTTAAAGCATGTAATTTTCTACATGAGTATCAGATTTTCTCTTTGATATATTGGGATTAATAGTTGATCAACTGTCTTCACAGAGTGGTTGGGAGAAACATAAGATTAAGTTTTGAACTGCTGGGTGTCGAAGTGGTCAGTTAGGACAAGGAGCCAAACTGAAATGAGAATCAAGCCTTTATTCATTTACCGCAACAGAGTAGGCAGGAAGCCAAAAAGAGAGGCAGGAATGTTCTATTTTTCCCCTGGACTGGTATTGGGAAGTGTCAGTCTGACGACACATAGCACAAGTGGGGGTAATACTCTCACTGCTGAGAAGACTTGAATAAAAGACTCCTGACATTTTGTGGACCCAGGGAGCTTGGGGGTGGGAGAGAGGGAAGGGCTAGGAGTAGAAGAGTACTGAGTTAGAGTGGAGAAGTATCTTAGTCAAGGCTCCCCTACCCCAAAAGGAGGTCTAAGCAGGAGCTCCTGAACAGTGCTTCAGCCTAAACTTCCATCCCCTCCACCAGGAGGCCTCTGAATGAAGGCACCTGGGCTAAGAATAGAAAGAGCCTTCAGAGCATGGCTGGCCAGGGAGGGACTCGGAGGAGGCCAGTGGATCTGGGTTTACATCTCTCTCCAGAAAACTGTAATGCCTTAGATGTGCACTCAGTCTGGTGCACAGAGGGCTACTTTCCCCTTTGAGACTTGCCAGATGAAGCCTTGTGATGGCCTACAGTCAGAATTGAAAGATCACACATAGGATCTGGGCCTGGAGCTAGACTTTTTAATATATTCCCTGGCAGTCCAGTGGTTAAGATTCCACACTTCCACTGCATCGGGCACGGGTTTGATCCCTGTCAGGGAACTTAAGATCCTGCATGCCCTGTGGAGAAACCAAAAAAAAAAAAAAAAGTTATGTAAACATGTTTCTAAAACTATAAAGCATTATTTATGTTTGTCATACATATTATTAATGCAAATAAAAGCATGAGTATACATGCAATATTTCCTTATACAGAGAAAATGATTCTATATAATATTTAAATTTAAGAAAAATGTCATGTTACTTTACCCTTGCTTTAACCTCCTGTTATAGATGACTATTGGGAAGATTTTAATATTAACCAGAAAAGAAACTGTTAGTATGATAATGTAAAATAGTTTGAGAAGTAACAATTATACTGATTAAAATGCAAAGGAAACTTTTCTTCGTTGGGAGCAATGGGTATTGGATTATGAAAGTATGATTTAATGTCCAAATATCCTATGAAATTTAAAGTGACTTCATGCACATAATGATATTGTATGACTGTATTACCATTTTAAATATTTCTAATAGAATTTGGTTTTATCTTTGATTTTATCTTTCCTGTATTATGAATTTCTGAGTCTAGTTGGAGAAAGTATTTGGCCTCCTTATACAACAACAGATGCACTATTTGCATAAGTAGGATGTTATATGGGCGCTTGTATTTTTGGCTAGATTTATGACACCAAATTATGTTTTATGCATATGGAAGAAAACCTGATGATGTAATGGATGTCAATATAAAGAAAAGTTAATTTAGTTCCTTTTACAAATAGTAAATGTTTTTACAGTACTCTGGTATAATTTTGGATATATGAATTAATTGTTTCATTCATGGATCTATACATTTTACATAGAAAATTTTTGAAGTAAAAAAGTATCTTTCATATTTAGAAATCAGCTTCTTTATTTCTAATTGTATTCAATTTTAATAATATGTTTGAACTCTTTCACTAAGATTATGGATAATATCTGCCAACTCCATAATTGTATATCAGTTTAAATAATTTAAATTAAGCATAATGACATTTAATAATTTTTGGAATGTATAATAATTATGTATTTTGGGTATCAAAATACTTTCAGAGGAAAAAAAATTGAAAAACAAATTTCTTGTTTAAAATATGATACTGAGCCATTTATCTTATGATGATTCACTTCATTTAATTCTGATACATCAATTAGAAACATGTAGCATTGTGAAATAAGCACTAGCTTATTTAGCTCAGGTATTCTTGGGTTCAAATCTATCCTCTCTATTATATAGCTAAACAGAGACAGTGTGGCCTCAGTGGCATTTAAATGGGTAATAAAACCACCACACATTAATATTGAAACATTTTAAATTATATATTCATGTAGATATGTGTATACATTTATGTGCAGTTATATATACACATACATATGTGCATATATGTTTATAATATTGTATATATGTACATATGTATGTGAATATATTTGTATATTGTAATTTGTATATTTAATAACTGGGATATATATAAATTACCTACCCTTCGGAGATAGTGACAAGTATATAGAAATGTAGGGTATTACAGAGAACAGATGAGAGGCAATCTGAGCTGAGTGAAGGATGTATTTGGAAAAAAATACACGGATTGGGTATGGCTAGGCTTTTTAGAAACAGGTGAGAACTTAAGAATAAAATGAAAAATAAAAACTGTGGTAAAAAGGAATATGGTCATTCATGTAGGAAGCATAAAGAAAGACACAGAAGAGTGAAATTAGATTGTGTAAATGAGAAAGCACTTTTTCTTTATTGTTGATGATGATTAAGCAAGAAGGGAACAGGTTAGTTGAGGGTGTTAAATGAGTGGCAGATTTTGTGTGTTATGGAAGAGACTTCAGACTTTATCTATTGGGACAATGTATTTATCAAATAATTAAATTATTCTTTAAAAGATACTTGTTATAGATAGATAATGGATTTGCTGAGTTATGTTTAGAAATAGGAAGATGAATTAGGTGATTATTGCCGTTTTTTACCACATATGGTGGAATTCTGAACAAAATATATAATATAGATAGAAAAAATAGAAAGCATAAGAAATATATTATGCTTAAATAAATTATCTTAAAATTTTAGAAAATGCATCTCTTAGTACATTTTAAAATCTCACATTCTTTTAATTTTATTAGATATTTCAAAGTAGATAGGACCAAACAAATTGAAACAATGCTAATTTTAAAAGTGTGACATGCAGATAGGTAGGTAGGTGGGAAGATAGATAGATATAGATGCACATGCACACATGAAGCATTCATTTGTATTATAGATGTGGGTATCAATTTCCATCTGGACTAGATTGAATGTGCATGCTAGAATAAAAATTTACTTTCAAAGTTGAGCCTGAAGTGCAGAAAAATAATGAAAATGGGGAAATTTACATCAGGTTACTCAGATGTTTGATGTTAAAGAGACATTTTATTCAAAGTTATCGTTGGAGCATAAGTATAGCTTCAGGTTTTAATTTATGTTTTGAAAAGTTCCAAGGCACCTTTAATTCTAAGCTGCATAAGCTGCTTTCAGGAGAAAACAGACAGAGCTACTGTTACATAAGATAGAAAGCACATTAACATTTTGATCTTGGTGTAGGGAGCAAAGTTTTAGCTCTAGGTGAAAAACGCATGCAGTTAATCGTGACTTCAGAGACATTTGAACAATAAGTACAATTTATGAGCTGGCACTCTCCCCATAGTAACTATGTTTCCCTGACTCCTGTGACCATTTAAAAATACTTGTCATTCCATGATGTCTATATAAACTTAAAGGTGTGTAATTCTGAAGCGTAAAAATTTTCTGTATTTAAAACATTTTAGTGGAGAAAAAGTCCTTACATCGTTTGATTGAATGACAGAAAAATTCAGCAGAAATGTTTATGATTTATGATAGAGAGCTAAGCCAAATATACATTTTTATTCATCTAATAATTTATTATAAAACATTTCAAAGACACACAAGGAAAAATATTAAGGGAATTCTATGGTGGTACAGTGGTTAGGACTCTGCGTTTCCACCGTAGGGGGCATGGGTTTGATCCCTGGTCGGAACTAAGATCCTGCATGCCGCGCCACATGGCCAAAAAACCCAAAAAACAAAAAAAATATATATTAAAAAAATAAAAATAAAAAAACATTAAAAAACTATTAAAAAGGGCATCTATAAATCCACTCCTTAGATATAGCCAGTTTCAATACTACATCATATTTGTTTCATGTATTTTAATTACTAAAAAAAACCATAAACAGAGAAATAGGTGACAGAGATTAAGAGGTACAAACTTCCAGTTACAAAATAAATGAGTCATGGGTATGAAATGTACAGTGTGGGGAATATAATCAAAATAATGTAATATCTTTGTATGGTGACAGATGGTAACTAGATTTATCCTGTTGATCATTTTATAATATATAAAATATTAAATCACTTTGTTGTGCACCAGGAACTAACATAGTGTTTTAGGTCAATTATACATCAAAAACAAACAGATTCATAGAGAGCAGATTTGTGGCTATCAGAGGCCAGGGGTGGAGGGAGAGAGAATAAAGTACAGAAGGTACCTTATTCTTTGTACCTTCTGTGGTCAGAAGGTACAAACTTACAGTTATAAGGCAAATAAGTACGAGGGATGCAATGTACAACCTGATAAAGATAACTAACACTGCTCTACATTATCTATGCACATTGTTAAGAGAGTAAATCCTGAGAGTTCTCATCACAAGGAAGAGTTTTTCCTTAATTTTGCATCTACATGAGATGATGAATATTCACTGAACCTATTGTTCATTGTGGTAATCATTCCGTGATGTAAGTAAGTCAAACCATTATGCTGTACACCTTAAACTTATACAGTGCTGTATGTCAATCATATCTCAAGAAAACTGGAAGGAAAAAATAAATGTTAAAAAAAGACACCACATACACAGAGAAAGTGGAAGCACTCTTGTCCCTGTTTACTATTTCCTTGCTATTTTCTATTTTCTTCAGGCTTATTTTGTTATTACTTTTTTTTTCACTTCTTGATTTGAAAACAATATGTTTTTGCAATATTGTTTTCTTTTTAGTTACTCAAAGCTATAAGATTTCATCTCAGCACTCAGAGGCCTTGACACAGCTTTTTACTGTTGTTATTAATACTTTTCATGTTTCACTTAAAGCCCTGTATAGAGTATAATAATGGAGTTGTATATTTATTAACAGCCAGTAGACATTTGTATTATCTTTTAAGCAAAGTTTTATCAGTATATTAGTGTACCAGGAGAAAATTTTAAAAAACAAAATTATGCATCTCAATTTTTATATACTAAATAAACCCATAAAACCAGCACACAGATAAAGAGATAGAACTTAAGCACACCCTCAAAGGCCCCGTTTGTTTCTCCTTCTGGTTGCTGTTCACTCCAGTATAACTACTATCCTGATTCTTAATAATTTTCCTTGTTATTTAATTTTTGATAAAAGGAATTATATAATCTATATTCTTTTATGACTGGCTTCTTGTAATGCTGTGTTTTTCATACCTATCCACTTTGTTGTGTATTGATATAATTTGCTCATTTTAATTGCTGTATAAAGTATGAATATATCTCAGTTACATTTATTGAAATACTTATCAATGGACACGTGATTTTACTTCTACATTTTTTGGCTATTAGGATTAGTGCTACTATGAATAGCTTCAACATGTGTTTTAGTGTGCTCATGAATATATTGCCCCCTTAAGGTGGAGATACTGTACCATTTTGTTTGCAGATGTTTGGTCTGGGTTAATTATTGCTAAATGGTTTTGTAAAGGATGTATGTCAAGTTACCCTTCCATCAGCTGTGTATAAGAATTCTATTTTTACCATATTCTATCAACGTGTAATATTGTCTGTATTTCTCACTTTAACCACTCAAATGGGCTGTAGTGATGCTGAATTGAGGTTTTAATTTATATTTCCATAATTATTAGTGAATTTAAACACATCTTCACATATTTACCTGCTATTTGGGGATATTTCAGATAGAGCCTACCCAATTCTCACTTTTTTTTTTTTTTTAAGAAGATGTTGGGGGTAGGAGTTTATTAATTTATTTATTTATTTTCGCTGTGTTGGGTCTTCGTTTCTGTGCGAGGGCTTTCTCTAGTTGTGGCAAGCAGGGGCCACTCTTCATAGTGGTGCGCGGGCCTCTCACTATCGTGGCCTCTCTTGCTGCGGAGCACAGGCTCCAGACGCACAGGCTCAGTAGTTGTGGCTCACGGGCCCAGTTGCTCCGCGGCATGTGGGATCCTCCCAGACCAGGGCTCGAACCCGTGTCCCCTGCATTGGCAGGTGGATTCTCAACCACTGCACCACCAGGGAAGCCCCTTACTTATTTTCTTACTTTTAATTTTAAAAATATACAGGCCTTTTTTTGATATATATATATAATAATATTGTCTCTCACTCTATCGTTTGCCTTTTCATTCTCTTATAGTTTCTTTTTGAATAAAAAACTTGTAATCTTGTCAAATTTATCAATATATTTTCTTTATGATTAGCACTTTTGTGTCCTGTTTAAAAAATCTTTGCTTACAAGTTAATAGAAATATTTTATTATTTTTAAGTAATTTGTTAACTTTCATAGTTTAATATACAGTTCATTAAGAATTAATATTTGTGTGTCAGGTAAAATAATATTTAATTTTTCCATATTCACAATTAGTTAACCCAACAGAATTTATTGCAGAGACCATCTTCTCCTCGCTACACTGAAATGTTATCAGTTAACTGTACATGTAGGTTGGTTTTGAGACTGTCTATTCTGTTCCAGTCTGCTACCCTAGCATCTATACCACCCTCTCTTGGTTTCTGTAGATTTTTTGACGGCTTTTCTTTTAGTAGCTCTTCATAACTGGTAGATGAAATCATGCATCTTTATGCTCTTTCAAAGTTGATTTTGCTATTTTAATCAGAGCGAGTGCGCACTATTGGTATTTTGGCAGAGAATGTGTTAACAGGATTGACATCTTTAAAATGTGAAATGTTCCAAACAAAGAATATCCCTCCACTTATTTAGTTTTCTGTTAACTGTTCTCAAAAATGTTTTGTAGTTTTGGTGTGTTGGTTTTGTATGTGACCCTTAGTTTTATCCTGGGTATTTCTTACAGCAGGGTCTAATTTAGTCTGACATAAGAATATTGATTCAATCTGACTAGAATTAACTCATATCAGTCCTTAGTATACTGTAGGATAAATTCTGCTATCTTACTTTTCAGTGCTTTATCAAATAATACTTCAGTAAGCTGGTGGGCAATAGGTACCATAGCTTTCCTTTATTTCATTCTTAAAAGTCATCTAGTATTTCCGGCGTTTTTTGTGGGGGGGGGCGGTGGTAACTTCTATGTTATTTTTTGACACATGGGGCTTATTTATTTTGTTGAGATTTCCACTTTTGTTTTTGGCCAATGGCTACTAAAGTTAAGTTGAGTTTGGAAAATATTTTTTTTTAAGTAAAATTTGCCAACACGAGCTAGAAAATATTTATATAAGTTTACAAATCCATTTTGTTAGTTAACACTTCAAGACAATAACATGCTAATTCATCCTTAGTACATACAGATCACAAAAGTACACATAGATACATAATTTATATTTAGTCAATTTTATTATTTTATGGAAACAGTTGAGATTATACATTATAAAATAATCGACAGGTTATATTGTAACTCTTTCATTGTCTAATTCTACATTCAAGCATATCATATAAAGGGAAATACAAGATAGTTATTATTGCAAAATGTAGCATTTTTTTCCAAATGTACACCTTCACATGCATAAAAAACTTCAATTCTACTTAAGTTTGCTAGGTTCTGAAACACAGTATATCTTCATAACAACTTGATATGGTTTTATCACAGGAAGACTGTTTTAATTTCAAGGAAGAATAATGAAGCTAGTCAAAGTTGCATTTTTGCTGTATAAACGAAATAGTTTGCTTCTAAGTAATACATGACATACCAATGAAATATGAATTTTGAAACTTTCAGAAAGGAAATGAAAAGAATGTTAACCCTTATTTTATTATAGACTACCTTTAAGCCACACTGCATAATCATGTTACTTCAGTCCATGAAATGCCAATTATAATATCCAAATAAACTTATAGATTTTAAGCTGCAGTCACATTTGCTGTTGGGATTTTCACATTCCATTGGTGGCAAGTTTACAACTGTTAAAATTACTTCAGTTTCAATATAATATTATGCACTTAAATATTCATACATTCTTTTAAATTAATTAATTAATTAATTTATTTATTTATTTATTTATTTATTTATTTATTTTGCGGTACATGGGCCTCGCACTACTGTTGCCTCTCCCGTTGCGGAGCACAGGCTCCAGATGCGCAGGCTCAGCGGCCATGGCTCACGGGGCCCAGCCGCTCCACGGCGTGTGGGATCCTCCTGGACCGGGGCACGAACCCGTGTCCCCTGCATCGGCAGGTGGACTCTCAACCACTGCACCACCAGGGAAGCCCTTCATACATTTTTAATCAAACATGAATACTTGCTTTCATAAAATGGCTTGAGACCTACTTGAAATACCTGCATATAAAAGATCTGAATACATTAAATACTATGAATTTCATGTACAAAGACTGAAAAAGAAAAACCACTCCATGTACTCTGCAATACTTTAGTCTCTCCCCTTTAACATAATAGAAAATAATTAATGAAGTTATATTCAAGTTTCTGTTTAGTTACTTTTGAAATCCATTATTACATATGCAGGTAAGTTAAAGGTGCAGATGCATTACATGTTGGGAAAAACTGAATATACATAATTATTCTGTCTAATATTTCCATTTCAAAATGTTATGTTGAAAACTTAAAAAATTTTTATTCAAATACTATTATTTGCTGAAATTTTAGAATATGGTATTTTGGTCATTAATGAGTTTTTATGCAAATGCAGTTTTATTCAAAGTAGGCAGTGCTTTTGTGATCTTGAAGTGAAGCCCTTTCCTAAGAGCGTGCAGTGGGAAAAGCCACCAAACACATTAAGGAGAAATTGAAGAAGTGTAACTTACTTTATCACCTGCTCATCATTAGCTAGAAATATATTTTCTAAATTACATAAAGACTGAAAATGTGTTTTGAATTATTTGAGCTTTGATCTCATTCTTAATTAAAATAATTCTAATTATTTAATGTAATTCTAAATCTCAGATTGTATCAAAGAAATGTAATTCCATGGATAGGGAGCCTTCAATGATGATTGGGTCTGTGGTCCTGAGCCCCAAATGTTCACATGTTCAGCAGTTGTTATTATCATTCCCTCTGCCAGACACAGAGGTGATTAACATGATACAGTAACTAGTAGACATGGCTCCCATTTAAAGAACTTATTGAAGGAGGTAGATTGATGGATGATAGATAAAAGATAGAAGAAAAATAAATAGATCAATCAAATTGCATGTACAATGGTAAAGATGTCCTTTAGTTTTGTTTAAGGACAAAAGGTTTTTGGAGGAGGTAATGCTTTGGGGAAAAAGGTATAATTCTTGCTGTGTTCTAGAAACTCTATGTGTGAAGGATAGAATTTGAATACAAAATTACAGTAATCTGATGAGTCAGAAATATATCACATATATTTGGAAAAGAGGATAACTTAAAACTAAAATAAGATAGTAAGAGAGGAAAGAAAACTTTAAGAAAAATTTGTGTAGTAACATTGGAAGAACATGTTGGTGATTATGTGGATGAGATTTGTAATAAAGCGTTAAACTCTATTTTGATACTTGACTGCAAATAGCTTTTAAGCCTCACACTGCCTCTTCCTGTGCCTCTCACCTGGGCACTAGGATAAGGAAGCCCAGGTGTTCCTCCTTTAGCACGTGTAGGAGATTCAAACCGCCCAATCCCTGCCTTCTGTTGGGAATCCCCACCCAGGCCCGCCCCTTGACCACAATAAAAGCCTCAACTCAGTCTGCTTTCCTTCTTCTCTCATGCCGTTTTGGATTTGCTCGTGACAGCTCTGCTTGTCCTGGAGAGCTCAGTTATGTAAGTCATAAATCTTTTCATACCTTGTTGGTGTATGTGTGTCATCATCTGTCGCCACATTCAAACCAAGTTTTGGGTGGAGTTTCCTCCTGTTTTTACAAAGTGGCCTGGGTACAACAATGTTGAAAGGAGTTTAATGGAGAAGGACTTCCAGATTTTTACTGTAGGTAGGTTACTAGGCATTGATTCTTTTTTTTTTTTTATTCTCCAAAAAACCCCACAAAAAATCAAAAACCAGAAGGGCTGGGTCATAATGAAGTTCATTAGGGGTCATGATTTTTCACTTTTATGTTTATTGAATTTAAGGTGCCTGTTGAGATGTTTAGTTGTCTAGCACATTTTTGGCTTAGGAAATCAAAAGAGAATATAGAAATCAGAGTCATTTTAATGTAAGGAATAGTTGAAAGCATGCGAAATGAAAATGCCATTTAGTGATAGCTTAAAAGAAATTGTAGGGGAGACGCAAGGGGGAAGAGATATGGGAACATATGTATATGTATAACTGATTCACTTTGTTATAAAGCAGAAACTAACACACCATTGTAAAGCAATTATACTCCAATAAAGATGTAAAAAAGAAATCGTAGCAACAGATGAATTCTCTCATATATATAGCACTTTTCATGCCTTTTAAGTTTTAAGACTTCAGAACTAAATTAGCAGCTTCTAGTAGTTTCAGAAGCTGACTTCTACCACATACGTGCTAATTATAAGTACTCTTTTTCATTTAAAATGTCTTAGTAGCATGGATTTATGCACAGCTAGATATTAGTTTCCTCAGAAATTCGTGTAAAGATGCACCCATTGTTGACATACACTAAGAAAAAAAGAAAAATCATTGGGGACTGTTTCCTGATTCATGCCTTCTGGGCTCTTATTTCACCAAACCATACTAAATGGTAGAAAAAACACAAAATCTTAAAAATCTCAGGTAAAACTTTTTTTCCAGACATTGCTTTGCTGTGTAAGACTAAATACATTTAGAATAGATAGGCTTCCTCAATGTTTAGTAAACCTCTGCTCAGCTGATTTGATTCTCCTTTAATTCTGTTGGTCACTGATTTCAGTTACCATTATTTCAGCTGTTCTATATCAGAGCACATCATCCTTTAGACATTATTATAGTCTATCTGAGTAACCCAAAATTCTCTGCTCTAAGTAAGTTATTCAGATGGATAGGTAATTAAATTTCTTTGGGCAATAAGGTCATTTCTGTCAACCAGCGAAGCACAACCAGCAATCAAAAGTTAACTTTTAATTTTGTTACTTAGTAGGAATGTTTCTAAAGAGCACAAAAGTGTAAAATTAGTTTTCTCTGGGGGAGAAACATAAAACTTTTTAAACTTAATTCCTGTCAATTATCATAAAACATTTAGATTTATTAAACTTCTTTTATGATTAAATGACTGTCACTTTTCCTGTACTTAACATGTTAACATTAATATTTCTCTACTTCTTGTATGAAATTGTCTTGAAGTTCAGAAATTATACTCCCTATTCTTTCTTGCTCCTTAAACTCACTTTCTTAATTTTTATAAACCCACCACCGCTATTTTTTTTAATCTGAAATATTTAGGATCAAAGTTTTACAAATTGTGTATAAAAGTTAAGCCAGCTGACAAGAACACAATCCTTCACTATTTTTCACCTGGAGTTGCATAATCTCTGTGACACAAAAACAGTCCATACCTAAGCCATTACTCACTTTGGTATATGAGATTAAAGGTACTTGAGTTCAGTTACTAAGACCATGTTATCTGTTAACTCAGAAGAAATGAACAGAGTTAGTGTATCGGTTGCTGTCCCAGGGAAGCTGGCACATGTATTCTGTCTGAATTGGATTTTAAAAAACAACAACTTTAGGAAATGTATAATATTTTAACTAAAATCATCTGCCAATATATTCAGGAAAAAACATCATAATAAAAACATAGCTTCAATATATTTGCTTTCTTCTAGTTAATTAGATTCTCCTCAATTCAGACTTGCTGAGAGTGTTGTTCTCCTGTATTTCAAAAGGCTTCCTTTCCCCCTCTCCCTGCTGGAGGCATGAGGTGATTTTAATCTAACATTTACTGTGAGAACATGGTGGCAGGCACTCCTGGAGATAAACCTCAGAAACTAGTGCAGGCTCCCCTGTGACTGGGTGCCCTTGGGGTTTTAAACTGAATTGTCCACACTGAGCTACCAGCAGTTTGTCAGTTATAGTTCAGGTTTTCCTACCCTGGCACTGGTTACCTCCATGAGCTCCACCAGGCTCTCAGGAAATAACAGAAAATAACCCCTCATGCTTCCAGCAGGGGGTGAAAAAAGAAACCCTTTTGGAAATATACCAGAACACTCTGTTCTCTTTAACAAGGCCTGACCTCAGGAGAAACTAACCAGAGCTTAACTTTTTGAGTTTTATCAGAGTCTAATGGAACTGGGGGAAGGAATATCCCTAACTCCAGCCCACTCTAGCTATGTCATTCCACCTGAGGGAGGAGGGAAAAAAATGAGAAACACTTGTGGAGCTTTCAGACCAGAGGCATAGACTTGCTGACAGACTGAGACCTAGTCATAGAACTATAGTGTGCTTCCCCTCCCCCAACACCTCACCACCCCATTACTAAAGACCTATTTACCGCAGTTCCTTTTACCTAGTAGATCATGTCTGGCTATCAAGAAGTAATTATAAGGCATACTGAAAGCCAAAAAAAAAATACCCCCCCCAAAACAAAGTTTGAAAAAGTTTGAAGAGATAGGGCATCAGAACCAGACCTGGCAGGGATGTTAAGATTATCAATATAGGGCATTTAAAACTACTATCATTAATTTGCTCTATGATAGAGGGCTCTAATGGATAAAGTACATAGCATGCAAAAACAAAAGGGCAGTATAAACAGAGATGGAAATCCTTAAAAAAAATTACTAGAAGCAAAACACAGTAACAGCAATGAAGAATTACTTTGGTTTTAATAACACACTAGACATAACTGATGAAAGAAGCTCTGAATTTGAAGATACATCATTAGAGACCTCCTATACTGAAAAGCAAAGAAAACAAATCCCAAAAATAAGGAACAGAATATCCCAGGACTATGGGTAAATTGTAACATGTATGTAATGGAAATACCAGAAGGAAAAGAGAAACAAGAAATATTTGAAACAATAACTGAGAATTTTCCCTAATTTAATGTCAGATACCAAACTACAGGTCCAGGAGGATCAAAGAAAACCAAGCCATATAAATGCCAACGAATCTACACCTAGGCATATCACTTTTTAACTACTGAAAATGAAAAATAAAATACTGGAGAACATAAAAAGCCAGGATTTGGTGTGGGGGGAATACTTTACCTATACAGAAACAGATGAGAATTAAAGTCTGACTTCTCTTTGGAAACCATAAAAGCAAGAGAGTGGAGTGAACTATTTTAAATGGTCAAAGACCATCAACCTATCTGTACCCTGGAAATTATCCTTCAAAAATGAGGGGAAAGAGAGTCTTTCAGACAAACAAAAATTGAGGGAATTTGTCGTCAATAGACCTGCCTTGCAAGAAATGTTAAAAGCAGTCCTTTAAAGAGAAGAGAAATAATATAGGTCAGAAACTTAGATCTCTATAATAAGGGAAGAACATCAGAGAAGGAATAAGTGAAAGTAAAATACACTTATTTTTCTTATTGATCAAACACGTAAGTTCAAAATAATAGCAATGTACTTGATTATGTATGCTTACGTATACATCTTATATGTGTATATGTGCTTGGGTATGAATATGTAAGTGAATTGAATGACAGCAATGCTACAAGGGATGGGAGGAAGGAATTAAGGGGTTTTTTTGGTGGTGTTACTTTAAGGTACTCCTCACTACTCCTGAAGTAGTGTAGTGTTTTCTGAAAGTGGACTAGGATTGGCTGTAAATGTGTACTTTCAAACTCTAGGGCAACCATTTAAAAAGTAAATATATGTGTATGTGTGCATATGTGTGTGTATGTATATACAATATACTTAAAAAAGAATATGGGATCATATATATCCCTTTAAAAACACTAAAGGTAGGGGCTTCCCTGGTGGTGCAGTGGTTGAGAGTCTGCCTGCCAATGCAGGGACACAGGTTCGTGCCCCGGTCCAGAAAGATCCCACATGCTGCGGAGCGGCTGGGCCCGTGAGCTATGGCCGCTGAGCCTGCGCGTCCGGAACCTGTGCTCCACAACGGGAGAGGCCCGCATACCGCAAAAAAAAAAAAAAAAAAAAAAAAAAAAAAAACACTAAAGGTAAAAAGAGTGGAAGAAAAAAATAGAAACAAAGATAGAAAACAGTAATGGATATGTGACATAGTATTCTAGCTGTACCAATAATGATTTTGAACATCAGTGTTCTAAATGTACCAATTAAAAGCAGGGATTGTCAGAGTGAGTAAGCAAGACCCAAGTATACGCTGCTTACAAGAAACCCATTTTATACACACACAGGATGCAGAGACAGACACACGCAGAGAGACAGAGACACGCAGAGACACAGAGACAGACACATGCAGAGACACTGGCAGACACGCAGAGACAGTCACAGAGAGACAGATACAGACAGAGACGCACACAGACGGAGACAGACACAGAAACACAGAGAGACAGAGACACAGAGACAGACACACAGAGACAGAGAGACACGCAGAGACACAGAGACACACACAGAGGCATGCACGCACACAGGCACACCCCCACACCCCCAGGGACATGCCCCCCCAGGGACACAGAGGCACCCCCCCAGACACCCCCAGAGACACATTCCCTCCCAGACATCCCCACAGACACCCCCAGTGACACAGACACACTCTCCCAGGCACCCCCAGGGGCTCAGAGACACACACCCCCAGGTACCCCCCAGAGGCACAGAGACACACCCACAGACACCCACACAGATTACAGTTAAATGGATTGTGACATATACCATGCTAAGTGTAATTATAAATTGCAAGAGTAGCTATATTAATTTCAGACAGAGCCAATCTACAATAAGGAAACTTGTCAGCAACAAAGAAGGGCAATACATAATGATTAATGGGCCAGTTCTCCAAGAAGACATCACAATCCTTAATATGTATGCACCAAATAACAGTGTCAAACTATGTGAGGGAAAAACTAATAGAGCTGCAAGAAGAAATAGATGAATCCACTATCCTTTTGGATATTTCAACACCTTCTATCCAAAATGAACATACCTGGCAGGCAGAAAGTCAGTGGGACTTGACTTTTATTATCCAAAATATACAAAGAACTCTTAACAGCAATAGGAAAACAAGCAACCTAACAAAAAAATAGGCCAAAGACTTCACTAAAGAGACATACAGATGTACCACTGTGGTGTGGGATGTTGATAATGAGGGCGGCTCTGTTTGTGTGGGGTTAGGGTCTATATGGAAAAATCTCTGTACCTTCCTCTCCACTTTGCTGTGAACATAAAACTGGCCTAAAAAGTCTTAATATTTAGAAGAAAGATTTTTTTAATGCCTACTCGTATTTTAAACCAACTTAATTTTTTGTGGAATCAAAGTAAACACACCAAAGTAGGATATGCCACTCAAGAAATAGCAGATAAAATTATGGCTTAGACAAAAACTGCCATTTCAGAGTAGCGAGAATTTTTTTCCCCCAAATATTGTTCCTTGATGTTATTTGAAGAAACTTTGAGACAGGCTGTTCCTATGTTTTGGGGGGAAAAGTCATGAGAATTTATCCCTTTTGTTAAGCATTGTAAGCCTGATACCTTTGATAATTGGGCTGCCAAGAGCTACATTGCACAGTGGGACAGTGAGAAAGGTCATTCAAGACAGAGAAGCATCTTGCCAGACAATGTCACCATGAAGGGACTGTTTCATTGCTGAGTGGGAACTACTGCTTCCTTGTTGAGTGGTACAAGAGGGGTTAACTTTTTTTCCTCAAGGTATTTAAGTTCAGTTTTAGTGCTGCCTTAATAGCACCAACACCAAGATTCAGAGTTGGCAGTGGAAATGTCTTATATTAAATAATATAATATATATCCAGTAGAAGTCTCTACTGGATAAGGGTCAGAAGTAAATACTGATCTTACTCAGGGTATGAAGAAGTTGTTGCAGATACGTGGGCCAACCCAGTGAACTGTGTGGCTGGTGAGCAGCCTTGAACTTTATGAGTAAAGGGAATTAAAAGTTCAGAATCAAACTTACTAAAAGAGAATATTTGAGGGCCTGAAATTTATATTGTGAGACAACCCATATTTTGAGTTAGTAGAGAGAGAATTTTCTTCTGTCTTCTGGAACTTTTATGTGTGGGGGACAAAAGAAAGGCTAACTCTGGTGTGCAGCTGAGTACAGAGTTGATTAGAATATTTACTAGGAATTTTACTACATTTGTATATGTATTTAGATAATTGTTGTTGTGCTGTAATCACACATTTGCATAGGTTTTAATGATCCCTAATCCTGTTTTCATACATGTATAGTTTTATAGAAACTTATATATCTATGATTAAAATGCTGACTTGCAAAAAAAGAATTTATTGAACAAATATGGCAACTTTTAAATGGACTTTCTTGTGTAGGAAAGATAATTTGTGTATTGATCTTTAAACCCGATACTTCATTAACATTTGAAGCTGAAAATACATTTATTTTGCATAAATTAATGGACATATAATAAAGCTAAAATAGGTTTTTTAAAAATCACACATTAAGTACAAAAGGGAATTTAGAAAATAAAATGTTAACTGGATACCTTCTTGCTTTTTTGTAGCAATTGTACAGAGTTAATACATTATGTTCTATACATCAAGGAATGAAATTTTATTCAAGATTTATTTATTTATTTATTTTTGTGGTACGCAGGCCTCTCACTGCTGTGGCCTCTCCCGTTGCGGAGCACAGGCTCCGGACGCGCAGGCTCAGCGGCCATGGCTCACGGGCCCAGTTGCTCTGTGGCATGTGGGATCTTCCCGGACCGGGGCACGAACCCGTGTCCCCTGCATCGGCAGGTGGACTCTCAACCGCTGCGCCACCAGGGAAGCCCCAAGATTTATTTATTTTTAAAAACTATGTGATTGGGTGATATTTTAGGTCATGAAAGACATAGAGTTTTGAAATAATAGGTGAGATGAGAATACAGAACACTGTTGCCATGTCGGTGGAGGCTCATAATCCTAATAGTTCCTCAAATATTAAAAAAAAAATGGAGGTGTGGTGAAAACTAACACAGAAGTCATGAGTAGTAAAAGTAAAAGGAGAAAGTCACTGTTTTTCAGTAAAGCTTTAACAAATGAATATAACATAACAAAAGAGAAAATGCTGCGGCTTAGAAAGTAATTTGCCATAGTACCTTTTCATTTCTAGTTGATAATAGGTTTTGTGTCCTTTCTTCTACAGTAATATGTTCATTACACACACAACTTAGAGCAAAGTTAGCCAAAGAGTCTCTTAAAAATATAAAGCGGTTATTTTTATATGATCTTTTGAGCTACATAAGCCTGGCATTAGGTTACCTAGAGCTGCGGTCCCCAAACTTTGCAGCACCAGGGACCGGTTTCACAGAAGACAGTTTTTCCACAGACCGGGGTGGGGGGATGGTTTTAGGATGACTCAAGTGCATTACATTTATTGTGCACTTTATTTCTATTATTATTACATTGTAATATATAATAAAATAATTATACAACTCACCATAATGCAGAATCAGTGGGAGCCCTGAGCGTGTTTTCACTTGTCACTCACTGATAGGGTTCTGATACGAGTCTGCAAGCAACTGATTTATTATGGTCTCTGTGCAGTCAAACCTCTCTGCTAATGATAATCTGTATTTGCAGCTGCTCCCCAGCGCTAGCATCACTTCAGCTCCACCTCGGATCATCAGGCATTAGATTCTCATAAGGAGCATGCAACTTAGATCCCTCGCATGTGCAGAGCATAGTAGGGTTCACGCTCCTGTGAGAATCTAATGCCGCTGCTGATCGGACAGGAGGCAGAGCTCAGGCGATAATGTGAGCGATGGGGAGCGGCTGTAAATACAGATGAAGCTTCGCTCGCTCACCCGCTGCTCACCTCCTGCTGTGTGGCCTGGTTCCTAACAGGCCATGGACCGGTACCGGTTGGTCCATGGCCCAGGGATTTAGGACCCTGGACCTAGAGGATCATAATTCAATATTAAGATAAAATGTGAGTAAGAATTTTTAGTTCCCTGTTGAAGAAAAATTATTTTACCAACACTCAGTTTATTTCCCAACATTTAAGGAGGGCATGCATTTTTCTGTGTATATCACTCATTTGTCTAAACTGGAGAGTGATAGTACCACTCCAGCAGATCAGCACTCCGTAAGCCTCATCTCATGTTGGCATACACTCCATCACATACCTGTTCATGAGGAAGCAAGACAAGCCCATCCGTCAATTAATCAACTAATCCATCAAATCTGAAGTATAATTGTAAAAAGTGTTCTTGTAAAATGTGTTCAGAAAAATAATTTTTCCTTTAGCCAAGCAAGGGCTAAATTGGATAACACAGATGTGGTATTTTATTTAATTGAAGGACCTTGGTTTAATTAATGATGGCACACATAGGCCTATTTAATATTCATGGCTAGGAAGTAGAAAGCCAGCATGCGTCTTAGTCCTGTGCATCTGGCTTATAAAGTCTATTTTATTTTTTTTGCCTCTGTCAAAATTCGGATTTGCTTTTCATCAGATTAACAGCGCTTTTTTAGAAGATGTAGACTTTTTAAATCTCTTTATCTACAACACTTTGCAAATGCAAGCTAAGCAGCACAAAGGGGCACTGAATATTCATAGGATGAATTAACGGATAAAAGTACAAAATGAACACTCTAATGATAAGTAGATTGGAATGAAGAAGAACAAACAGGATTAAATAATCAAAACTATTTTATTTGGAATGCACATATGTTTATGAGCTTTGGCTGAAAGAGACAACAAAAATAGTTTTAATTATAACAGGTAAGAATGTAAAATAATGGAGGGATAGCATAAGAATGGGCTCTTTTTTTCCTTTGAACACTTTTTCTGAAATTTAAAATTAACATGTTTTTATTTGAATCTTCAATGAAAAAAGTCAACAGTTGCTGCCCTTTCTAATCTCTTTTTCTAACTGCTTTGTATTAAAAATAAGTTTTCCCTACTGCTAGTTTCCATGTGGACAGCTGATCCCTGAGGATGTTCTTAGGCTGTCTTTTTCTTTCGCCCATTTTTTCCCCCCAGGTGGGGATAAGGGGCTGTGTCTTGCCTGATTGTTAATCTCAGAAGAGATTATTGGCTCACACAGGATTGGCTCACACCCTCCTCTGCAGAGCCGGCCTGCCCCACCCCTCCAGGCAGTCATTTGTGCAGAAGCTCTACCCTGCTGGGCTGGGCTTCACTGGTCCAGCCTGGTCTGTACCTTGCTGAGTAGGTCTGCCTGATTCTGGGTTCAAGCAACCCTGAAGGCCTATTCTCTAGTCTGTCCTCTATCAGGGATAAAGTTGAAGGTTTGGATCCATCTGCCCCTGTTTTGACTTAACGTCTCAACTTGTTCAGAATCCAACAGGGGTGGAACGTGTATTTGTTTTCATCAAGCTATGTTTTTCCTTTCTATATCCAAGTACTTATCTGAGGCTTATTATCTTCCTTTAATTAATTATGCTGTTACAATGCCAAGACTTCTCTCCTTTTTCTAATCTGAGTTTTAACATGATTACTGAGTTCTAATTCCAATGTAGTAGTTTCTGATTTCTTACAATAAAACCCTACACTTAATTTACTGATGTTTTCTTTCTAGTTGAACAAGTGAAACATGTTCTCTTTCTTTCTTTTAAATTACATATTTCACACCTCTAACCCTGGGATTCTGAATACAAGTGGCATTAAACACTGAGCCTCTACCAAGGGGCCCACAGATTATCTATAAAAAACAAAGAATCCAAGTCACATTCCTTTCAGGTAGGATGAGTCCCCATAATTACTAGACAGTAAATATCCACCAGAGGTTCAGCCCAACAAGCCAGTGTTGTCTGTCTGTGACATGTGCTCCAATCTACCTGGCTACTGTTTTAACTAATAATCTAGAAGATGCTGTGACCAGTTAAAACCACCCAGTTTTCTATTCCAATTATCTGTGACTCCCCAAAACAGCTCCTCTCTGGTTGTGTATCATCTCCCACACTATCATCAGAGAATGGTCTGTCATTACTTTCCTCTCACCCAAAACCCCCTCTTTTATTACCAGATCATTTCACCACATCCTCTGGAACCTCTGCATATTTTGGAAAACAAATTCTCATCCTAACTTCTCCCTTCAACATTCCCTTTGTTGACTTGTACCGAAACTGGAAACTTTCTCTTACCCTCTTAGGTATATAGTGTTTATTCTTGCATACCCAGGGCCCTCAAAACAAGAAAGTGCGGACAGAAACTTACATGGTATTGTTTGCTGCTGCTTCTACACACACCATCTGCACCTTTTGTAAAATAGCCTTCTTGCACTCAGGTTGAAAACAATAAGCTATAGCACTCTGACTCTCATTTTTCCCCAAGTAAATTTATGTTCATTTTCTGCTGATTTCCTAGATCAAACTCTTCTAGCCTTTTGAAGATTTTTGCTGACTTCTGGTTTTATCTGGAATATCCAACAGCAACTAGTCTTAGTTACAGGATACCCTTGTATCTGTTGGACTTCTTGCACTACTTTAAGGATACATTCTTTTAAATAATACTGACTTCCTGCATAGTTGAAATCAAGTTCAAATCCCATATCTTAGGTCAGTTTTTCTTATTCAATTATTCCCACTATATTTCTTCTCTGGCTTGATTGAAAAACCCAATCCTATAATATCTAAGGTTTTTTTTAGATTTTTTAAATCAGCTTTTTATTTGGCCTGTCAGCTTTCTAGTAAGGCATATTATTTCAACTCAGTTTTACCAGTGTACTTTATTTACACTTAACCTGGTAAAACTACAGTCTGAGAAACTCAAATTATAATACTATTCATTCTCTATGCCAAATCTGAGGCAGCTGAAAATTCGTCTATGAAATCATATAACCTTGAAGGCTTCCCGCTACTAATTTTAGTGTTCACCTCAATTGTGCCTTCTGTGTTGCAGAACAAACTTTTGTTTCTCTCATTTTTCACATCAGCTACTTCAATAATTGTCCAATCTCCTTAAATATTTGACCATCTATCTCTCAGCATAATTACAATTTCTTCACAGAAAAGATGAAAGTCAACATCTTGCCTTACATTGATGCTTTGAATGTAATTGATATTGTCATGGTAATGATCTGAGTTTTAGAAAAATTGCAAATTTCCAAATGTGCTTAAGATTACTTTCTAACTTAGCAATACCTAAGAGAAACACATCACATTAAAGTAAAAGGATTTTGATATGTAAAGTGTTTCAGATAGTTATAAGAGTTTAACTTTGATGCCAGTCCTCCATTTTAAAGAAGTAATAATCTTAATTGCAGATAAAATTACCAAATCATTTATTTCTCTTTCTAATCCTTATTGTTAACAAAGAATTTACTTTGCACATAGAATTCTGCTGACTCCATCAAGATACTTAGATAACCCACACTCTAATCTATATAAACTAATAGTTAAAGAGAAATTTTAGTTTCAGTAACTGCCTCTGAGTTTAATATTTATTTCTATAGGGGTGGTAGTTATCTTTTTTGTATTTTCTGTGTGCATCTAACTAGAATGAGAAGAAAGTACTGGCTTTTAGTTAAATTGGAATATGAAATTACTTTAAATGACCTTGCTTACAGATTTAATGTCTAACTTGATTTTGTGGGAAAATACCACTTTTTTAAAACCTCTAGCTTCACTGTTAATATCCTTTTAATTATTTTAAGTTCATGTCTTAAACTTGAAATGACTTTAAGATCTGGTAAAACCTGAAATGATTTGTGTAATTTATAAGAGCACTTAACAGATCTATTTTAGGAAACATTCTAGGCATCTATGACACTCAAGGGGAATTTTTTAAAGACTGTTATTGCTTTACACAGCTGAAAGTGATGAAATACCCTTAAAGTTGTTAGCCAAATCAATAAAAAGACCAATGGATCGTTTCCACCTAGGTTGCTCGAGTTAGTGTTTAATTTGCAAGTATGGTTCTCCGTCATTTGATCATGCTGTAAATTTATTGATTGATTGATATTTAACCCAAACATGTGACACAACAGTATAGTTTATTTTAGTGTTTTTTGAATGTGTTTTTTTCCTAGAGAATTTATATTCAAAATATTTAAACATACACACTTGGTGTTCCCTTGTAAGTAGTTTAAATCTTTTTGCTCTGGATTTGATCATTGGGCCAGTGATAGAAAAATCATAGGCTTGGTTATTCTTGCTCTATTTGCCCGTTGCCCATTGGACCTGAGATGGGGGGAAGGTTGGCCCTACACACAGAAGCTCTCCCAGGGAAGTCCAGGAAACTCTTCCCTGTCTTTGGGACACATGATGAGCTACCGGAATTATCACCTTCCTTTAGGTCTATATATATTTGCCACAGATCTCTTAGGTAATGGGCTACAACTTTTCTGTTTAGCTGTGTTCCACATCGCCTGACCTCCACTTCATTTCACTCTTTTAATAAAAAAGGAGAAAGGAATTTTTAACTCGGGAGGAATCATTATTGTGAAGGGAAGGGAATTTATCAAAATACTATGGCCATTTCTGAAGGAGAGAGTCTCTTACCCAGGGCATTTTATTGGATTTTTGTTGACAAAGAGGCTAATATTGACCCTTACAAAGTATTGTTTTGGTTAGGATTTTAGACATTAACTTTCTATAGAATAAAATATCAAAATGTATGGATTCATAATTTTAAAATTTGAGTTCTGCTGAAGAGATCAGTGTGTGATCTGGTTTAGCACAATGGCAGATTTTCTCCTCTTAAAATTCTTTATTTCTGCCTCCAATATGGTACCATTTTTTAAATAATCAGGCTTGCAGTTGGCTGTTACTTAATAAATATCCATATTATGAAATAAGTACCTTCTTTCTCTAATATTTTTAATTTAGATAGATCTTAGCAAATTATTGCCAACTATACTTTCAGGTATCAATTAACCTTAATGAGCCCCTGTCATTAAGAATATTAAGTTTTGCCTCCTACTGGACTTAATTCATTTATCAAATATATGTTGATCATCAGTCATAACTAGGTATCTAGTATGGTATCTACTAGACGTTAAATTTTATAAAATATCCACAGGAGAAAATGGAAAGGAGTAATTTTCAAGGACATGTCTCCCGCATTTTTTTCCTCCAATTCTTTTTTTTTTACATCTTTATTGGAGTATAATTGCTTTACAATGGTGTGTTAGTTTCTGCTTTATAACAAAATGAATCAGTTATACATATACATATGTTCCCATATCTCTTCCCTCTTGCATCTCCCTCCCTCCCACCCTCCCTATCCCACCCCTCTAGGTGGTCACAAAGCACAGAGCTGATCTCCCTGTGCTATGCGGCTGCTTCCCACTAGCTATCTATTTTACGTTTGGTAGTGCCTCCAATTCTTTTTTAACTTAAAGGAAACTTTTTACTGATAGTTCCTAGTGCATTTAAAGTACAGTTTCATAAGGATACATTCCAAAATGAATTACATTCAATAATTTTAGAATGAGATACTCATTCAACTAGTTCTAGGTCCAGAGCCTCTTTGCTAGGTATTAGTTAACAATAGTGAAAACATCTCTAAATTGAACCTAATAATTACCTTTTAATCTTAGTACTAAATTGAATGATTGTTTACTGACCATGTGATGTGTATGTTTACTATTCTTGCATGCAAGAAATTGAAAACTTTTTCTAGGATGTTTGAGCTTCTCCATGAGTAGTTAAACAGGCATTACAATTTGTAATTGAAATGTTGCTTTCACTGAAAGTGTCCTGATTATTTTTAATCGCCATGTAAAAGAACTATCAAAAAAAAAAAAATTGAGAATTCATCATGGCCAATGCCCTCACAGATCTCTCAGTCTTTGGAGAATGGGTGTGTGTACATGCATGTGTGTATTAGTGACCAAGGGTTTATATTCTCTGTACTGAACAATCTCATGTACGTGTATTATTGCCCTACATGTACATGATGAAACATGACAAAACCACTATTGTAATTACTTAATTATGAAGAAAAAGAATGTGTTTCTGTTTGCGGTTTGTACTAGTGGAAGAGGCAAGAAAATAGGAAAATGTGATTTTGTCATCAGAGATTCTTAAGGAATTCGGCTTGGTTCTTTGTTTCCTCATAGAAAGTGTTTTTCCATCTCTTGGGAACACAGTGAGTGTGCTTTCTCTAAACACCTTCAGCTGTTCTTCTCACCTCTGGTTCCACCAACTGGTACCAAAAAAAAAGATGATCTTCTTTAAAGCCTACACAATCTTGCTGTGGTTGCTGCATCATTGGATGTAGTTGTAAGGAGAGGAGATGATATTCCACCAGGAAGACGTGTCTATAGGCAGTGAATGTGTAACATAAACAAGAAATTAAATTGAGAAAGGTACTACAAGAACCTGAAAAACTATATCATTATGTTAGAAACTAAAGTCATTCTCGAGGACCTAAATGCTCTTCATCTCTTATGTGGGAGTATTAATTTTTCAGTGATATTTTTCCTCAGCATACCTTAGTTGAATCACCTAGCAGTCTGTCCTGAGCAGGCCTTTAATTATTCAAAAAATATTTTAACTTCCCAACTGAATTTCAGAAAGAAAATGAGATTAGGAAAAATTAATGCATGAAAATACCAGAGATGAGCAAAGGAAGGAATATTATCAAAAGTAAAAGAATGCTTCCGAATATTTCATTTATATTGTATAATGAATCTCTCCATTTGTAAAGGTATTTTAAAAAGATAATGGACAAGCATTCTTTTATGTTCATTTTATAGTTTCTGCTTCAAGATGATATATATATATATATATATATATATAATCAAAACACCAAATAAACTAAGTGGAAAGTAAATCAAAACTCGTTGTTTGGCATCAATCAACCTATTTTTGTGGCTAAATTTTACACTTCTCAATATTTTATTTGAGTACTAAGTACAAAACTCTCTCTGCTGTAGTCACACACATGTTGAATTTTCTTTCCTCTGCAAAAGTCAAACTAGGAACTTCCTTTTCTCCTGAAGTAACATGAAAATGGAGAACTCATCGAGGACCTTTAGAGAACTAGGCATCATTATGAAATCTATCCATGCCAAATGAAATTTTAAGGTATAAAAACATTAATACCTCTATCTAATTTGGAAGTCAATTTTCCTTGTATTTTCAAAATTTTCTTAAAAGTCAATTGCAATATATTTATATGTCTTGTCTCTTGAGTTGGAGTTTATTCCCCACATTCCTTTTTTTTGTGTGGTGGTAAATGTCAATTGTATCTTATACTCTGATACATACAGGGAAGTACTCCCTTACCAAGTTGACTTAAACCTGTCATAGGAATCTGGTATTTTATGTCACTTGTCCAGACTCAAACTGTGTATCATGGGCTCAAATTCTAAACACCTTGAATAACCAGTGTCCTGCGTTTTCACATCCTGAGTTTCCTCAGGGCTCACCATGGGGATTGGCTGCAGTTTGATGGCTGCTAGATGGCAGGTATTCTTTCCTTCTTGAGTTCCCTCAGGGTTCACCAGCTCACCTTGGAGGGCTTCAAGCGCTGATGACTGTGACATCCTTTGTTTACTGATATAGCAGGAAATATTTCATTTTTCATTATCTAAAGTTCATCCTTCAGAGATAACGTCACTCTTTTACTGTGGGGAAAAAAATATATTGATGAAATAGGAAGAGATGATATCATGCATGTATATTTTTTCAAAAGGGCAAGTTTCCTCCATGCTGCCAAATGAGACCTGAGGAAGGCAAGATCAGAACATTAAACTATATAATCAGATAGAATTTTGAACCTATGTGGCCTAGGCTGTCTTTGAGGGATAATCTGAATAATCAGTTCACCCCAAATACATCTAGCAGGAGAAAGCATTTTTATTTGCATAACAAATAAAAAATCCAGAAGGAATATATTGCCTTGATTCATCTCAATTTGTTTATTACCATAAAGGCAAATGCATTTCATTTCCTGGAAACTGAAAGTGTATATCAGTTACACATACAGTTAAATGAAGAATATCTCTTAAGAAAAATATTTGTGACCCTAATTAAAAAACCAAGGTGATTTAGGTGCATCAGCTAAAATACTGTGAGGCAGGGTTTACCTCAACTACTTCTATTGCTATTTTCAGTGTGTTTTCCTCCCTGTTTCTCAGAGGTCACTTTCCCTCTTGGACACCAGTGCATATACATATTCCAAGAATACTATCATTTAAGTGCTATATTTTTTAAAGAACACAGCAAAAGAGAAACTAGTAAAAATTCCTAATAATCGATTAAATTTATATAGTATCTTGAAAGAAATGCACACAGAATACGGAAATATGGTATATCTTTCTTTGTTCAGATCTTGTTTTATATATTTCAGTATCATACTCTTCATAGGTCCTGATACTTTTCATTTACACACATTTCTAAATATTATTTTTTAGTCTGAAATTCTCATTTTCATTTCTATGTACTATTTGCTCAAGTAGACAAAATCTGTTTTTGTAGCTTGTTTTCATATCTAGCCACTTTACCAAATTTTACAAGTTATCCCAACTTATAAAAAAATCTGTTGGATTTGTCAGGTCTAAAAACAGATGAAGACTTTGTTTATTATAGTAGTTATTTTGTGTGCTTGCATAAATTTGTCAGAAATGTAGGCAATGTTAAATAATGATGGCCATATATGGTACCTATCCCTTGTACAATAGTTTTTAACTTTCTGTTGGTCTTTGGTAACCATTTAAATGTCATTATATATGATTATACTTATTTTTTTGAGTGTTTACTAGATACTTAGAATATTAAAAATGCTGCCAGATATTATATAACTTTTCAGTATATATTGATGTTATTAAAAGTCCCATAAGTTTTAAAATGCTTTTATTTCACTTAATCCATCGCTAGATAAGATATTTTTCAGCTATTAAAACATTTTTGCTTATATTATTATTAGTATTATTCCAATTAAAATTTTCACTGTAATCAGAAGGTTAAGAAAACCTTATGCCCTGAAATAAGGTTGACCTTGTCTTGCCTTCCTAAGTTCTTGATGGTCTGCAGGGTCCAAGTACCTGAACACCTGAGGAGCAGCAGCAGTCTTTTGTTCACACCAGCTATCCTCATCCAGGCCATATGGTGGCCTTTACCATGGATAACTGATTAGCTCTCCATTTTCCTAACTGAAAATTAGGTTCAGTCCTGAATCTCAATCTGCTTCTCTGGGTCCTCAGGACTTTCAGGACTTGACTTTGCCTGTGTCCTCTCCCAGGAGGCTGCAGTGTAAGTCCTCAATCCATCAACTACCACTCTAGATCTGATGATGGATTCAATATAAATTAAGCCTTCAATAAGCCTCTTATCCTACCTCACTAACCTGATGAAAAGACCATTATCTGCTCTGTCTTCATCATGCCTTTCAGATCACATGACTTTTAACTGCCACTTGAACAGCGAATTACCATCTTAGAGTTTCGCCTACTTGACCCAATTCATCCAAAAAGTCTTTAACTTTTTCAGTAACAATGTTTCTGAGGCTTCCAAATGTTAGATCTATGTTGAAAAGGAGTTTCTATGAAAAGCAAAAATGAAGAATTTCTCAGATTGAAAAAAATGCACAGGTTTGTTTACTTTACCTAAACAGAATGTTAAAGAATTCCATTCCAAACACATAAAAAAAAAAAATCTAATTCATGATTTGCATATGTGAGCTTTTTATTAAGCACCTGCCATGTATTTTGTACTGTTACATCTTAGGCACTGATATTACAGTAGTGAATATCTGCCTTCATGATACTTAAATTTGGGAGTGGAAGACACAGACATGTAAATAGATAAATTGACATGATTTCAGATAGTGAGAGATGCCATGAGGACAGGAAAGTGACAGAGTGATGACGGAGATTACTTAGTTGGTACAATCAAGGTTGATCTCCTCAAAGAAGTGACATAAGAGCTGGTACTTGACTGACAAAACAGAGCCAAACACATGTAAATATTAGAACAAAGAATTCTACCAAGAATATCCAAGTTGAGAAAAAAAATCAATAAGCATAAGCGTATTGCATATGAGAAACAAAATGAAGGCCAGGGGCTGGAATTTAGAAGTGGGGGAAAGAGGTAGGCCCACCCCTTTCAGAACACTTAAGTCAGGATAGGGAGTTAGAATGTTTTTGTAAGTCTAACGGGTATTCTTTAGCTGATAGGTATATGAGTCTTTTACTTTTATATCTAAATACTAAACAACTTTAATGGACGAAATACAATGCAGAGGAATATCACATGAATTTCTCCGTATTATGCTGAAGATGCTATTTTTAAACAAAGAACATTTTTATTATAAACATCAATTGTGTATTAAAAGTAAAATACAGTATTGGGGAAGGAGACTTTTACAGCATTGTTAAATCAAAGTAATATCTCCTGTTGTAACTAGCAGGTTATTGTAAAAAGTCAGAGCAAAATTTGCTACTTAATATGATTTCTAGAACATTTAAAAGTTGACACATCTCAAAAATACTCAGATAGTGTATCATAAATCTATCAGTATACTGTAAAATTAGTCAAAATGCACTCACTATATGGAAATTTGTTCCTTCTTTACATGCCAGCTAGAAAAAGCTGACAAGTCTGTTTTGTGACAAATCTTCTGCCAGAAATGATTTCCTGTTCCCTGTGAATAGGAATGAATCTCCTGTATAATTTAAGTTGGAGAATATACTTCACAATATTAATATCTACTTGGAAATATTTAATACATTTAGTTTCATCTATATCAACATATATATTTAATCTTTATGATTTTAGACAGTCTGTTGTATACAATGCAACATATCATATCACTGAAACAAGTAGCCATAATATAGATTTGGAAAAAATATGTATACTTACCTGTAATCTTCAGAGACTAAAAAGGACATGTCCCAATAACAATTTATAGGTTAATTTATAATTTGATAACAGGACCTATGATCAATATTCATCCAGAAAAGTTTAGTTTCTTGCACAGATGCGTGATTCATAAGCCATATGTAGCTAGCTATGTGGTTGAAAACTTTCTTGTATTAATAAATTAAAAATAGAGGCAGAGATAATACTTTTATTATACTAAATATAATATTACAATTAGAGAGTGTATATCAATGAGTTAAAATAATTGTTTTGATTCCAGTTGAGAATTAAAGAATAACCATAAACCTTTAAATGAAGAAGTCTATAATAGCAAGATAATTCATAATTTAAAGCTTATGAAAAGGAAGAATCAATCATTGGGGAAAAAAACTGAGTATCTTTGTAAGGAAAGAGGCTATACACTGTTAATTAATTGTGCAGGTTTCCCTTGCTATCCAAAAGTAGACCGTTCTATGAAATCTTTCATAAGCCAAAATGGAGTAAAGGGAATAAGCAATTATCTTAGGACACATCTTGCTAATGGATGCACAAAATAAACTGGGATAAAGTACAGATGCTCCCAGGCAAAGTTCAGAGCTGTGATGGCCTGATGCTGAGATGTTGAGTGTATTTTCCAGGGAAGGAGCTTGGTGGAGCCATTCTAGCTGTTTGAGATGTGTGCTGCCTCTGTAACCGCTCACTGCAAAGCAAGTGCTGAATGCTATTTTTTCTTCTTGGAAAAGTGAAAATCCTCTTTGGATTTTTTTCGGTTAGCAAAAACCTGTGTAAAGTGAACTTTTGAAAAGCAGGGGATACCTGTATAAATACAGAGCTCTTACCCCTTTATTTTTGCTGGGCTGCAGCCTCAGTGGCATGAGTAGAAGGATGATACTCTTTATTGTGCATGTATGTACCCATCTATATAAGGATGCACACACACTGAAATGAACATATCTGAATGAATATGTAGGTGGGAATATATGTCCACTCCAAGTTTTCAAGCCTGAACATCAGTATCTGTAAGGTTTACCCAGCTTCTACCACTCCTCATGCCATACATCTAAAGAAGGTAAAGAACACAGCTAAGGGAAGAAATGGAAGAAAATTTTCTTGGATGAGTCTAATCAGGTTCTCCAAACTCTGTGTTTGTAGCAGATACTGGAAAATTCAGAAACCATGCCTCTATTTTCAATGACAGGAGAAATAAATAAAAGATTAAGCTTGCAGTTTAAAATGGGACTAACCATCTTCTGACTAAAAACAAATAATTCTATCAACCCCTATTTTTGACATTATAGTGGATGCTGCAGACAGACACGACAGGCTTTGCCCTCAAGAAACTCGTATTCCCTAATCAGGTTTAAAAACAATGAAGTTTCCTGGAATAATAGTCTACCTTTTTACTTTTAGAAGATGAAGTCTAAAATCTTCGTCAGGAAACTGCTCTTATTATTAGTATCACACATTTCATTTGAGTAAGAATGACCTCCCCCTTTTACATTTCTAAGTATAGCTCTTACTTCCTGAAACAACGAATGTGTTGGAGTCACTGAGCCACAGTGGGTGATTAAACGATGCTTGGGTGAACGAAGTTGGTCCAATTTGAGTGAAGAAGATCTTTCATTATAAGGGAGGTATAAATTCCATTTTCCCTTCTGGGCTTGTTGGCATAAGGCTGTGGAATTCAAACTGTCTTGGCTGTGAAAAGAGGGTTTGGACTTCCTGAGAAGTCAGAAGGAAGCCAGCTTCAAGGCTATAGAGCTGAAAATGGCTTTGGTTGAAAGTGAGTCCTACTATTGTTTTCTGCTAAAGATATCAACCTTCCCTTGAAGTATTCATTTCTTAAACAAACGAATTTTCAATAGATGTGTTTCTATCATGCATGTCTAAAAGAATACTGACAAAATGTTATCAGCTCTAATAAGACTGCAGAAGTTAAACATGCATAAATAAGCAATGGAGTCACCCCATAAACATTAAGAGTGGGGACTTGCATCAGTGAGCGAGTAGAAAAATATATGCTATTATATAATAAACTGAAATCTGCACAGCAAACACTCTCTACAAGGCAATGTCTAATGATAATTTTTAGGTTCCTGATCTAAGAACACCAATATATAACTAGATAGCTAGTGATCACAACAACAAAAGACTTTCTACCACTGGTGCTACAAAAAAAAAAAAAAGAAAAGAAAAGAAGTAATAATGGTAGGTTAAAAAAAAAATAGACCACCTACAAGAAGATCTACTAGAGAGCAAAATACATTATTGCAAGATACTTTAACATCATTGATACAAGAGAAATACAAAAAAGGTTATAGAATTTCAAATTTGGAAACAAGATTATGGAAAACATTATTGAAATAAGTAACATAGGTAGGAGAGGAAAATAATTTGGCCCTCCAGCCTTCTAGGTTATTGGCTGAGATTCCTCCCTCAATGAAAGACAGGTAAACAGGAGAAAAATATAAGTTTAATAACATATGTACCTCCAGTATACATGGGAGATACCCAATAAAACTGAGTAACTCTTCAAATGGCCCAAGCCACCACCTTAAATACCATGTACAACTAAAGACAAAAGAAAGCTGTTGGGGATGGGGCAAAGGCCGGTTAAGGGAGGTTATCAGGAAAAGCATAGTAACAGGAATATGGCTGTTATGCAGATTTAAGTCAGGTGCTTTATCCAGTGATAAGAGTTTCTAGAGTTTTAGTCGTCCTTCTCTGCCTGGTATGGAGAGGGAGAAACCCTCAAAAATGGAGATTTTCTTTATAAATATAAATGGCCCTTAAAAGAATAACTTCCATTCTGTTTTCAGAGCTTTTCCTGTGTCTGCTGTTTTGGTTTTTTGTTTTTCTTTTTTATTGTTAAACCCTCAAAATAATTCTTATGCTAAAAAGGTGCTTCAGGGATGGTATATTGTGCTCCCCTTCAATAATGCCTCTGAAACTTCCAAAAAATTCCACAATTCAGAAGCTGAGTTGGTAGATTGCTCCATTATTTCATTTTCATTGAATAAGTCTCTTAGTCCTGAGAATAGGTCATTTCAGTTAAATAGTTGAGTCTCGTTTCAGAAGGTGGTGATGCAGGTTGGATCCCAAAGTTAGGCCTATACGGTGCAGGCAATCAGGTACTTCATAAGAGGTATTTCTTTGGAAACAAAAGAAGAACAAAGTTGAATCATTGGTGCAAATTATAAACCCAGTTTTTAAGTTCTTAGGGCAGGCATATGTCAGGCTCGAAGCATCTTCAGATGGAGTGAGGGGCAATCTGACAGATTTTTTTCTGGTTTGAAATTTGAATGTCTCTGGTGATCTTTCAGAGTGGCCCACGCAGCAACAGGAATAAAGACTGTCCATAAAGCTGTTGTGGTGATTTCTCTGAAGTTCATATGAAGTTGTTCACATTTAGTTTGCAGAACTTCAGGAAAAGGGAAATTTCGTTCTTAATGATTCTAGGTCAGAAGGGTGGAAGTGAATTGGAAACATTAGTGTGGAGAGTTGTAGCAAGATATTGGAGGACACTAGAAGAATTCAGGATCCAGTCCATTTTGCAGGTAGATTAAAAAACTTGAAAGACAATAGGACTAGAATCTGATATCCACAAAGGTGTGCTACTGAAACATAACTTTTTCTCTCTATGATCACTTCCATTTTTACCAAAGATAATTATAGTAAAACTAATTTGTTTGCTTTAAGCTTGGCCTGATTATTTGCATAAGTGCAGCAAGGATAGTGATTGGCCATATAGGCTCTTTTAAGTTTGCTTTGCTAGAACTTTTTATAAACCATCTCAGATTGGATTTTTAAAAGCCTCTTGAGGCTAGGAAGCCGAGCCAAAACTCACTATTAGACTTCACCTGCAATACCTATATCTTTGGTTTAATTTTACGTTTCTCAGGATCCCTCAAATATCCTGCCAGAAAGTGACCTTCCTTACCTTGTAAGGCAGTTGGCAACCCTGTGAGCAAGGTACTAGACTGCACTTTTATTTCCCCAAGGGGCTTTATTGGCTCCATAAAGTCAACGTTAGTTTCTTAAAACTGTCTTGTCATATGTGAATCTAGGTACATCATTCTCAAATAAGACATTCCAGTCAAAAATTCGGTAGTATAATCAATATTTCCCATTGTGTCTTGTTACAAGGAGAACAGATTCTTACTGAACTTCAGTAAATAATTACATTGCCATGAAAATGAGAATACTTACTAAATTTCTGAATTCTGGAAGGATGAAGTAGGAAAGAAAAGTAATTGTTTCATCTTTGTTAACAAAAAATATACTTTACCAAGTTGCTATAAGTCATAGATAGCTTAAGAGAAAAGATTTTCTTAAATCTGGAAAAACAAGATATCGAAGAACCAGCAATGTTTTAAACAATGTCATAAAAATTATAATCATCATCATTTCATTCAGTCCCATGTAATCAATTCTTATTAATCTTGATATTTTGTTAGCAGTTTTATGAAGCCATCAGTTTCTCTATTAGAGTTCTGTAAATTCTTACCCAGTTCAGTGATATGATCCAAAAGTTATCAGGAACCTATACTTGTCAGAATCTTTTCTATCAATTTCTTTGAAAATGAAACACTTTTGCAAAAGCATTAGAGTAAAACAATAACTGTCTGTAAATGATGAAAGACTTAAAAATGGCCATGGTTGAAGATCTGATGAGAGCTCATTATAATGCAATTGAAAAGGTAATTTGGTTCTTTCTGTGACATATATTTTAAGATAACTAGAATTACACCTGAATTTTGTAAAATTTCTGGATTAATAACATATGCATACAAATATAACCTAAAAAAGTTTAGCATCACTTCCTATTTGACAGTGTTTCTCATGTAATTTATCACATGAAATAAACCTAATTTAATGTCTCTTTTTAAGAGAAGAGAGAAGCATTTCTTTTGAGATGTTACAGCAGAGCTCTGAAATATCTCAAAGTTAGTTCTAGGTCAAAAAGGTTTCATGTAGAATTTGTTTTGGGAAAGTTTGTCAAATATCAAAATACTTGGACATGACTAAGTAGTATCACAAATCATTCTGAATAATATCTATTTACTCAAAGTTACAATAAGATTACCAAAGCAAATACAAAAGGTTACATAGTTGTGAGCAAAACTTGGCTTTTTAATATTGAGAACATATGATTTTCTTAAGTGTTAAAAAACAAGACAATAGGCTCAAAATGAAGTTACTTATGCTAAGACCCATGTCAGCAATCCAAGACTCAGTTACAGTTTTGTTTCTCCCTGAAATGGAATATTAAACAATTCAATTAGGAATTTCCTGATCAGCACTAGTTAGGTAATCTGCATGATAGACTCCTGCCATCTCCTACAGGAAAGTAACTTTGAAATAACCAACACACTTTTTTGTCTAGTATAACTTCCTTTTTCCTGCTCCCTTCTGCCTATAAAAGTCTTTTATTTTGTATAGCTCCTTGGAGCTCCTTTCTGTCTTCTATATTGGTTGCTGCCTATTTGAATCAAGTTTTGCTCAAATAAACTCTTAAAATGTTTAATAAACCTCAGCTTATATTTTAACATATGTAATCAAAGATCTAATAAACACAATATGAAGCAGAGGAAATTATTTTTTTAATTAAAAAAATTTTTTTTAATTGAAGTATAGTTGATTTACAATGTGTTAGTTTCTGATGTATAGTAAAGTGATTAAGTTATATATATATATATTCTTTTTCATGTTCTTTTCCATTATGGTTTATCACAAGATATTAAATATAGTTCCCTGTGCTACATAGTAGGACCTTGTTTATCTATTTTATATATAGCAGTTTGTATCTGCTAATCCCAAACTCCTAATTTATCCCTCCCCCACCCCCTTCCCCCTTTAGTAGCCATAAGTTTGTTTTCTATGTCTGTGACACTGTTTCTGTTTTGTAAATAAGTTCATTTGTATCATATTTTAGATTTCACATATAAGTAATATCATATGCTCTTTTTCTTTCTCTGACTTACTTCACTTAGTATAATCATCTCTAGGTCCATCCATGTTGCTGCAAATGGCATTATTTCATTCTTTTTTATGGCTGAGTAGTATTCCATTGTGTGTGTGTGTGTGTGTGTGTGTGTATACATATATATATATACATACATATATATATATACACACACACACACACACACACACACACACACACACACCACATCTTCTTTATCCATTCATCCATTGATGGACATTTAGATTACTTCTATGTCTTGGCTATTGTAAATAGTGCTGCTATGAACATTGGGGTGAATCTGTCTTTTCAAATTATAGTTTTATCCAGATATATGCCCGTGATTGGGATTGCTGGGTCATATGGCAACTCTTTTTTTAAATTTTCTATTCATTTTTACTGGAGTACAGTTGCTTTACAATGTTGTATTTCTGTACAGCAATACAGTTTCTGTACAGCAATACAGTTTCTTCTGTACAGCAAAGTGAATCAGTTATACATATACATATATCCACTCTCTTAGATTCCCTTCCCATATAGGTCACCACAGAGCACTGAGTAGAGTTCCCTGTTCCACACGGTAGGTTCTTATTAGCTATCCATTTTATATAAGGTAGTATATATATGTCAACCCCAATCTCCCAATTCATCCCACCCCCCCATTCCCCCCTTGGTAACCATAAGTTTGTTTTCTACATCTGTGACTCTATTTCTGCTTTGCAAATATGTTCATCTGTACCATTTTTCTAGATTCTGCATATAGGTGATATTATATGATATTTGTCTTTCTGACTGACTTCACTCTGTATGACAATCTCTAGGTCCATCCATTTCACTGCAAATGGCATTATTTCATTCTTTTTTATGGCTGAGTAATATTCCATTGTATATATATGTACATCTTCTTTATCCATTCATTTGTCATGGACATTTAGGTTGCTTCCATGTCCTGGCTATTGTAAATAGTGCTGCAATGAACATTGGGGTGCATGCATCCGTTTGAATTATGGTTTTTCCTGGATATATGCCCAGGAGTGAGGTTACTGGATCATACAGTAGCTCTATTTTTAGTTTTTTAAGGAACCTCCATACTGCTTTCCATAGTGGGTGTACCAGTCTACATTCCCATCAACAGTGTAGGAGGGTTCCCCTTTCTCCACACCCTTTCCAGCATTTACTGTTTGTAGATTTTTTGATGATGCCCATACTGACTGGTGTGAGGTGATACCTCATCGTAGTTTTGATTTGCATTTCTCTAATAATCAGTGATGTTGAGCATCTTTTCATGTGCTTTTTGTCCATCTGTATGTCTTCTTTGGAGAAATGTCTATTTAGATCTTCTGCCCATTATTTGATTGGGTTTTTTTTTAAAATATTGAGCTGCATGAGCTATTTGTATATTTTGTTGATTAATACCTTGTCAGTTGCTTTGTTTGCAAATATTTTCTCCCATTCTGAGGGTTGTCTTTTCATTTTGTTTACGTTTCCTTTGCTGTGCAAAAGCTTTTAAGTTTAATTAGGTCCCATTTTTTTGTTTTTGTTTTTATTTTCATCACTAGGCCATGGATTGAAAAAGATCTTGCTGCAATTTATGTTAAAGAGTCTTTTTCCTATGTTTTCCCCTAAGAGTTTTATAGTGTCTGGTCTTACATTTAGGTCTTTAATCCATTTTGAGTTTATTTTTGTGTATGGTGTTAGAGAGTGTTCTAATTTCATTCTTTTACGTGTAGCTGTCTAGTTTTCCCAGCAACATGTATTGAAGAGACTGACTTTTCTCCATTATATATTCTTGCTTCCTTTGTCACAGATTAGGTGACCATAGGTGTGTGGGTTTATCTCTGGACTTTCTATCCTGTTTCACTGATCTATATTTCTATTTTTGTGCCAGTACCATACTGTTTTGATTACTGTGCCTTTGTAGTATGATCTGAAGTCAGGGAGCTTTGTGGTGTAGTCTGAAGGCAGGGAGCCTGATTCCTCCAGCTCTGTGTACCTGGACCCACTGTGGGGGCTGTGGAGGCAGCTCAGACTCTGGCCTGGCCCCATGCCCATGTTTACGTGCCCACAGAGCCCACAGCTGCTAAAGCCAGACCTGTCTCAGCTGTGGGAGCACTTGTCCATTTGGTTGTTCCACAGGTGTTTTGGCTAGGGCAGTGCTCCAGCTCTCCAGTGCTGCCGGAGTGGGGGTGGTGGGGTGTTTGTCTTGAGGGGCAGGTGAGCCTGCTCAGGTGGGTGCCCCTCCACATGCCAGTGGAGGCAGGGGCTGGTAGGTAGGGGAAGGGGGCTGCTTGCATGCCACTCAACAAGGGCACCTTGCGTGCCACTCAACAATGGCACCTTGCTTCTATGGTGACCCTGGCTTCTTCTGCAAACTTTCTGGGTTGTGGAGCTCCTTACTCCTGTCCCTTCAGGCTGTCTTTTTACAGCCAATAGCTGTCCCCTCACTGGGTCTGCACTCCAAACCCCATGTTCCAGCACCCAGACCCCCTCCACACCAGGAGACACATGACCCAGGCTGGGGTGCACAGGGCTGCAGCACAGACCATGTGCATAGGTCTTACTCTGCCCTGTCTTCCACAGACTTTTTGCTGCTCTCCCCTCCAATCCCCTGAAGCTCCTTCTCTGTCCCAGCTGGTCTCCCTGCTGTGAGGGGGCTTTCCTTAGTGTGGGAACCTCTCCTCTTCTTCAGCTCCCCACCCTGGTGTGCTGGTCCCAACCCATTTCCTCTTTTCTTTTTCTTCTCTTTCATCCTACCCAGTTGCATGGGGATTTTTCTTGTCCTTTTAGGTGTCCGAGGTCCTCCAGTAGTGTTCAGCAGGTGCTCTGTGTCAATCGTTCCACTTGTAGATGTATTCTTGATGTAGTGGTTTGGCCAAAAATTTTGTTTGGGTTTTTGCGTAACATTGTACAGAAAAGCCCGAACGAACTTTTTGGCCAAACTAGTACTTGTGAAGAGAGGTGAACTCCATGTCCTCCTATTCCACCATCTTGACTCCTCCTCTGGAGACTCTATTTTTAGTTTTTTAAGGAACCTCCATACTGTTTTCCATAGTGGCTGCACCAATTTACAGATAAAATTATTTTGATAAAATGCAAAGTCTTTGTTTTCTGGGAGGATTATTCAAAAGGTAAAGAAAAACCTTTTACAGTGTCTTATCAAGAGCAGAAAAACAGTCCAAGCATAATTTGTCCTTTTAGCAGATGAAAGAAAATTAAGTTTTAGTTCATTATTGATGTTAAACTTACTTTAAAAGAGCTTAAATTCATTACATTTTAGCCAGCTTGACTACATAAGTTAAATTTCTCTCTGTCTTGCCCCCAAATTTCTATAGCTATTTAGTTTGTCCTTTATTCTCCTCATTTTCATTCTGAATAAACCAGGACAAAAATTACTCTTTGCTTTACCAAAAATATGTCTCATATATTTTCTTAGCCAAAAACATATCCTACTCTCCTTGCATACAAAGTTGTTTCACTTGTTATTTCTAGTAGTTTTAATTACATATATTAATTACAATTCTTAACCATTAGAAACCTTACTTTCCAGTGTTAACTAAAAAGAAGGCAATTATGAACCATTAAATCAGCATTCTTTAGGTTGGCAAATACATTTCATACTTTCTAAAAGCATATACTTCTTCATAGTACAATCTTTAAATGTAACATAGAACATGTTTAGTAATAGATCCAAATATCTTTAGTTTCTCTGTAATAAGAATCCAAAAGTAGATAAAACTATGTTCAGCAATTAATGTTTCAGTATTTTATTTGGAAATTATCTAGATATTCAATGAATTTTTATCATTTAACTTAGTAAAACTCTACAGTGGAAATCACCAAAGGGTTTTGGATAACTATTTTAAGTAGCATTGACAAATTCATCAGTCGATCTAAGAATGAATTGGAAAATTTTATTTGAGCCAAATTTGAGGATTATAACAGAGGAAGAGAGTCTCAGAAACCTCTGAGAATTGTCCCGCCCATTAGAAGTCAAGACACAGGTTATATAAGTTTTTTGAGACAGAAGGCTGTACATCAAAACATGTATTATTGACAGTTTACATAATCCAGATCTAAGTGCTATCATGGTGGGATCAAAAAGGAATGCTTGGGCTTCCCTGGTGGCGCAGTGGTTGAGAGTCCGCCTGCCGATGCAGGGGACACGGGTTCATGCCCCGGTCCAGGAAGATCCCACATGCTGCGGAGCGGCTGGGCCCGTGAGCCATGGCCGCTGAGCCAGCGCGTCTGGAGCCTGTGCTCCGCAACGGGAGAGGCCACAGCAGTGAGAGGCCCACGTACCACAAAAAAAAAAAAAAAAAAAAAAAAAAGAAAACAATGACCATCTCTGTGAGGAAAGGGATCAATAGAAAACAAGAGTTATCCTGAGAAAATCTTTACCAGAGTTGCTATACCCAAGAAATTAGTTTGCACAAATATTTTCTCCAAGGAACTTCAGTTTAGAAAGGAAGAGACAAGAAATTTTTACCTTCCTCTCTTGACTGGGCACTACGGAGAAAGATCTAGGAGAGCTAACTCTGATAAGAATTCTTACCGTTTGCTGGCTTTCGCCAGTTTTCCAGGATCCCTTCTGCAGGCCCCAAATTAGTATGGTGCCTCCAGTGGTCCCATTGTGGGTTGCCAAACTGTTGGAGAAGAAAAATAATTTTTACTACCCTTCTAGGTTCTTGTAAGACCCCCTGTAATAAAAAGATAGATCAACAGGAGAAAAATAAATAAAAGTTTAATAAATTCTGTACCTCCTGTATACATGGAAGATACACAGGGAAAGTGTGAATAACCCCCTGAAATGGTCCAAGCCATTACCTAAATACCACCTCAAGCTAAAGACAAGAGAAAGATGTTGAAAAAAACAAAATTCTGTAACTATGTATGGTAATAGATGTTAACTAGACTTCTTGTGGTGGTAATTTTACAATACATACAAATACTGAATCATGTACACCTGAAACTAATGTAATGTTGTATGTCAATTATACCTCAATTTAAAAAAATTTTTGAGTTTGTTGGGGGAAGGCCAGTTATGAGAGGTACCAGGAAAAGCACAGTAAACAGTATATGGTTGTCATGATGATTTACATCCATGCCTTCTCCATAGATAAGAATGTCTAGAGTTTTTAGTCATTCTTCTCTTTCTGATACAGAGAGGGAGACACCTTTATATTCATAAGCGAAATCTACAAATGGTGATTTCCTTTATAAATGTAGATGTTCCTTACACAGAGTAACATCTACTCTCTTTTCAGAGCTCTTCTTGTGTCTACTCTTTCTTAAACATAACCAGCTCAAAATACTTCTTATGCCAAAGAGACATATTTTGGGGTAGCAAATCTTGCTCCCCTTCATATATTTAGAATCTCCAATTGGAATAAAAAGGCATTTAATGATTATATTTAATAAAAGTCCATGTTATATACAGATTTGGGTTGAACATTAAAATGATTATTTACAGCTTTATTTTGAGGTTACTAAATGTAGTTCATGTGTTTATATATAGTTTACATTTTCTTTTTAACAAAAGAGGGACATGATGGACTCTATTCCTTAAAGTATTAAATAGAGTTTTTGAGGTGCTTCCCAAGTCTTTAAGTGGAGGATATGGTTATTTGGAGCAACAACTCAAGAGACAGACATAGATTGTATGTATTTGTGTTTATGGGAGTCATTATCCTTTAGAAGGATGAGATTTTTTTTTTTTTTTTTTTTTTTTTTTTTTTTTTTTTTTTGGTACGCGGGCCTCTCACTGTTGTGGCCTCTCCCGTTGCGGAGCACAGGCTCCGGATGCGCAGGCTCAGCAGCCATGGCTCACGGGCCCAGCCGCTCCGCGGCATGTGGGATCCTCCCGGACCGGGGCACGAACCTGCGTCCCCTGCATCGGCAGGCAGACTCTCAACCACTGCGCCACCAGGGAAGCCCAGAAGGATGAGATTTTAATTGCTCATAGGTAAAATACAGAAAAAAATGACAGATGAGGGTAAAATGCCACATCAGAGCACAATAGCACTGAAGAAATGAGTACAGGAAAGACCTGAAAATAAAATGGGAATATCAAAACTTAAAAGGAAATACAGGATTGAATGATGTTTCATGCAGGTGTTGGTTAGTATACATTCTTACTTAATTTTAAAATATGGGAACATTAATAAGTTCAAATAAGTGGCTATCACATATTGTCAATGTGCTGGTTTATGAACTAAGTCAAAATTAAAATACCTTTTCCTGCAACTCTGTAGGCAACTGTATATGCTCTATAGTGAGGATATGGCATATATTTCTGTTGACTGAGATAATAGAAATAATTGTGATAATTCAGATATAAAATCTCTTCTAGCATTTTTAAAAGATAAAACTGAAATTCTGATGGTCAGAAATTTATAAAAATAGTTATATTTGATGAAAAACATCACATGGGCATTGCATGATATGTAATGCAAGTAGTCTGGATTCTGATTATTCCAATAGAATGTTTCTCATTATCAACATTTTCTTCAAGAGTTAGTTGTATTTCATTTTGAAAAAAATATGGTTTTGTACATATATGGTACTATGAATGCTTGTGGTAAATGAATGAATACTTTAAAAATAATTTGGGGGAGTTAAATACATTATTATTTTGTACTTTACCAATCTTTAACTTTACTACCATCCAGAGGACAAGTTTGATCTGACATTTTTTTTTTTATTATTGTGGTAAAAATACTTAACATGAGATCATTTGACCATGTACACATGGGTTTATTTCTGAGCTCTTTTCTGTCCCATTGGTCTATATATGTTTTTAAGCAAATAACATACTCTTTTGATTATTGTAGCTATATGATATGTTTTAGAATTAGGAAGTTTGAGACCTTTAACTTTGTTCTTCTTTCTCAAAATTATTTTGGCTACTCAGGGTTTTCTAAGATTCCCTATGAATTTTATAATGGATTTTTCTATTGCTCCAAAAAATAAAAAATGCCTTTGGCATTTGGTAGGGATTTCTTTTATTTTGTAGATCACTTTACATAGGATAGACACTTTAGCATTATGAAGTCTTCCTACCCATGAACATTAGATGTCTTTCCATTTACTTGTGCCTTTTAAAGTCTGTATCAGCAATGTTTTATAGTTTTGAGTATGCATGTTTTTTGCATCCTTGATACAATTTTTCCCAATATTTTGTTATTTTTGATGTTATCGTAAATAGCATTGTTTCCTTAATTCCCTTTCAGATTGTTCATTGTATAGAAATTCAACAGATCTTTTTTGGTGTTTCTTTAATACCTTGCAACTGTGCTAAATTCATTTATTAGGTCTAATATTTTTGTGTGTGTGCAATCTTAAGGGTTTTCTATATAGAATATTATTTTATTTCTTCTTATTGCCTAATTTCTTTAGCTGGGACTTCTTATAATATATTGAATAGAAGTAGCAAGAGTGGTCATCCTTGCCTTGTTCATGATCATAGAGAAAAAACTTTCAGTTTCTCACCAATGAGTATTGTGTTAGCTGTGAGATATTCATATGTGAGATATTTATTATGTTGAGGTAATTTTCTTCAATCATATTTTGTGATGTTTTTATTCTGAAAGAGTGTTGGACTCTGTCAAATACGTTTTCTGCATCAGTTGAGATTCTCTTGTGATCTTTGTCTTTTGTTTTGTTAATGTGTTGTGTTACATTTATTGATTTTCACATGTTGAATCACCTTGCATCCCAGGGATAAATCCTTCTTGTTCATGATATATAATCCTTTTCATGTGCTGTTGAATTTGGCTTGCTAGTGTTTTACGGAGGATTTTTGCATCAATACTTATTAAGGATATTGGTCTGTAATCTTTTCTTGTGGTGTCTTTGTCTGGTTTTGGTATCAGGGTAATATTGGACTCATAAAAAAATTTGAGAAGTGTTCCCTCATTTACAATTTTTTGGAAGACTTTGAGAAGGATTGGGTTTATTTTTCCTTTATGTTTCATAGAATTCTTCACTGATGTCATATCTCCGGTGCTGGGCTTTCCTTTATTGGGAGGTTTTCGATTATCGATTACAAGTCTCCCTATTTGTTGTGAGTCTGTTCAGATTTTCTTTAACATTCAATCTTGGTAGGTTGCATGTTTCTGGGAATTTATCCATTTCTTCTGTGTTATCCAATTTGATGGTATATAATTGTTCATAGTAGTCTCATAATTTTATTTCTGTGGCATCCATTGTAATGCCTCCTCTCTTCTGATGTCAGTTGGGTCTTTATCTTTATTAGTCATCAAGCTAAAGTCTGGTTAATTCTGTTTTTTTTTTTCCTCAAAGAATCAAGTCGTAGTTTCATTGGTACTTTCTTCTCTGTTTTTCTATTCTCTATTTTATTTATATCTGCTCTAATCTGTATTATTTCCTTCCTTCTGCTAAATTCAGATTTATTTGTTCTTTTCTTAGTTTTTTGAGGTGTAAATTTTGGTTGTTGATTTGAGATACTTTCTTTTTAAAATGCAGACATTTACCACTATAAATTTCCCTCTTATTACTGCTTTTACTACATGCCATAAATTTTGGTATGCTATGTTTTTATTTTCATGTGTCTCAAGATATTTTCTAATTCCCCTTTTGATTTCTCATTTGACCCAATGGTGTGCAGTTTGTGGTGTTTAATTTCCATATATTTTTGGATTTTTGTTTATGATTTGTTTTAATCCATCAGGAAGATAAAATGATGATTGGGGTTGTTTTAACAAACACTTTCACATGTTCCAGTGGGCAGGAAGAAATAAAGAGCTCAATTTAAGAAAAGATTATAAAGAGAATCCATTTGCCACTGACTCTGAAGATGAAAAATGCAATATTTCAACTTGAGAGTAATAGGCTTGTTAATTTAGCTTCTAAGATGCTGAAAGTAATCTTCAATGAGAAACTTCTCCATAATTTCTGGATTTACATTCAATTTACATACATACAATTTATGAGTTTTCAAGTATTTGCTAGCATTCTTATGGCATACAGTTATAAGTTAGCATATTCTAATTTAACAGAAATAATTATTGAGAAAAAAGTTAATGGTTGTAGAGCCTTCCCTATGACTCTTGGTTTTTTTTTTTAAATATCATAAACCAGATTTACTTGTCTACTGGAGGATTGCAAACAAATTTATTCCTCCTACTGATATAACAGGTTTTATTTAAAATTGATTTGAATCTTCATAAAATTTCATGAAACTATTAGTCTATGGGGACATGAATTCCAGTTGAGTGCTCTATGGATGCCAAAAGCTAAGGAAACAATGCATACTTGTAAGCTACATTACCTGAGGATAACAGGGTTCAAATTTTTTCATCTTTGCAAAATGGTGACAGTATATTTTTGGCATACAGTACTTTTTTAAATGTTGCTTGAAATAAATCTAACTGAAATGACTAGAAGTTAAATAAGGTAATGAAAGACTGAGGCATTTCTCCACAAGAGTAAATAAAAAAGAATACTTCAGTAAAATATGAATTTCCGTAGATAAAAGTTTAGTCTGTGTCATGAAAAGGAAAAGAAGATCTTCAACTGGCTTTAGGGAAAGTTGCTAAATTTAAGTGTCAAAATGAAGCAGATATGGAAAGACAAACGATGGAATTATTTGTTGGAAACATAAGCTCATTTAGGCTAGCCTGAATGATGTTCTCAAAGGCTTATTTTTGTATAGGAAAAATGTCATAGTTGAAAAGTAAACATTTTAATTTTTAAAAATCAAATTCAGGCATTAAAATCCCACATTAAAAGCCCTCACTGACAGAGATTCAGGCTCAGGTCAGTAAAGATTGCTGGCAGACAACTTTGGCATGCTCATACCCACGTTTGACCAAGGCATTAAGCCAGCACATACCTTTTGCTGGTGGAATTAGGTAAACTGCCAAGATGTGGATTCCTATCCATGGAGACCACCAGAAGGCACTGATTATACTCTGCATTCTCAGAAGGAATTTTGAGTGAATAATCCAAAAAGTTTATCTAACAATAGTTCATAACAATAAATATTTTCAATGGAGTACTTCAATAAGCAAGGGAATAATTTAGGTATACATCAATTTTTTAATTGAATAAATATGTATTTTATAAATACAATAAAAACATAAAATATAGCAATATAAATTACTTATAAGATGCAAAAACTAGAAGTTTTAAAATTTCTTAAATTCTAATTCTAAAAGAATGATATGATCACTACAAAGCAAAATGAAATACAAAGGTGGATGAAGAAGTTGTGTAGTACCCTTGAACTTAAACAACTTGGGATTGAACTGTGTGGATCCATTTATATGTGGATGTTTTTCAATAAATATGTACTACCGTACTACATGATCCATGGTTGGTTGAATCTGCAAATGTGAATACTGGGGGTCGACTGTAAAGTTATGCACAGATTTTTGACTGTGTGGAAAGTTGGTGTCCCTAGCCCCAGAGCTGTTCAAGGGTCAACTGTAATATCCAGTGATCCTCTATGCAATCTCATTCCACTTACCCCAGCCTACATATCAAACAAATTTTTAAAAAGGCAACCCAAACAAATGAAAAAACTGAGGCAAAAAGAAAAAGGAAATTTGCCTAACACCATGCAATTAGCAGAGCTGGGGTGTGAATCTGAGCAGTCTGTCTCCAGAATTCATGTTCATCATGTAAACCTAACCTGTTTAGCTGAACAATATTTCTGACTCTGGTATGTACTTTATATTTTAACCGATGTTAGAAATGTGTAACTCCACCCAAAGCACCCACTTCTCTTCCTCCCTGCATCCCTTGATGTGGTCTATTCAGAATCTCAAACTAGAAGTCTTGTCCTTAATATACAGGATTTGAGCATTTAATTAATTTAATTTAATTAAGTTAATAAGTTAATTTAAGACAAGAATTTAAGACATCTCCATAGAAAAACTGACAGAAAAATAGTTAGGAATGGATAATCCTCTCACACAGAAATCTAAATGGCTGGAGCACATATGAAAAGATATTCTGATGAAAGTTGATACCAAGATAGGACTTTCATTCAGTTGATTTAGTAAATATGAAAAGATCTGTTATGTTGGGTCTGGAACTACATACCCATATATCAAGTTGAGTACTTGAAATCTCTTCTAGAATGTGAAACACTTTCAAATTTATCATGTCCAAAATTAGACACCTGTGGTGTCTAACTCCACACATATTCCACCTTTCACCTTACTCATCTCAGTCAGGATTCATAATTTTCCAGTTGCACAGGCACCTCAAGCCTCCATGACTGCTGCTTTTCATACCACTCGCCCAATACTTCAGAAATTCCTGTTTCCCCTAACCTCAAAATGTATGAATTACCTAATACCTGTATACTACCTCTTTTGTTATCACCCCAAATGTACTCTGATCAAGGTTTCTGTTACAGCTTCCTAACAGATACTTCTGCTACTACATGTGACCTCTTACAGTATTTTCCTCAAAATGGTAGAGTGATTCTTTTAAAATACGTTTGAGTTTGTCACTCCTCTGCTTAAACTCTGCCATGATTCTCCTTTTCACTAAGACTAAAAGCCAGCGTCCATACCTTGGCCTGCAGGTTTCATATTGTCCATTTAACCCCAAACTCTCTGACCTGCTCTGGTTTCTCTCCTTCACTTACTCACTGAGTTCCAGCCTCACTCTTACCCTTGCTCTTTTTGAACACTCTAGGCAAGCTCTTATTATTTTTTTCCTACAGTGCTTGTGGCTTTCCAAAAAAATATGTAATTTATCAGTTAATTATATCTCTGAAAGCCCCTGAAAATAAAAAGTATGGCCCCTTCTCTCCTAAGTAACTTGTAAGATTTAAGTACTATCAGAATTTTTTAATGTCAGCTAATTTGATATAAGAAAAATAGTTGTTAAATATTGCAGCACTGATGAGACTGAATTGTCATATATATATATATACATACATATATATATATATATACACGAGAGAATAAACACCTCATCTCTGAATAGCTTTTTTTTTGTCCATCTTGCCAAAGAAATTCTTTTTGTGGGCCCAGTTTCTCTACAATTTCACCCACCTTATCACCCCTCCATACCTCGGCCCCTTTTCCAACTCTCACAAAGTGTCTACTTTGTGTTAGATAAGGATTTGTGGAGTTAAACGCCTTAAACAGGTAAAACCAGGGTGAAGGACATAAAGGAACAGAATTTCAGAATTGAGAGGAAAGAGGGCTTAGCCCCAGTGCACAAGCAATTATACATTATCATACCAATAGAAAAGAGAAGATACAGTCCTAAAATTGCAAGATGAAAAGAAAATGTTCCTATATTTTGTTTGAGAGAGAGATATGGATGAAAATAATAAGCACAGGCAGAACCACCAAGTGTGTTTAAATGGATGAAAGGTAAAATTTTTAAAAAAATGTTATTGACTAAGGATTTGGATCACTTTCAAGGGGTTCTCAAAATACAGGTAAAGGGTTATAGTATTTTAGCATAATTTTGGATTGTCACATATTATATTTTAAATTTTCTTGGTCTTGGATGTAGAAAGATTAGCTCATTTCATGCTTAACTAATGAAACTATCATCAGTGGTCAGTATAGGACCCCATTCAAGTTTTATTTATTTACTATTTATTTTAATTATTTGTTTTATTCACAGTGCTGGAAATCCTTCCATTCTATCATATATGTGCTTAAAAGAAGGACCAGATTGTGTTATGTAAGTGTGCATTTGTATGGATACTACATGGCCACAAAGTAGAATGTGATCGTATAATCTCTCTCTGTATATCATATACATTATACATATACCAATCTAATATATTTGATATGTAGCTTTGAATAGCATTATGAAACATGTAGGGATGTTTTGTATATACATTTTAAGTAACGTAAACTATATAGCTTCTCAATCTCTTTAATGACTGTTTCCCCCAATGTAATGTAGACTGATTTTGCAAGATAAAAAATAATTATTAGAAAAATTAAGGAAGATATAAAAATGCCAGCCTTTTATTATTAGATATGATAGACATGAAAATACATTTTAGTAAATCAATTAAAGCAAATCGTCTTAGCACAAGGAAGAGAGACTTAAGATCGTGCATGCTGTTTATTGAAAGTGAAATTATGACTGAATGTTAACTCCCCATATTATATACCTACATAGATACTTTGGGTACCATGTGTATATATATATATATATATATATATATATATATATATATATATATATATATATATATATATATCACTTTCCTATTTGTTTTCTTACATATCTATAATAAGTTAAATTCTTGTAATTTAAAAAAAAACTGATATGGGTTGTTTTTTTCCTTCAACTTTTTTCCCCCGAGTTTGATCAAAACTAGATCCACTTCTAGTTTGTTCCTTTTTGCACTTAGGTTTAAAATTTATTGTTCTAGACATTTTCATCAACTGAAATAATTTGCATTTCTGTTTTCTTCTTAAGGAGATTAGTCTGTAGTTTGCTTTTTTCTGTTCCTGTGCCTTTTGGAAACAGTCTCATGTTCAGGAGTGCCTTTTTTGGTTTCTATAGTGAAGTACAATTTCTTTATTGAACAGAGTTAGTGGTTGGTGGTGAGAGAATGGCTTAGCCTGTGTTGTTCCTGTCTCCTTTTTATTTCTGCAGGATACTTACATTCCCTTCATTCTTCATTGACATTCCCTTCATCCTTCATTGTCATTCCTTTTCTATTTATGTGATTGTACCCCAGAATCAATGTTTCATTCCAGTGCACTTTCAAGCGCATTTCCTGTACTACCAAGTCATAATATCTTCATTTGACATTTAGTCCTGGATGGTGTCTTTCTGGTGGTAGGTTTTCCTGTCCTTTTGAAATTATTCTTTACTCCAAACCCTCCCTTTTTAAAAAACTGAGCCTCCTACGGCTCCCCTTCCCCATTTGTCTTACAGTGAGAGTAGGATCACAGATGGAATTTGGATTTATTTCTCCACATACTGTTAATTTGAAGTTTTTGGTATTCTGTCTCCTAGTAATATTGAAGTCGTAAGTCATGTATGAACTTATATTACTCTCAAATTTAGATATTTTTGAGGCGTGGATGTATAGAGTTTGATTTAAGCAGCTACCATTAACCTCTAGAAATTATTTACAGTACCACGTATGTATTTAAAGATTTTAATGTAACAAATGAGCTTTCTTCTTACTTGTTAGATTATCCAATCTAGGTTTGGTTGATGGCAACATGACTCAGAGAGGATAATATATCTGTTAGAGATTGAATGTTTGTGTCCCTCCAAAATTCATACTTCCATATATTGAAGCCCACACCACCAGTGTGTCTGTATTTGGAGATGGGGCCTCTAAGGAAATAATTAAGGTTAAATGAGATTATTAGGGTGGAGGCCTGATCTGATAGGATTAATGTCCTTTTAAGAAGAGATACCAGAGCTTGCACACTCTCAATGTCTCTCTGTGTGCACAGGAACCAAGAAAAGGACATACGAGGGCACAGCAAGAAGGTGGCTACAAGTCAGGAAGCATTCTCACCAGAAAGGTAATTGCCCAGAATATTGCTCTCGGACTTCTAGACTCTAGAACTTCAGTTGGTGTATTCTAACCAATGGACTTTTGTTACGAAACTCCTAGCAACTAATATCTAAATTACTTCTCTGTTTGATTTTAATAACACCTTTGAGAAACCATTTTCAAAGAGGCACACTGACATGAAGAAGATTTTAAAGAAAGTTGATCAGGATATTTATTTTAAATTTTATTATCCAAAATAAAACATGATGCCATATTTTCAACAATCATCTGCAATCATTCATTACTTGCTACTTCTAAAGATTTATTTTCTAAAAGTAAAGTATAGCTAAAAGTAAATGACAATTCAATAAAGTAGACTCCAAATTCTAAAATTTTTAATGCAAGAATCATCTTCAGATAGAAATTAAATTTTATTCACATCTATAAGTTGTCACAATACATTTTATAGGTAAGCAATATCATGATTTTCAACCTATCACATTGATAATTGTTGCTAAATTACAGAACATGTTATTTTTTTTCCTGCAAAAATTGTCTGCCATTGTAAAAAACATATTGCATTTACTTCTTTTCATATAGTGTTAAAAATGATTTCTACTACACTACGGCTGCCCATGTTATTATTCTTTTAAAAAGCTGGGACCAAACTGGTATCATATCTAATAGAAACACCTAAACTGATGTATGATTTATAATGCTGAGAAAAATAAAATCAATTATCTCTTGGCCGGTTAGTTTATAAAGTATAGCTACAACATTTATAAGCAGCCATCATTTGACACTTATAATTCATGCTGACCAATGTAAAGTGAAGGCTATGAAGTTAGGTGCACAGTAAATCAATGCTTAATTATGTAATTTCTAAGTCAAATATAAATTTCAACTATTGCAGGTTATCATTTGAAAAACAAAGTTTGAAATCTACTCTTTACAATTTATGTATTCTTACTTGATGGCGTATACATATGCACCTTTGTACATACATGCTTGTCATTTGCATTTAATCCATTCCATAGCTTATATATTTTCATGTCATCTTTAATTTTATTTGAATTTATTATTTTGAATATGTTTTCAACAGTCAGAAATCCCTTAAAGTAAATAGGACAGGTATTCTTCTCATTTTCATTATTTGAGTAACAATGTTCCTTCCACTTTACTTCTTACTGAACAACCGTGTTACATTCCGAGTTGGATGTATGTATCTTTTTTTGGTCTTTGGAAGTACATTGAAAGAAGCCTATATGAGAAAATATTTGAAATAGTCACAATATTTATACCTGAAAATGAATCAAAAAATTGTTTTTAAAAACCCCAAATTTGGCATAATCAATGCCTTAAAGAAATTTTGTTATAGAAGTAACTGTATTTTAAAAGAAAGCTTTGAAATTAAACTTGTTCAGTACTGTATGTCAACTATATTGCAGTCAATCTAGAAGAAAAAAAAATCTTTGAATAATGACACCAAGGGAAGGTTTAGCTTTTCTACTTTACTATGCAGCTCTTCTCTGTGAGGTCAGCCTATCACAAACATACTAGAAAGCTTTCAATCTCTACATTTTCCTTAAAACATCTTTCCCCTCATATTTGTTTGCCCAAGTGACGTATTTGTGACTAGTTAATATTTCTTTCAACTCACCTTGTATAAGTTATTTCTTAGGTAAGGGAATATAAGGTATAAGTAAGATTGAGCATTACTCTTTCAGCTCTTATCCTCTTCAGAGTTGTTTATTGATCCAATTTCAAAGTCAATTCCCTATTATAATTGAATTTTCTTTTATATATAAGACTGTTAGGTTGCATTGCTTTCTTTATACAATTTCAAAATACCCCTCCCCTCATTTATAAAGATCAATAGGAAACTCTGCCTAGAAAAAATACCCAGAAAAAAGTCATCCACTAGTGTGGTTTAATGTGTCAGGAGAAAGGGCTCTCTTGAAATTATTTTTCTCTCTCAGGTAATGTAAAATAAGAGATGTGAGACTAAAAATTACCTGATAAAATGGAAGTTCTGATGGATTCTTTAAGGCTTTCGTGAGGAAAATGTTCGAGTTCACTGTATTAAGCTAAACCTTCTCTTGATGTATTAGAGAAAGACAAGAGGTTTATCACTAAGGATGTATTAAAATTTTATATATTAAAATTATATATATATTGAATATAATATTTGTATTGCTTTTAAAAGGAACATTATTAAGATAAACTTATAAAATAGAGGTGGGAAATTAGTTTTTCCTCTTTCACTGTGTGGGAAAAAATATGAAGCCTTTGCTATTTTAAGGTACAACTTTGGGCTTGATATCTAGTAATAAATTCAGTTCAAATATCATATCCTGAAAATGGCCTTCCTCAAGCCATGAGTTACTTAAAACACTACCTCACTTTAACTCCTCCTCAGTAACTCTCCAAGGCATTACCTTAATTTGGTTTCTTTATAGTCCTTAACAGGAGCACAAATTTCTGTGTTTATCCCTTTGTTAACTGTTTCTGTCTACTAGATTTTAAGCTACAAATCGTAGCATCTTTGTTTATCTTGATGAAGACTCTCTCCTTAATGAAATTTGAGTGAAGCTGAGCCCTCTTTCTGACTCGGCCTCATCTTTGGACTGTGTCTTCACCTCCAGTCGTAGCAAGAATTCAGAGTCGGTTAGCCAGTCCCCCTACCCTTGATATCTCCTCTTAGTAATTTTTCATTCAGTGACTTTCTCACTAGAGCTGGCTATAAATCCCCAACTGCCTTTGCTATATTTGGAGTTGAACCTGATCTCTTAAATAAGGTCTTTCTTACCGCTTTATAATAACTGTCAGAATAACTTTTTGCATTAGCAATCCTGTCCATCACTTTATACTTAGCATCTATAATAGCGCCTGGCATGTAGAAAAACAATGTGCATTTCCTGAAGGAATGAATAAATACCATGATTAATAATGATTAAGTATATAAGAAAGTTAAAGTTTATACATATCTGTGCATATGTAATATTAAGGTTTAGTTTAATACATGTAAGATGGTATAACAGACCTCAGGATCTGGGGCCGGACTGCCAGAGTTTGATGACTCCTGTAGAATCTGATTAGTTGTATGACTTCGGGCGAGTTATCAATTCCTTGGAGCTTCAGTTTCCTCTTTTGTACAATGCAGTTAATAAAAGTACCTGAATTATGTGGTTATTAAGGCAACAATAAATGAGTTAATATATTTGAAGCTTTGAAAAGATCAAATATGCAGTCAATATACAGTACTCTCATTAATAAGTGTATTAGCATTAGTAATACCACTAACCTGGTATGTATTGCGTGCATTAAAGGGACTATTCTATCATACACACTTCAAGAGATTTATCCAGTCTGAAAAATATGCAGTCTATCCATTTGAAATGAAATGTTGGTACACTAATGGTTTCCATCTGCTTTCTTTGACTGTATCTTCTTGCTTACATTATAACCCAAATTTCTAGAAAACAAGCTGGGATGAACACAACAATCCATCCCCTTCTCCCTGCTGATGCTAAAACTAAAAGAAAGTATAAAATATATTCAACTGTTTATTTTGACTCTCACACATAACTATACAAAGGCAGGGATTTGGGTTGTTGTATTCAATTTTATCTCCCCAACGTTTACGTGCAATCATAGAATTAAGTCATTTAGAAATGGTATTAAAATTATTACCAGATACTATTAATTGGAATGGAAAGTCACTTCATTAGCGATTTAGTTATATAGTATTACAAAATGAAGGACATCTTTTAGAAATGAAAATAGTTGCAGATTTAATTAAAATGTTAAATTACTGTAAAAATAAATCATAAAAAAATTTAATTGAAGAAATGGAATCAGACTGTACTCTAATGTATTTTTTCATTTCCAATTTTATAGCACATATTTGATATTTAAAGGAAAAATAGGTATCACTTCATTTGTAAACTGCATAAGGATCTTCATTCTAGTTAATGTAGCATTTTTTAGGAGGATTTTTGGGACAATTCACGTTCATGGCCAATGTGCTAACATTTTATATTATCAACTGTTCTTTTTATCATTAGTCTAAGATGGTTTTTCAGGATCTTATTAAATTTCTGATCATGTATTCAGCTTATTACAGGGCTATAGTTACTGCATCTTAGACGATGCACAACACTGCTTATTGTTACTGGGAATAGAGTTCTGTGTTAGAATATGCATTTGAGATCTAAGTCCAGGGTCTCTGATGCTACTCCTGTTATACCTCTGGGATAAGGAGGGAAATATAATACAGGGAAAAGAGTGTTTCTTTGGAAAACCCAACTCTTCTGTTAGCAGTGTGTTTCTGGAAAGAAATCAGCAAACCTCTCTCAGCTATGATTTTCACATTGATAAAAGTCTAATGGTCTCTGTGGATCATAATGTATCATAAATTAGAAGAATTGTGAAAATACCTTTACTTCCTTTGTGTTCTGCCATTGAAGAAAATAATTTTTCCATAACTTTCTGCCATTAATGTATTTAATTTATACAGGAGAAAGTCCTGTATTTGAGACCAGATGCCTAAACATTTCCTAGAGAAAAATAAGGAGTACATTTGAGAATGCATTGCATTTTAAAACTTAAAGATTTAGAATGGAAATTCTGAATTTGGAATAATAGAATTCATGATAATAGTGATAAAATTACTATATGAAATTTGAAATTTATTGATATATCCATGTCCATTTGGATCTATCCACTGAGTATATCCATTACAATTTTTAAAAATATTTTGACAACTTGTAATTGCTGTAGATACTGAGAGGGCTATTCATCCTAAACTGCTTTCTAAGTATTGTGCTGTGCAATAATTGAACTGCTGGTCCTTTCCTTATAACAAATCTATTTCTAGCTGTAAATATTCTTGAAATTCAAACATCTTCTGAGGACAATATTTTGTGCTGCTGTCTATTTCAGATGATAAATGGTGACTAATCTCAGTCCTTAATTATGGAGATCAGAGAGAAAGGTGGGAGAATCTTTTAGTCACTTCAGTTCATTTTTGATGCTAAAATAACAAAAATGTATGTACCATATTCATGAATAGTCCACAGTATTGTCAACATTTTCTTCAATACTTTCCCCATGGAATTATTGTAAATAAGTGTAGTTGAGACATTTAGTTACAAAGCTTACTTACTGATCATAGTTTTCCTTATGCTAAAATAAATGGCATTTTAAATGCTCAATGTATTCCTTTCAAGCAGCATTTTTTGTATTTGTTAAAGAAACTCAGTTTCTGGGTCAATTATGCCTGTTATAGAAAGATCTTTATAAAGTATCAATCAGTCTCACACTTCACAGAAACAAGTCATGTTAAATAGCATCCTTTAGTACATTTTGAGACAGTAGCTGCTAAAATGGGCTGCACAAATCCCTGAATTGTATGTGACAATGAAAATACATCCCTATTAAACCTCTGAATCATTTATTCCTATTTTACTCATTTGTTTTTTTCCAACTCGTAAGTGCCCAGGAATCCCATACCTTTTCAGAGACAATGCCTTAATTAATACTCATGGAGAATTCTCTCCTGGAGAAAATGCAATACATGGCCAATTACTTTTTGAAATGCATGATTCTTCTTAACAGATTGTACCTGCATTCACAGTATAATGCTCTAAGACTACCTGGAGGTTACATTTCCTCAGTTCTGCATAGTGGTAATGAGCATTTAAATCACTTTAATTCTTTCATATTTGTATGTATTCAAACCTGGAAGGAGAAACAACACAAAAGGCATTAGAAATGTAAAATTGATTTTAATTAAAATTTTGCAATCTATATGTATAAGCATAATCCTAGTCTTATGATACTATTACTTCTACAGATGAATTCTTCCTATCTTTTAAAGAATTGGTACTACTTCAAAAACCACTTTCAAAGACAGGATTATATACCTTCACATTAGAAGAAGATAATGAAAATGTTTAAATAACACATAAAGAAAAAAACAAATATATGGACATTGCATGTTTAAGGTGATAAAAAATTAGTAAAGCAGAAATACTAGAATATATTCCATATGAAAAAGTCCATGAAAACAGTAACTGCCATTTGAATATAAAAACTGAAAGCTGGTGTAGGTTATGTAAGAAGAAAAAAGTCCTTGAAACTTTGGCTGTATGGCACCAGTCTTGACTGATAGCTGTTTAGTTCTACAAACAAAAGGAGTTGTTAACTGACAGATGGTTGTGTTCTAAACTTCCAGTTATTTTCCCACAGAAACCACTGGTTGGCTAATAGCAAAATATATACATATATATATACATATATATACATATATACATATATACATATGTATACATATATACATATATATATACACACACACACAGAAATATTTGTAAAAGAAAATTTGGATCATCTAATATTTGCAGTGCACATTACCTTCAGATCATTTGTTACACTGTATTTATAATTCTTATCTAAAGCAACCAATCTTACTACTGTTCTCTTTCATTTTCTAAAGCTATGAGGCTTTGAAAAACTGGCTCAGAACACTCAGAAGAATGCAGAAATAAGAATAAGACTTCGTGAGTAACCAACATTATTATTCTGCTGGTTCTTTCAGTAAAGATTTAACTAAATTTGCAATATATGCATATCTTAATATTGTATGTCATTTTTTTTTAATTTTGAAATTATGTTTGGGAGGTTTTACCAACGTACCTCAGTGGACCACCTTCCAAAGTCAATTAAATCATGGCATATTGCCTGAGAAGTGCATCTCATGAGCTGCTTATGCCCAGGTACCTTTTCTTCATTTCTGGAATAAATCTCAAATTAAAAGAGTGTTACTATTACTCAGTCTGCATTTCTAGTTGGCTCTCATTCCCATACTTGTAATGCTCAACCTACGTGTTTCTTCCTTTTCAAATATCACTCATCTGTCATGACTCCCCTAAAAGCTCCCTCCTTTTAAAAGACCTCTATCCCATTCTCTTCAGAAAGTGGAATTTCCTTCCGAGCCACCATGTCACTTTGTACGTCCACTGTTCATTCATCATAATCTTGACTATATCACAATTGGCTTTATATTTAACCATTACTACTCCTCACATTGTATCTCTTAATAAAGAAGGCTCATTTACATCCCTTTTCACTGGGTAGGCAGGAATAAGGTCTAAGTTAATCTGTATGTACTCGATATACATCTTATTTAAAATGGTAAGAAATTGCAAACAATGTAAACCAGTTAGTTTTCAGTTAGGCATAGCATAATATTCTGAGACTATAAAAACTGTTTGTTACACAATATTTACTGTCACTGGTGAATTTATGTCCTATTGCTGCCACAAAGTTGGTGAAATGAAAAAAAAAATAAGGAAGTGCAAAAAGAGCAGGGTGCCTGAAGTGAGTTAAGCAAGGAGAAGAGATCATTTTAAATTTAAGATGTGTATTATATATGCAAATAAAGGTGTCAGATCAGAATTTGTTATAACAAGTCTGGGCTTTGAGGGAGAATCAGAGAGAGCTGGAGACAGGCTCCAACAAAGGGTTGACAGTACAAGCCCTGAGATTTTGTGTGGAGGAGCCAATGAGGTACAGCAAGAAACAGGAGAGGGTCATGTCTGGAAAGCCAAGTGCAGAAGGGTTTCAAGGAGTGATCAACTGTATTTATATAGGCAATTAACCAAAAGGGATTATAAAATTGATATGAACATACTTTAAACTTAAATATTTATCTATTGGACCACTGTTTGATGAGGTAGATAAGAACCTTTTTCTATTTAGTTCATTAATAGAAGTAAAATGTAAGTGAAGAATAATTCATGATTTTTTAAGGAGCCTTTCTGACATTTACAGTTGTGTTCACACGTAATGCTAGAATGTATATTTTCAGGTAGCTTTTCCAAACCATTCGTCTCAATGCAAAAGCTTTTCTTCTTTACAGTCATATTTTAACACTTTATGTAATAATTAGTTACTATAGTCATAAGTATAACTGGCACAAATACGTTTGGAAATAAACATAACTTGGTACTTGGTGGAAGCAGATATGTAAGGATAGTAGATATTAAAATATAGCCTAGTAATACTAAGTGCCCCATGAGTTGTGATTGTCACTTTGTTTCACAGAAAAAATGGAGAGCATCAGTTAACGAAATGAGTACATAGGTGAAGGGTAAAAGGACTTCCAATACATACCAAAATGTTAAATGAATATGTTGGGCATTACAGGATACTTTAAAACAACTACAGCTAAGTCATCACCTAAAACTTGTAAGGTCAATCAAGTTGCAGTTTAAAAATATGTTCTTAAAAGACAGTCTCTTCAGCAAGTGGTATTGGGAAAACTGGCCAGGCGCATGTAAATCAATGAAGTTAGAATACTCCCTTACACCATACACAAACTCAAAATGGGTTAAAGACAAATATGAGACATGACACCATAAAACTCCTAGAATAGAACATAGAAAACATTCTCTGACATAAATCTTACCAATGTTTACTTAGGTCAGTCTCCCAAGGCAACTGAAATATCAATAAAAGCAAAAGAAAAAGAAATGGGACCTAATTAAACTTAAAAGGTTTTGCACAGCAAAGGAAACCATAAGCAAATTGAAAAGACAACCTACAGACTGGGGGAAAATATTTGCAAATGATGTGACTGACAAGGGATTATTTCCAAAATATACAAACAGTCCAATCAAAAATGGGCAGAAGAACTAAATAGACGTTTCTATGAAGAAGATGGCCAACTGGCGTATGAAAAGATGCTCAACATTGCTAATTATTAGAGAAATGCAAATCAAAACTACAGTGAGGTACCACCTCACACCGGTCAGAATGGCCATCATTAAAATGTCTACAAATAACAAATGCTGGAGAGAGTGTTTAGAAAAGGGAATCCTCCTACACTGTTGGTGGGAATGTAAATTGGTGCAGCCACTATAAAAACCAGTGTGGAGACTCCTTAAAAAAGCTAAAAATAGAGTTACCATATGATCCAGTAGTCCTACTCCTGGACATATGTTTGGAGAAAACTCTAATTTGAAAAGATAGATGCACTCCAATGTTCACAGCAGCACTGTTTACAATAGCCAAGACATGGAAGCAACTTAAGTGTCCATCAACAGATGAATAAAGAAGATGTGGTACATATATACAATGGAATATTTCTCAGCCATAAAAAAGAATGAAGTAATGCCATTTGAAACAACATGGATGGACCTAGAGATGATTAAACTAAGTGAAGTAAGTCAGACAAGTTAAATACCATATATCACTTATATGTGGCATCTAAAATATGACACAAATGAACTTATGAAACAGATTCACAAACATAGAAAACAAACTTATGGTTATCAAAGGGGAAAAGGGGGTGGGGAAGGAATAAATCAGGTTTGGGATTAGCAGATACAAACTAGTGTATATAAAATAAACAACAAGGTCCTACTGTGTAGCACAGGGAACTCTATTCAATATCCTGTAATAAACCATAATGAAAAATAATATGAAAAAGAAATATATATATATAAACTGAGTCACTTTGCTGTACACCAGAAACACAACACTGTAAATCATCTATATCTCAATAAAAATAAGCAAATAAAAATGTGTTCAATGAAGAATTAAGTAAATTGCCAAAGTCAAATTTGGCATAGTAGTGACATAGCCTATATTTGAATACAAAGATGTGGAGCCCAAATTCCAACATTTTCCCTATGAAATATCTTATATAAAATATAAGACCTACCTTAACTTGAAACAGTCTTAGAGATAATTTTTATAGTTTGAAGATCTTATTTTGAATCAAGTTTAACAGATATTAAAGGATATATTAAATGACACAGTATTTTTAATGTATCACCGCTAAGGAATGCAATGTTCTTTGACATATTAGATGGCGAAAGATAATTTATATCAAATTACTTCAGATTAGAAGTGGCCAAGATGGCAGAATAGGAAGACCCTAAACTCAACTCCTCCCATGGGCACACCGAAATTGCCACGATTTACAGAGCAACTATCTATGAGAACAACCTGATGACTAGTAGAAAAGATTTTCAAGAACTAAAGAAGGAACCACAGTGAGACAGGAGGGGCAGAGACATGGTATAGTCAAGACCCACACCCCCAGGTAGGTGACCCACAAATGGTAGAATATTCACAATTGCAGAGGTTCTACAGAAGAAGCAAATGAGCCAATCCCCACATCAGGTTCCCTAGCCCAAGGGTCCTGGACCAAAGGATAAACCCCTAGAACATCTGGCTTTTAAGGGCAGCTGTGCTTATGTGTGGTAGAATTGGAGGGCAGTAGGAAATAGGGACTCAGCTCTTCAAGGGCACATGTTAAATCTCACACACTCTAAAACCCACTCTGAGACAACATGAAGTGTACTATCATTCCCATGCTATGGGTCTCAAAACTTATTTGAAGCAGTAATAGCTGAAAACTTTCCTATACTTGGAAGGGAAACAGACATCTAGGTCCAGGAAGCACATAAAGTTGCAAACAAGATCAGCACAAACATGTTTACAACAAGACACACTATAATTAAAATGGCAAAAAAAAAGAATATTAAAAGCAGCAAGGGAAAAGCAACTAGTTATGTACAAGGGAACCCTCATAGACTATCAGCTGACTTTGCAGGAGAAACTCTGCAGGCCATAAAGGAGTGGCATGACATATTTAAAGTAAAGAAAGGAAGAAAAAAACTACAACCAAGAATACTCTACCCAGCAAAGCTTTCATTCAGATTTGAATGAGATCAAAACTTTTATAGAAAAGAAAAAGCTAAAAGAGTTCAGCACAACAAAACCAGCTTTACAAGAAATGATAAAGGGAATCTCTAAGCATAAAAGAAAAAGCCACAACTAAAAACATGAAAATGACTAAAGGAAAAATCTTATTGGCAAGGCAAGTATGTGGTAAAAGTAGTAAATCAGCCATGTATAAAGCTAGTAAGAAGATTAAAAGGCAAAAGTAATAAAATCGATATCCACTATAGGGATACACAAAACAAACTGATGTAAAATATGATGTCAAAAACAAACAATGGGGGGGGGCTGAAAATTGAGGGTTGTTAGAAGGCATTCAAACTTAAGAGATCATTAACATAAAAATCATATGTATAAAATCACATATACATTGCTATATATAAACCACATGGTAAAACAAACCAAAAATCTATAATACACACACAAAAGAGAAAGGAATCCAAACATAACACTAAAAATAATCATCAAATGACAGGGAAGAGAGCAATAGAAGAGGAAAAAACCAAAAGAGAATTACAAAAACAACCCTGAAATTATTAACAAAATGGCAGTAAGTACAATACAAACCTATCCATCTAAAAGCAGCAGAATACACATTCTTTTCAACTACACATGGAACATTCTCCAGGATAGACCATATGCTGGGCCACAAAGCAACTTTCATCAAATTAAGAAGACTGAAATCATACCAAGCAGCCTTTCTGCCTATAATTTTATGAGTAGAAATCAGCCATAAGCAAAAAACTGCAAAAACCACAAACATGTGGACGCTAAATAATACGATACTAAACAACCAAAGGGTCATGAAAGAACTCAAATAGGAAATCAAAAAATACTTGGAAACAAATGAAAATAAAAACACAATGATCCAAAGTCAATGGAACACAGCAAAAGCAGTTCTAAGAGGGAAATGTATAACGATACAGGTCTACCTAAGGAAACAAAAAATCTCCAACAACTTCAACTTACAACCAAAGGAAGTAGAAAAAAAGAATAAACAAAACCAAAAGTTAATATAAGGAAAGAAATCATAATGATCTAACTACAAAAGATTAGAAAGATAAACAATCCCATTTACAATAGCATCAAAAAGAGTAAAATACCTAGGAATAAATCTAACCAAGGAGGCAAAATATCTCCACTCCAAAAACTATGACAATGATGTAAGAAATTGAAGATGACACAAAAAATGGAAAGATATACTGTGCTCACATATTGGAAGAACTAATTAAAATGACCCTACTACCCAAGGGAATCTACAGATTCAATGTAATCCATATCAAAATACCATTGACATTTTTCACAAAACTGAAACAAATAATTCTAAAATTTGTATACAGACACATAAGACCTCAAAGAGCCAAAACAATATAGACAAAGAACTAACTGGAGTATCATGATTCCTGATTTCAAATTATACTACAAAGCTACAGTAATCAAAATGCTATGGTACTGGCACAAAAACAGACACACAGATTAATGGAAGAAAATAAAGAGCATGGAAATGAACACACACTTGTAAGGTCAATCTAGATAAAGAGGCAAGATATACAATGGAGAAAAGATGGCCTCTTTAATAAATGATGTTGGGAAAACTGGACAGCTACATGTAAAATAATCAAACTAGACTACTTTCTCACACCATCTATAAAAATAAACCCAAAGTGGATTAAAGAGAGGTAAATCTAAGACCTGAAACCATAAAACTCCTAGAAATAAATATAGGCAGTATGCCCTTTGACATCAGTCTTAATATTTTTTTGGATAAGTCTCCTCAGGCAAGGGAAACAAAAAGCAAAAATAACCAAATTAGACTACATCATACTAAACAGCTTTTGAAAAGTAAAGGAAACCATCAATGAAATGAAAAAGCTGCCTACTGAAAGAGAGAAGATATGTGCAAATGATCTATCTGATAAGGGGTTAACATCCAAATTATATAAAGAATTCCTATAACACAACATCCAAAAAAAAAACCAATTAAAAATTGAGCAGAGGACCCAATACATCTTTCCAAAGAAGACATACAGATGGCCAACAGACACACACATGAAAGGAGGTCCAACGTCACTAATTATTAGCTAAACGCAAATCAAAAACCACATGAGATTTTACTTTCCACCTGTCAGAATGGATATTATCAAGAAGACAACAAATGACAAGTGTTGGTGAGGATGTGGAGAAAAGGGTACCCAAGTGCATTGTTGGTGTATGGAGGTTCCTCAAAAAATTAAAAAGAACTACCATATGATTCAGCAACTCCATTTCTGGTTATTTTTCCAAAGAAAACAAAAGCACTAATTCCAAAGATATATGCACCCTATGTTCACTACAGCATATTACTGTGCAGATTTAATGAAATTCCTGTCAAACTATCACTAAGAATTTTTGCATGGGCACAGGGCTTAAATAGCTAAATCCATCTGACAATGAGAATAGAATGGGGGAAAAAAGTAATCAGGAATGTGTGGTATTGGTAAAGAAATAGACAAGGATTAATGAAAAAATAAAAGTAAAACCACACACTATGCTCAACTGATTTTTGATAAAGCTGCACAGGCAATTCAGAAGAAGAAGGATAGCCTTTTTAACTGGAGCAATAAGACATTCATAGCCAAAAAATTAACTTTTATCTAAATCTCAATTTTTGAAAAGTTAACTGAAAATGAATATACTTACATGTAAATAAAAAACTATAAAATGACACAAAAATAGAAAATCTTTTCAATCCCAGCCTATACACAGTGCTCTTAGAGTTGACATTAAAAGCACAGTCCATAGCAAGAAAAACTGATAAATTTGACTTCATTGAAATGAAAATATTTTCCTCTGTGGAAGTCCATATGTAAAGGCTAAAGAGACAACCTTCAGACTGGAGAAAATATATTTCCAAGCGACATATCTATAAAGGGCTAGTATCAAGAATATATTAAGAGCTCTCAAAACCTAATAGGGAAAAAAAACAACAAACAATCCAATTAGAAAATGGGCTAAAGACATGAACAGGCTTTTCAGGGAAGAAAACATACGGATGACAAATAAACCTATGAGAAGATGTTCCACATCAGTAGCCTCAGAAAAATACAAGTGAAAACCACAATGAGATATCACTACATACCTATCATAATGGTTAAAATAAAGAATAGTGACAGCATCCAAAGTTGCCTAGACTAAAGAAACTAGATCACTCATATTGCTGGTCGGAGTGGAAAATGGGACAGCCACTCTGAAAAACAGCTTGGCAATTAAAAAAAAAAAGCAAAAATAATAAAAATTTAAAAAACTAAATAATACCCAGCATAGACTTATAGACTAAATAAACTACTATAAGACCCAGCAATTGCTCTCCTGGGAATTTAGTCCAGAGAAATGAAAATGGAATATAGTCACACAAACACCTATACACAAATGTTTTTAGTAGCTTCGTTAGTGATATCCATAATCTTGAAACAACCCAGATGCTACTTATTATGTGAATGTTTAAGCAAACTGTGGTGCATACATATTTTGTAACACTATCCTGCAATAGAAAGAATGAACTATAAAAAGAGCGAACACACAACAACATTCATGAATATCCAGGGAAGTGTGATGATTAAAAAAGCTATCTCAAAAGTTCACACACTATATGATTCCATTTTTTTTTTTTTTTTTTTTTTTGCGGTACGCTGGCCTCTCACTGTTGTGGCCTCTCCCGTTGCGGAGCACAGGCTCCGGACGCGCAGGCCCAGCGGCCATGGCTCACAGGCCCAGCCGCTCCGCGGCACGTGGGATCTTCCCGGACCGGGGCACGAAACCGTGTCCCCTGCATCGGCAGGCGGACTCTCAGCCACTGCGCCACCAAGGAAGCCCTATGATTCCATTTTTAATGTCACTCTTGAAACAACAAAATTTCAATAGAAAACAGACTAGTGGCTTCCAGGAGTTTAGCAGGGGTTGGAGTAGGAAGGAAATGGATGTGACTATAAAAGGACAACAGGAGGGATCCTTGTGGTGATGGAATGTTCTGTATTATGACTATACAGTTCTGTATTATGACTATTACAGTCAATATCCTGTAATATTGTACTGTAGTTTTACAATATGTGACCATTGGGAGAAACTGGATAAAAGGTAAGTGTGATCTTAGTATTATTTCTTACTTCATATGGATATATAATTATTTCAAAAGAATTTAATTAAAACTCAAAGTTCACTTCTTCAGTCACAGTATCTACATTTCAAGTGCTCACATGTGGCTACTAGTAGCTACCATAAAGAACAGTGTAGAATGTTTCTATCATCTTAAAATCTATTGGAAGGAAAGAGTTGTACGGTTGAATAGGTATATCTCTACATTATAATAAAAACGTTATTTAACCTATATTTTAGTCAATGGAAGATTCCAGTTAACTGAAGTGTTGTCATATTAAGTGAAAATTCTTAAAACTATAAATTCTCTTCATTTTAATTTAGAACATATGACTCCAGAACTTTCACAGGAATTTTCTATTAACCTCATTTTCTCAACTTTTGCTTTATCAGGCATATGCTTTTCAATCCATTAATTAAACAATTGGACAGTTAACACATTTTCTAAAACATTTAATCAAAATACTAATAACAGTATTAAATAAGAAAGCTAAATTTTGTAAGCAATGGGGAAAATATATAATATTTACATGAATAAAGAATCAAACATTTATACTTCTCTCATACATTAATTATTTTATGTAGTTTTAAAATTCATGTGTGTAAGTTAAAGCAAACACTTTAATTTCATATAAAAATGTGAAAACTAAGTTTCAGAGATATCAAGTGGGATATCCAAACCAACTGATTAAATAGTAAAGTGAAATACTTTCTTCAACTAAAACAAAGATAAGTCTAAATACTTCAAGTATTTTTAGAAATATTAGGAATTCTTAAAGAAAATTAAAATAGAAATGAGGAACATAGCAGTATCTCTAAAAATAAGTGATAAGTTAGTTAAAAGAAAAAAAGCAGTCTCAATCATTTTCAGATTTTAAAAATATAAATTTTTCAAATTGCTACATACACCCAGTTAACTTAGTTTGAATCTAGGCTGAGTAGTTTTTCTTCCTTAGTTGATTACATTTTGAAAGTTCATAGTGAAAAACTAAGGAGGTTTTAGGTGTTTATTTTAAAAAAGAAAATATCTTAAACATAATTCCGAGTTTGTCCATAGACATCATCTAAACATACTTTTTCTCTCAACTTATAAGTTCTGCTATTTAATTTTGATTTAAAATTGTCTTTCTGCCTTTAGGTCCAGCTCGTCAGTCATATAGCTAGTAAAGTAAATTTCATACTGCTATTCCTTTCACCTCTGCTTATGGGCACATAAGCAGGAGATGGGCATTAATGTTAAAATGAAGTAGGAGGAAATATTATGCTGTGAGATTTAGATTCACCACAGTGTTAGAATTGCTTCGAGGCAACATTTATAATCAGGAAAAAAACAATATCTTTCATAAGAATGTCTTAAATATATAATGTCTAAAAATTATAGAAAGTGAAAAATATTAAACTAGATGAAATTAGACTGATTTAAAAAATGTCCAGCAATTTCTTGTTACAATTAAGAGACAATTAAATTACATGTTGGCTATAGTTACCCTACAACTAGAAAAAAATCTCAAGTGAATAATTTAGACATTTCCTTTTCCCCAGGAAAGATTTAAAACAGATTTTAAATAATATGCTTAATTTTAATGTTTCTTACAGTCCAACAAAGAGAGTCAGAACATTTATGTATTTTGAAATATTTTTGTCCTTTAAAGACTGGGCCTCTGGCAATATATGGAGAATAATTTTCAAGAAAATGTAGACTTTAAAATATTTTCAATTTATTTTATCTTTTAATGAACATGCATTTACATTTAATCTAGTATGTTTTGGGTTGCATATAGCAGAAAACTACTCTGGCTCATACAATGAAGAGGGTAACCTGGCATATTTAACTGAAAAACTTTACATTTTAAATAGATGGCTGCCAATGTTCAGTCAGTCAGGGCTTCAGCTCCTTTTTCTGCCAATCTCTCAGCTCTGTCCCCCAACCTTTCCTTACAGTGTCAGTCTTAGTCTGGCAGTAAAATGGTTGCAGCTTTTCACATAAATATATGTCATTATTGAGAGAAAAACCTATCTCTTGCAGCAACAATCTCTTAATAGAAAATAAATGAAGAATCCAAGCTCTCCCTAGAATACTTCTCATATCTCATTGACCTGAACTGGGCACATAATTATCTTGAAATAGTTCCTTGTTCAGTATGATGCTATGCTCCAATTCTCTTAATTCTGAATGAATCACTAGCAAAGGGATGGGCTTATCCTCAAGAATCAGGTCTCTCTCTGGATATGGGGGAGAAACCCACTTTTCTTTTGAAGGACGTGGGTTCTGGGCCAGAGATTACATAACAGAATGAAAATTGGGGAGCCATTATTAAAGTGGGAAATGGATTTTTTTGAGGCAACCAAAATGTCTTTTGTAATTGCAAAAATTAAAATCATTGATCAGAGATATCAGAATATTTCTTGAAAGATAAACTTTTGACTTTGAGTTATCCCCAGAGATTTAGTGATGGGTTACAATATCTCAATGTCTATTAATATAGGAAACTAAATGCATAACCACTTAATGAAGATAAGCAGAAAAAATAGATTATTTTAAACTTGGAAAGGATCACAGGTATTCAAGGCAGCAGAGTGCCACATTAGGAAATAATTGGATTTGAATGTGGAGCTAATAAATCTGAATTCTTGTCCATGATCTTAAACTAAGTAGCTTTTTCTCCTCCTCCTCTTTAAATTAGCATGTCAGAATTCCTATTCTGTAAATAAGGGTGCTAGACTCCACTTCCAAAGTAAGACAATAAAGTCTCAGTCTTTTGAACATTCTGAAACCAATTGCAAACAATAATGAGAAAATAAAATTCCATACCTAATAAAACTAATAACATGTACTATGTAAACTACAACATATATAAGGAAAGGCTGCTAACTGCATTGCAATTTGGCTAAATTAAGGAAAGGGAGTGAGTGCTGATTACTGTTGATCTTGGGCAAGTTAGCAGAGGCATTAATTTTACAGAATAGATTGCATACTCAGGGATAAAACCAAAGATTCCTTGTTTGGTATAATACAAACAGAATGTTTGAGCTGGCTACAGAAGTTTCCCTGAAACTATGTGCCACTGCAGAATGACAGTGAGTATGGTGATAAAGGAAGTTATATGTACATACACGTGGCCAAGTGGCAGTTGATATGGTGCTCAGTGAAGCCATATGCATGCTCATTTTCTCTGCAGGTCCCATGTAGACTCATTTCTTTGCAAGTCATATGTACACTCATTTTCTTTGCTTTGGGTATGACTGGTAAAGAAAAAAGCATAGAAGACAATCAGCATTACAGTATACTTACTGTACAGTAACTTGATTGGTTAAAGTATAGTTACTTGATCAGTTAAAGATAAGTAAAGGCATATTATTAACACACTGGGAGATTTTGTGCCACCAGGAAAGAGATCTATACCTAAAGTCAGAATGGTGAGAGATTTTTTCCACAGACAAATCAACTCTATTTTTGAAGCACACTAAATAATTTCAAGAAAATTAGATAATCAATTGCTGGGAAACAACCACAGGGGAAAAAGTTGAATTCTGAATTTTAAAAAGTAGGCACAATATAACAAGAGAGGAGCTCGTTTTACTGCTTCAGCATAGACTATTCTATGAAAAACTATATACCAAATAATAAAATATTAAATATATAAACTAAAAATTGTTCATAATGTATTAATTTATAGCAGTAACAAAATGAGAACACATAGTCACAGATTATATATGCAATGAGAAAATATGGTATATAATCAGAATCCAAATAAAATATTAATTAAATACCAATACTTTGTATCAGATACTACTCTATTACATACACAATTTAATTTCTAGACCCACTATCACTATTTTATTCATATATACATATATATGATATATACTATACATATAGTGTGATGTATATGCACATATATATGTATGCTAATACATATGTTTGTACATGGTGAACATATGAGGCTACAATTGATGCATAAATGAATCCCCAAAATAAAAAAATTTTAAGGAGTTTTTTTTTTGGTCACACGGCTTGTGGGATCTTAGTTCCCTAACCAGGGATTGAACCCATGCTGTCAGCAGTGAGAGTGTGGAGTCCTATTGAGTCCTAACCACTGGACCACCAGGGAATTCCCTTAAGAAAATATTTTAATCTATGTTATAATAAAGTTAAAAATGAACAATAAACTAAAAATGTTAACCGTTTGAAACCAGTGAGATGTTTATGAATAACTAAGTCCATATCAAATCAAAATAGCACTGCTGTAATATTTAAAAAATAATGATAGTGAGAAATCAACCTATTGACATTTATGAGGCTTATAAAGAATAATAACTATTTCCAGTTTTTAAAATAAAACAAATAACATGCATATAATGCATGCAAATTGGAAAGAGAACAATAATTTTTTTTTGAAAACTGTAAGATCTAATATATGCTAGTAAACAAAACTGAATTATAAAAAGAACATTATGGAGAATTATAATCTCAAGTAGTTTAAACATACTACAGTTTATAAATGTATCAAATGAAAGAAGAGACAATCACAAATCTAAGAAGGGTAAACACACCATGAAAAATATAAAATGAGTCAAGATGGCAGAACAGGAGGATGCAAAATTTGTCGCTCCTCACAAGTACATCAAGAATACATCTACAGGGCTTCCCTGGTGGCGCAGTGGTTGAGAGTCTGCCTGCCGATGCAGGGGACACGGGTCTGTGCCCTGGTCTGGGAAGATCCCACATGCCACGGAGCGGCTGGGCCCGTGAGCCATGGCCGCTGAGCCTGCGCATCCGGAGCCTGCGCTCCTCAATGGGAGAGGCCACAACAGTGAGAGGCCTGCGTACCGCAAAAAAAAAAAAAAAAAAAAAAAAAAGAGTAGAATACATCTACAAATGCAAGTTCTTTCAGAGCACCTGCTGAACATTCGTGGAAGACTTCAGACATCTAAAAGGACAAGAAAAATCCCCTCGCAACCAGGTAGGACAAAAGAAAGAAAAAAAGAGGAATCAAAAAAGGGATCAGCAACCCTGGCAGGAATCTGAAGGTGAGAGGAGGCCCCCACACTCAGAAAAACTCCCTCATGGTGGGGAAATCCACTGGGATAGAAAGGGACCTTCAGGGGATCAAAGGAGAATGCAGAAGATCAAAGGAGAACACAGTGGACGGCCTGTGGAAGGCAGGACAAAGAAAGAACCGTGTGCATGGTCTGCACTGCAGCTCTGCACATTCCAGCCTGAGTCATGAATCTCCTGTTGCAGAGGAGGGCTGGGTGCTGGAAAGAGGGGTTTGGAGTGCAGACCCAGGGAGGGGATAGCTGTTGGCTGTGAAAAGACAGCCTGAAGGAGGTGTCTTTTCAGCTTACAGCCTGAAGGAGTAAGGAGCTCAACAACAGGGAAAGTTTGCAGAAAAAGCCTGGGAATAGAAGGCATCATTGTTGAGTGGTGCCTAAGGGGCAGGGCTGCTATTGCAACCCCTTTCCCCACCCGCCAGCTTCTTTGGCCTTTGCAGGCACTGGGAGGGACTCCCATCAGAGTGAGCATGCCATGGTCTGTTGCAACTGCCTGCTGGTCCCCACCGCCATGGGCAATTAATGCACACCCCAGTTGTGGCTGCTGTAACACTCCCCAACCTGAGGGAGTAAGTGTGCCACAATCAGCTGCTTTCATTCCCTCTCACCTGGGCAGGGAGCAGTTGCCTGAGGGTGGCGCACTCGCAGAGGTGGGGCCAAAACCAAAGCTGAGCCCCAGGGGTGGTGCGACTACGGAAGAGGAATGGAAATCTTTCCATTCAGCTGCACAAGCCACAGATTAAATCCCTGTGATTGGCTTGGTAAATCCTGTGTCTGTGGAATACCTGAATAAACAAGGAGTGTTCCCACAACTGTTACCAGTCTAGCCTTAGCAGCAGTGCACTTTGGGAGCAAGTACACACAGGAGTTGGGCCAGGTCAGAGACTGAGCTGGCCCCACAGTGACCATAGCAGAGACCTGCCTAGAGGTATTGGAGGGCCTCCTTGGGAGGTGGGGATTGGCTGTGACTCACTGTGAGATCAAGGACACTAACAGAAGAGGCCCCAGGAAAATATTTTTATTACCATTATTCTTTTGTTTGTTTAGTTTTCTTCAGTTGATGGTGTTGTTTTTATTTTGTATTTTTATTTTTCATATTTTTATTTTTCTATTTTACTTTTTTTGTGTTTTTTTTGTTTTTCTGTTTTTTATTTTGTTTTTATTTTTTGTTTCTATGTGTTTGTTTTCTTGCTTTTTTGTTTGCTTTCTGTTTTTGTTTTATTTTTCATTTTTTTGTTTTTGTTAGTTCATATTGTTTGTTCTCATTTTATTTTATTTTATTTTATTTTAATTTTTTTGCAGTACAGAGGCCTCTCACTGTTGTGGCCTCTCCCGTTGCAGAGCACAGGCTCCGGACGCGCAGGCTCAGCGGCCATGGCTCACGGGCCCAGCTGCTCCGCGGCATGTGGGATCTTCCCGGACCGGGGCACGAACCCGTGTCCCCTGCATCGGCAGGAGAACTCTTAACCACTATGCCACCAGGGAAGCCCTTAGAATTCTTTTGTTTGTGCTCTTTTTTCTTCTGTTTGCTTCATTGTTTCTGTTGGTTTGGTTTTGTTGTTATCATTTGTCTTGGATTTGGTGTGTCTGTTTTCTTTGTGTGTGTGTGTGTGTTGTGTCGTTGTTGCTGTTTGTTTTTGTTTTTGCTACTTGTCTTGGGGTTTGTTTGTCTGTTTCTTTTCTTTTCCTTTCTTTTTTCTCTGCCCATGCAGCACAGCTTGCATGCTTTTTGTTCCCCGCCTAGGGTCAGGCCTCGGCCTCTGGGATGGGAGCACTGAGTCCAGGATGCTGGACTGCCAGAGAATTCCTGAGCCCACAGAACATTTATTGCCATGTGTTCTCCCGGAAGTACCATCTTGACACCAAGACCTGTTTCCTCCCAACTGCCTGCATGCTTCGGTGCTGGACACCTCATGCCAAACAACCAGCAAGATAGGAACACAGCACCACCCATCATCAGACAGGCTGCCCAAGGGGGACTAAGCTCACAAACACCCCAAAACACACCACCTGATGAGCCGCTGCCCATCAGAGAGAAAAGACTCAGCTCCACCCACCAGACCATAGGCACAAGTGCCTCCCACCAGGGAGCATACACAAGCCTCTGGGCCAACCTCACCCACAAGGGGGCAGATAACAGAAGCAAGAGGAACTATGAGCCTGCAGCAAGGAGACCACAAACATGGTAAGTTAGACAAAATGAGATCACAGAGAAATATTTTGCAGACAAAGGAGCAAGGTAAAAACCAACAAAACCAAATAAATGAAGAGGAAATAGGCAATCTACCTGAAAAAGAATTCAGAATAATGATAGTAAAGATGATCCAAGATCTTAGAAATAGAATGGAGGCATGGATCAAGAAGATACAAGAAATCTTTAGCAAGAACCTAGAAAAACTAAAGAACAAACAAACAGTGATGAATAATACAATAACTGAAATGAAAAATACACTAAAAGGAATAAATAGCAGAATAACTGAGGCAGAAGAATGGATAAGTGAGCTGGAAGATAGAATGGTGGAAATAACTGCCGAGGAACAGAATAAAGAAAAACGAATGAAAAGAAATGAGGACAATCTCAGACATCTCTGGGATAACATTAAGTGCACAAACATTCGAATTATAGGGGTCCCAGAAGAAGAGAAAGAGAAAGTGCCTGAGAAAATAGTTTAAGAGATTAATCAAACTAACAAATAAAAAAAAATATTAATAGCAGCAAAGGAAAAGCAACAAGTAACATACAAGGTAATCCCCGTAAGGTTATCAGCTGATTTTTCAGCAGAAACTCTGCAGGCCAGAAGAGAGTGGCAGGACATATTTAAAGTGATGAAAAGGAAAAACCTACAACTAAGGTTACTCTACCCAGCCAGGATCTCATTTAGATTCAACAAAGAAATCAAAAGCTTTACAGACAATCAAAAGCTAAGAGAATTCAGCACCACCAAACCAGCTTTACAACAAATGCTAAAGGAACTTCTCTAGGTGGGAAACACAAGAGAAGAAAAAGACATACAAAAGCAAACCCAAAACAATTAAGAAAATGGTAATAGGAACATACATATCAATAATTAAATGGATTAAATGCTCCAACCAAAAGACATAGACTGGCTAAATGGATACAAAAACAAGACCTGTGTATATGCTGTCTACAAGACACCCACTTCAGACCTAGGAACACATACAGACTGAAAGTGAGGGGATGGAAAAAGATATTCCATGCAAATGGAAATCAAAAGAAAGCTGGAATTGCAATACTCATATGAGACAAAACAGACATTAAAATAAAGTCTATTACAAGAGACAAAGAAGGACACTACATAATGATCAAGGGATCAATCCAAGAAGATATAACAATTGTAAATATTTATGCATCCAACATAGGAGCACCTCAATACATAAGGCAAATACTAACAGCCATAAAAGGGAAATTGACAGTAACACAATCATAGTAGGGGACTTTAACACCCCACTTTCACCAATGGACAGATCATCCAAAATGAAAATAAATAAGGAAACACAAGCTTTAAATGATACATTAAACAACTTGGACTTAATTGATATTTGTAGGACATTCCATCCAAAAACAACAGAATACATTTTCTTCTCAAGTGTTCATTGAACATTCTCCAGGATAGATCACATCTTGGGTCACAAATCAAGCCTTGGTAAGTTTAAGAAAATTGAAATCATATCAAGCATCTTTTCCAACCACAATGATATGAGATTAAAATCAATTACAGGAAAAAAAAAAACTGTAAAAAACAGAAACACATGGAGGCTAAACAATATGCTGCTAAGAAACCGAGATCACTGAAGAAATCAAAGAGGAAATCAAAACATACCTAGAAAAATATTAAATATGTCAAATATTTGAAAATCTAAAAGAATACTTCTCTAAGAAAACATAAATGTTTATATGAACACGAAAAAATGTAAATTTTTGACTAAGAAATACCCAGAGTATCCTGATCGTATGAATCTTCTGGCATACCTGTTATAAATTTTCTCCTGGAGATTCTGACCTAGTAAGGAAGATGGGACCTTGGAATCAGTATTTTCAACAAGCACCCTGGTGAATATTCAGATCAAGAATGTTAGTAAATCTTGCCTAAACAAAGTTGCTAGATCTGGAGTTCATTACAGGTGAATTATAAATTTTCCATAATTGTATATTTCACAGGCTGAAAAAACAAAGTCGTCCACTGTTTTGTGAAACTATCATAATTCTGTTATCAAAATATGTCAGCACGCAAAGAAAATATAAAGCAACTAGAAAACACAAAGGTTTGCTGACTTTTTTTTTTTTTTTTTTTGCGGCACACAGGCCTCTCACTGTTGTGGCCTCTCCCGTTGCAGAGCACAGGCTCCGGATGCGCAGGCTCAGCAGCCATGGCCCACGGGCCCAGCTGCTCCCCAGCATGTTGGATCTTCCCGGACCGGGGCACGAACCCGTGTCCCCTGCATCGGCAGGCGGACTCTCAACCTCTGCGCCACCAGGGAAGCCCCAGGTTTGCTGACTTTTATTGGTAGCTTGTGCCTGAGAAAAAAATCTTCTGAAACTAAGTTCAGAAATATTAGAATATATTGCTTAATATAAGATTGACCCCAAAAATGAAAACCAAAGAAAGAAGAGAAAGGGCTTAATGAAACCAGAAAGTAATATCTAGAAACTATTCTTTAAACAAGATGGTCCCTGCTGCAGTAGTTGGGGTTTGCATTTCCTAAGGAAATTTGGGGAAAGGATTACATACCACATTGGCATATAAATCCTGGTGGCTTCAATGCGATGCCTTAATATCAACAAAGGAAGATATTAAAGACAGATTAAGCCAGTTTTCATATTATTTTTGAAATATGTGTAATGCATGAAAGGTTCATATCTGGAGCATAGATAGCTCAGTCTAACTACATATTTTCTCTAATTAGAAACTACTTATTTTGGTTTTCAAAGTACAGAGAAAGAGTTGTAATAGGAATAATTTTAAAAGAGTTAACCTATTGTGAATAAATATAAATCCTTTATGACTTTAGATAAATTGGTTTTGTTTTTTAAAAATTAGAGCAATATTAATGGCAAATGGATCATTACTGTACCACCATAGGCCCTCAAGATAGAAATGTTTTTCTGTATTGGTTACATAAATATACACAAATACAACGAGTAAATACCTTGACTTGTCTAACTGGTTACTACGACAGTTCTCTCAAGCTTTTAAAAAACTTAGCTGATTTCTCTCTGGCATAAGGACACATTTTCACCTCATCTTCCTTCCCTGAGAAGGACAGGTAGGCCTGAATATTTCTTTGTCCATTTTTTTCCCCATCATATCCTAATCACCTTCTTAGATTCAGATATCACTACATGTAGAGGACTCCATATGATATTTATTGTTTAGGTGTATATATCCTATAAATGGATGTAACATGTTAGTGCTCTTTGAGAAATAAGCCATAACTTGGTTAAAAAAAAATGTATTCAGACTTCATTGAAGAAGACTGTTACTGATTTGGTGTTTTCAAATATTGTACCATATAATAAGGATGAAGTTTTATGTTACATGCCTCCAAAAGTACATTATATAGAATATTTTTATGTAACACATGTGTGCACACACACATTTAGCATCATCTCTTTAAAAATAAGAGATGAAACAGAATATTAGAAATGACTTGGAAGTTTATAATTTCTCTAGAATAGAAAGCTTAATGTCTGTATTCATATTTTCATAGACTGGTTAGACAACTCAATGATTTTGTAGCCATCAAAAGAAATACTTGGGCAAAGTTTATGGGAATTCATCTGTTATCTAGCCACATGTTAGATATTTATCCATATATGTATACTCAGTAAACATATCTTTATCATTCATTACTTTTGCTTATTATATCCCTTGTCATATTCGAACTCTGGGTTGGCTGAAGAAATTGCTTAAAAGAGAACACTCGGGGGTAGTTGTAACATGCCACGAACCTAGAATTATGTAAAGCTCAGGATGTACATCTTTATGAAAGGACATTCTGCAGACATTCATTTTATCATTAAAATAAAGTAAAGCTAGTAGGACTCCTCCCTGGGCAGTAGCCCAGCTTTCTCCTTTCTTGCTGAAGATTACAATTCTATTTATGATATTCTGGCTCTCTTTACTGCAGAAAATGGTTCATACTCCAACATATGTCTATTTTATTGTACATAATTTTCTCATTATCTAATCTCTGATAAGTTAATCGGTATTTTACAAACGTGTTGAAGCAGTATGCAATGTGTATGCAACTTGAATACCTGAAAATTGCTTTCCTCAAAATTCTTTGCTCAGTCACCTTTTTGAAAGCCTTGTGTTATCCCTAGAGATGTGCATACCTCAGTTAGAAGTCTGATGGCTTATATTATTAATCATTATATCACTTCATGTACTATACAAGACCTAAGTACAAAGTCTGATATATAAAGCAGAGTGTTCTCTTACTTAATGATGGTACAAATTATGTTCCCAATCATGTATCTTTGTCTTTAATTGCCAAAAATACTAAAGCCAAAATTGAATCTCAATTTTAATTTTTAAAATATGTTGTATCCCATGGATTTTTATCCAATCGCCATGGTGAATGAATGAATGAATGCAAGGATAAAAGATCTAACAGTTCACATTTCTTTCTTGTATTTTGCTTTGTTTTGCATCAGAATTTCCAACTCCTAGAGGAAGATACCTATAAACTAGAGAAGATTAAAAATTATTTTTCCCAAATGTAATTGGGAAATGAAAAATGGTATATACACTATTTCTAAGAGAAAATGTCTGAGATATTAGTTACTTTAAGTATATATTAGTTACTATCAAAATAATAGACATGAGAGTCTCTTAACAGTTGCTCTTAGAGCTATTATTTTGTAATTTTAGACAACCAGTACAATACACCAGAATGCCTTAATTTTTTCTGGGTTTAAAGAGTCCCACATTCATCACAAAAACTCAATCCTTATTAAAATAATAAGACAAATAATCTGGTTAAAATTGATATATATACAAATAAAATTCCAACAGACAATTGTGATTCCAGGTTTACAATATAGTGAATCATCAGTTCTTTATAAAACATTTTAATCATTGAAGAATTATTTTTGAAAATGTGGTATAATAGCAAGGTCAACTTATGAATGCAAGTTAATACTGGTGAACATTTAATGTGTGTAAACATATTGTTTTTCACCAGTGCAAAAATGGTTACAGTATATCAAAAATAATGACAATTTATAAGGTATATATTCTCCATAAAACTTCTAATAAAACCTCTCAACTGGACAAACTCTTGCATATAACTAAAAGAGGATATACCCAGAATAAAGGTAATACAATAAGTATAGTTCAAGAAGCACACTGATTGAATTCAAATTTTATCTCCACTTTTTTCTAGGTAACAGTGGACAATTTATATGAAATTCAATTTTCTTATCAACAAATAATAATAATACCTACACCATGTGGTTATTGTGAAGGTTAAATGAGTAGATCCATATATTAAAAACCTCATAAAATGTTAGCTATAGTTAGTGCTGTTGTTATTTTCAGTGGAAAAATTTTTAAAAATCACAATAAAGAAGAAGTGGTATAGAGAGGGGGATCAAGATGATAGAGTTGCACTCCCCCACAAAACATCAACAATAAATCTATATTAAATTTCTCATGGAAAACTACCTGGAAGCTGGCAGATGAACACCTCTACAACCAAAGCTACAAGAAAAATCACTATGTAACCTGAAAGGACAGAAGAAAAAGAGGCATCGGTTTGGGACATGTGCCTCTGAGAAGGATCTGTAAGGAAGAGAGGGTCTGCATGGGTGGCCCTCACCCTAGGGAGTGAGCAGGTGGAATCACAATCTGGGCATCCCAGTCCTGGAGTGCTGCACAGAGGAGACAAGCACCCTTACCTGCTGGGAAAACCACTAGGACAGACAGAAGGGCTGTAGAAGCCCAGACTGGTCTCTCTAGGAGTGCACACATGCTAACAGGGTAGAGAGAGCCTCACAGTGGTGGCTGTTGCCTCACCATACTTCCCAGTATGAAGGGTGAACACCCCAGCCCCACTGACTCCACACCACAGCCTGGTGTGAGATGCAGGCCAACTGAGCCCTGGGAAAAGACTTGGTAGAGCTATGCAAAGACAGACCAAGGGCCTGGGATGTGATCTGGCTGGAGCTAAGGCAGCCAGGGACAGCTCATACATGGGGCAGCAGGTGGGGCACCAGTGCCAGCCATTGTCAGCACACACACAAGGCAGTACCACCCCTAAGCACTGAAACTCTGGCAGACAGGGCCTGGGAGAGAGCTCAGTCTAGCTATGCAGAGGAAACCTGGGAGGCTCAATAGTACAAAGAGGTTTGTCTCTCAGCAAGAGTGTCTCAGCTCCACCCACTCCACACTGTGGCTTAGCACTATATCTGGACCAGAAAGTAGGAAAAGAAGGCCACAGAGGCAGCCTCAGATCTCTGGCAGCAGCTTAGCCACCTAAATTCCTGTTGCCAAACACCCTGACCTCCAGCCCCAGCCTACTCCACGCCACAGCCTTGCAATAGATCTGGGACCTGGGATGAATACAACAGAGAAAGGGATACGACCTTGAGCTGCTTCTAATATGAACTGCAGATGCTACACAGGTGGGGCGTAGGTCCTCTGTGAGTACACAGGCCTCACTTGCTTCAGCAATCTTCTCCTTTGGGGCAAGACATGAACTCAAGGGCAACCCAACCCTCAGCACTTCTATTCCAACAGAGGGAGAAGACCCTGCACCTGACAGGACAGCAACAGGCACAAAGCACAGAGGAAGCCCTGCCTCACACCCCGCACAGGCTATGGATACTCCAGCACCAACCATATTCCCTAGCAAGGGTATAACAGCCAGCACACCTTGAGGAAAAACATGGCTGGTGTCCATATCAAAACCAGCCCTCACACCAAAAACACTGGATACACACAGTCTAAACAGGGATGCTCCCACATAAAAACATGCCTTTAAGACCACAGTAGGTAACTATTTCTCCTCAATTCATAGAGATAGCGAATGTTAATTAAAATGAAAAGGCAAAGGAACTACTCCCAATAAAAACAGGAGAAATCTGAAAGAATAATAAAACATAGTTCACCCATCTGCTATCCCCAAGTTTCAAACGGTGGTAATAAAATGCTAACAAATTAGATTATAGATAGAAATGCAGCTCACTGTTAACAAGTAACTAGAAACTATAAAGATGAACCAATCAAAAACAGACAATTCACTTGTCAAGATAAAAACTAATCTAGAAGCAATGAATAGCCAAGGATGAATAAGTAATCTGGAAGACAGAATAGTGGATATCATCCAATCAGAACAGCAGAAAGACAAATGAAAAAGAAATGAAAGCAATATACAAGATCTGTGGGATGATATAAAACTTGACAACCTGCACGTAATATGAATTCCAGAAGGAGAAAAGAGAAAGAAGGGGATCAAAAATGTATTTGAAGAAATTATGGCTAAAAAATTCCCAAACCTAAAGAAGGAAACAGGTATCAGGGTACAGAAAGCACAGAGGGTCCCAAATAAGATGAACCCAAACAGATCCACACCAAGACTTACCATAATTAAAATGGCAAAAATGAAAGATAAAAAGAATTCTAAAGTCAGCAAGAGAAAAACAAAGAGTCAGTTACAAGGGAACACCCATAAGGCTATCAGCTGATTTCTCTCCAGAAAGTTTGCAAGCCAAAGGTAATGGCATGATACATTCAAAGTCCTGAACAATATTAAGCCTACCCTAAAAAAAAATATTGAACAGTCTTCTCTGAATAGAAAATAAGCAAGGATATACAGGTAAGGGAAAATCACAAAAGGAAAGGCAAACATATAAGAGGATTGAGGATGACTTAAATAAGCAAGTATGTAGATTAAAAACAATAAAATTACTGCAGAAGTGATTATAACTACAATAAACAGTGAAAGGATAGGCATGAAGATATAAAATGTAACATTAAAGTCAAAATATGGGGGAGGGGAGTATTAAAATGTAAATATTTTAGAATGTGTTTCCACTTGAATGACTATCAGTTTAAATTAAGTAGATATAGTTATGGGTCAACATACTTGTACTCCATGGTAACTGCAAATCAAAACATACAATAGATTCACAAAAATAAAAATAAAGGAAATCAAGCATACTACAAAAGAAAATCATCAAAACACAAAAGGAAAAAGAAGAAATGAACAAAGAAAGGCTACAAAAACAACTGGAAAATGAGGAGTAAAATGGCAATAAGTACAAACCTATCAATGATAACTTTAAATGTCAGTGAACTAAATGTTCTGCTCAAAAGAGAAAGTGGCAGATTGGATATAAAAACAAGAACTTTCAATGTGCCGCCTACAAGAGACTCACTTCAGGGCAAAAGACACACCAAGACTCAAAGTGAGGGGATGGAAAAATATATTCCATGCAAATGGAAACAATAAGAAAGTGGGGATAGAAATACTCATACCAGACAAAATAGACTTTTTAAAAAAAGGCCATAAAGAAAATCAAAGAAGAACATTAGATAATGATAAAGGGATCAATACAAAAAGAGGATATTATACTCATTAACGTACACCCAATATAGGAGCACCTAAATATATAAAACAAATACTAACAGACATAAAGAGAGAAATGGACAATAATAAAATAATAGTAGGGGACTTTAACACCTCACTAACATCAATGGACAGATCATCCAGACAGAAATCAATAAGGCAATGGAAGTCCTAAATGATACAATAAAGCAGTTGCACTTAATTGATACTACAGGACAAGAAAAAGAAAAGAAAAGGAAGGAAGGAAGGAAGGGAAAGGAAGAAAGGGAGAAGGAAGGAAGGAAGGAAGGGAGGGAAGGAGGGAGGGAGGGAGGGAGGGAAGAAGAGAGAGAGAAAGGGAGAAAGAAAGAGAAAACCAGAATGCACATTCTTTTCAAGCATGCATAGAACTTTTTCCAGGATAGACCACATACAAGATCACAATAAGACTCAACAAATTTAAGAGGATAGTAACTTTTTCAAGCATCTTTTCTGTCCACAATGGTATGAAACTAGCAGTCAACCACAGAGAGAAACAGGAACAGAATGAACACATGGAGACTAAACCACATGCTAATAAAAAACCAATGGGTCAACTTGAAATCAAAGAAGAAATACAAAAATACCTTGAGAAAAATGACAAAGACAAACTTACAACATCTATGAGATGCAGCAAAAGCAATTTTAAGAGGGAAGTTCATAGCAATACAGGCCTTCCTCAAAAAACAAGAAAAATCTCAAATAAACAACCTAAACTGACACCTAAAAGAATTAGAAAAGAAGAACAAACAAAATCCAAAGTCAGCAGAAGGAAGGAAATAATAAAGATCAGAGTGGAAATAATTAAAAGAGACCCCCCCCCCAAAAAAAGATCAATAAAACCAAGAGCTGGTTTTTTGAAAAGATAAAAATTTTGATAAAACTCTAGCCAGGATCACCGAGGAGAAAAGAGAGAAGACCCAAATAAACAAAATAAGAAATGAAAGAGGGTAAATAACAACTGATACTGCAGAAATACAAAAAATCATAAGAAAATAATATGAACAGTGATATGCCGACAAATTCGACAACCTAGAAGAAATGGAAAAATTTCTAGAATCATACGGCCTGCCAAGACTGAGTCAAGAAGAAGCAGATAACTTGAAGAGACCAATCACTAGAAGTGAAATATTTAGAATCTGTAATAAAGAAGCTGCCTCCAAACAAAAGTCCAGGACCAGATGTCTTCAATAAGGCAATCTACCAAACATACAAAGAAGAACTTATACCTATTCTTAAACTTTTCCAAAAGATTGAAGAGGAAGGAAAACTCCCAAAATCGTTCTATGAAGCCACCATCACCCTGATACCAAAACCAGACAAAGTACAAAAAAATCAAATTACAGACTAATGTTTTCGATGAATATAGATGCAAAAATCCTCAACAAAATATCTGCAAACCAAATATAACAAAACATAAAAAGGATCATACACCATGATCAAGTTGGATTCATTCCAGGATCACAAGAATGGTTCAACATATGCAAATCAATCAATGTGATACACCACATTAACAAAAGGAAAGAAAAAAATCACATGACCATCTCAACAGATATAGAAAAACATTTGATAAAATTTAACATCCATTTATGATAAAAACTCTCACCAGAGTGTTTATACAGGATACATATTTCAACATAATAAAGGCCATTTATGACAAACCCATAGTCAACATTATACTCAAAGGTGGAAAGCCAAAATCCTCACTGCTAAATTCAGGAACAAGACAAGGAAGCCCACTCTCTCACCTGTTCACTTCAACATAGTATTGGAAGTACTAGCCACAGCAATAGGACAAGAAAAAGAAATATTATACAAATTGGAAGGAAAGAGGTAAAACAGTCACTGTTTGCAGATGACATGATACTCTATATATAGATGCTCAACATCACTAATTATTAGGAAATGAAAATCAAAACTACAATGAAGTATCACCTCACACCAGTCAGAATGTCTATCATAAAATAGTCTACAAATAATAAATGCTGAAGAGGCTGTGGAGAAAAGGGAACCCTTCTACACTGTTTGTGGAAATGTAAATTGGTGCAGCCACTATGGAAAACAGTATGGAGGTTCCTTACAAAACTAAAAGAAGAGCTACCATATGATCCAGGAATCCCACTCCTGGGCACATATCTGGAAAAGACAGAAACTCTATAGAAAAGATACATGCAGCCCAGTGTTCATAGCAGCATTATCTATAACATCCAAGACTTGGAGTGTCCATCAACAGATGACTGGCTTAAGAAGATGTGGTGTGTATATATATATATATATATATACACATACATACATACATACAATGGATTATTACTCAGCCATAAAAAAGAATGACTTTGCCATTTGCAGCAACATGGATGGACCTAGAAAATATTATGCTTAGGGGAATAAGTCAGACAAAGACAAATACTATAGGATGCCACTTATATATGGAATCTAAAAAATAATACAAGTGAATCTAGATACAATACAGAAATAGCCTCTAAATACAGAAAACAAATTTATAGTTACCCAAGGGCAGAAGCAGAGAAAAATTACCATTATAAGATTAACAGATACAAACTACTATACATAAAATAGATAAGCAAAAAGGATTTACTGTATAGTACAGGGAATCATATTAACTATCTTATAATAACTGAGAATGAAATATAATTTGAAAAAATATCTGAATCACAATGCTGTATACATAAAGCTAATGAATTATAAATAAGCTATACTTCAAAAAAATTTGAAACAGATGTGGCACACACACACACACATATACACACAATAGAATATTACTCAGCCATAAAAAGGAATGAAATCTTGCCATTTGTGAGAACACGGATGGACCTAGAGGGTATAATACTTAATGAAATAACTCAGAGAAAAGTACTGTATGATTTCACTTATATGTGGAACCTAAAAATCAAAATAAATGAACAAATATAAGAAAACAGAAACAGAGTCATAGATACTGAGAACATGGTGGTGGTTAACCTCACATGGTGAGGTTACAGTCAGCTCAGCAGTGGGCTTGTCTAAAGGGTACACAAGGGGAAGGAACTGGGAGGCAGGAGAGACACTATTCACCAGGGCCTTTGGGGGAGTCCTATCAGGAATTTACACTTTCTTGTGACTTTGCAGACTGTTGCCCAGGGCATGCTCTCACAGGAGGGGCTGGTGTCAGTTCAAGAACAAAATAGATGCCGGGGCAGCAATATTATGGAGTAGTTTAGCTAAATTCTCAACAGAATTTTGATAGGGATTGCATTGAATCTGCAGATTGCTTTAGACGGTGTTGACATCTTAACACCACTAAGTCTTCTAATCCATGGAAATGAGACGTCTTTCCATATATTTGTTTCATCTTTAATTTCTTTCAGCAATATTATGACATTTTCAGTGAACAAGTCTTTCAACTCCTTGGTTAAGTTTATTCCTAAGGATTTTATTCTTTTTGATGTTACTGTAAATGGAATTGTTTTCTTAGTTTCCTTTTAGGATTGTTCACTGTTAGTGTATAGAAATTGAATTTTTGTCTGTTTTATATCTTTCAACTTTGCTGAACTCATTTATTTGTTCCAACCGTTTGGTTATCTTATTTTGTAGACTTGAGATTTTATACAAATAAGACCATGTCATCTGTGAATAGATATAAATTTATTTCTTCCTTTCCAATTTGGGGGACTTTTATTTCTTTTTCTTCCTTAATTGCTCTGGCCATAACTTTCAAAATTATCTTGAAGAGAAGTGGTAAAACCAGGCATACTTATCTTGTTCCTGATCTTAGAGGAAAAGAATTCAGTCTTTTACCATTGAGTATGATTTTAGCACTGGGTTTTTATTCTGTGGTGGACTCAAGTATGTTGTGGTATTCCTTCTGTTCCTGGTTTGTTGAGTGTTTTTATCATGAAAGTATGTTAAACTAATATGATTGTTAAAGGAGTTAATAACTGCAAAATTGAACTTAAAGACAATAAAAAATGTAATTTAGGTGGTGTCATTTCTTTCTCCAGAAAACTTAAAACTTGCTAAATTTATTTAAGCTGTAAATATTAATAAATATTTTCTTAGACTATCTACAAGAAAAATTAGATATTTATAAATGGATATTTCAGAGCAAATTGAAAGTTGACTTAAGTTGGTAGGAATAAGAACCTCAATTTCCTTGGTACTGTATTAATAATTCAGATTTTATTACATGAGCAGATATTTAATTCTCTTAGTTTTATGCATGTGTGTGTGTGTGTGTGTGTGTATATATGCTGTAGAGTTCATATGTTCTATTTAAATTTTAAAAGAGCATAATATCCATAATATGCCATAACAGCCATAGCATGAAACAAAAATAACTTATATTACATTTAGTATTTTCCTGTTTAATATGTTCAAATAATATTTTAAAATATAGTTCAGAAATTAATGCTATTATTAAGTACTTAGCAACTTTTGGTATCTTATTATTAAATTCACTTTATAAGTGAATTTAAGTGAATATTTATAGGATAAATATTTTATTTTATTGACTAACACCCATGTTATTAGAAAGGCACTGGAATTGTTTTTGCCCAGTGGCTGCTTCCTTAACGGTTGCAATAGGTTAACTGTTGCTGCTCCTGTCTCAGTTCCTTTGAAATATATACTGAGGTCCATTCTTTTTATTTTACTTAAAGTCCTCAGTCTCACAATTCTCCTGTTCCTTATCTACATCATTTATTTATTTCTTCACTAAATAATTTCTAAGCGTATATAAATACCTGTTGGCTCTACTATTTTAATAATATTTCTTCTTCTAGATACCACCCCTCTTTTCTCTGCTTCCCTCTCCTTGGAGCAAAAAGCCCTTGAAAGAATTGATGTCTTCAATGCTTCTTTTTCCATCCTCTCTTAACCCTTGTTTGATTCAGCTTTATCCACATGGTTGCACCAAAACTGTTTCCATCAAGCTCATCGAAGACTACTATAGGTTACAAGAATAACTGCACATTTTTTACACACTTTACCTCCAGCACACCACACTGTTCTGTCTTACCTTTTGTTTTACTCCAACCTGTTGTGATTAGAAAATTCCAGGTTTCCTCCTTATTCCTTCATCTTTTGCTTTATCCTCTCCCCTGGGGATTTCATCCTATCTCTTGGATTTAAATATCATTTATGTGCTGATTTCCCCAAACTTATATCTCCAAGCCCTAGCCGATCTGCCAACTTTTGAAGTTTTATGTCACAAAACATTCTCAGCATAGGAACTTGGAGGTACAATTAATCTCAAAAATAACATGTCTAAAGATGCATTTCTTATGTTATGCCATTCTGACTTCAAACTCATTCCATCTGTAGTTCTCCTCTTCATAACTAGCAATACCTTCACCCTTCCAATTGCTCAGTGTAAAGTTTAGAATCATTCTGGACACCTCTCTCCCAACACATATATCTGAATTGCTTTCTTGGTTCACAATTAAGTCACCTTAACTGTAATATCTTAGTCTAAGCCATATGGATTTTCTGCAATAGTTTTTTTAATTGATGTCCCAGATTCCACACTATTCTTCAACTCACAGTCAGAATTTTTTGGTATTTGATAAAATCAGTATATCATTAAGAAACATTAAGAAGTGTGTTAATATTTTAAAATCAAGTAAAGTGAGTTATACTAGTGTCTTAGACATTTAATACAGTGCAAGAAACTACATTTAATTATATCCCAATTTTATTGTATTATAAGATTTTATTATTAAGAATTAAAGTCTTTCTTGATTGAAGATTAGAGTGTAAATATTCTAGACTTCCAGCTAGACAGTGGAGGTTTTAAGTCCAATTCCACTACTAACTACATCAGAAAGAACAGGGTAAATATTTGCGTTCTCCACTTGAGTTTCCTCAATTGTATAATTTGAGACTTGAATTACATACCATGTAAGTTTTTTTCCAGCTCTGAGAATCAATTACCTTCTCAAAAATTAATTATGAGTAATTTTGAGATGATTCTAAAGTTGCAAGCTTTATATATGATACAAAAATAAATATAATTGGACATACAAGTTTTCCATGTTTCTGCTTAACCTTTTAGATATAATGGTCAATGTATTGAGAAAAAAGACAAACTCTATTATTAAAATCACTACAAACTTGTGAAAAAAATTCAGAAACTTCTTTTCTATAAATTATTTAATCACATTTTTTATACCAAGGGATGCTATGTTAAAAAGAGAAAAGCATCTTAACTTTAATGATAGCAAAATTTTAGGTTCAGCTTTATTTAATTTTAGAAGTACTTTGGGACATTATTTTGCCTAAAATTATATTTCCCCTCATCTTCTTTGAAATTATTTTATATTTTATTCATGTAGCTTTGTGACTCATTAATACTTCAGTATTCAGGACCTGTCTCCTACAGGTAGTAGATTCTGTCTCATGGTATACTGTATTTTTATCTATCCTTAACAACACGGACCAGTTGTGATACTTCTGTATAAGCACATAAGAAGGGACTCAGTGTATACATGGAGACTGAATATACATGAATGCACTTCTTAAAACTTTATTAACATACACCTAGGAATGTCAAATTCCAAGTTGAAGAATAGAATTATGTGGCATATTTACGAGAGAAAGATTCCAGTTATGTTTAGTAAATAATGACAGACTACTGATAGTGTAGAGTAAACGTGGTCTGAATTTACACAAAGAAAATTCATATCTTGGGCAAAAAAAATAGGCAAGAGGCAAGAACTGTATTTCCTATGCCTAAAGTTTACCTAATCTTTTGGAGTTTTGTTTGTTTCCTTGTAATCTCTCTGTGAATAACATGGCCTAGGAACTCTCAGTAATAAATAATTATCAACTATTGCTTTTAATGTAGTATTGAGTCAAGTACATGAAGGGATATTTAATTGATCATTTTTAGTTTTCATTTTCACAAGCCCGTATATTTTTAGATGTTCCTAGTATTACTGATTTATAGGCCTTTTTCTCCCACCTCTGAAGACCAATGTCAAAACAATGAATAGAATATACTCACCAACTTTTAGAAATGCTACATTAGAAATACTAAAACTAGACATGTTTTAGTTCTTGTCTAGTTAAATACTCACTACAGTGCAAGGTAGCTCTTATTATTCTCATTTCACAGTGAAGAATCAGTGTTTTGAAATTAAATGAATTGCCTAAACTCTAACAGTTGTTGAATTTTTTCTACTATATACACTGTTTCCGACAGGCATGGTACAAAAATGTGGGCAGCTACTCATATACAGGACTGCTTCACTGAATATGTACTACATATGAGTTCTTAAATATTTCTTAGGAATTTGATACCAAGAGATGATTAGTAAAGGCCACGTCACTTTTGATTTTTTTCCTTGAATAATTTGCCTTTCTTATAGTGTTCTGGTCACTAGCATCATGTCATTAACTTAGAGAAATTGATTTTTTTAAAGAAAGGTATTTTTAGTGTCAACAAGCAACCTACAACCTGTTTCATATTCACTTTATATTACTTTCATTTTAGAAGTAAAAACATTTTTCCAACAGAATGTCTCACTTGCTATACTGTTTTATATTTTTGTGATTTTCTGAGATAGGAACAGAGAAATGATGATGTTAATACTTTCAATAGCTCTAAAAGTGTAGTGGGAATTATGATTTCATAAGAAGATGATTAGTTATGTTGGTAAAACTATTGGATAATTTCCCGCAGGATTTCTATATCAGGGTTCATTTAATTATATCCTGGAACAAGTTGCCTACATTCACTTTAGCTGTAAAGTAATGCTGAATACAACAAATATCATAAGGCAGCCCACAGTGTTAACAAAGACATCTGTTAATGGTACCATGAATAGATATGAACTGAAGTGCTCAAATGACTTTGCTAGCAAAGCATTGCCTCCTAATTTATTTTTCCAGCAAATGGAAGCCTCATTATTCATGGTTTGGTAGTTGCATTCAAATATACCAGTAATTTCAAATGCAATCACTTCTATACAGCAAATTTTATTTTAAAACGTAAGAGGAAATTGCTAATGTTCTGCTGATAGGTAAACAACTCCTCCATCAGTTTTGTTTCAATCTTTTATGGCTGTTTTTAAATTAATTTTAACATATCAATTTTCAATAACACATAGGAAGCTTGATTTTATATAAGAATTTAATATGATTTCCAAATATATGACACTGAAAATTTTTAAATGTTCTCTCTTAGAGCTCTGGAACTATGTCATTTATCCTCCCATATTTTCAGTAGCTGAAATAATTTTTACATAAGAAAATGGAAATCTTAATTAAAATATTTTTGATTAAAATGTATCAAAATAAATTATGTATAAATAAAAGACATATGAAAATGACAATATCCTATATAGAACAGAATATAAATGCTGGAAAATTATCATGTTACCATGTGTGCAAATTTAACTTCATCACATAGGTTATTTCATCTATCACTTTCAAGTGTAACGATGGCAATTTAACATGTATGTATATATTTTTATTTATTCTTGAATCAGAAAATATGATATAAGATAACTTTAATCCTAAATATATAACTCATGGCTTCCCAGTCAAATATTAGTGTTTACCTAAAGAATTCTATATTGAATTTTGGTAAAGTTTTGTAGAAAAAAATCACTATTTTGCCTATGAAATTGTAACAACAGCAGCATTATTTAATGAGTCATTTAAGCATACGTATAACGGAGTTTATTACTTTCAAAATGCTCCTAGGTATAAACAGCTGAAGTTTCATGAAAATTAAATAGAACTTGAACTAGCAGCATTGCAAGAATGTATAGCAATAATAAAGTAATGATAGAAAAAATAAAGTAACGACACATTTTGTTATGTAAGAAACAGCATGGCATGTTACATAACAGAAGATACAGGCTAAACTTGCAAGTCAAGAAGACAATGATACAATTACTAACAATAATATTGTTGTTGCTTTTGTTGTAAATGTTATTTTATAATTTACACTTATATTATATGCCCCAAACATTGTGCACTTCTGTATACTGCACATAACAACATGTTCTCACATCACTGTCAAGAAAAATGCATTATCCACTGTAAAGTGAAGGAAAAACAAAGCCACGTAACTGATCTAGAATAAGGCCAGGACTTGAACACAACTTGACAGTCAGCAGACCAGAGACTAACATTTTAATTGTGAAATATAAAGAATCATGTATAATAAATTTTAAAAAATTGATTCTTTTACAAACAGTCCATGAGAAGGAAGGAAAGGCTATAAACAAGAAGCTGAGAAACTCCCTCCTAACACAGGGATACTGTGACTCAGGTAGTTATCTCATCTGCTCCTGACAGATGTTCTAGTTTCTTATTCACAAGGGAGAGGGTTGGTGGATCAGCCTGTTGTGCTACCCTGTGCCTACTCAGTGGCTCGTACAGTGGTCATATCTGTGCACTGGAGCCAAGGGACATGTCCTATGTCTTGATGCTCAGATACAGTTATTTTGGACTGATGGATCTCATGTGACTTTTCAGAAGCATAGGCATTATAAGGCAAAGCACTACCTTTTAAAAGGGAATGTGTCTTTTTTTAATATAAAACTTATTTATTTATTTATTGGCTGTGTTGGGTCTTCATTGCTGCACACCGGCTTTCTCTAGTTGCAGTGAGCAGGGGCTACTCTTCATTGCAGTGTGTGGGCTTCTCATTGCAGTGGCTTCTCTTGTTGCAGAGCAAGGGCTCTAGGCACGTGGGCTCAGTAGTTGCAGCTCACAGGCTCTAGAGTGCAGGCTCAGTAGTTGTGGTGCATGGGCTTAGTTGCTCTGCGGCATGTGGGATCTTCCTGAATCAGGGCTCGAACCTGCATCCCCTGCATTGGCAGGCAGATTCTTAACCACTGCGCCACCAGGGAAGCCCTAAAAGGGAATGTCTTTGGCCACAGAGTATGCAGTCGAGGCCAACAGTGGCCTGTATTTTTGCCATATTAAGCGCAAGGGATAGTTTATGATAACACACCATATCACTGGAGGTTAAACCAGCTGGAAACACCATTGTTCCAATGTCATCTAGTCTCTGCGCCTCCAATGCCAACACCCACACAAAACCACGAACCAGTAACTACATCACATTCTCCAACACAGCCAACAGAAACCCAGGCTAAAACACTGCAGGAATCAAGGACCTAACCTACCAGCACCATTGCACCCTTGTGCAACAGATGGGAATGGCAGGGTGACAGTCTTCAAATGGCCTTAAGCGTAACAAACTCAAGCGTCTCTGGCACAAAATCCAGGGATGAGCTCCACGAAGGGACTCTGTGTTGGAATCAGTATTTCTGCTGTGGTACTGCTAACATTTTTGGTTCCTATGTATTTATAAATAAGAAACAAACTGCAACAACTAGATATGTGTGTCCAAGTACTTGATATCACATTATTGAGGATGATTTTTATGTCATGGATTAAGACCCAGTGGCTCTCTAGGACTTTGTTCCCATGACTGTGAAAGATAGTAACCAGATATCACTGTGTGAGACTCCTTGTAAGTTTCGGGATCATTTTCGTGTGTCAGTTTCACCCAACATTCCAGCTTGTCAGTGACATTGGTTAGAGTGACCCTCTAGTTAAAATGTATGTGGTGTTAATGGTGTTCATAATATAGTCCTATTTTTTATCCTAAAACTATTTCTGGTTGTTGCAGAGCTCTCTACCAAACATGAATGTTTTAGAAGTGTATATTGTCTATAGACCCCATGAATCTTACACCCTTCTAGGGAATACTCAGTGGGGAAACAGGAAATGAACTTTCTATCCTGGTCACCAAAGCTGTCAAGAAGCGAGAAATAGTAAAATCAACAAATCTGATTTGAGACCTAAAAGGCTTCTCTTGGAATTATTTCGTGATTATTTCTTTACTTGTTTTTATTTTTCTATTGTAACTGCAAATGTTGTATTTCTTGGTTTTCATCTATTAGAGATAATCATTTCCATACCTATCTTGGTGTATAGTGGTAATTGCAATGAGATGGTACTGGTGAGAAGTCTTTGAAAAGTAAAAAAACAATACAGAAATCCAAGGGTCTTTTAAAATTTAGTTTTCAGTAATATCTAGTACGAGTGTTCAATAAATTTCAATGATTTTGTATTTGTAAGTCTCTTGCTATATGGTACCGCTCATTTTTTTCTTTAGATAACATTTCTTTTTTGAAAAAAGACGATGTTGGATAATTTGGCTATCATCTTACACTGTAGATAAAACTTATAAATAGCTGAGAGGTAGAATGGATAAGAGGGAAGTATTTAGTTAATAAGAAACTCTTCTGTAAATACACCATTCTTATAGGACAGACTGAATTTTGTTTTGTTTTTGATCTTTCAAGACACAATTGAGATTCCATTATCTACAGTCTGTCTTGAGACATTAGGACAGTGATGAAATTCAGACTGTATATTTAAACAAAAAACCTTGCATATCTTGGAGAAGTATCAGAAACAGTCTTTCACTGATGGCTGTAAAGATGATTGGACTAATTTTCTGAGTAAATGAAAATGTGAAGGACTTTTAGTAACTGTCTAGTTTCATTTATATGTAGATTCGTAATTAATGCTTTTAAAAATTTTTAATTTATATTTTTTACTTGTTATATTTTTCATACCCACAGTTATAAATATTTATCTTTAGTCTGTTTCCTTCAGTGTTTCTAACCCATCAAAGAAGTCTTTTGCCTGAATTATATATGGGAAGTAACTGGCATTAAAAAAAAACAAACAGAAAACAACAGATGTTAAGCACTGTGAAAACTTATGTTTATTCAGTGAAATGGTTGGATCACAGCTTGGCCATCACCGAGGATAATAGAAATCCTTTCCTCTCTGAGCAACATAACATTGAAGTGTGTAGTACAAATATTTTGAAAATATTTTATTTGATTCTAAATTATTCACAACAAAAGCTTGACTAACTTATGTCTGACCAAATTTTGAATAACTGTTTTGATCAGGTGACAATATTAATTACTTCAAATCACTGATTCTACTTGATTGTTTTATATTGATTGATTTTTATGCACACACACCCAACCTGAGAGCTAAATTGTCAAATCTATAGTAAAAAGAATTATTTTATTAACATTTTTCCTAAAAGTAGATAATGTTTGTAATCCAAAAAGTGCATTTGCTTTACTTTAAAAAAATGAACATTCACAGTTCACCCTAACTGGTATCTAAGGAGTGTTTTTAAACTTCGGCATTAAAGTTTCAAATGTCTAGAAGACAAAAGCTGATGACAGCATGGGAAATAGAGCATAAGCTAAAGTCTGAGATCTCTTCTGTTGAAATGGCTCCTAAAAGCATCCTTGATGATTTACATGTTACTAAAGCCAATGCACATATCGTGTGTTTTCATTCATCATGGTAGACTAAACCCTGCTTTTGAATTATTCCCTTACTTGGAAAACACGGATGCTTGAGGAAGATTCTTTCTCTAAAATATTATAGTGTTCTTCTGAAAAACATGAAAATCCTCAGAAATCACGCAAGAGTTTCAATTTAGTTTAAATATGCTAATAACACCAAATAAAGACCTCTAGTTTGTAGCTGACCTCTAGTCTTTTTACATTTCTGCTGACATTTCCAAAAGCAAGGCTTCTACAATAAAATGTATTTAAAATAAATTAAGGGAGAATTTGAAAATTGTCCTATTGTCCCTATGAAACTTACTTCGGTGTTTCAGTTATAAAGTACTAACAACATAATAATGCTCACCTAGTCAAATATGCATATGTTTTTGAGAATATTTTTAAAATGCCATCTCAAGTCCTTTTAAGATATTTTGTAATACACATATTATAGTCCTACTATGTCAAGTAAAACAAAATTTAAAGTTAATTAAATTTTTAAAAGATAGATAGACAGACAGAGTTGATTTTGCCCATCCTGGGAGGGATCTTAGGCACAGATACAGATCTTGGTATCTTTAAGAAATGTCAATGAATAGCCATACCCACAGGATGATATGATGTCACTGCATGTGTCATATCGAAAAACCTGAACATGGATATGTTGCTCTTTTTTCAAAGATGAGAAAAATTGAAAAATACCCAGCCCTGACTATGGCAGATAATCTGTGTCCCTGCTTAGGGCACTGCCTGTCAGAGATGTGGTCAGTTCACCAAATGTAGTGACGAGATATAAAACACACTGAACTTTCAGTGTTTTGCCTTCCTGAAGATTATATAGAAAAGCTTGAATTATCTGACATGGTTGAAAAGACACTTTTAGTGTTATAATTTTGAGGGTACAGCAATGCTACTGAGTATAATCTCTTTACCTTTCTATTCTTTTATATTCCTAAAATATAGTGCAGGATCTCCAAAATATAAAAAGTCATAGTATTAAGAATGTAACAGATTTTTCTTTTTTTATATATAAATATTCATTGTAACAAACTTATCTCGTCATATGTGTGCCATATGGTAGCATTATCCCTATATATGAAGATAAATACAATTAACTTATAATGGCACTGTGATATAAATAGGTAACTTCACAATACTAAGACCATCTTTTCTAATAATAAGTAACATACATGCTTCAATCATCATCTTTAAAACTTGTTTAAAATTAAATGTTAAATTTATAGATTTTAAGTTTTAAAATGGAATGTGGAATATGGTGTAAGTGTCTAGGAGGATTGACTCTTCAAATTGAAAGTGGTTTAGACACTTTTTTTTGTCTTTACAGGACACATAACTCACACTTAATCAGACATGGGGATGCCTTCTGTTTTTTCAAATGAAAAAAATGCTTAACTAGAAAGAAAAGGGAAAGGCCTTTGCATATTTTAAGACCGTGATTTGGTCCCTTCCTTACTACTTCTTGTACTTTTGTTCTTTTTTTCCTGACTCACCTTTCAACTTCCCAACCTCTCCTCATGGTAATGATACTCAGTGCCTGCAAGAATCCTTGAAGTGTCGAATTCTTTCAGTGTGTCTCAGTGATTAGAGATGGTGCAATTATATCTGAATCTTCTGCAAAAGGGTAGGAAGCTTGGTGGTTTTTGAATTTAGGCCAACATCATACTTCTGGAGAGAGTTTTTATCTAGATGAAAACTGAATTTTAATCATACTTACCAAAAACCCAATAAATATAGTGTTAAAATGCCTACAAGTAGTAAAATGGAGGTGTTTTAAGGAAGCTATGATTTGGGATCTAGATTTATTCATAGTGTTTGTTGCAGATTTTCCTAAGGTATGGCCATAATTCTACTGTCATCATAGACTTTAGTAACATTGATAAAGCCACTTATTCTAATGGTGCATACCTTAATATTTCCTACTATTCCTGAACAAAGCTTGGGCTCCACTGGCCTTTTTAAATAAAGTCTTTATTCTGTTTCATCAAGGCCTGAGTTACTTTTTTTTTTTCTTATGAGAATAGATACTACTTCAGCAGGGGGAAAGGGACAAGGGAATTTGTTGTTGTTCTTTAATGACTTGGAAAATATTAATGAGGAAGAGCAAATATTAGAACAACAGCCAATACATTATTTATCATTTCTGGTTCTCTGAAGGCAAAAATTTGGTAAATTCTGGCTGGCAATTGCAATATAGATCGAGATTAGTACAGATTTTAAATTCTGAGACTACTGTGTTTCTTTTCTTCACCTGTTTAAGGAGGTATATTCCACGTACAATAAAAGTCACTCTTCTAAAGGTTTTAGTGTACTCAAAAAGCTGTACAAATATCACTACTGATCTAGAAAAAATTTTATCACGCCCCCCCCAAAATCCTGTACCCATTAGTACTTACTCTCCATTTTTGCCTCCAAGAAACATTCTTGCCCCGGCTCCTGAAAACTACTAATTTACTTTCTGTCTCTGACTTTACTTGGGAATTTTAAAATGCACATTATTAGATATTGGTGCTTAGATTATAGTCTAAAGTAGTGGTCATATTGGCATCTGTTTATCACTTTGAAATTTATTCAACAGTATTTTTATGATCATTTGACTCATGGAAACATTTAAAAATTAGATTCTAAAAAATATTAGGGTTAGATTCATCTAAGTTTATAGGAGCTGAATGATTTCAGTGATGGAGTTATTAAACATTCCGTTGGAAATTGAATAAAAGATGGTCAGAATCTAATCCTTTCACTACAGTCCCATGAAGGAAAAGCATGTGTACTTTGACTAATGGGACACCTTAGGAATGTAGAACGATGAGTCTGTGGTCTTGTGCCAACCAAACATGATTTTTATTTGAACATTGGACAGTCTTGCTGATAGGGCAACAAAATAAGTACAGTGAAGGATTTGAATTGGTCAAAGGTTAATAGTTATGACACTGAGTTTCATGGGTGAGTTTTACACTCTCAATTTTTATACATCAAAGAAATAAAAGCAGATAAGACCACAAAATGTTCCAGGATATGCAAAAGTTAAGTATTTGAAGGAATTGAAGATAAAGATACAACAGAGATTGAAGTGTTGAACCATGGTTCTAGGTTGGGTACGGAGAAAGTATAAAGTTAGGTCCTTGTTGATAATTAGTTGAAAATAATAAGATCAGAGGTCTGACTCTCTTTATAGTGTATAAATTTAGATGTAATGGAAATAAGGGAAAGATCATTTTTATAGTTAATATAGTTAGCCCATAGTGATATACTAGATTTTAAAGATGTATCAAGTTGGGTTTAAGGCTTGGATATTTCTGAGCTGAAGCGGTGTTCAAGTGAGATCCTTAAAAATTCAAGGCAAGCTCAGTTTGATGTAAAGAATAATTATTCAAATCTTGGAAATAAAGAAAAAGATTATTGAGGGTTTCTTCATGACATGCTGAGCTTAACTTTTTATTGTCTGAACCATGTAAAAACAGAGGTTAACTTGGAGATTTTAGATAGCTGGAGAGATAGATAAATTCTGTCCAGTGGAATAAGTAACCTCAAAGACTGACACCTATGGACTTTTTAGACATTAATCAATTGTGTATCTAATCTAGAAATGTTAACTTAATATTTCTTTTTAAAAATTGCCTATATATGCATAACTTCTCCAATGCCATTTGGAACAAATTTAACATATTACTTTTTTAGTCATTAGTTAACCAGTAAAATAAAATATCTGATGTGATAATATATTTTCCTTAATATCATTATTTTACTTTCTAAAAATTATACTATTGGAGCTTCCAGTATGATGTCCTTGTGGGAGCACCTGGTGGAGCCAAGTAAACTATGTTGTTAGAGAAGTATACCTGATAGGCTGTTTAAGTCCTGCCCTTACTTGGCTACCAGAGTGATATAAGCATTAACAGAACTTTATATTTGCTGCCTCTGCAGTTTATTTTTTCTACTGATTTTGTGTTGTTTTACTTCTGGTTTGCATACAGCAGAAACGTTCTTCTTCATTGATGGCAACAATGATTGAGAAACTGCTTTTGTGGCCTGATTTTGGTGATTTTTGTAAGATGGTTCTATTCTCTATTGAGTGGGAAATGACAGATAAATGGATTTATTAGAGTTTTTTTTTTTTGCTTACCTATTAGTGTCAATTATATTACAAAGTGACAGTAATCAAAACAGTACAGTACTGGCACAAAAACAGACACATAGAGCAATAGAATAGAGAACCCAGAAATAAATCTTCAACAAAGGAACAAGAGTTTACAATGGGGAAAAGACAATCTCTTAAATAAGTGGTGTTGGGAGAACTGGACAGCTACATGTAAAAGAATTAAATTAGAACATTCCCTAACATCATATACAAAAATTCAAAATGGATTAAAGACCTAAATGTAATACCAGAAACCATAAAACTAGAGGAAAACATAGGCAGAACACTCTTTGACATAAATCGTACCAATATTTTTTTGGATCTGTCTAATAAAGCAAAGAAAATAAAAGCCAAAATAAATGAATGGAAACTAATTAAACTTAAAAGCTATTGCACAGCAAAGGAAACCATCCACAAAATGAAAAGACAACCTACTGAATGGGAGAAAATACCTACAAATGATAGGAGAGATAAGGGGTTAATATCCAAAATATATAAACAGCTCATACAGCTCAACATCAAGAAACAAACAACCCAATAAAAAATTGGGCAGAAGACCGGAGTAGACATTTTTCCAAAGAGGGCATGCAGATGGCCAACAGGCACATGAAAAGATGCTCAACATCACTAATCATCAGGGAAGTGCAAGTCAAACCACAATGAGATATCACCTCATATCTGTCAGAATGGCTATCATCAAAAATAACACAAACAACAAATGTTGGCAAGGATGTAGAGAAAAGGGAACCCTCATACACTGTTGGTGGGAATGTAAATTGGTGTAGCCACTGTGGAAAACAGTATGGAGGTTTCTCACAAAACTAAAATTAGAACTACCATATGACCCAGCAAATTTTACTTTTGGGTACATATCTGAAAAAAGAAAAAAAAAACACTATTTTGAAAAGATACACACATCCCCAGTATTCATAGCAGCATTATTTATAATTGCCAAGATATGGAAGCAACCTAAGTATCCATCAACAGAACAATGGATAAAGAAGATGGGGTATATGTATACAATGGAATATTAGCCAAAAAATGAATAAAATTTTGCCATTTGCAACAACATGGATGGACTTGGAGGGTATTATGCTAAATGAAATAAGTCAGACAGAAAAAGACAATTACTGTATGATATCACATATATGTGGAATCTAAAAAATCAAACTCATGAATATAACAAAAATAAAGCAGATTCACAGATATAGAGAATGAACTAGTGGTTACCAATGGGGAGAAGGAAGGAGGGAGGGACATGATAGGAGTAGGGGATTATGAGGTACAGACTAAGGGGCTGTAAGCTACAAGGGGCTTCCCTGGTGGTACAGTGGTTAAGAATCTGCCTGCCAGTGCAGGGGACACGGGTTCGAGCCCTGGTCCGGGAAGATCCCACATGCTGCGGAGCAGTTGGGCCCATGTGCCACAACTACTGAGCCTGCACTCTAGAGCCCACATGCTACAGCTACTGAAGCCCGTGCACCTAGAGCCTGTGCTCCGCAACAAGAGAAGGCCATGCTCACCACAACTAGAGAAAGCATGCGTGCAGCAACGAAGACCCGACACAACCAAAGATTAACAAATCAAAAAATAAAAAATAAGCTACAAGTATATACTGTACAACACAGGGAATATAGCCAATATTTTATAATAACTATAAATGGAATATAACCTTTATTATGAATCACTACGTGTATACTTGTAACTTACATAAAATTGTACATAAACTATATTTCAATTAAAAAATAAAAGGAAAAAATTTCCATCCACATTGGAAGAACAGCTCTTTAATATCTGACCCTATAGAATTTGTTTTTGATTATGGCTAGAATTGTAGAAGTGAAGCTCCAAGTGCTCCAAGTGTCTGTGTGTCTATAACTCAGAAAAGCCTTGACCTCTCATGTTGCTAGAGTGAAATGCTTTCCTGCCCCTGTAAGACATTAACAAATTAGAATATAAAGTTTCTTAAATTAAGGGAACTCAGTTCTAAGTGGGATATACTGATGACTCAGTGCTTGTATAATGTAACATCTCACAAATTTAAGGAACATAAGAAAACCAAACTTCTGATACTTTAAAATTACTAAAAGTTTCTTCTAGGGACTTCTATCTTAGAAATATTTTAAGAATCTAAGTTTATATATTTCAAGTAAATCTTTGAACAAATAAGATTGGTTTAATAGTTTTGATTCAGGAAAGAAAAGCTATGTGAAAATGAATACTGAAGTATTTATAATTAAGCATGATTTTAAATATACATACTATTCCTTCTTATTTTTAAATGCTGTGGTTTGGCAGTATCTTTTGGTCACCTTATGCATGTATCTACTTTTACTACTTTATACCTTTAAGGTATAAGGAGGATGTGTGCTGTTGCTGAAAATTGTGTTATATGATTTTATGAGATTTGTTCATCTGCTAAATGCCTATGTATGAAAGTTGAATTGTTTATTTTCTTGTCCTTTCTATGAAATTAAAGTTAGCCACTTTAGTAAAAAAGTTAAAATTAATATGGTTGGAGCAAGACTGACGGAAAATACAAACTGTGTGTGCAAGGTAACAGAATGGGTTTTGTTTCTCAAAATAGGTTGCTAAGTATTGTTTCTCAGGCACCCACAATCTTAAATGCCCAGCTTTCCTTTGATGAGTCTTGATTCTGCCTTCCCATAATCAAGTCCTAAATTTTTAAAAAACGAAATAAAAATCTCAGGACATTTATCATACTTAAGATGTCTTAAAATTTCCCAGAGGGCACTGGAAAAGTTACAGAGATTTTATATTTCATTTATAAAAATAGAGATGTAGAAATAATTGGTAACTATTTCTTAATTTTCAACATGATAGATAAAATATTAATGTAACATAAATGTTTCAGAAATTGCTCATTTTAAGAAAAAAACCTGAAAATTTTCCAGTGTCCTTGATGTTCATTATGTTTTAACCTCAAGAAAAACACTGATCAATCTCTTGTCAAATGGTTATGCACCATATTCCAATAGAGAATATTACCCTTTCTATTATTGGTTACTGTAATAAATAATCCAGTCAATATTGCCAGCTATGAGAGAGGGTTCTACAGTCATGGGCAAGTTTTTAAAATCTGATCTTTCCATTATCTGTTTTTCTGGACAGAAAATAATTACAGGATTTGTAGAATTTTACAAACTTCATTTACGTAAACTTATTTCAGTTAATTAACATTACATTCACTTCATAAATGCTAGTTTAGAGAAGTCATCATTAACATGTAAGTTAGATTTGGAAAACAGCATTCTCTCTGAATATATTGTATGTTATATATAATATTATATGTTGTTATATATATTATACATGAAAAATTCAAAATTCTTAGACTGTTGGTTTGGCTAAAAAAGCTAAAGACTGAAAATACTTTAGAGCTAGACGTAAATACGGGTTCTTAATTTTCATTACATACCATTGCTCCCTCAATTAAATTTTAAAGTAACATTTAGTTTACTTTTAAAAACATGTTCTCTAAAAAGTCAAGATTCTTCCAATTCAGAAAGGTAAGTTTTTAATAATTTAGGTTTATAATAGCATTAAACTTGTCTTCTGCTTGACTTCTTTTAGCAACCTCAACAGCTAAAGCTTTGATAAACTCTGTATGCCTTTAGAGAGTAATTTTGCTCTCTCTGGGATTGTAAATAATGAATTAGTAATGTAAAATGTCTTCCAAAAAGTACTGCCTTGTTTAACACTATCTGTCAGTTATAACGATAATGAAATAGGACTTAGTATAAAAGGAACATTGGGGAGCATGCTGCTTTGCAATGTGAATATGAATAAATTTGCATCAATTGCACAATTGCTTCTTTTAATACAATTCTATGCTGACTACATATATCTCAAAAAGACAGCCAAGCATATGACATTTTGGTTTTTCAGATATACAAGGACAATTTTCTCCTAAATACCCATAGTTACTTATTGTTCTGTTTTCCCACAAAGAATTTTGAATACAGGAGGATCCATTAGGGCCTTGAAATGAGTCTCTTGCACATTTTATAGAGATAGTAGCAGTAATAACAATAGCTATAATAATACTAATAATAGTATCTCATAACTTTTGACATCCTTAAGTACAGATGGATATTATACAGTTAACTTTGATAACATCAAAGTACCATTTTTAAAAAACAAACACTAACATATATACTTGATATACTTGCCAACATCCTAAATTAATATTCAGACAATGCATTTGGTGTGTAATGTCAACTCACCAATTGAGAAATCATAATTCAAGTGCCTTACAAATTAGCTAGGCTCTCAGAACACAATTCCTATCACAGATTATCTTTTACACTGTCAGAGAAAAGAAAAGGGAGGCACCTTGTGAGGTCTTGTCAGTTGATTTGATTACAATAAAAAGTGAATCTTGATATATTCAAGGATAGATTTTAGAATGATTGTTACCTCATATTTATTTACATCTGTGTCTGTACCAAATACCACAAAAACGCTGGAGGTAATTTTTTTTCTTCTTTTATTCCCTCATAGAATTAGGTTTCATTGTTTAATTTAGTTCAATAATTTTTTTAAACATGACACTTTTGTGCTAAAGATGCCTCATTATTATTACCATACAAAATTTACTATATGAAATTGACAGCTTTAAAAGCAAACACATTTTAAGATTATTTTCATTAAACATGACAGACCTTAGGTATTTAATGCCTAAATATATGCACTAGTATGTAAATATGTAAATATTTAATGCCTAAATATATGCACTAGTATGTAAATATGTAAATATATGCACTAGTATGTAAATATATGCACTAGTATGTAAATATGTAAATATTTTGGATTTAACAGCATTCATTTGGGTTGAACATATTCACAGCAATTTATATACCAAAGTTTTTCAGATATACAAGGACAATTTTCTCCTAAATACCCATAGTTACTTATTGTTCTATTTTCCCACAAAGAATTTTGAATACAGGAGGATCCATTAGGGCCTTGAAATGAGTCTATTGCACATTTTATAGAGATAGTAGCAGTAATAACAATAACTATAATAATACTAATAATAGTATCTAATAGCTACTATTGTTTTCAGTGTGTCAGATTATTATGCAAACTGTTTTACATGAGCCAACTCATTATTTACATAATAATTCATTTAAATAATTCATGCATATACTACAGTATACAACATACATAATACATACACTACAGTTAATGATCCCATTTTTATATATGAGAAACAGTGGTGTATTGAAATAATAAAATGTGCCAGTGTTGCTGGCAGGAAAGGATTGACTCAGCAGGCCCTGGTTGCTCAAATCCTGCACATTCTCAAGTATGGCATGTCTTGGTTGATTCCTAGGAGATAACCTCCAAGACACTGGAGCATTCTGCCTGATAGTTTTTTTTTGGTGTGTCTGAGACCTTGGACCATGTTGTCCCAATTGACAGGTTAAGTTTATTCTAAGAATGTAAGTGATAGTGCCTGTCCTAAGTAGCTGAGGTCAGTCATGTGGGCACTACATGCCTATGTGACTGACTCTTAATAAAAACCCTGGACACCAAGGCACAGACAAGCTTCTTTGGTTGAGAATAATTACATGTGTTGTCATACACCACTTATGGGAATATTAAGCATGTCTCCATGCAAATTCACTAGGAGGGGACACCTGGAATCTTGTACCTAGTTTTTCCAACACTTCACCTCATGCACTATTCCTCTTTGTTTATTGCCACTATAATAAACCATATCCAAGAATAGAACAAGTTTTATGAGTAGTGTGAGTCATAATCAAGTGAATATTCAAGCTTAAGAGTAATCTTGGGGATCACAAATACAGTTGTATAAATAGAAAATGTCAAAGCCAGAATTTTAAGTCAGACTCCGATGTCTCTGCTGTTAATAATTACAACATTCCATCCCTAGACTACACTATATATAAAACTATAATTTAACAAGAATGAGTAATTGACAGAATACTTACATCTCTCAGTACTACATGTTATCAAAGAAATTATGCTAAAGTCAGAATTCTTATAACTAAGACTTTTTAAGAAAACTTTTTAATAATGGCCAAATCATTTAATCTTCTTTTTCTTGTTTTCCTATACAAATAATAAATATTTGTAGATGACATGATGTTATATAGAGGTAATCCTAAAGAGTCTATCCACATAAAAACTGTTAGATCTAATCAATGAATTCTGTAAAGTTGCAAGATATAAAATCAACAAACAAAAATCCATAGCATTTCTATGTTCCCAAAACAAATTATCTGAAAAACAAATTAAAAATGTTTCATTTACAGTGGCATTAAAAACAATAAAATACTCAGGAATAAATTTAACCAAGGAGGTAAACAATCTCTACACTGAAAACTGTAAGACATCAATGAAAGAAATTGAAGAAGACACAAAAATGGAAAGGTACTTCTGTTCATGGATTAAAAGAGTTAGTATTGGGCTTCCCTGGTGGCGCAGTGGTTGAGAGTCCGCCTGCCGATGCAGGGGACACGGGTTCGTGCCCCGGTCCGGGAAGATCCCACATGCCGCGGAGTGGCTGGGCCCGTGAGCCACGGCTGCTGAGCCTGCGCGTCCGGGGCCTGTGCTCCGCAACGGGAGAGGCCACAACAGTGAGAGGCCCGCGTACCGCAAAAAAAAAAAAAAAAAAAAAAAAAAAAAAAAAAAAAAAAAAAAAAAAAAAAAAAAAAAAAAAAAAAAAAAGAGTTAGTATTGTTAAAATTCACATAATATCCAAATCCATCTATAGATTCAGTGCAATCCCTATCAAGCTTCCAATGGCACTTTATATTTTACAGAAGTATAAAAAAATTCTAAAATTTATATAGAACCACAAAAGACCCTGGATAGTCAAAGCAGTCCTGAGGAAGAGCAAAGTGGGAGGCATCACACTTTTTGATTTCAAGCTATTTTATAAAGCTGTAGTAATCAAAGTGAGTGTAGTGTTTTACTATAGCTGTAGTATAGTGTGATACTGGCATAAAAACAGACATATACGTAAATGGAACAGAACAGAAAGCCTAGAAATAAGCCCACAATTTTTAACAAAGGAGACAAGAATATACAATGGGGAAAGGACAGTCTCTTCAATAAATGGAGTTCAGAAAACTGAATAGTCACATGCAAAAGAATAAAACTGGACAACTATCTTACTCCATGCACAAAAATTAACTCAAAATGGGTCAATGTAAGACCTAAAACAATAAAACTTCTAGAAGAAAATATAGGCATTAAGTTACTTGACATCAATCTTGGCAATAATTTTTTGGATTTGACACCAAAAACAAAGGCAACAAAAACAAGTGGGAATGCCTGGAAGTAAAAAGCTTCTGCAAAGCAAAAGAAACCACCAACAAAATGAAGAAACAAACTGCTGAATAGCAGAAAATACTTGCAAATCATAAACGTGGTTAAGAGGTTAATTTTGAAAACACAGAAAGAACACTACAACTCAGTAGACATTTTTAACAAAGGAGACAAGAATATACAATGGGGAAAGTACAGTCTCTTCAATAAATGGAGTTCAGAAAACTGAATAGTCACATGCAAAAGAATAAAACTGGACAACTATCTTACTCCATGCACAAAAATTAACTCAAAATGGGTCAATGTAAGACCTAAAACAATAAAACTTCTAGAAGAAAATATAGGCATTAAGTTACTTGACATCAATCTTGGCAATAATTTTTTTGGATTTGACACCAAAACAAAGGCAACAAAAACAAGTGGGAATGCCTGGAAGTAAAAAGCTTCTGCAAAGCAAAAGAAACCACCAACAAAATGAAGAAACAAACTGCTGAATAGCAGAAAATACTTGCAAATCATAAACGTGGTTAAGAGGTTAATTTTGAAAACACAGAAAGAACACTACAACTCAGTAGACAAAAAAAAACCAAACAATTAAAAATGTGCAAAGTACCTGAATACACATTTTTTTCAAGGAAGATATATGAATGGTCAACAGATACCTGAAAAACGTGTTCAGCTTCACTAATCATAAGGGAAATGCAAATCAAAACCACTATGAGATATCATCTCACACCTGTTAGAATGTCTATCATCAAAAAGCCACTATGGAGAACAGTATGGAGGTTCCTTAAAAAACTAAAAATAGAAATACCATATGATCCAGCAATCCCACTACTGGGCATATACCCTGAGAAAACAATAATTCAAAAAGAGTCATGTACCAAAATATTCATTGCAGCTCTATTTAAAATAGCCAGGACATGGAAGCAACCTAAGTGTCCGTCAACAGCTGAATGGATAAAGAAGATGTGGCACATATATACAATGGAATATTACTCAGCCATAAAAAGAAACAAAATTGAATTATTTGTAGTGAGGTGGTTGGACCTAGAGTCTGTCATACAGAGTGAAGTCAGAAAGAGAAAAACAAATATGGTATGCTAACACATATATATGGAATCTAAGAAAAAAAAAGGTCATGAAGAACCTAGGGGCAAGATGGGAATGAAGACACAGACCTACTAGAGAATGGACTTGAGGATATGGGGAGGGGGAAGGGTAAGCTGTGACAAAGTGAGAGAGTGGCATGGACATATATACACTACCAAACATAAAACAGATAGCTAGTGGGACACAGCCGCATAGCACAGGGAGATCAGCTCAGTGCTTTGTGACCACCTAGAGGGGTGGGATAGGGAGGGTGCGAGGGAGGGAGACACAAGAGGGAAGAGATATGGGAACATATGTATATGTATAACTGATTCACTTTGTTATGAAGCAGAAACTAACACACCATTGTAAAGCAATTATACTCCAATAAAGATGTTTTAAAAAAAAAAGTCAAGAGAACATAAATGTTGGTGAGACTGTGGAGCAAAGGGGACACCTGTACACTCTTGGTGGGAATGTGAATTGGTACAGCCAGTATGAAGGGCCCTCAGAAAATTAAAAATAGAACTACCATATGATCCAGCAATTCCACTTCTGGGTATTTATCTGAGAAAATGAAAACACTAACTTGAAAAGATATATGCATTCCCATGTTCATTACAGCATTATTTACAATAGAAAAGAAATGGAGTCAACCTAAATATCCATGGATGGATGAATGGATAAAGCAGGTTCTACACACACACACACACACACAGAGAGAGAGAAATATTATTGTCATAAAAAGAAGGAAATCTTGCCATTTACAACAGCATGGATGGACCTTCCTTGAGGGCATTATACTAAGTGAAATAAGTCAGACAAAGACAAATACTGTATAATCTCAATTATATGTAGAATCTTAAAAAGAAAAAAAACAACTAATGGCAAAAGAGATCAGATTTCTGGTTACCAGAGGTTGGGGGGCAGAGAGGGAATTGGATGAAGGTGGTCAAAAGTTACAAACTTCCAGTAATAAATAAGTACTAGAGATGTAATGTATAACATAACTACGGTTAACACTTCTGTATGATATATATATAAAACTTAAGAGAGTAAATCATAAGAGTGTTCATCCCAGGGAGAAAAAATTTTTTTTTCTTTACTATATCTATATGAGATGAGGGATGTTAAATAAACTTATTGCAGTATTCATTTCACAATATATGTGTCAAATCATTATGCTGTATACCTTAAACTTATACATGCTCTGTGTCCATTATATCTCAATAAAACTGGGAAAAAAGCCCATTAATTTTATAGAGCAGTTTATGTTCATAGTAAAGTAAGTATCAAATGTACATAGTCCCAGTAATATTAACCTATATATGGAAATCAGAATATGATCTTCTTTAGTGATATTGGCAAGAGCATAAAGAACCAAGTCTAATGGGTTGAGAAGTGTGAGAATGGGGGATAGACAGGTAGATAGAATCTACACAAGTCTCAAGATATTTAGCAGTGGAAAAAAAAACATGGTAAATAGAGGGCCATCAATAGTTAAAATATTAGTCATTCTTGTAACTTTATTTTGGCATATGTGTTAGATTATTTTCATATTGGAAATACTTAATTATGTTTATATTTTGATGGGAGGATATCCAAACATGGTAGAATTGAAGGTAATGATAAAGTGACAATAATCATTACATATAATTTAATGATACAGGGTTATGAGCTAATGATTTAAAGATAATTATAATTGAAGAGAAGATAAATATCTGAAAAGTAGCATCCACTGGTAAGCATTCCTTAATTCATCAAATGATAATCTTTTTTACCTTCAATATACTCTCATATGTTGTTTATTATCATATGTATCATAAGTGGATTTAATATATGCTTATAATAAGAACAAAACAAATACCTCCTAATAAATGTCTAAAATCATTACTGCATAAGTTCAAGTAGAACAGCAAATAATATAAATGACTGCTTGAACTAAAATTATATGTGCCTAGAGGAAGTTAACAGAATTAAGAATACCTACAACATATCACCACAATGTTCAGTACATAATGTTTTTAAAATGCAAGCAATGTGAAGAAACAAAAAACGTGACCCAAAGACAATTTAAAAATGGGCAATGGTTATGACTAGGTATTTTACATCAAGAGATAGCAACTATATTAAAATATACCCAAACTCGTTAGTAATAAGAGAAAGGCAAATGAAGTCACAATTTGATTTAAAACCATAATATTATAATAAATGAATAGCCTCATGTGGACCAGTAATTTTAAAACGTGTATCATAAACTGAGAAGCACATTAAACTTGACACTCTGCATATGAGGTCTAAAGCAAGCAAACAACCCAAACAAACAAAAAGCTGTGGATGCTCACTCTTGGATCCCAACCACCATGCTGAAGGTCAAGATAGCAAATGTGGAGAATGACATCAGCACCATGGCATCGTGAATCATTCAATGAAGATACAAAACAAACAGAAGGCAAATAATAAGATGGCATTCATAAGACCTTACATATCAACAGTGACTTTAAATGTAAATGAATTGAATTCACCAATTTAAAGACACAGAGCGGACAGGTAAAAAATAAGACTCAACTATGCTGCCTATATGAGACTAATTTTAGCTCTAAAGACACATACAGGCTCAAATTGAAGTGACGGAAAAAGGTATTCCATGCAAGCAGAAGCCAGAACAAAGCAGAGGTAGCCATGCTTATATCAGAAAAAATAGACTTCAAGCCAAAAACAGTAACAAGAAACAAAGAAGGTTATTATATTATGATAAAGGGGGCAAGACATCGAGAAGATACAACTATAAATATATATATATGTATACACCCAACATCAAAATGCCAAATTATATTAAGCAAATACTAACAGATCTAAGGGGAGGAATAGACAGCAATACGATAGTAGTAGGGAGGTTCAATACTCTACTATCAGCAATGGGTAGATCATCCAGACAGAAAATCAACAAGGAAACAATGGAACTGACCCACACTTTAGAATAAATAGACTTAACCTATTTTGAACATTTTACTCAACAGTAGCAGAATACCCATTCTTCCCAAGTGCACACAGACCATTCTCTAGGATAGAACATACAATGGGACAAAACACACGTCTTAGCAAATTTAACAAGACTGAAATCATACCAACTTTCTTTTCTGATCACAACAGTATGAAGCTATAAATCAATGACAAAAGGCAAGGTGGAAAATCTACAAATATGTGGCAAATAAACACACATTTTTGAACAACAAATGAGTCAAAGAAGAAATCAAAAGGGAAAGTAAAAAAATCTCAAATTAAAGTAGAAATACAACATATTAAAAACTTATGTAATGCAACAGAAGCAGTTCTGAGATGAAAGTTTATAGCAATAAATTAATATATTAAGAATTAGATCTCAAACACCTCAAGAAACTAGAAAAAGAAAAAAATATTAAGCCCAAAATTAGTAAAAGGAAGGAAATAATATAATCCAGATTCCTATTCTTAATTTAGCTCATATATTTAAGCAATCCTGGGTACTTTATGGAATCCCCGTATTCCATATGACACTACAGTGGTATATACTCATATACCATTCATACAGAGGTATAGCCCATATTAATGAATTGTCAAAACCTATTGAGCCGTACAACGCAGAGTGAATCTTAATGTAAACTACAGACTTTAGTTAATGAAAATGCATCAGTATTGGTTGATTAATTGTAATAAGTGTACCACACAAAAGCAAGATATTATTAATAATAGGGAAACTGTGTGTGTGCATGAATTCTGTACAATATGCTCAAAATTTCTGTAAGCCTAAAATTCTCCTAAAAATAAGTTTGTTGACTGAAAAATAATGCTGCAATCATTACTTAGGCACAACTTGTAAATATTAATGATACTATCTTAACACCAATTTTTTTCTAACAAAGACAAAAGAAAACTTTGTATAGGACATCAGAAATATTAATAAAGCATGCTCTATAAAAAAGAAAAACATTTGTGAAAGAAATTACATTTTAAAAAGGCTTTTTTAAATGCAAGAAATCTTTTTCATATACTATTAAATGTAATTTCATTTAATATATTTTTAAGTGTATTCTTCTATTCACATCTGCTACATGCTCTAAAAATTACATATATAAAATAAGAAAATATATTTTGTTTTCTATCATATGACAGAAGTTTTCTTATTTAGCTAGCTAAATACCCCTATAAGTACTTTAAACACTGCAATCAATATAGAGTGCAGCTAACTAAATAGAAAAACCTCAGTTGGTAGAATAGAAACTTCATATATGCCATCCCTTAATTAGTTTCCAAATTATTTAAGTATCAGACAATATATGCTTATTCATAACATGTATGCAAAAAGAGACATGCTTTCTAGAATAAGAAATAAGATGCTAATTAAGAAGATAGAATTTCTATACTGTTTTGCAATTATTTGTTGGTCTCACTTAAATTCATTAGAAAAAAAAAGGCAAAGAAAATTTATATAAATGCATCCACAATATACAAGTGTAATAATCAAAATCTACTTCTCCCAAAAAATAAAATGTTTCTCAAAAGAAATTTATTTTCTAGTACTTAAAATTACATTTTTAAAGTGGCAGTTTTGTTACCACTATCTTAAATAACTATGCTGTTATTTTAATATTTTCTCAAGGTCCTAATTTTTGATAAAAATCCTTGTCCTGACCCTCCATTATTGCAAATAATTCTATATTAAAAATAATAGGAGGGCTTCCCTGGTGGCGCAGTGGTTGAGAGTCCGCCTGCCGATGCAGGGGACACGGAGTCATGCCCCGGTCTGGGAAGATCTCACATGCCGTGGAGTGGCTGGGCCTGTGAGCCATGGCCACTGAGCCTGCGCATCTGGAGCCTGTGCTCCACAATGGGAGAGGCCACAACATTGAGAGGCCCACATACCGTAAAAAAAAAAAAAAAAAAAAAAAAAAAAAAAAAAAAAAAAGTAGGAGAACACAGTATATCTTTCCGTCTGTTTGTGTTGTCTTCAATTTCTTTCATCAGTGGCTTATACTTTTCCAAGAATAGGTATTTTACCTCCTTAGGTGAGTTTATTCCTAGGTATTTCATTCTTTTTCATGTGATGGTAAATGGAATTATTGCCTTAATTTCTCTTTCTGATAGTTCATCATCAGTGTGTCAAAATGCAACAGATTTCTCTATATTAATTCTATATCCTGCAACTTTACAGAATTCACTGATGAGGCCTAGCAGTTTTCTGGTGGTATCTTTAGGATTTTCTATGTATAGTATAATGTCATCTACAAACTGATAATTTTACTTCTTCCTTTCCAATTTGGATTCCTTTTATATCTTTTTCTTGTCTAATTGCTGTGGCTAGGACTTCCAATACTATGTTGAAGAAAAGTAGCAAGAATGGGCATCTTTGTCCTGTTCCTGATCTTAGAGGAAATGCCTTCAGTTTGTCACTGTTGAGTATGATGTTAGCTGTGGGTTTGTCATATATGTCCTTTTTTTTTATGTTGAGTTATGTTCTCTGTATGATCACTTTCTGGAGTAATTATTATTATTGTTAAAATGACTATAACACCCATGGCAATATATAGATTCAATGCAATCCCTATCAAAACGTCAATGGAATTTTCCACAGAACTAGTACAAATAATTTTAAAATCAGTATGGAAACACAGAAGGCCCTGAATAGCCAAAACAATCTTGAGAGAGAAGAATGGAGCTGGAGGAATCATGCTCCCTGACTTCAGACTATACTACAAAGCTACAGTAATCAAGACAGTATGGTACTGGCACAAAAACAGAAATATAGATCAATGGAACAGAATAAAGAGTCTAGAAATAAACCCACGAACTTATGGTCCATTAATCTATGACAAAGAAGGCAAGAATATACTGTCTTTCCTCCATAGTATGTAAAATAAGTGGTGTTGGGAAAACTGGGCCACTTTATGTAAAATAATGAAATTAGAACATTCTCTAGCACCATGCACAAAAATAAACTCAAAATGTATTAAAGACCTAAAAGTAAGACTGGAAAGCAAAAAGCTCCTAGAGGAAAACATAGGCAGGACACTCTTTGACATAATCTGTACCAATATGTTTTTGGATCTGTCTCCAAAAGGAAAGGACATAAAAGTAAAAATAAAGAAATGGGACCTAATTAAACTTAAAATCTTTTGCACAGCAAAGGAAACGACCCACAGAACAAAAGGACAACGTACTGAATGGGAGAAAATATTTGCAAATGATATGACCTATAAGGGATTAATATCCAACATATATAAGCAGCTCATATAACTAAACATCAAAAAAAGAAATGAAACAACCCAATTAAAAAATGGGCAGAAGACCTGAATAGACATTTTTCCAAAGAAGACATGCAGATGGCCGAAAGGCACATGAAAAGATGCTCAGCGTCACAAATCATTAGGGAAATGCAAATCAAAACCACAATGAGCTATCATCTCACACCTGTCAGAAAGGCTATCATGAAAAATAACACAAATAACAAATATTGGTGAGGATGTGGAGAAAAAGGAACTCTTGTACACTGTTGGTGGGAAGGTAAACTGGTGAAGCCACTGTAGAAAACAGTATGGAGGTTTCTCACAAAAGTAAAAATAGAACTACCCAATGACCCAGCAATTCCACTCCTGGGTATATATCTGAGAAAAAACAAAAACACTAATTCAAAAAGACACATGCACCCCAGTGTTCATAGCAGCATTATTTATAACTGCCAAGATATGAAAGCAACCTAAGTGTCCAACAATAGATGAATGGATAAAGGAGATGTGGTATATATATGCAACAGAATACTACTCAGCAATGAAAAAGAATGAAATTTTGCCATTTGCAACAACATGGATGGACTTGGAGGGAATTATGCTGAGTGAAGTTAAGTCAGACAGAGACAAATATGTATGATATCACTTACATGTGGAATTTTTAAAATACAACAAACTAGTGAAGAAGAATGAAGCAGACTCACAGATGTAGAGAACAAACTAGTGGTTGCCAGTGGAGAGAGGGAATGAGGGGGTGGCAATATAGGGCAAGGTGATTAAGAGCTCAAACTATTATGTATAGAATAAGCTACAACAATATATTGTACAACATGGGGAATATAGCCTGTATTTTATAATAACTATAAATGGAATATAACCTTTAAAATTGTTATTCAGTATATTGTACACCTGTAACTTATATAATATTATACATCAACTATACTTCAATTAAAACATTTTTTAAAATAGGAGAATATGAAATCAATTTCATTCTTCTCTTACTCCATAGTAAATATTTTATTGAAATGTTAAACTAAAGTACTTTATATACTGCTATGGTTTTCTTATTTTCCTTTTGAATTGAATTATCAGTACTGATGATTTGGTGTAACTATAATTTGTGAGAAGTTGAGAAAAGCCAATTAGTAAGCAAGTTTCCTTGTTGAAATTGCTCCAGGTTTTCCAAGCTTCTAATCATAATTAAACATAAGAGAAAGAAACATTAACTGCTCTACTTAAAAGTTCTATATCGGGGCTTATAAAAGTTGGATATGTTTCTATATGTAGTACCCAATCTCTCAATAAGCAAGAATAGTTAGTTTGATGTGTTGCCCCAAATCCATGTTCCTTTTTCTCTGAATGTGAGATACATTTTGACCACCAAGTAATGTTGGTAAATTGCCTGTGTTACCCATTGTTTTCATATTTCTAATTTTCAGATTTTCTCTTGATATGTATGTATGTTCACTTTCCTCTGTTGGGTATATATCTGCCTGACAATGTAGCTAGTTATTTTTCTGTAAACATGTGGAAGGAGACTGTTTATTTTTCCATTAAGCTGCTATATATCTATAAATTACAGATATGGATTTTGCCATATTCTAGCCTGAAGGGAGGCATACATACTTTGAGTAACCCATGCAAATCTAGAAAAGGTAAAAACAGCAAAAGAGGAATCAGTACTAGTAGTCACATACTATGTTCAGGAAAAAATTTGGTCCAAACGTATGTGGCAAGATAGTGAATTTCCCAAGAATCTTGAAAGGATAGCTTACTTGTTTTGAAGCCACATCTCCTGGGGGATGAAACTGAGATACAAATGAGGTATAAACAAAATGCCACTAGAGTACCTCAGTGACAAAATATGGAAACAGAGGGGGAAATGAGGAGAGGAACTAGAAAAGGGAAGGGGAAGGGTCAGGACAAAAATGGCAGAAGAGTAGGAAGCAGAGTTCACCTCCCTCCACAGAAACACTGAAAATACATCTACAAGTGGAACAATTCAAACAGAACAGCTACTGAGTGCCAACAGAAGACCTCAGACATCCAAAAAGACAAGGAAGCCTCCATGTAACTGGGTAGGACAAAAGGAAAAAGAAAAAGAAGGAATCAGGTTGGGGCCTGCACCCCAGAGACGGAGCTGTGAAGGAGGAAAGGTTCCCACACCTTGGGATGGCTCCCCACCATGGGAGAGATTAGACTGCATGGAGGGGGAGTTTCAGAGCCCAAAAGGAGAGAGGAGTAACCAGTTCGTGGAAAGCAAACCGAAAAGCAACCTGCCCAGAGGGTCAGCACCGCCACCCTACATTCCCCATCTTGAGATACTCCTCTGTCACTGAGGGTGGTGTTCAGGTGCTGAAGCTCAGACCCTGAAGCTGAGTCCCAGGGAGAGGACCAGGGTTAAGTGCAGAAATAGCCTGAAGAGGTTGGGCCATGGCAACTGAGTGTGTACTAGGAAGAAGCCTGGGCCAACCAGAGAGGCAAATTACCATTGTTTGAAGGCACATGAGGACAGGGGCAGGACCACCATAGGAACTTCTTTCCCTGTGAGTGCTCCCAAAAAACAAAACATCGCCTGCAGGAGCTCCAGTGGTGGGTGTGAGTCACTGCCGCCATCTTGGGGTCCAGAGGCTGGCACTGGCTGCCTCTTCCAGACCTGCAGGCAGACACCAGGCCTCACCCCTGCTGACCCAGAAGGGCACAGACAGCTTTCGCACTAGGAATTCCTCCAGCGGGCCCCAGGACCCACTCCCACTGACGTGGAAGGGCACAGACAACTTCTGCCACTAGGAATTACACCAGCACTTCCCAGGACCTACACATGCTGTCCTGGGAGCATGCAGAAACCTCTTGCTACTAGGAAATCCATCAGTGGGTGCCAGAACCTGCTGTCAGCAGGGGCCAATGTGGGGGTTGGGCGAGACCAGAGCCCAAGCTGCCTCCATAGCTCCCACAGCAGGTCCAGGAGCATGACTACCACAGTCCTGGAACCTGACCTCAGTAGATCTGTGCTGGCGGCTGGGTGAAAATGATGTCTTAGAGTCACCAGGGCCAATTGCTGGCATACCCACAGTTAAGGCAGGACTGAGAGCAGTGCCAACAACAGTATACTTTGTGAGCCCACACAATAGGCAAAAGGGGACACAACAGAGCACATCCACAGGTGAACAGCTCCAGAGGAGTAATACTCAGTGGCTTCTCTCCCAGTGGTAGTTCTCCAATCCCACCTACCTTGCACTGCAGATCAGAAGCACAGCTAAGAAACAGAGCTGAGGGCCTCTGCTCCAACAACAAGGGAGCAGATCCCACCCCTAACAGGACAGTGACAACCATAGAGCAAAGGGGAGACTCCTCTCAATATCTAGGGCAGGCACTGGTCACCACAACACCAATCAAACCCCCTATCAAAGGGCTAATGGTACAAGCCTCTGGACAAACCTCACCCACCAGAGGACAGACACCAGAAGAAAGAACTATGATGCTACAGCCTGCAGAAAGGAGAGCACAAACACAGTTTGACAAAATGAGATGACAAAGAAATATGTTGCAGAGGAAGGAGCAAGATAAAAACCTACAAGAACAACTAAATGAAGAGGAGATAAGCAATCTATCTGAAAAAGAATTCAGAGTAGTGATAGTAAAGATGATCCAAGATCTTGGAAAAAGAATGGAGACACAGATCAAGAAGATACAGGAAAAGTTTAACAAAGACCTACAAGAACTATAGAACAAACAGAGATGAACAAGACAGTAACTGAAAGGAAAAATATACTAGAAGGAAGCAATAGAATATGTGAGGCAGAAGAACAGATAAGTGACCTGGAAGACAGAATGATGGAAATCTCTTCCATGAACAGAATTTTTTAAAAAAAGAATGAAAAGAACTGAGGGCACTCTCATAGACCTGTGGGACAACAGTAAATGGACCAACATTCAAATTATAGGGGTCCCTGAAAAAGGAGAAAAAGAAAAAGGCTTGAGAAAATATTTGAAGAGATTACAGTCAAAAACTTTCCTAGTATGGGAAAGGAAAGAGTCACCCAAGTCCAGGAAACACAGAGTCCCATACAGGATCAAGCTAAGGAGGAACAGGTCAAGACATATTAATCAAACTAACAAAATTAACTACAAAGAAAAAAAAAATTAAAAGCAGAAAGAGAAAAGCAACAAATAATATACAAGGGAATCGCTGTAAGGCTATCAGCTGATATTTCAGAAGAAACTCTGCAGGCCAGAAGGAAGTGGCAGGATATGAAAGGGAAAATCCTAAAACCAAGATTACTCTACCCAGCAAGGATCTCATTCAGATATGACAGAAAAACCAATATCTTTACAGACAAGCAAAAACTAAGAGAATTCAGCACCACCAAACCAGCTTTACAACAAATGCTAAAGGAACTTCTCTAGGCAAGAAACACAAGGGAAAAGAATAAAAGAGGAAGGGGAAAAAAACAAAACCTACAAATACAAACTGAAAACAATTAAGAAAATGGCAACAGGAAGATACATATCAATAATTACCTTAAATGGAAATGGATTAAATGCTCCAACCAAAAGACACAGACTGGCTGAGTGGACACAAAAACAAAACCCATATATATGCTGTCTGAAAGAGACCCATTTCAGACCTAGGGACACACACAGACTGAAAGTGAGGAGATGGAAAAAGGTATTCCATGCAAATGAAAATCAAAAGAAAGCTGGGGTTGCAATACTCATATCAGACAAAATAGACTTTAAAATACTGTTACAAGAGACAAGGAAGAACACTACATAATGATCAAGGGATCAATCCAAGAAGAAGATATAACAATTGTAAATATTTATGCACCCAAAACATAGGAGCACCTCAAGATATAAGGCAAATGCTAACAGCCATAAAAGGGGAAATCAACAATAACCCAATGATAGTGGGGGAATTTAAAACCCCACTTACACCAATGGACAGATCATCAAGACAGAAAATTAATAAGGAAACACAAGCCTTAAATGACACACTAGATCAGATAGACTTAATCAATATTCATAGGACATTCCATCAAAAAGCAGCAGAATACACTTTCTTCTCAAGTGCACATGGAAAATTCTCCAGGATAGATCATATCTTGGATCACAAATCATGCCTCAGTAAATTTAAGAATTTTGAGATCATATCAAGCATCTTTTCTGACCACAATATTATGAGATTAGAAATCAATACAGGAAAAAAAGGTAAACAATATGTTACTAAATAAACAATGGATCACTGAAGAAATCAAAGAGGAAATCAAAAAATACCTCCAAATAAATGACAATGAAAACACAATGACCCAAAACAAAATAATGGGATGCAGCAAAAGCAGTTCTAAGAGGGAAATTTATGGGATGCAGCAAAGGCAGTTCTAAGAGGGAAATTTACAGCAATACAATCTTACCTCAAGAAACAAGTAAAATCTCAAATAAATAACCTAACCTTACACCTAACACAACTAGAGAAAGGAGAACAAACAAAACCCAAAGTAAGTAGAAGAAAAGAAATCATAAAGATCAGAGCAGAAATAAATAAAGATTAATAAAACAATAGCAAAGATCAATGAAACTAAAAGCTGGTTCTTTGAGAAGATAAGCAAAATTACTAAACCTTTAGCCAGACTCATCAAGAAGGAGAGAGGACTCAAATCAACAGAATTATTAATGAAAAAGAAGAAGTAACAACTGACACTGCAGAAATAAAAAGGATCATAACAGACTACTATAGGTAATTGTATGCCAATAAAATGGACCACCTGGAAGAAATGGACAAATTCTTAGAAAGATACAAGCTTCCAAGACTGAACCAGGAAGAAACAGAAAATATGAACAGACCAATCACAAGTAATGAAATGGAAACTGGGATTAAAAATCTTCCAACAAACAAAAATCCAGGACCAGATGGCTTCACAGGCAAATTCTAAAACACAACACCTATACTTCACAAACTCTTCCAAAAAATTGCAGAGGAAGGAATACTCCAAAGCTCATTCTATGAGGCCCCAGGTCACCCTGATTACCTAAACCAGACAAAGATATCAAACACACACAAAAAAACCAAAACTTACAGGCCAATATCACTAGTGAACATAGTTACAAAAATCCTCAACAAAATACTAACAAACAGAATCCAACAACACATTAAAATGATTATACAGCATGATCAAATGGAATTTACCCGAGGGATGCAAGGATTCTTCAATATATGTAAATCAAACAATGTGATACACCATATTAACAAATTGAAGAATAAAAACCATACGATCATCTCAGTAGATGCAGAAAAAGCTTCTGACAAAATTCAACAACGCTTTATCATAAAAACTCTCCAGAAACTGGGCACAGAGGGAACCTACCTCAACATAATAAAGGCCATATACAACAAACTCACAGCACACATCACTGTCAATAGTGAAAACCTGAAAACATTTCCTCTAAGATCAGGAACAAGACAATGATGTTTATTCTTGCCACTACTATTCAACATAATTTTGGAAGTCTTAGCCACAGCAATCAGAGAAGAAAAAGAAATAAAAGGGATCCAAATTGGAAAAGAAGAAGTAAAAATATCACTGTTTGTAGATGAGATGATACTATACATAGAAAATCCAAAAGCTACTACTGGAAAACTACTGGAGCTCATCAGTGAATGTGGTAAAGTGGTGGGATACAAAATTAATACATGGAAATCACTTGCATTTCTATACACTAACAATGAAAGATCAGAAAGAGAGATTAAAGAAACAATCCTATTTACCATTGAAACAGAAAGAGTAAAATACCTAGGAATAAACTACCTAAGGAGGCAAAAGACTTGTATGCAGAAAACTATAAGATACTGATGAAAGAAATCAAAGATGACACAAACAGATGGAGAGATATACCACATTCTTGGATTGGAAGAATCAATATTGTCAAAATGACTATACTACCCAAAGCAATCTACAGATATAATGCAATCCCTATCAAATTACCAGTGGCATTTTTCACAGAATTAGAACAAAAATTTTTTACAATTTATGTGGAAACACAAAACACCCTAAATAGCCAAAGGAATCTTGCAAAAGAAAAATGGAGCTGGAGGAATTAGGCTCCCTGACTTCAGACTATACTACAAAGCTACAGTCATCAAAACAGTATGGTATTGTCACAAAAGCAGAAATATAGATCAATGGAACAGGATAGAAAGCCAAGAGATAAACCTCCACACCTATTGCCACCTAATCTATGACAAAGGAGGCAAGAATATACAATGGAGAAAAGACAGCCTCTTCAATAGGTGGTGCTGGGAAAACTGGACAGATACGTGTAAAAGAATGAAATTAGGACACTCTCTAACACCATACACAAAAATAAACTCAAAATGGATTAAACACCTAAATGTAAGGCTGGACACTATAAAACTCTTGGAAGAAAACATCAGCAGAACACTGTTTGACACAAATCTCAGCAAGATCTTTTTTGATCCACCTCCTAGAGTAATGAAAATAAAAACAAAAATAAACAAATGTGATGTAATGAAGCTTAAAAGCTTTTGCACAGCAAAGGAAACCATAAACAAGATGAAAAGACACCCTCAGAAAGGGCAAAAATATTTGCAAACGAAGCAACCAACAAGGGATTATTATCCAAAATATACAAGCAGCTCATGCAGCTCAATATCAAAAAACAAACAACCTAATCCAAAAATGGGTGGAAGACCTAAATAGACATTTCTCCAAAGAAGATATACAGATTGCCAACAAGTACATGAAAGAATGCTCAACATCACTAATCTTTAGAGAAATGCAAATCAAAACTACAATGAGGTATTGCCTCACACAAGCCAGAATGGCTATCATCAAAAAATCTACAAACAACAAATGCTGGAGAGGGTGTGGAGAAAAGGGAACCCTCTTACACTGTTGGTGGGAATGTAAACTGGTACACCTACTATGGAGGACAGCATGGAGATTCCTTAACAAACTAAAAATAGAATTATCATATGACCCAGCAATACCACTCCTGAGCTTACACCCAGAGAAAACCATAATTGAAAAAGACACATGCACCCCAATGTTCATTGCAGCACTATTTACAAGAGCCAGGATAAGGAAACCACCTAAATGTCCATCAGCAGAGGAGTGGATAAAGAAGATGTGGTATATATAAACAATAGATTACTCGGCCGTTAAAAAAACCAAAATGATGCCATTTGTAGTGACATGGATGGACCTAGAGATTGTCATACTGAGTGAAGTAAGTCAGACACAGAAAGACAAATATTAGGGACTTCCCTGGTGGCACAGTGGTTAAGAATCCGCCTGCCAGTGCAGGGACACGGGTTTGATCCCTGGTCCGGGAAGATCTCACATGCCACAGAGCAACTTAGCCCGTGTGCCACAACTACTTAGCCTGCACTCTAGAGCCTGCAAGTCACAACTACTGAGCCCACGCACTGCAACTACTGAGCCTGCATGCTGCGACTACTGAAGGCCACACACTTAGAGCCCGTGCTCTAAGAGAAGCCACAGCAATGAGAAGGCTGTGCATCACAATGAAGAGTAGCCCCTGCTCGCCACAACTAGAGAAAGTCTGTGCGCAGCAACTAGGGCCCATTGCAGCCAAATAAATAAATAAAGCAGTGTGTACATGTCAATCCCAAACTCCCTAACTATCCCTTCCCTCCACAACAAGGGAACATTTAAAAAAAAAAAAGAAGAAGAAGAAGAAAAGACAAATACCATGTGATATTGCTTATATGTGGAATCTGGGGAAAAAAAAAGGCTACAAATGAACTTAACTTACAAAACACAAGTAGAGTCACAGATGTAGAAAACAAACTTATTGTTACCAGGAGATAAGGGGAGAGGGTAGGGATAAATTAGGAGATTGGGACTGACATATACACATCTCTATAAATAAAATAGATAACTAATATGAACCTGCTGTATAGCACAGGGAACTCTACTCAATACTCTGTAATGGCCTATATGGGAAAAGAATCTGATTCACTCTGCTATACACCTGAAACTAACACAACATTGTAAATCAAGTGTACTCCAACAAAAATTTTTTTTAAAAAAGGAAGGGGAACAAGAGATAACTATGCTTGCTATATTCTCTAGAAGCAAATATCCCCCAACTGATTCTCTGAGTTTTATCTAAGCTGTATCCGACTAAGAATTTCCGATAAAATTATTACCTAAAGTTAACTTCCAGAAATTAGTTTTATGATTATATGAAAAACATATCTCAATCTCTAATGCTTCTTTTGTGACCACTATCAATTCTTTGAAACGCTAAAAAAAAAAGAGGATATATATGAAATTTAAAAGGACAATAATTTTCTACAAAGATTAAAGAGAAGGAATTGGATATGCTACCACTTTTTCACTTGGCACAGTCCTACTGAATGTAATCATCTCATCTCAAGAAGTACCTCACTCTTCTGTAATATTGCAGCACTGATTACCTTTTACATATTTACTATTTGTCAGATACAATGCTTAAGGATTTATGTGCTTTCTTTTGTTCCTTGAAATAACTATATAAGGCAAGGACTACTAATGCAGCCCCTTTTTTAATGTTCTGTAATATTTGTAATGTTTCCCTTTTACATATAAGAACACTAGGTCTTACGTAAAATACACATATTATCCAACATTGCACATAGGTCTTACAGATTTTCAGGATTGCATTTTTGTGAAAACATTTTCCTTCCATTTTCCATTCATATATAGTTTTATTTCAGATCTTTGTTTGACCCAATTAAAAAAAAAACTTTTATTCCTTCATAAAGAATATTATTACTAAATACATAAATACAATATGAGTACAAATATTAACTTAAGCATGTTAAAAATATTGACCACATTCTTTTGAGCATGGGTATAAGTGAAAGAAAAAAATAAAATAAAAGCAGAATCCTGTGCATTTCAATTATAGTGAGGCTAGATTTTGGAGGTTTTGACCCTTGATTTAACTTTGTTTCTTGAAAGTAATTACCTGTTTTGATTGCACTGGACTTTTGAAAAGTGACCAATATGTGACATAAAACTTTTTCAACAAACTAGTTTATTTTTGTTATGTATTTGAACATGTTCTATGAAATAAGCATTGCAAAAGTATCAACAGTATATTCATATCCATGTTCCATATCACAATAATATAAAAATGATAAAATTATTTGATATGATGGTAGAAACAAGGAATAATACCCACATGTATTTATTTTATTAGACGACCAGGTAGCCAGAAACTAACCAATAATATAAATTATTGCCATAGTAAAAACAGTCCTGGAGTCTTTTTCACTACTGTAAGAGTCAGACACAGCCTCTCTTTCTCACCCTTGCCCCTTCTCTCTTTGAACAGTATAAGTTTGTTGTCCTGTAGTCCGGCATAATTTCTAGACATAAAATTATTTGTCCCTTTCTCAAATCAGAGTATATACTTCATTAGTTTATAAACTTGCATTTGATTACTTCGGGTGCTAGTTTGAATAACATATCTTTAATAGGTAATAGAATCAGTCAGGATAAATTACATTTCTGCTCAGCTTGAAGTACCCTTGTCTTTTCTAGTTTGATTAACTGCCCAACATTTTGCAACTACTAAACAAACTCTAATTAACTTGAATGTTATAGTCAGAATCAGTTAGACCTTTTTGAATCTAGATTTAGAGTGCTACGACATTAAGGTGTAATTTAATTCTCTTGATCAGCAACAAGATATAGTAAAGAACTGAAAGCCTTAGCAAAACTAAGATCTTAAAATACAGTCATAGAATTACTTTTTCATTGAAATATCTGAAATCAAATGAAGCAATACATTAATGGCTTGGTGATTTTTTTTAAAGCAATCAGTTTGTGATAAAAAGTAAATCTTGAGCGTGAGCGTGAATTAAATTTCCTTTTATGTTTGCTCATAGTATACTTCAATATCATTGAAAAATAGTTAATTTTAATGTTATTATATACTTTCCTACTATGTTTGCTCATAGTATACTTCAATATCATTGAAAAATAGTTAATTTTAATGTTATTATATAGTTTTTTTCCTTGCCTCTGTTTCTATTCTTAGTTGTTATTGCTTGGTTTATAATTTCAAACTACTTATTTTTTTATTGTAATATGTTTACTGAATCTGTATCTACATCTTGATTCTGTCTTCTACATTCTTTTCATGTTTCTTAATAGTCCTTTCAGAGACAATTAAGATTTCTTGAAGGAGGGAAGCACTGCTGTTGATTTTAATTTTGTCTCAGTGTGATTGTGATAAAGATCAGAGTGTACATGCAGTGACTGCCACACCATTCACTAAGAAATAAATAAGTATACTTACATAAGTAAGAACGCTGTTACTTGTAGTACAATAATAAGTAATAATAGTGTTGGACTTCTCACCTGCATTGAAAAAAATGAGTTATTTTCACCCATGTGCCCAAAGTAAAGACATCAAGGGTTATTCTCTATTTATATCCCAAAGTAAAACTCAAATAGACATGCATAGAAATTCAATGAATTATAACCAATCAAACATACTTGGAATTAATGGCAACAAGAGCTGTTTTTAATCAATGATAATACACTTTATTCATAGGTAAGGGGAGCTATAAAAACCGCATCATTATATCCAGAAGGCATTATACTGTTCCACAATAATTAATTTAAAAAGGGAAAGAGTATTACCTCAGTATCACTGATTTCTATTCCTAGCAGTCTACTTGTTAGCCCCCCAACTATTTGTTTTTTTTTTTAGCTCCCCAACTTCTATTCCACTTTCCCAATAAACCAATCACAAGAAACTAAGCTTATCAGGTTGGTGATAATTAAAAGCCAGTATCCCTGAAGAACATACATGCAAAAATCCTCAACAAAATATTTGCAAACTGAATTCAACAATGTAGTAAAAATATCATACATCATCATCAAGTGAGATTTATTCCAAGGATACAAGGTTGGTTCAACATCTGCAAATCTATCAATGTGATATCCCACATTAAGAAAATGAAGAATAAAAATCATCCCAATAGATGCCAAAAAAACATTAGACAAATTCAGTATCTATTTATGATAAAATAGCACTCAACAAAGTGGATATCCAGCTTACACACCTCTACATAATAAAGGCCATTTATGACAAGCCCACAGCTATCATCACACTAAATGGAGAAAAGCTAAAACCTTTTCTTCAAAATTAGGAACAAGACAAGGACACCCACTCTCACCACTTTTATTCAAATTATTGAAGTCCTAGCCAGAGCAAATAGGCAACAAAAAGAAATAAAAGCCATCCCAGGTGCAAAGGAAGAGCATTTTCTGATTACATGTTATAATATATAGAAAACCCTGGAGACTCCACCACAAACTGTCAGAAATAATAAAATCAGTCAAGTTGCAGGGTACAAAATCAATGTATAGAAATTTGTTGCATTTCTATACACAAATCAATGAACTATCAGAAAGACAAATTAAGAAAACAATCCCACTTATAACTACATCAAAGAAGAATAAAATACCTAGGAATAAATTTAACCAAGGAGGTGAAAGACTTGTACACAGATTATTGTAAGACATTCATGAAAGAAACTGAAGACACAAATAAATGGAAAGACACCCTATGCTCAAGGATTGGAATAATTAATATTATTAAAATATTCATATCACCCAAGCAATCTACAGATTTAATGCAATCCATAATAAAATTTCAGTGGAATTTTTTTTATAGAAATAGAACAAACAATTCTGAAATTTGTATGAATTCACAAAGACTGTGAATAGGTAAAACAATCTTAAGAACAAAGCTGGAAGTATCATACTCCCTGACTTCAGACTATGCTACAAAGCTACAGTAATCAAAACGGTATGGTATTGGCATAGAAACAGACACTTAGATTAATGGACAGAATAGAGTCCAGAAATAAACCCCCACATTTATGGTCAGTTCATTTATGACAAAGGCACAAGGGGAGGAAATAAATATAATGGAAAAAGACAGACTCTTCAACACATGGTTTTCAGAAATTGGACAGCCAAATCCAAAAAAAAATAGGAAACTGGACCATCTTACATTAAACACAAAAATTAACTCAAAATGGAATAAAGACTTGAATGTAAGACCTGAAATCATAAAACTCCTACAAGAAAACTAGGTGGTATTACTCTTGACATTGGTCTTGGCAATGATTTTTTGAATCTCACACCAAAAGCAAAAATAAAGGAGTGGGACTACATCAAACTAAAAACCTTCTGCACAGCAAAGGAATCATCAACAAAATGAAAAGGTAATCTACTGAATGGGAAAAACTAGTTGGAAATCATACATGATAAGGGGTTAACATCCAAAATATATAAAGAACTCATACAACTCAACAGCAAAAAAACCAATTTAAAAAAATCCAATTAAAAATGGGCAGAGGATCTGAACTTTTTTTTTCAAAGAAAACATGCTCAACTTTGCTAAACATCAGGGAAATGCAAATCAAAACCAGAATGATATATCACCTCACACCTGTTAAAATGGCTATTATCAAAAAGACTAGAAGTAAGGAGTGTTGGTGAGGATACAGAGAAAAGGAAACACTTGTGCATGGTTGATGGCAATGTAAACTGGTGCAGCCACTATGAAAAAAAACATACATGGTGGTTCCTTAAAAAATTAAAAATAGAACTACTATATGATACAGCAATCCCCTGGGTATTTATTCAAAGAAAACAAAAACACTAACTCAAAAAGGTATATGAACCCCATGTTCATTGCAGCGTTACAACAGTCAAGATGTGGAAACAATCTAAGTGTCCGTAGATGGATGAATGGACAAAGATGTGGTGTGTGTGTTTACATACACACACATATACAATGGAATATTATTCAGCCATAAAAAAGAAGGAAATATAACTATATTGATATCACAGATGGACTTTGAGGGCATGATGTTAAATGAAATAAATCAGACAGAGAAAGAGAAATACTTTATGTATGATCTCACTTAAATGAGAAACAAACAAAAAAAGTTTAAAAAAACCTTAAGTAACTACACTCAGATACAGAGAACAGGTTTGTGGTTGCCAGTGGTGGAGGGTGGGGTGTGGGAGATGGGAAAAATGGTTGAATGGGATCAAAAGGTACAGACTTCCAGTTATAAAATAAATAAATTATGGAGATGTAATGTACAGCATGGGGACTATAATAACACTCTTGCATATATGAAATTTGCTAAGAGAATCAATCTTAAAAGTTCTCATGACAAGAAGAAACAATTTTTTTTGAACCATGTATGGTGACAGATATATTAACCAGAGTTATTGTGTTGATCATCTCACAATGTATACAAGTATCAAATTATTATGTCGTACACATGAAACTAATATAACATTATATGTCAATTACACTACAATTTAAAAAAAGACCCTTTTTAGAGGTTGCATTATTATATTACATAATAGCTATATAGAGCAATAGAAAATATTTCTCTTTATTTCTATAAAGTTAGTTCTAGGATGTATTTAGCTAAGATTAATGTGTAAATCAGCATGTATGTATATTTCAGTGTACCTAATGAAGAAGGAATACAATGTAGAAACGCAATGATTTACAGTTTACAAAAATGAAACGAAATAGTAAAAACAATAGAATATTGCTCTATGCAATGAGGGAAGAAGCAGAATAGAGAGGACATAATAGTAATAAAACTTCCATGAGGTAACTCTTGTAAGTTTTTACTATAGAACCTGTAAGTAGTTTAACATGATCATAAAATTAAGTATAAAAATTAGCAATATTTTTAATGCAAAATTACTATTGGGTTATCAGCAACGCACATTTCAAGTGATTTGAAGTTACAGTAATTTGACTCTACAATCATAATTGGATGTATATAAAGATAAAATATACATATATACATAAATATACTAATGTATGTACTATATTAGAATATTCTAATATATAATCTAAATTGTAAAATACTGATTCAGTAAGTCTATTCTTATTAACGATATTGGTATTCAAAAATTATATGTAGGGCTTCCCTGGTGGCACAGTGGTTGAGAGTCCACCTGCCGATGCAGGGGACGCAGGTTCGTGCCCTGGTCCGGGAAGATCCCACATGCCGCGGAGCGGCTGGGCCCGTGAGCCATGGCCGCTGAGCCTGCGTGTCCGGAGCCTGTGCTCTACAACGGGAGAGGCCACAACAGTGAGAGGCCCGCATACCGCCAAAAAAAAAAAAAAAAATTATATGTAAAGTATAAAAACATTTTGCTGATGTTATTCGGAGCCAATATTTTCAACATTAGAACAAAGTAGTAGAAATTTTTTAATGAAAAGGAATAAAAATTCTGTGTTTCTAAATTTATTTTTGAAATACCAGTTAGAATTCATGTTTTTTTAATCTTAAAACCTTCATCTGTCCACCTAAAGGGCCTAGGAACAAGGACCTAGTAGCAATGAAGATGTTCACCAGCACCTAGATGATGGTAGCTGAATGTATTTAAACATTAAAATGTCTTAGGGATTCTTGGAGAGGTGGTTAAATTCAGGACGGGGTAGGAAAACACAAGAAACACCTGGAACATCTTGTCGTCCAAAAAGCAAATTCACTTCCTAAGACTTCTGGAGGCAGGGGAATGAGAGATATAGTTGAAACAAGAATGTCTAGGAATCAATAAATTACTCTGTGGTTAGTTATCATTTTCTCCATGTTTCATATAAATTAAAAAAAATTTGATAGAAGATACATTCTAATTATTGAAGTTTAAAATCAATAAAACATCAAAAGAAAAACTAGGTATACAGGAGTTTAACAAGATTATATTTAAAAAATAAATTGACTTTAGTTTACTTATTCGTCACTGCTTATAGTTGAATATTCTAAATAGTTTTATAGTTCATGTTCAGAGAATCCCATATTTATCTGAATGCATGACAATAGATACATTTCCATTTTGTGCAAGAATAGTGCCATTAACCATATAAACATTTATAAGACCCAACAAGCCTATTACGTACATTTTCAAGTTTAACTTTCTAATTCTTCATAAACAGAAAGAATTAAAAATTGTTCTTTTGAAACAGTGTACTGCATACATATGACCATCAACCACAGCATGAAAATGTTAATTTTCTACATCTTCTGAAATATTGAGGACTATTAGAAATGAAGAAATGTTAACCCATACTTTGTGTTGTGGTATCTCCTATCTAACTACAATATTTTCCTACTTCATTGATGATTTTAATAATCTAAATATTACAAAGAATATGAATAAAAAATAGCTTTTCTTTTTTGTTAGAATATAGATAAAAACATGGAAAATATATCTATTTATTCTTGTTTGAATAACAAACAGCTCTTTGGTTGTTATTCTAATTTTTAAGGAATAACGTGTTTGAGTTGGACCCTTGCATATTTTAAGCACTAAATATTTTATGCTTGGTACTGCTGTTACTGCCTCTAAGATATTTTAAAAAGCAAATTTTGTTCTTTCAATATACATTTAAGAGCCTGGGGTGGCCACAGACATAACTGCCTTCTTGGAGTTTTTTTTCAGTCAAATGAATAATTAAACACCAGAGTTTATTAAAAACGTGCGCTTTATCTTAAGTGTCCAGAGGTCCATGACGCTAATTTTCTTCACTGCAAACATTCTTCGAGGGCGTGCCCCGCGCTCACTGCAGCCCGCCCGCCCGCCCCTCCTTCTCCCCACGGCACCACCGAGGGGGAGCCTGAGCCGCCGCTGTAGCCTCAGCCGACAGCCTCCTGGTAAGGCAGGCGCGCAGCCTGCGGGCCCCCGGGGTGGGGAGCGCGGCCCCGGGCCAGAGACCGCCATTTTAACCGGAATGTGGCCTCCAAGGTGGGCGCTGCGGCCCTTCTGCTCTCCTTCTACCTGCCCGCCGGCCCTGCCGCGGGGGAGGGAGGGCGGGGGTCTGGTGTTGGGGTGTGGCCAGGAGCGCGAAAGGGACCTCGGAGCTCCTCCCATGGCCCGGCACGCCGCCTTTGCCCTCTGCTTCCTGATTTTACTCCACGTGCGTGCTCTGAAACTGGCTTCTGGAGTTATAGTGAATGATGAGGTCATCAAAGTTGTTAATGATAGGAACGTAAGGTAATCTTCTACACAAGACAGCGAAATAAGAAAGCTGTTCTCTTCTGTTTAGGCGATGACAGAAGACAAGTAATTGTAGAGGAGGCAAAACAGATCTTGGTGGGTGACACTGGTGATACTGTAGAGGACCCCTACGCACCTTTTGTGAAGTTGCTACCTAGGAATGATTGCTGATAATAAGATGCCACATAGAAAACAAAAGAGTCTAAGAAAGAAGACCTAGTATTTATATTCTGGGCTTCTGAAAGTGCACCTTTAAAAAGATGATTTATGCTAGCTCTATAGATGCCACTAAAAAGAAATTTAGAGGTAATAACATGAGTGGCAAGAAAATGGCTTAGATGATAATAAAGGACCGTTTGACACTTGGAGAGAAAGTGAGAGGCAATGTAGTAGTTTCACTTGAAGGAAAACCCTGTGAAATCAAAGTCAAGTGCCATCTGGATCTTGAGGAGCTTCCGTTACACCAGCTCAGGCAACTAGAATAGTATTAGGTTTTGGGTGGGTTTTTTTTTTTCCTTTCTCTTCCCACTGGGTCCTAACAACACAATGAACGAAGGAAATATCATTCATGTAAGCAGCCTATCAGAGATTGCCATTAAACTATTACTTTTATGTAGAACCCAAGGAATGCCTTCCCGTTATATTTTAGCCCAAACAACTAGTTATATGTCTCCCTTGTAGCAAGCACTACAATGAAGGTGATTGTCAATGTGAATAGCTTAGAATACTGAAAAGGCTTAGGCTAATTGAATGCCTTGAAAGTACTATTCACTGGTGAGATGGTAAACTTTATTCAGTATTATTTATAGTTGCACTTGATTGCAGTTTTGTGAGGCTGGAGCATTCGTACACTTCACTTGCCTTGGCAAGCCTACTTTTGGTGACATGGCAGCATGGATATAACACTATGCATGGAAAGCACTTTTTTTGTAATGAGTTTAATCCCCCAACCCAAAAGGAATTTCAGTTGTGTTAACTGTGTCATCAATTTATCCTAGTACCTTGTGTTAATTCCTGTTACCTGTGTATCTTCTTAAAATAGCTATTCTCCAAAAAACGGAGCTGGAGGAATCAGACTCCCTGACTTCAGACTATACTACAAAGCTACAGTAATCAAGACAGTATAGTACTGGCACAAAAACAGAAATATAGATCTGTGGAACAGGATAGAAAGCCCAGAGATAAACCCATACACGTATGGTCACCTTATCTTTGATAAAGGAGGCAGGAATGTACAGTGGAGAAAGGACAGCCTCTTCAATAAGTGGTGCTGGGAAAACTGGACAGGTACATGTAAAAGTATGAAATTAGATCACTCCCTAACACCATACACAAAAATAAGCTCAAAATGGATTGAAGACCTAAATGTAAGGCCAGAAACTATCAAACTCTTAGAGGAAAACATAGGCAGAACACTCTATGACATAAATCACAGCAAGATCCTTTTTGACCCACCTCGTAGAGAAATGGAAATAAAAACAAAAATAAACAAATGCGATCTAATGAAACTTCAAAGCTTTTGCACAGCAATGGCAACCATAAACAAGACCAAAAGACAATCCTCAGAATGGGAGAAAATATTTGCAAATGAAGCAACTGACAAAGGATTCGTCTCCAAAATTTATAAGCAGGTCATGCAGCTCAATAACAAAAAAACAAACAACCCAATCCAAAAATGGGCAGAAGACCTAAATAGACATTTCTCCAAAGAAGATATACAGATTGCCAACAAACACATGAAAGAATGCTCAATATCATTAATCATTAGAGAAATGCAAATCAAAACTACAATGAGATATCACCTCACACCAGTCAGAATGGCCATCATCAATAAATCTAGAAACAATAAATGCTGGAGAGGGTGTGGAGAAAAGGGAACACTCTTGCACTGCTGGTGGGAATGTGAATTGGTACAGCCACTATGGAGAACAGTATGGAGGTTCCTTAAAAAACTACAAATAGAACTACCACATGACCCAGCAATCCCACTACTGGGCATATACCCTGAGAAAACCATAATTCAAAAAGAGTCATGTACCAAAATGTTCATTGCAGCTCTATTTACAACAGCCAGGAGATGGAAACAACCTAAGTGTCCATCATTGGATGAATGGATAAAGAAGATGTGGCACATATATACAATGGAATATTACTCAGCCATAAAAAGAAACAAAATTGAGGTATTTGTCGTGAGGTGGATGGATGTAGAGTCTGTCATACAGAGTGAAGTAAGTCAGAAAGAGAAAGACAAATACTGTATGCTAACACATATATATGGAATCTAAGAAAAAAAAAGTCATGAAGAACCTATGGGTAAGACAGGAATAAAGACACAGACCTACTAGAGAATGGACTTGAGGATATGGAGGGGGGAAGGGTAAGCTGTGACAAAGTGAGAGAGTGGCATGGACATATATACACTACCAAACGTAAAATAGATAGCTAGTGGGAAGCAGCCGCATAGCACAGGGAGATCAACTCGGTGCTTTGTGACCACCTAGAGGGGTGGGATAGGGAGGGTGGGAGGGAGGGAGAGGCAAGAGGGAAGAGATATGGGAACATATGTATATGTATAACTGATTCACTTTGTTATAAAGCAGAAACTAACACACCATTGTAAAGCAATTATACTCCAATAAAGATGTAAAAAAAAAAATAGCTGTTGTCGAGGCCTTTTCGTTTTCTATTGAGTGTACACCACTGAATAAGTGTAGGAGTTTTATGTTTACCATGTAAGTCTTGCAACACTGAAGATATTTTGAATATGTCATGATGGCAATTTCTGTATAAAAGAGCCTTGAATGGAACACTGATCTCGAAAACAAACTCCCCACCCTCGCAAAAATGGCCATGTTGCAATAAAAATTGTGGCATATTATAGAACGTTGCCTTGTTTTCCTTGGATATTTTGCAAAATACCATGTGAAACAACTCCTAGAGTGAACAGCTAATATTAGTCTCTGCACTGGTCATTTAAGAAATTTTTTTAGAACATTCATGCATGATATTTTCCAGTTTGTTGGGTTAATTTGGTTTAAAAAATATTCTATCCTGAAGCCAACTAATATAAAACATTATTGTTATAGAGGGTACTTTTACAAGCTTTAGTTTATTTCCTTATGTGTTAATATGATGATCAAGAATTATTTTTTTGCACTTTGACATAAATCCTCTTCAATAACTGATTTGTTCTCTGGATAAATTAGGGTAGTTATTTTTAAATTCATGTTACATTTCTAAGTAGTTGAGTAGTAGAAGTAGTAGGAACCTCTTATTTTGTATTTGGTCGTAATGAAAATAATTTGTAAAATGTTGTCCTTAAAAAGTTTAATAATATTTCTCATGTTTAGGAACTTTCATTTCAGCTACTAGCTTTAAATATATTTCACAAATTGGAAAAAAATGATATAGTAGTCAAGCATTAGTAGTGGGATTTGGCTGTGGTCCTTATAGATAATTTGATCTGTTCAATATAAGCAGTTTGCTGTTAGCCAGAGCTGTTTATGGCAAACACATGCTCTTGTTTCTTGCCATAGTTAGCCACAAATGGCAAAACTGGACTTGATTCTACTGGTATACAAAACAGGCATGCTAATAAGCAGTGGATTGTAGCTTAGAACTTAACCCCTAGCTCTGAAGAATGCTCTTATTTGAAAACAGGAAATGAAAAATCCACCCTTTTTTTTTTAATGTATGGGGAAAATTGGGTTTAAATATTTTTCCATATTTTCAAAAGATTTTTCAGATGAAAACAAAAATAGGAGCTAAATGTCTAGGTTTCCATTTAAAATTATATGAATGGCTTGGAATCTTTTGCACTGAGAAATTTTATTTCAGGCTTCTAGCTGCCCCTGTGAATTACCTTGGACATTTAGATGGCTTTTTTTGTGTGTGTGTGGTACGTGGGCCTCTCACTGCTGTGGCCTCTCCCGTTGCACAGCACAGGCTCCAGACGCGCAGGCTCAGCGGCCATGGCTCACGGGCCTAGCCGCTCCACGGCATGTGGGATCTTCCCGGACCCATGTCCCCTGCATCAGCAGGCGGACTCTCAGCCACTGAGCCACCAGGGAAGCCCCTTGAAGGCTTTTTGGTAAGGTCAAACTCATAAGTAAAGCATGAGAATACTGACATACACTAAACCATATGTGTACTGATACTTGTACCATGAAAATTTTCATTATTTTCCTCATTCTTCTAAAAAATAAGGGACTCTAAGTTATGCAGTATCTTGTTTTTATAGCTGATTTGTCAACTTTCTGATATGCCTCTTTATATAATAATTTCAGAGAGTAAAAACTGCTTTAAAATGTGGTACTTTGATGTGTTAGGTTGACAAAACATACTAATATTAAGGTCATCTTTGAAATACATCTTTGTGCATAAAGCCAAAGATAATAATGGTTCATATGTTACTTGAGACTAATTTGGCATTTGAAATGATCATTTTACTTTACAATCATTTACAATGAAACAATGTTCCAGTTAGCTTTAAAGGCATACAGTGCTAATCAGTAAAATACTGACAATATTTTACTGCTAGCTTGCAAAATTATAAGTGTTTTAAAAAATAAAATACATGAAAATATTTTAAAAATTCTATGAGACAGTTACAAGTATTTCAAAATAAAATCTTGTCACAAAATATTTGATTTATACATTGAATTTCAAATTCCTAACAACTTTTTTTCACAAAGGGGTTGATTTATAAAGGTGACCATACATAATTCTTGCCACAGAGTGTCTCAGATATGACAGAGACAGATTCATCATTCCTGGACACACAATAAACGTCAGTGTCCAGTTTCCTTACAGTCCAGTGGGGGCCATGTGGCTGAGTCTACACATGCCTTAAAATCCCTGCACAGACTGTTGTTTCAGGGCCTCTCAATACAGAGGACCATGTGCAGCGCCCTGTGCAGGACCCTGAGGAAGGCCCTGGGAGAGGACCCTGAGGAAGGCCTGAAGGATGGACAGTCACAAACTGGAATGATTTGGATGACCAAATTATGTAGAAGAAAGTCCTCAAGAGCAATCTGATGTACATCAGACTGTTATGTGAGCAAGAAATAACCCTGCGTTGTGTGCACTGCAAGATGCGGGACTGTTAGCTATAAAAAAGCTGGCAGAGATACCCTAACATGCTGGATAAATAAAATTTTATAACAATCAGGGATTTATTTTGTATATATGTATGATTGTATTGTCTTTTAAAAGCATGCTTTTGAAATATAATCTTAATACTTACAGAAAAAAAAGAGTTTGAAGGAAATATACTGTACTCAGAAATCATTACTGTGTAGAATAAGCATGTTATCTTTGAGGTCACAACAATAGCATCAAAAATATGTGTATATAAATTAAAAAAAACTTATTTCCTAGTTAGATGGATGGCTAAAATATCTAGATATGAGATACAGTATGTTTTGTGAGAGCAGGTATGCAGACCATATTATTTATTATGTAATAGCCATATTATTTAATACAGTGCCAGCACATAATGTTTTAAACATCTGAACAAATAAATAAATTAGGTAATCTTTTACATTCTTGATATTTTGCCTGCTACACTGGACAACCAAAATTCAGCTTGATTTACTAAACAGAAGATAATTCATTACAGTAGGTTAAAAACCCATTCACACTAAGGATATAAAATGGGAATAAAAAAGTAAAACAAAGCTTTCAGGGGACAAAAAACAAAGCAACCCCAAAAAGTCCAAATTACTATTTCTCATTGTTATTATGTAAAAATTATTTTTCTGGATAAACCTAATGTTATATAACTGAACCTCTACTAAGCTGTGAATTTTTAGTGAAAATAATGCCCTGCTACAGAATTTTCATACTAGACATACTAATTTCCTTATGACTAACCAGCAAAGTAACGTTTTGTTTTCAGTTTAGGTTTTGTGATTAAAATCTGAGTTTCTTTTTGAAACTGTTATTCCATGTTATTTTATGCTTTGTACAAAAGGAAATCCTCTGATTTTGAAGTATGTGAATACTGATATTTCAGGACTTTCGTTATTATTGTGTTTTGGGGGGAGTTTTGATAATGTTGTATAAAAAAATAAAAGTGGTCTGCAGAAATTCCATGCCTTAACTCGAACTCCTGGTCTAGCCTGTATACGTCTATGGTCAACCTCATCTCCCCCTCAGCCACAAAGCTATTCATGTCCTCATTCTACCTTACACATAATTTTAAAAATATTGACCTTTTTAAGAATTTTCCATTTATTGTATAAACTCTTTGACTACTTTATCACCTATATTACATAGTTCAAATACTATAGGGAAAATGAGTTTAAGGGACATAAAAACAAATTTGAGGTGGCAATTTTATTTTTTCTGAAGTTTCAGGCATTGTTTTCTCTGTATAGTATTCAGCTGAGAAGCATTAGGCTCCTAAGTACTCAGAGCAGCATAAATGAAGGAAATTATTCAGGCTATTATCACAAAAGGATTAGCGGTAAAATTAGGAACAACTGTGTGCCTCTGTACTTGCTGATTACTCTGCACCCTCTACTGCCTGAAGAACAGAGATAAGGTGTCTATATCTACCATGTTGTACATTACATCCCTAGTAATATTTGACAAATGGTGCTGAAATAACTAGACATTCACATGCCAAAAAAAAAATCTAGATATAGAACTTATAACCCTTTAAAATTTTAACTCAGTATGGATCACAGACCTCAATGTAACACACAAAATTATAAACCTCCCAGAAGATAACATAGGAGAAACCCTAGATGACTTTGCGTATGATGACTCTTTAGATACAACATGGAAGACATAATCCAATAGAGAATTGATGAGCTGGAATTCATTAAAATTAATAACTTCTCTATAAAATACAAACCACAGACTAGTGTAGAAATATCTGGAAAATACATACTTGATACAGGACTATTATCCAAAATATACAAAGAACACTTCAAACTCAACAATAAGAAAACAATTGATTAAAAAAAAGCAAAAGACGTGAACAGACATCTCACCAAAGATGATGTATAGATAGAAAATAAGCATATGAAAATAAGCACATGCTCAACATCATATATCATTGGGGAAATACAAGTTAACACAATGTTGATATAGTCACTTATTAGAATGGTCAAAATCCAGAACAATGACAACACCAAATGCTGGTGAGGATGTGAAACAACAGAAACACTCATTCTGTTTCTGGGGATGCAAAATGGTACAGCTACTTTGGAAGATAATTTGACAATTTCTTACAAAACTAACTATAGGATGTGGCAATTTCACTTGGTATTTATTCAAATGAGTTGGAAAGTTATATTCACACAAAACTTGCACATGGATGTTTATAGTAGCTTTATTCATAATTGATAAATCTTGGGAGCAAGATGCCCTTCAGTAAGTGAGTGGACAAATAAAACTGTGGTACATCCAGACAATGGGATAGCATTCAGCACTAATAAGCAAGGAGCTATCAAGCCATGAAAAGACATGGAGAAATCTTAAATGCATATTACTAAGTGAAATAAACCAATCCGAAAGGCTACAAGCTGTATGATTCCAATTATATGACATTCTGGAAAAAGCAAAACTATGGAGATAGTAAAAGGATCAGTGTTTGCCAGGGGGAGGGGGGAAGAAAGGATAAATAGGTGGCATACAGAGGATTTTTAGGGCACTGAAACTACTCTGTATGATGCTTTAGTGATAGATGCATGTCATACATGTGTCAAAAACCACAGAATGTACAACACCAAGAGTGAACCCTAATGTAAACTATGGATGTTGGGTGATAATGATGTTATCTATATACGTTCATTTATTTTAATAAATGTAAGACATTTCGATAGTGTGGGAGGCTTGGCATATGTGTGGAAAGGGAGTATATGGGAAATGTTTCTGCCTCCGCTCAGTTTTGCTGTTTACGTAAAACTTCTCTAAAGAATAAAGTATATATTTTAAAAAAAACCATACAGATGGCAGGCTAGATTTGACCAGCAGCAATAGGTTGCTATCTCTGGATCTAGAAAACAGCTTCTTTATTAAAGGAATAAATGAAACACCCGAGTGTGTTCCAGTTACTGCTGCTGCATAATAAGTAACCCCAAATAAAAAATACATCACAAATACAACAAAACACACAGAAGCAAAGCTGTTTTCATAAAAATGAAAGCTGAAATAACTTGGGGCCAGCAAAACTGCATTATATAAAATATAAAAGGAAATTTTAAAAAGAAGATGAACAATTTCAGAGGGAAGCAGGAAATACAGGAAGGTATGAATGAAATGGAAATATATAAATAAATATAAATTAATATTGATTATAAACAAATGAAAACAAATAAGCTGGTAATATCCAGGGGAGAATTAAAATTCAAAGTCTGGAGGAGTATGTGCATCTAAAGTGTTCTAAGTTTCTAGCATTACTGGGGAAATATATAAGTAATAATTGGTTTTAGACTACTTTATGGCAACAATGTACAGAGAGAACTGTAGAGTAACCACATAGTAGGAAGAATAAATCCCCCCACTCCCAAAGTTGTCCACATCCTAATACCTGAAAATTGTGAATATTTTACCTTAAGTTAAGAAAAACTTTGAAGATATCCGTAAGGTAAAAGATTTTGTGATGAGGAGATTATCCTTGATAATCTGGGTAGGTCCAAGCTACCTACTAAAAGTAGAGGACTTTCCCCAGGTGAGCCAGGTAAGGTCAGAGTCAAAAAGATGAAATCACATCTCTGTTGATCAGACATATGTGATGTGTAAAGGACTCTACCAGCTGATGCTGGCTCTAATGGGAGTGGTGGGAATAATGAATCAAGAAATGCAGAGGCCTCTAGAAGCTGGAAAAAGTAAAGAAACAGAATCTCTCCTAAAGTAAACAGAACACAGCCAAAACCTTGATTTTAGCCCAGTGAGACTTGTGTTGAACTTGACCTGCAGAACTATAAGATAATAAATTTATTTGTCTAGGTACTAAATTTAGGGTAATTTGTTATGGAAGCAATAAAAAACAAATACAACCATATAAACTAAATTTCATAAAAGGAAAACCAATAAAATAACAATCAATTCCAAGGAAGCCAATACATGAATGAGAAAGAAATCAAACACATCTGAGTTTAAAAAAAAAAAGAGCTATGAGAATGGTTAATGTGAAAATACATAATTCATAAAATGAACAGAAAAAAGCAAAACCATGGTTTTCACAGCAGATGCAGAAAAAGCATTTGGTAAAATGTCATTTGTTTATGGAATAAAATAAAAACACTTAGCAAAGTAAAAAGAAAAAAGATAGTGGCCAAAAAAATACCTTCAAAAATACCTACATCTGCCATTATCATTCCTGATAAGTAATTGTGGATTACTAAAATTCCTCCCCTTAATGAAAAAAGAGAATGACCATTATTATCAGTTCTAGTCAATCTGCTCTGAATGTCCTAGTTATTGAAACAAGGTATAATGGAGAGAGAGTTTTATAAGAATTTAAATGTATAAAGTCATTATTAACAAAGACCATAATTTTTACATAGAAAGTGTAAAAGAATTTCAGAAAAGCCATTAATCATAAGTGAATCTGACAAGATTGTTTCATACAAGATCAATATAAAAAATAAATTGTAACCCTGAATAGCAAAAGCAATTATGAGAAAAAAGAACAAAACTGGAGGTATCGCACTCCTTGATTGCAAACTGTATTACAAAGCTATAGTGATCAAAACAGTATGGAATGCCCTAAAAACAAGCACAGAGATCAACAGTATAGAGATCCCATAAATAAACTTATGCATATATCATATGCATATATCAATTAAAATTTATGACAAAGGAACCAAGAATAAATAGGAAGAGGACAGTCTCTTCAATATTGTTGGGAAAACTGGACAGCCACATATGAAAGAATGAAACTGGACAACTATCTAACACCACAAACATTCACTCAAAATTGATTAAAGACTTGAATGTAAGGCCTGAAACCATGAAATCCCTAGGAGAAGAAACCCAGGTGGTAATCTCCTTGACATCAGTCTTAGCAAAGATTTTTTTCAGGTCTAACACCAAAACCAAAGGCAACAAAAGGAAAAACAAACATATGGGACTACACAAAACTAAAAAGCTTCTGCACAGCAAAGGAAACCATCAACAAAATGAAAAGGCAACCTACCAAATGGTAGAAAATAGTTGCAAATCATGTATCTCATAAGGGATTAACATCTAAACTATATAAAGAGCTCATACAATTCAACAGCAAAAAACCCCCAAACAATCCTATTTAAAAATGGGCAGAGGTTTGAATAGACATTTTTCTAAAGAAGACATATAGATGGCTAACAGGTACATGAAAATGTGCTCAAATCACCAGAGAAAAGGAAATCAAAGCTGCAATGAGAAATCACCTCACACCTGTAAAAATGACTATCATCAAAAAGTCTACAAATAGACTAAGAAAGGTCCCCACCAAGGCTGGCACACATGTGCCTGCTGCCAGGCACTAAGAAAAGTCCCTACCGGGGCTGGCCTTCTCATGCCTGCCACTAGCACTAAGTAAGGTCCCCACCAAGGCTGGCCCTCTCACGTCTGCTGCCAGCACTAAGATAGGCTACTGCTAGGATTGATCCTCACACAATGGCTGCCGGGCACTATGAAAGGCTCCCACTGGGGCCAAGTCTCTCGTGCCTGTGGCCACTGGCTTCCCCATGCACCTCCTCACCAGTGGGACTAGATCTCTCGCAGCTGCTGACCACCCCCACACACACCTGTCACCACTGGGGCTCCCACGACCCTGCAGCTGTGCCACCTCCACACCCTGTCCTTACTGGGGCAGACCTGAGTACTCCAGGGCAGCTTCGGGAGCAGACCCCTGTAGGTGGCCCACATGCAGAGGTGGGGCTAAAACCACAGCTGAGCCCCAGGGGTGGGGCAACTAAGGAAGAGGAACAAAAATCTTTCCATGAAGCTGCACAAGCTGCAGATTAAATCCCCATGATCAGCTTGGTAAACTCTGCATATATGGAATATCTGAATGGACAATGAGTGTTCCCACAACTGAAACTGGTTTGTGAGGGCAAGTACATGTGAGAGTTGGGCCAGGTCAGAATCTGAGCTTCCCCCACAGTGCCCACAGTGGGTCCAGAGATATACCTAGAGGTATTGGAGGGCCTCCTAGGGAAACGGAGGTTAGCTGTGACTCACGATGGGGGCAAGGCCACTCAAAACTGAGACCCCAGAAAAATATTATTACTACTATTATTTTTTTATGTTTTGTTTTGTTGTTTATTATTTTTCTATTTTAATTTCTTAAAAAAATTTAATATTTATTCTTTTTATTTTTCTATTTTTACTTTACTTTTTCAGTGATTTCTGTTTTTTCTTTTGTTTTTAATTTTTGATTGTTTTGTGCATTTCTTTTAATTATTTATTTTTTTGCTTATTTTTTTAGTTCACATTCTGCTTTTGTTGTTGGTTTTAGTTTTGTTTTTAATTGTTCAATTTTATTTTGGGGTTCTTCTATCTGGTTGTTCTCGTTTTTTGTTTTCCTTGTTTTTGTTTCTTTTTTCGTATGTGTGTGTTTCTTTGTTAGTTTGTTTTTGTTTGGTTTTGCTTTTACCATTTCACTTTGGTTTTATTTGTTCACTTTTTTTTTTAAGCTGTTGTTGTTACTGTTTGTGTCTTCACTATTTGTCTTGGGTTCTGTTCGTCTGTTTGTTCTCTTCCCCCCACCTTATTTTTTTTTTGTCTCACTGTGTGGCTTGCGGGGTCTTGGTTCCCCAGCTTGGGGTTGGGCCTGAGCCTCTGGGGTGGGAGCGCCAAGTGCAGGATGCTGGACTGCCAGAGAATTCCTGGGCCCAAAGAATACTAATCAGCGAGATCTCTCCAAGAAGCCTCCATCTAGACTCCAAGACTCAGCGCCACCTAACTACCTGCAAGCTCCAGTGCTAGATGCCTTACATCAAGCAACAAGCAAGACAGGAACACAAATGCACCCAACAGAGACAGGCTGCCTAAAGTCATACTAAGCTCAGAGACACCTTAAAACACACTACCTGATATGGCCTCGCCTATCAGAAGGACAAGATCCAGCTCCACCCACCAGAGCACAGGCACCAAGTACCTCCCACCAGGATGCCAACACAAGCCACTGGACCAATCTCACCCACCAGGGACAGACACCAAATGAAAGAGGAATAATGACCCTTCAGCCTGTGGGAAGGAGACCTCAAACACAGTAAGTGAGACAAAATGAGAAGACAATATGTTGCAGATGAAGGAGTAAGGTAAAACCCACAAGACCAAATAAATGAAGAGGAACTAGGCATTCTATGTGAAAAAGAATTAAGACCAAATAAATGAAGAGGAACTAGGCATTCTACGTGAAAAAGAATTCACAGTAATGATAATAAAGATGATCCAATATCTTGGAAATAGAATGGAGGCATAGATCGAGAAGGTACAAGAAATGTTTAACAAGAACCTAGAAAAACTAAAGAACAATGATGGACAATACAATAACTGAAATTAAAAATACACTAAAAGGAATAAATAGCAGAATAACTGAGGCAGAAGAACAGATAAGTGAGGTGGAAGATAGAATGGTGGAAATAACTGCTGCAGAGCAGAATAAAGAAAAAAGAATGAAAAACATGAGGACAGTCTCAGAGACCTTGGGGAAAACAGTTAATGCACCAACATTCAAATTATATGGGTCCCAGAAGAAGAGAAAGGGTCTAAGAAAATATTTGAAGAGACTATAGTTGAAAACTTCCTTAACATGGTAAAGGATATAGCCACCCAAGTCCAGGGAGCACAAAGACTCCCATACAGGATCAACCCAAGGAGAAACATGCCGAGACACATATTAATCAAACTAACAAAAATTAAAAACAAGTAAAAAATATTAAAAGCAGCAAGAGAAAAGCAACAAATGACTTACAAGGGAATCCCCATAAGGTTATCAGCTGATTTTTCAGCAGAAACTATGCAGGCCAGAAGAGAGTGGCAGGATATATTTAAAGTGATGAAAGGGAAAAACCTACAACAAAGATTACTTTAACCAGCAAGGATCTCATTCAGATTCGACAAAGAAATCAAAGGCTTTTTAAAATTTATTTATTTATTTAATACAGCAGGCTCTTAGTAGTTATCTATTTTATACATATTAGTGTATATATGTCAATCCCAATCCCCCAATTCATCCCACCACCACACACACACACCCCCGCCGCTTTCCCTCCTGGTGTCCATACATTTGTTCACTACATCTGTGTCTTTTTCTGCCTTGCAAACCGGTTCATCTGCACCATTTTTCTAGAGAAGTCAAAAGCTTTACAGACAAGCAAAAGCTGAGAGAACTTCAGCATCACAAAACCAGCTTTACAATAAATGCTGAAGGAATTTCTCTAAGCAAGAAACACAAGAGAAGAAAAAAGATCTACAAAATAAAACCCAAAACAATTAAGAAAATGGTACTAAGAACATACATATATATAATTACTTTAAATGTAAGGGGATTAAATGCTCCAACCAAAAGACACAGACTGGCTGAATGGATACAAAAACAAGACCCATATATATGCTGTCTACAAGAGACCCACTTCAGACCTAGGGACACATACAGACTGAAAGTGAGGGGATGGAAAAAGGTATTCCATGCAAATGGAAATCAAAAGAAAGCTGGAGTAACAATACTCATATGAGACAAAACAGACTTAAATAAAGACTGTTACAAGATACAAGGAAGGACACTACATAATGATCAAGGGATCAATCCAAGAAGAAGATATAACAATTGTAAATATTTATGCATGCAGCATAGGAGCACAATACATAAGGCAAAGGCTAACAGCCATAAAAGGGAAACTGACATAACACAATAATGGGGGGGACTTTAACACCCCACTTACACCAATGGATAGATCATCCAGATGGAAAATTAATAAGGAAACACAAACCTTAAATGAAACATTAGAACAGGTGGACTTAATTGATATTTATAGGACATTCCACCAGAAAGCAGAATACACTTTCTTCTCAAATGCACATGGATCATTCTCCAGGATAGATCACATCTTGGGTCACAAATCAAGCCTTGGTAAATTTATGAAACTTGAAATTGTATCAAGAATCTTTTCTGTCCACAATGTTATGAGATTACAAATCAATTATAGGAAAAAATCTGAAAAACCCACAAGCACATGGAAGCTAAACAAAATTGCTTCTAAATAACCAAGAGATCACTGAAGAAATCAAACAGGAAATTAAAAAATACCTAAAAAAAACTGATGAAAACACAACTACCCAAAACCAATAGGTTGCAGCAAAATCAGTACTAAGAGGGAAATTTACAGCAATACAATCCTACCTCAAGAAACAAGAAATATCTCAAATAAACAACCTAATCTTACACCTAAAGGAACTAGAGAAAGAACAACAAGCAAAACCCAAAGCTAGTAGAAGGAAAGAAATCATAAAGATCAAAGCAGAAATAAATGGAATAGAAATGAAGAAAATAGAAAAGATCAATAAAACTAAAGGTTGGTTCTTTGAAAAGATTTAAAAAAATTGATAAATCTTTAGCCAGACTCATCAAGAAAAAATGGGAGAGGACTCAAATCAATAAAATTAGAAATGAAAACAGAGAAGTTACAATGGACACCACAGAAATACAAATGATCATTAGAGCAACAATATGTCAATAAAATGGACCACCTAGAAGAAATGGACAAACTCTTAGAAAGGTACAACATTCCAAGACTGAACCAGGAAGAAACAGAAAATATGAACAGACCAATCACAAGTAAAGCAATTGAAAATGTGATTAAAAATCTTCCAACAAACAAAAATCCAGGACCAGATGGCTTCACAAGCAAATTCTAAAAAACCTTTAGAGAAGGGATAACTCCTATCCTTCTCAAGCTCTTCCAAAAAACTGCAGAGAGAGGAACACTCCTAAACTCATTCTACAAAGCCACCATCACACTGATACCAAAACCAGACAAAGATATCACAAGAAAAGAAAATTACAAGCCAATATCACGGATGAACATAGACACGAAAATCCTCAACAAAATACTAGCACACCAAATCCAACAACACATTAAAAGCATCATACACCATGATCAAGTGGGATTTATCCCAGGGATGCAAGGATTCTTCAATATACACAAAGCCATCAATGTCATAAACCATATTAACAAATTGAAGAATAAAAACTATATGATCGATCCCCTGTGCCCAAAATGGAGCCCACGTTTCCACAGAGCTAGAACTCCTGGCTCGGGGTCTCTTCCCTCCACCGTCACTGAACTACCCCGGAGCCCAAGGGGAGGGTGGCCTCACTGAGGCTGCTGGCTCTGGAGGGGCTCCAGCAGCCAAAGCTGCAACAGTCCTGGGGACCGCGGGCTGGATCACTCATCCTGCAGTAAGCCAGCTGCCATGTCATAAGGACACTCAAGCAGCCCTAAAGAGAGATCCATGTGGCAAGGAACTGAGGCCTCCTACCTACAGCCACGTGAAAGCAAATGAGATTCAAGAATTATACATATTCATGTCAAAGTTGATAATACCTGTCATTTTCATTTGAAATTTCTGGTTGAATATGTAGTAAAGATTGGTGTGTTTCATGATGCAGTCCAGCTTCTTATAAGTTTTAGGCGGAATATCCCATTAGGAAGAAGTGCATGAAAGGAAGATACATACAAGTTAGAGAAGGCTTCAAGATGGCAGAAGAGTAAGACGTGGAGATCACCTTCCTCCCGACAAATACATCAGAAATACATCTACATGTGGAACAACTCCTACAGAACACCTACTGAATGCTGGCAGAATACCTCAGACCTCCCAAAAGGCAAGAAACTCCCCACATACCTGGGTAGGGCAAAAGAAAAAAGAAAAAACACAGACAAAAGAATAGGGAGGGGGCTTCCCTGGTGGCGCAGTGGTTGAGAGTCTGCCTGCCGATGCAGTAACACAGGTTCGTGCCCCGGTCTGGGAGGATCCCACATGCCGCAGAGTGGCTAGGCCCGTGATCCATGGCCGCTTAGCCTGCACGTCTGGAGCCTGTGCTCCGCAATGGGAGAGGCCACAAGAGAGGCCCGCATACCGCAAAAAAAAAAAAAAAAAAAAAAAAAAAAAAAAGAATAGGGACAGGACCTGCACCAGTGGGAGAGAGCAGTGAAGGAGAAAAGGTTTCCACACACTAGGAAGCCCCTTCGCAGGCGGAGACTGCGGGTGGTGGAGGTGGGGCGGGAGAAGCTTCAGGGCAGTGGAGGAGAGCGCAGCAACAGGGGTGCGGAGGGCAAAGTGGAGAGATTCCCGCAGAGAGGATCGATGCCAACCAGCACTCACCAGTCCGAGAGGCTTGTTTGCTCAACTGCCGGTATAGGCAGGAGGTTGGAGCTGAGGCTAGGGATTGGGAGTTCAGACCCCAGGGAGAGGACTGGGGCTGGCTGCGTGAACACAGCCTGAAGAGGGCTAGTGCGCCATGGCTAGTTGGGAGGGAGTCCAGGAAAAAGTCTGGAGCTGCTGAAGAGACAAGAGACTTTTTCTTGCCTCTTTGTTCTCTGGTACACAAGGAGAGGGGATCAAGACCGCGGCTTAAAGGAGCTCCAGAGACAGGCATGAGCCATGGCTATCAACGCAGACCCCAGAGATGTGCATGAGATGCTAAGGCTGCTGCTGTAGCCACCAAGAAGCCTGAGTGCAACCACAGGTCACTATCCACACCTCCCCTCCTGGGACCCTGTGCAGCCCACCACGGCCAGGGTCCCAGGATACAGGGACAGCTTCCCCAGGAGAACACACGGTGCACCTCAGGCTGGTGCAATGTCATGTCATCCTCTGCTGCCACAGGCTCACCGCACATCTGTACCCCTCCCTCCCCATGGCCTGAGTGAAGCCCCATCCTGAGCAAAGAAGAGACGTCTTCAGGTGACCTACACACAGAGGTTGGTTCAAATCCAAAGCTGAACCCCAGGAGCTGTGCGAACAAAGAAGAGAAAGGGAAATTTCTCCCAGCAGCCTCAGAAGCAGCGAGTTAAATCTCCACAATCAAGTTGATGTACCCTGCATCTGTGAAATACCTGAATAGACAATGAATCATCCCAAATTGAGGGGGTGGAATTTGGGAGCAACGATATATATATATATATATATATATATATATATATATTTCCTTTTTTCTCTTTTTGTGAGTGTGTATGTGTATGCTTCTGTCTGTGATTTTGTCTGTATACCTTTGCTTTTACCATTTGTCCTAGCATTCTTTCTGTCCGTTTTTGTTTTTTTAGTATAGTTTTTAACACTTGTTATCATTGGTGGATTTGTTTTTTGGTGTGGTTGCTCTCCTTTCTTCCTTTATTTTTTAATACTTAAAAAATAATTGTTAAAAAATTTTTTTAAATTTTAATAAATTTATTTTCTTTTCTTTCTTTCTTTCTTTCTTTCTTTCTCCCTTTTATTCTGAGCCATGTGGATGACAGGCTCTTGGTGCTCCATCCAGGTGTCAGGGCTGTGCCTCTGAGGTGGGAGAGCCAAGTTCAGGACACGGGTCCACAAGAAACGTCCCAGCTCCATGTAATAGCAAATAGCAAAAATCTCCCAGAGATCTCCATCTCAATGCCAAGACACAGCTCCACTCAACAACCAGCAAGCTACAATGCAGGACACCCTATGCTAAACAACTAGCAAGACAGGAACACAACCCCATCCATTAGGAGAGACGCTGCCTAAAATCATAATAAGGCCACAGGCACCCCAAAACACACCAAGAGATGTGGACCTGCCCACCAGAAAGACAAGATCCAGCCTAATCCACCAGAACACAGGCACTAGTCCTCTCCACCAAGAAGCCTACACAACCCACTGAACCAAGCTTAGCCACTGGGGACAGACACCAAAAACAATGGGGACTATGAACCAGCAGGCTGCGAAAAGGAGACACAAAACACAGTAAGTTGAGCAAAATGAGAAGACAGGGAAAAAGCAGATGAAGGAGCAAGGCAAAAACCCACCAGATCTAACAAATGAAAAGGAAATAAGCAGTCTACCTGAAAAAGAATTCAGAATAATGATAGTAAAGATGATCCAAAATCTTGGGAATAGAATGGAGAAAATACAAGAAACGTTTAACAAGGACCCAGAAGAACTAAAGACCAAACAAACAATGATGAACAACACAATAAATGAAATTAAAAATTCTCTAGAAGGGATCAATAGTAGGATAACTGAGACAGAAGAATGGATAAGTGACCTGGAAGATAAAATAGTGGAAATTACTGCAGAGCAGAATAAAGAAAAATGAATGAAAAGAATTGAGGACAGTCTCAGAGAACTCTGAGACAACATTAATTGGACCAACATTCAAATTATAGGGGCCCCAGAAGAAGAAGAGAAAAAGGGACTGAGAAAATATTTGAAGAGGTGATAGTTGAAAACTTCCCTAATATGGGAAAGGAAATAGTTAATCAAGTCCAGGAAGCACAGAGAGTCCCATACAGGATAAATCCAAGGAGTAACATGTCAATATACATATTAATCAAACTATCAAAAATTAAATACAAAGAGAACACATTAAAAGCAGCAAGGGAAAAACAACAAAAAACACACAAGGGAATCCCCATAAGGTTAACAGCTCATCTTTCAGCAGATATTTTGCAAACCAGAAGGGAGTGGCAGGACATATTTAAAGCGATGAAGGAGAAAAACCAACAAACACGATTACTCTACCCAGCAAGGATCTCATTCAGATTTGATGGAGAAATTATAACCTTTATAAACAAGCAAAAGCTAAGAGAATTTAGGACCCACAAACCAGCTTTACAACAAATGCTAAAGGAACTTCTCTAGGCAGGAAACACAAGAGAAGGAAAAGACCTACAATAACAAACCCAAAACAATTAAGAAAATGGTAATACGGACATACATATCGATAATTACCTTACATGTAAATGGATTAAATGTTCCCACCAAAAGGCATAGACTGGCTGAACGGATACAAAAACAAGACCCATATATATGCTGTCTACAAGACACCCACTTCAGACCTAGGGACACATACAGACTGAAAGTGAGGGGATGGAAGAAGATAGTCCATGCAAATGGAAATCAACAGAAAGCTGGAGTAGCAAATCTCATATCAGACAAAATAGACTTCAAAATAAAGACTATTAGAAGAGATAAAGAAGGATACTACATAATGATCAAGGGATCAATCCAAGAAGAAGATTTAACAATTGTAAATATTTATGCCCCCAACATAGGAGCACCTCAATACATAAGGCAAATACTAACAGTCATAAAAGGGGAAATTGACCGTAACACAATCATAGTAGGGGACTTTAACACCCCACTTTCACCCATGGACAGATCATCCAAAACGAAAATAAATAAGGAAACACAAACTTCAAATGATACATTAAACAAAATGGACTTCATTGATATTTATAGGACATTCCATCCAAAAACAACAGAATACACTTTCTTCTCAAGTGCTCATGGAACATTCTCCAGGATAGATCATATCTTGGGTCACAAATCAAGCCTTGGTAAATTTAAGAAAAGTGAAATTGTATCAAGTATCTTTTCCAACCACAAGCCTATGAGACTACACATCAATTACAGGAAAAAAATCTAAAAACTACAAACATATGGAGGCTTAACAATGCAGTATTAAATAACCAAGAGATCTCTGAAGATATCAAAGAGGAAATCAAAAAATACCTAGAAACAAATGACAATGAAAACACGATGACCCAAAACCTATGGGATGCAGCAAAAGCAGTTCTAAGAGGGAAGTTTATAGCAATACAATCCTAGCTTAAGAAACAAGAAACATCTCAAATAAACAACCCAACCTTACACCTAAAGCAATTAGAGAAAGAAGAACAAAAAAACCCCAAAGTTAGCAGAAGGAAAGAAATCATAAAGATCAGACCAGAAATAAATGAAAAAGAATTGAAGGAAACAATAGAAAAGATAAATAAAACTAAAAGCTGGTTCTTTGAGAAGATAAACAAAATTGATAAACCATTAGCCAGACTCATCAAGAAAAGAAGGGAGAAGACTCATATCAATAGAATTAGAAATGAAAAAGAAGTAACAATTGACACTGTAGAAATACAAAGGATCATGAGAGATTGCTATAAGCAACTATATGCCAATAAAATGGACAACCTGGAAGAAATGGACAAATCCTTAGAAATGCACAACCTTTGGAGCCTGAACCAGGAAGAAGACAATATGAACAAACCAATCACAAGCACTGAAATTGAAAGTATGATTAAAAATCTTCCAACAAACGCACACCCAGGACCAGATGGCTTCACAGGTGAATTCTATCAAACATTTAGAGAAGAACAAACACCTATCATTCTCAAACTCTTCCAAAATATAGCTGAGGGAGAAACACTCCCAATCTCATTTTACGAGGCCACCATCACCCTGATACCAAAACCAGACAAATGTGTCACAAAAAACACAACTACTGGCCAATATCACTGATGAACAAAGATGCGGAAATCCTCAACAAAATACTAGCAAACAGAATCCAACAGCATATTAAAAGGATCATACACCATGATCAAGTGGGGTTTGTCCAAGGAATGCAAGGTTTCTTCCAAATACGCGAATCAGTCAATGTTAACAAAATGAAGGAGAAAAACCATATGATCATCTCAATAGATGCAGAGAAAGCTTTCAACAAAATTCAACACCAATTTATGATAAAAACCCTGCAAAAGTAGGAATAGAGGGAAGTTTCCTCAATATAATAAAGGCCATATATGACAAACCCACAGCCAACATCATCCTCAATGGTGAAAAACTGAAAACATTTCAACTAAAATCAGGAACAAGACAAGGTTGCCCACTCTCACCACTATTATTCAACATAGTTTTGGAAGTTTTAGCCACAGCAATCAGAGAAGAAAAAGAAATAAAGGGAATCCAAATTGGAAAAGAAGAAGTAAAGCTGTCACTGTTTGTTGATGACATACTATACATAAAGAATCCTAAAGATGCTACAAGAAAACTACTAGAGCTAATCAATGAATTTAGTAAAGTAGCAGGATACAAAATTAATGCACAGAAATCTCTTGAATTCCTATATACTAATGATGAAAATCTGAAACTGAAATTAAGAAAACACTCCCATTTATCACTGCAATGAAAAGAATAAAACGTCTAGGTATAAACCTACCTAAGGAAACAAAAGACCTGTATGCAGAAAATTATCAGACACTGATGAAAGAAACTGAAGATGATACAAAGAGATGGAGAGATATACCATGTTCTTGGATTGGAAAAATCAACATTGTGAAAATGACTCTACTACCCAAAGTAATCTACAGATTCAATGCAATTCCTATCAAACTACCACTGGCATTTTTCACAGAACTAGAACAAAAAATTTCAAAATTTGTGTGGAAACACAAAAGACCCCGAATAGCCAAAGCAATCTTGAGAAGAAAAACAAAGCTGGAGGAATCAGGCTCCCAGACTTCAGACTAGACTACAAAGCTACAGTAATCAAGACAGTATGGTACTGGTACAAAAACAGAAATATAAATCTGTGGAACAGGATAGAAAGCCCAGAGATAAACTCATGTACATATGGTCACCTTATCTTTGATAAAGGAGGCAAGAATATACAGTGGAGAAAAGGCAGCCTCTTCAATAAGTGGTGCTGGGAAAACTGGACAGCTACATGTAAAAGAATGAAATTAGAACACTCCCTAACACCATACACAAAAATAAACTCAAAATGGATTAAAGACCTAAATGTAAGGCCAGACACTATCAAACTCTTAGAGAAAAATATAGGCAGAACACTCTATGACATAAATCACAGCAAGATTCTTTTTGACCCACCTCCTAGAGAAATGGAAATAAAAACATAAATAAACAAATGGGACCTAATGAAACTTCAAAGCTTTTGCACAGCAATGGCAACCATAAACAAGACCACAAGACAACCCTCAGAATGGGAGAAAATATTTGCAAATGAAGCAACTGACAAAGGATTAATCTCGAAAATTTACAAGCAGCTCATGCAGCTTAATATCAAAAAAACAAACAACCCAATCAGAAAAATGGGCAGAAGACCTAAAGAGAAATTTCTCCATAGAATATACAGACTGCCAACAAACACATGAAAGAATGCTCAACATCATTAATCATCAGAGAAATGCAAATCAAAACTACATTGAGATATCATCTCACACCGGTCAGAATGGCCATCATCAAAAAATCTACAAACAATAAATGCTGGAGATGGTGTGGAGAAAAGGGAACCCTCTTGCACTGTTGGTGGGAATGTAAAATGATACAGCCACTATGGAGAACAGTATGGAGTTTCCTTAAAAAAACTAAAAATTGAACTATCATATGACCCAGCAATCCCACTACTGGGTATATACCCTGAGAAAACCATAATTCAAAAAGAGTCCTGTACCAAAATGTTCATTGCAGCTCTATGTACAATAGCTAGGTCATGGAATCAACCTAAGTGTCTTTCAACAGCTGAATGCATAAAGAAGATGTGACACATACATACACTGGAATATTACTCTTCCATATAAAGAAACAAAATTCAGTTATTTGTAGTGAGCTGGAGGAACCTAGAGTCTGTCATACAGAGTGAAGTAAGTCAGAAAGAGAAAACAAATACTGTATGCTAACACATATATATGGAACCAAAAAAAAAAAAAGGTCATGAAGAACCTAGGGGCAAGATGGGAATAAAGACACAGACCTACTAGAGAATGGACTTGAGGATATGGGGAGGGCAAAGGATAGGGTGGGACAAAGTGAGAGAGTGGCATGGACATATATACACTACCAAACATAAAATAGATATCTAGTGGGAAGCAGCCACATAGCACAGGGAGATCAGCTTGGTGTTTTGTGACCACCTAGAGGGGTAGGATAGGCAGGGTGGGAGGGAGGAAGACGCAAGAGGGATGACATATGGGGACATATGTATATGTAAAACTGATTCACTTTGTTATAAAGCAGAAACTAACAGACCACTGTAAAGCAATTATACTCCAATAAAGATGTTTAAAAATACATATATGATTATCTCAAGGCAGAAAAGGCTTTTGACAAAATTCAACACCCATTTATGCTAAAAACTCTCCAGAAAGTGGGCATAGAGGGAACCTACCTCAACATAATAAAAGCGAAATACAACAAACCCATGGCAAACATCATTCTCAATGGTGAAAAACTGAAAACATTTCCTCGAAGATCAGGAACAAGACAAGGGTGTCCACTCTCACCACTATTATTCAACATCATTTTGGAAGTCCTAGCCACGGCAATCAGAGAAGAAAAAGAAATAAAAGGAACGTAAATTGGAAAAGAAGTAAAACTGTCACTGTTTGCAGTTGACATGATACTATACACAGAAAATCCTAAAGATGCCACCAGACAACTACTAGAGCTAATCAACGAATTTAGTAGTCACAGGATACAAAATTAATGCACATAAATTTCTTGCATTCCTATACACTAACAATGAAAGATCAGAAAGAGAAATTAAGGAAACAACCCGATTTACCATTTCAAAAAGAAGAAGAAAATACCTAGGAATAAATCTACCTAAGGAGACAAAAGACCTATATGCAGAAAACTATAAGATGCTGATGAAAGAAATCAAAGATGACACAAACAGTTGGAGAGAAATACCATGTTCTTGGATTGGAAGAATCAATATCATGGAAATGACTATACTACCTAAAGCAATCTACATATACAATGCAATCCCTATCAAATTACCAATGGCTTTTTTCAGAGAACTAGAACAGAAAGTTTTACAATTTTTATGGAAACACAATGACCCTCAATAGCTAAAGAATCTTAAGAAAGAAAAATGCAGCTGGAGGAGTCAGGCTTCCTAATTTCAGACTATACTACAAAGCTACATTCAGCAAATCAGTATGGCTCTGGCACAAAATCAGAAACATAGACCAATGGAACAGGATAGAAAGTCCAGAGATGAACCCATGCACATATGGTCCCGTAGTCTATGACAAAGGGGCTAAAATATACAATGGAGAAAAGGCAGCCTCTTCAACCAGTGGTGCTGGGAAAACTGGACAGCTAAATGTAAAAGAATGAAATTAGAACACTCCCTAACACCATACACAGAAATAAACTCCAAATGGATTACAGACCTGAACATAAGGCCAGGCACTATCAAACTCTTAGAGGAAAACATAGGCAGAACACTTTATGACATAAATCACAGCAAGATCCTTTTTGACCCACCTCCTAAAGAAATGGAAATAAAAACAGAAGTAAGCAAATGGGACCTGATGAAACTTAAGCTTTTGCACAGCAAAGGAAACCATAAACAAGACAAAAAGACAACCCTCAGAATGGGAGAAAATATTTGCAAATGAAGCAACTGACAGTGGATTAATCTCCAAAATATATAAACAGCTCATGAAGCTCAATATCAAAAAAACAAACAACCTAATCCAAAAGTGGGCGGAAGACCTAAACAGACATTTCTCCAAAGAAGACATACAGATGGGCAACAAACACATGAAAAGATGCTCAACATCACTAATTATTAGAGAAATTCTAATCAAAACTACAGTGAGGTACCACCTCACATGGGTCAGAATGGCCATTATTTAAAAATCTACAAACAATAAATGCTGGAGAGGGTGTGGAGAAAAGGCAACCCTCTTGCACTGTTGGTGGGAATGTAAACTGATACAGCCACTATGGAGAACAGTATGGAGGTTCCTTAAAAAACTAAAAATAGAACTACCATATGACCCAGCAATCCCACTACTGGGCATATATCCTGAGAAAACCATAATTCTAAAACACACATGCACCCCAATGTTCATTGAAGCACTATTTACAATTGCCAGGACATGGAAGCAACCTAAATTCCCATCAACAGAGGAATGGATAAAGACGATGTGCTACATATATACAATGGAATATTACTCAGCCCTGAAAAGGAATGAAATTGGGTCATTTGTAGAGACGTGGTTGGACCTAGAGACTGTTATACAGAGTGAATTAAGTCAAAAGAGAAAAACAAATATCATATATTAACACATATATGTGGAATCTAGAAAAATGGTATAGATGATCTTATTTGCAAATAGAGACACAGACATAGAGAATAAAACATATGAACACCAAGCAGGGAAGGGTAGGGTGGGATGAATTGGGAGATTGGGATTGACATACATACACCATTGATACTATGTATAAAATAAATAACTAATGAGAACGTACTATACAGCACAGGGAACTCTACTCAGTGCTCTGTGGTGAACTAAATGGGAAGGAAATCCAAAAAAGAGGGGATATGTGTATAGTATAGCTGATTCAGTTTGTTGTACAGTACAAACTAACACAACATTGTAAAGCAAGTATACTCCAATAAAAATTAATTATAAAAAAGAAGTCTACAAATAACAAATGTTGGAGTGGATGTGGAGAAAATGGAACCCTAGCACACTGTTGGTGGGGTTGTAAATCGGTGCAGCCACTGTGGAAAACAGTATGGAGGTTCCTCAAAAAACTAAAACTAGAGCTACCACATGATCCAGTAATTCTTCTGCTGGGTATATGTGCAAAGAAAATGAAAACAGTAATTTGAAAAGTTACATGCATCCCAATGTTCATAGCAGCATTATTTACAATAGCCAAGATGTGGCAGCAGTCTAAGAGCCCATTAACAGATAAATGGATAAAGATGTGATATATATACATAATGGAATACTCCTCAGCCATAAAAAGAATGAAATCCTGCCATCTGCAATAACGTGGATGGACCTAGAGAGTATCACGTTTAGTGCAGTAAGTCAGAGAAAGACAAATACTGTTATCACTTATATAACAGTGGACTCTGACAAGTTACAAAAAAAAAAAACACAAAAGAAAACCTAAAAAACCCAAAACAAAAAACAAACGTATTAACAAAACAAACAGATTCACAGATACAGAGAACTAGTGATTACCAGTAGGGAGCGGGTAGGGGAAAGGGGCAAGATAGGAGCATGAAATTGAGAATCTACTACATATAAAATTGATAAGCAACAAGGATATATTGTACAGCACAGAGAAATATAGCCATTATTTTGTAATAACTTTAAATGGAGTATCATCTATAAAAATATTGAATCACTATGTTGCACACCTGAAAGTAATATTGTAAATCAACTACACTTCAGTTAAAAAGAAACTAAACATAGCAAACCCTGTAACTCAATCATTACACTCATAGATATTTAACCTACCTATTTGTTCATGTGTCTGCCCCCCAAAATCCCAAGAGTATTTATAATAGAATCACTACCAACAGTTCAATGGATCAATAATTGTGACACACTCATACACTGGAACACTATAGAGTTATGCATAATTAAATTAGTACTATACACAACGGCATGAATGAATTCATGAATATTAAGTGAAATAAACCAGGCTTGGGAGAATGTGTTTGCACACACAAAATTATATACACATAATATACATAAAATCATAAATATTTTAAAACATATATGATTTTATCTAAGTAGATTTCAAAAAACAAGAAAATAATCTATGATATAAAACTCCAGTAAACACTTTCCAAAGAAAGTATTGACTTGGTGGAAAGGGAGGTACTTAAAAGAGGAAATCTTACACGTGGTACTGGCAAGGTTGTATTTCCAGATATATGGGCTTGAAACAAGAGTACGTCATGTTATGAAAAATACTTTGAACTGAAAGCATGATTTGTGAATTTTTCCATGCATTTAATTATATTTACTGCCAGTTTTTTTTAATTCAAGGTTAAGTGACTGTATTTTCAAAAAATTTTGTTAAGTAGTATTTTCATGGAAATACAAGTTAAAATAGAGCAAATATATATTGTTTGAACCATGCATTAAATATTTATTTCATGAGGAAAATGGCTTAGGTAAATAGTCAATAAACGCATGAAATATATCACTGCTTATAAATGCCATTATCAAAGCTGCACTTGAAGTGATTAGTAATTTCTCTAATAGATGGGTGACATGAGCATAAATAAAATTATCTAAGTTACATTAAAATGTCCATAATAGGCACAGAATTTTAACTGTCAGCAACTTCATAAGAACCCTAATTAAAAGGTGTGGCATTGAAGATAATTTAAGGTAATGAAGCATATATATTCAACTATATTTAGCAGAATTTTTCCTAAGAAAATGAAGTTAATATTATAATTACTAAAATTGTGGTCTACATTAATAAACATTGTAAAATCAACCCAGCACATAAACTCTCCCAAATGAATGGGAAAGGGGAACTGTACTTTTCTTTTTTTTTTTTTTTGGCCCCAGAAGAATATATTAAGAGATATTTTACCCTATTTCCTCAATACATTACTATTCTTGAATTTTCTTGAATTATGTGTTAGTTACAACCAAATGAAACACCTGGAAGAAAATTGAAAAATTAAGTCATTAGGAAATGTGTGTAGATGTCAAATGTAGACTTACACTGTTATTGGTATATATGAGAAAAAGAGTTTTCATTATATGAATGTCACTTGTGACATTATATGAATGTGCTGTATTATAATTATGGAAATCTATACAGGAATATATTATGAACCAAGGATCCTTTTCTGACTGAATTTGGCTTATGTGTGGTGTAATATTGCAAGGGCTTTGAAGTCTGGCCAACATCTGATATCAAACCATATCTCCACATGTTGCTAAGTGGGTGATCTTAGAAATAGGTTGTTATTCTATACCTTGTGTCTCACTTTCTTCATCTGTAAATGCAAAAAAATAGTAATACCTATCCCTACTGGACGAGTGTGAGTATGAGATAACATCACACACTTAAAACACTTCACAAATGGTGTAGAATGAGAACCTCACAAATATTATCTATTGTTACTTAACATACATGGACTAAAGAACCAGGATTATTAATAAAAGCATGAAAGAAAATTTCTAACGGATATGCAAATATACTTCACAAAATCAACTGTATAAGCAAATTGTTACATTAAATATAAACTGGAAAAGCATCTTCAATAATGGAAATAGAAAAAAGACACGCAAAGAACTAGAAATCCTAAATAGAACTCTAAAGAAAAACTAAAAAAGGTTATTTGAAAACATTAAGGAAAAGAGCCATTAACACATCTTTTGAATTGAAGCATAACCTGTGTCAGTAAAGTTCAATACCCATGATCGAGACAAAAAAAAAGAGTACGGAACATTTGTCTATGTATGTCCAAGTCAGTTATAAGAAATCTGTGCAAAACTGAATTAGTACACCTAAGTTTATTTTTATGATATGAAGTGTTTGTAATTATGTGGACAAAATGATCTACTTGATTCATCTTTTTTTCTATTTTTCTACTTTCAACGATTCCCGTAATATAGCATTTCACAAAGTGTAAATACTATTACATCTTTATTTCAAAACATCATTCAAAATATTAAAAAGTCCACATATTTGTCAAATTAAAATCATGAGACGCTTTCATATTTTTCAAACTTTCTGGAAAAATTTAGGAACTGTGATCTGGCATAAAAGCTTAACTTTTCCTTTTAAAAAAGATCCTAAACATTTTTAGAAATAGCTGTCATTCTCTATTCACAAGAAAAATCTGAAGTGAAATCAAAAGCCTTTAACATCTACAAACTAGATTGGAAACTGATTCCCTGCAGGAGACTCTTCTGCTTTCATCTCTCACCACGTTGTTTGCATGGTGAAGACATTTGGCAGTCAAGTTCTCTGCACACAGTGTACTGCAGGTGCTTAATTGTCTGGTACGATCACTTGTCTGTGAAATAAGACCCTTGATGATACTACAGCTTTGACTGGTTTCCATAAGTGGAGAAATGGAACTACCATTAGGCCCCAAAGTAACTGAGAAGTATTTATCTCTTCCATAGAAAGCATAATTTGCTTCTGATTAACACCTCATAATTGGAGATCATCCCCAAGAACCTTAGGAGCATAACATTACACATTCCTAGCCACCAGTTGGCTGATATTTTCATTTCTACTCAGACTATAAGTTGATTCTGAGTTCCACTATAGCTAATGTACCTTTTGGGAAAGACATGAGATTACATATAGAATCACAGGGACCCCAGATGGAGTTAAGTCAAAGATTTTGCAAATAAATGACTGAGCAAGGTGAGTCATGTTTAGGCTGCCTCCTTGATTACATGGTTTCTGAAAAGTGTGCTCTGAGTTTTATTCTTGTTCCTCTGTAGGCAATGCTTTCCCTAATCCCAGTTGCCCTCTGGATGAGGAGTACTTGCTTTTTCTCTTCAACTGTGTGTGTGCAGATGTGTTGCCGTTTATGTGCCAAATACACACACACACACACATATATATGGACATATTCTGTGTGAGGGTACATTGTGGTACATTTTTGAAACCATTATTTAATAATAGGACATGGGCATCTCTTTCCTTCTGTTAGGTCTTTGGTATGGGGTTTTATATTCACCTAGAAAGAGTGTATTTAAAGTTTGTTTTTGGTCTGGTTACCCTCAGTGGTTGAGAAGCTACGAGTTTCTCTAGTGATACCTTTTCTTGTCTCCCTGTTTAGCTTTGGGTCTTCACTCAGTGCTGTTCTCCAGGAAACCTGTCCCTCATAGTCTCCCAGCTGAATTCCACTGTTACTTTTCTTAAGCTTGTCATCATGGGCATGTACTGGAGAAGGCAGTGCTGGTTGCTGTGACCAAAGCTCAGCCAGTCAGTATGACTGGGTCTTGGGTCTGTGGCCCTCACCAGGATTTCTGTGATGTAGTGCTTGGCCTTGCATGTATTGTGGCTCTTCCCCAGTAGAAGGGCTTCTTTTTTTCACTCCTCTGAAGCCTCTCCCTGCTGCAGCGTATTTCCACCTGTGCACTGAGGCTACACTTTTGATGTTCCTTCTCCCTATAGTCTGAGGCTTTTGTTCTGAAGGGGACATAAGGAAGATGTGTCTAATTTAGACAGTAGCCACCAATCTTCCCAGGCAGAGCCATGAGGGAGCTTTCTCAGGATTCCCCTGAATCCTTATTCTTGATGCTTACTGAGTTCCTTGAGGAAAAGAAGGTGTGAGACCTCGTATCTGTGGCCCCAGAGGCTTCACTCTCCTACCCAGCCCACACACAGTCTTTAGCTGTTCATTAAGAGTTTAATATTTTCCCCAGCTTTGCATTTGACATCCACGGACTGTTTGAATTAACGTAAACACTCAGCTCTATTTTCACCTTGCAGGTCCCTATCTCCCTTTGGATTTGGGGATAGCTATTTGCCCTGTGGCCTCAGTTCTGGAATGGGTACACAGAAGTCATTAATCTGTAGTTAATCCAGATTGTTTTTCTTTTTTGTAAAGATGGGAGTAATACTCTTTTCAGTTCTCTGCTTCTCTAAACTGAAACATGGTACTCCTAAAAGTCTAAGACAAGGATTTTGAAAATCTGTTAGTAGGTTGCTAACTCAGTTAATATCTTATTTCAGTTCTTAACTTTCAAATAAGGACACTAATAACTCAATTCAAAATTGTGTTGTAGGTGGAAAGTACTCAAGTCCACTTAAAAGACTTAAGAGTGGGGCAAGATGTCTAAATTAGGCTAAGTGGAATTAAATATAAATTAATATGAATTTATATAAATCTTTTCATGTTTACTGATCTTACTAACTTTGCAATAATTTACTTGATAAATATGGTTCCTTTGATCTTACTATAAATACCCAACTACCAGATAAGTATCACACTAGTCTTGATAGGTTATGTACATCATTTGAACAAATTTCTACATGCGTATTTTTTAAGAAATAAATATACATACATAATTTCTCAACATATAATACATAGTGAAGTATCTCATGCTTCCCCATTCTTACCTTGGCTCTCAGGGCTTTCCTCAAACTTTCAATCTTTCCATCCATCTCTGCCATGTTATTTATCACCTTTATTCTAATAATATCTATTATGTTCCAGTGCTTTTCTAATTTCTACTCACAGTCACTCCACTAATATCTCTTCACTGTCATGTCCTCAAACGTAACTTTTCTGATTTCTGAACAGGGCATAGCTATAGCATCTCTCCTATAAAATGAAAATATACTTCAAGGACATCACTTATCTAATTGGTCTATATACTGACAGTGAGAACAGTGAGTTAAACATAGTACATGAATAAATGAATGTCTGTGTGTATTGTATTACATACATACCCACACACAATTGAAATAAGCCAAATCTAAGGTTAACACATATGAATCAAAATATGTCAGGCTGAAACCAAATCCTGTTTTCCCATTGTGAACCAATATGTTTACAATCACAAGGGCTGACTTTTGCCAAGATATTCAGATTTTTAAAAATTTAAGTCATTGCGAAAAGAATGAGTCCTGTTGATAAAAACTGACACTTAGTTTTTCTAGATACAGAGAAGTAAAAGAATATGTGGGACTGTCTCCTTGGCAAATTACCACAATGGAAATATAAGGCTAGTCACTATGATACCTGTATTGGTGCTCATTCACCTGTGAGAGTAATTTCTGAGCTGCTTGACTAGAACACATCCTAAATCTTCCTCTCCATCTACAGAAGACATGCCTAAAACAGAATGGTCAATGTCAATATTAGTTTACTAAGAGGAAACACTGTGACTAATGCCTTCCTCAAAGAAAAATGTAACTGTATTAATGTCATTCAGGTTTTATTCTCTAAATGCATTCCTAATTTTGCATGCAAAGTAAAGTCGTATTCAGTGCTTATTTTCTTAGCATATGTCTCAACAATTAACATAGGGCAATTAATCTTTGAAACAATACTAAATGTTAAGAATAGATGTATCAGCTTCTATGTTTATCTAAGTAATATGTGCTATGGCAAGAAAAAAGCTATATACATTTACAATGTACTATCTGTAAAACATAAATGTATACTATATATAGTATACACTATACCCTACTGCCGACATTTTATGTGAGACTTACTGTAAATTACTCTAAAGAGAGATGAAACACATCATGCTTAACAAATTTTGTTTATAAATTATTCATACATCTTCCACATTTAGTAAATTAAATGTCTTTAGGTAAAATTTTGAGAATCTTATGCAATACTGTGTATCTCTAGGTTGACTATTATTGATGTTACATATTTTTGTTTTTATTTTCATTTTCTCTTTTATTAATCAATTCTTCCTCAATTGAAAATCCCTGAAAAAATAAATATATGTAGAGTGTGTTGTGATATATGGTTTGGGGCAGAAGTAGTGCCTTGGAAAGAAAGACCTACATCTATGCAGGGTGATTTTCTCATGTCTGTCTTTAATTCCTCTAGGCTCCTTCCCTTCATTTCTTCCCTTAACTCTGCTCAGTTCTGAGTTTTCAGCAGATGTTCATTGAAGACACATGTTTACCATATGGTTTTTAAAATTCTTTTCTAGTAATTTACTTAAAGCTCTCACCAGTCAGTTTTCGGTAAAATATGATCATATTAGTCTCATAGTTAAATTTCCTAAAAGAAACCAATGGCATTTTGTTCATTAATATGATATGTGTTATCTGACAATTAGTTTTAAAAGTTAATGTTTTTGTTTATATAAGGCAAGCAAAAGTCTGTACTTTGAAAGTTTTAAGTGCAAATCATCATGGCTTGAAGAAAAGCAATCAGATATAAGAACTTCATAGTGATATTTAATTCTTTGGATATCAGTATCTTGGGAAAGAAATTCTGGAAAGCACATATTAAAATTGTTTGGAGATTTCAAATAAATTGAAACATGTGAGATGTTGAAGTATGATTAAGCTTTGCGATTTGACCTATAATATGTTTGGAATATGTTGCTGAAACTGTTTCCTTAAATTTTTTTTTTCTATCTTTCCTTTGCAAAGATTAGATCCATGATGTTCTATCTAGGGTAGCCCTAGAAACATTTGATTTCAATGGAATTAATTTTTTAATATTTCCAGAAGGACTTGCTTTATTCATATAAATGCTTAATTAAATGGAGAAAAGATCAATCTCTCATGCTAAAGAATTCCAAATAATATGTGCAAATACTCCACCCTCAGAGAGTGGACTCATAACTCCCCAGTCCTTAAGTGCTGGCTGTGCATATAGACCTTCTATCAAATAACACACTATGGAAATGGGGAAAAAAGAGTAACTTTACAGTACAGAAACCTGACAAACACAGTCCAACCAGGTAATAAAGGTCAACATTGACATCAATAAATCATGTTGATATCAGGATTACTCTTGATATAAGATAAAAATGGTACTTTACCCCATGATCTTCCGCCCCAAAGCTCATAGCACCTAATCACGACAAACACATTACACTAACTCTAATAGAAGGGAATCCTACAATATACCTGAACAGTACTTCTCAAAATGCTTAATGTCATCAAAAACAAGGAAAATCTGAGTAACTGTCACACCCATAAGAAGCTTCGGCTACATGAGAACTAAATGTAAGGTGGTATCCTGGAACAGAAATTTGAACGCAGTGTGGACTTTAGTTGAAAATAGTGATCAATATTGATTCATTAATTATAACAAATATATCATTTATATGGTATGTTAATAGGGGAAACTGCATGCAGGGTATATGTGAATTCTCATCTTTTTAACTTATACTTTAAGTCCAAGACTGTTCCAAAAAAGATCTATTAAGAAAGTTAATGGGGCTGATCTGGTCGTTCTTGGGTATGAGTAACCTTCTCAAGCAGGAATAGAATGTCAGTTGATAAAACATAAGAGCATACTTAAAGAAAACATGGGATGAGGCTGTGAACTATCTAGTGAAAACAAAGATTACCTATCATAATATATTGGCAGGTTAAGTTTTAGAATTTTTGTCTATGGAGACTTAAGTAAGATAATATCTTTGGTTTTAACTGGAATCAGTTTGCTCTTGGACAGGAAAGGGGAAATGACTCAATCCATGTTTTAATGCAGCTCATTTTTCTTAAATGATATATATATGGATAGTTTTAATGAATTATGGGACTAAAATTTTCATTCAGCAGCTAGTGTGTCTTAGAATTCACTCTATTGGATCAATAAGACCATATGATCACACATGGATGATAATAGGATAAATTGCTGGTGGTCAACTTCAGAAAAATTCCACCACAGTTACCTGTCTACCATAATTTACAGGTATGCCAGACGCAAAATTTACCCACTTTCTTCCAAGACCTCCAAAGTATCAGCTAAATATGGTATCAGGATCTCATCATCTAAATCAGACAGAGATATGGATAAACCTCTTCAGAAACTCTGGGGCTGGAGACCTGTGAATTAAGACTAAATTATCTCCCCACTTCTCACCCACCCTACATGCAATGATGAACTGAGGACATAAATTGGATGCTCTCATTCTAAAGAAGAAAGAAAAGGAAGCTCATAGCGTCACTAGTTGCTAGCAATTCTGAAATCCAGCCAGGCTCGTGTTGCCAGTTTTCCCAAATCTGTGCACAAAGATGTTCCTTTAGTAGGGCTGTATTCTGACTTCTGATTTTGAGAACCTAATTCATTTTTCTCCAAGTCTCTTGTTTTTGTTCTCTGCCTCTTTGAATAAGACCACTGTATCATCCTTTGTTAGAAATGTCCATATTTACATATGGACAATTTATAGGGTCTATTTCCAACTGTTTATATGCAAGATGACAGTACATTCCTAACAAACTCTATTAGGGTTAAATCAAAAGTAGTGTGCAATAGCAAATCTTAGAAGCACTCTCTTCAATATCAGAAGTGAAAGAAGCATGCCAATATCACATTATTTCATAATGGACAAAAAGTGATAAATAATAAATAAGTGATTTCATTACTAAATTGATAAAAATTAAGCCTGTTGTCTGCTAAGGAAGAAAGTAACCCAATCTCCAATATCTTTATAAGGACATTCTCAGACATCTTCATTGAGGCAAGAGTCCTTTATGGGCAGACGAATACGATTGCCATTGACAATTTATATTGAGAATGTTATATTTTTCTACTACAGACCGTATATGCTACTACAGACCGTATATGCTTAGCAACCCTATTTTCTCCAAACCCTGCTGTATTACTTTGCTAGAGATGCCATAACAAAGTATTACAAACCAGGTGGCTTAAACAGAATTGTATTGTGGCACAGTTTTGGAGCTAGAAGTCCAACATGAAGGTGTTCACAGGGTTGGTTCCTTCTGAAGGCTCTGAGGGAGAATGTGTCCCATCTCTCTCTCCTGGCTTCTAAGAATTTGCTAGCAGGCTATGGTGTTCCTTAGCTTCTGCTACATCAGCTCTATCTCTGTGTTCACCTTCACATGATGTGTGTGTGTGTGTGTGTGTGTGTGTGTGTGTGTGTGTGTGTATGCGTGTGTGTGTCCACATTTTCTTTTTATCAGGGCACCAATCATATTGGATTAGGGACTACCAAACTCTAGTATGACCTCATCTTAACTAATTACATCTGTGTGACCCTATTTCCAAATAAGATCACATTCTTAGGTACCGCAGGTTAGGACTTTAACATTTAAATTTGGAGGAACTCAATTCAACTCATAATAGAAGTTATCAAAAATTACAATGTTAGTAAACCACTGAATAAAACACATCTATCTTTCTAAATAAATTCATATATAGAGTTGATGCTCATTATTCACATATTCTATATTTGCAAATTTTCCTACTCCTAAATATTTGTAATATTAAAGTCAGTATTCTCAAGCATTGGTAGTAATTCGCAGAAATACCCTTGATTAAAGTGGCAAAAAAAAAAGTACTTCTCAACACAAGTTCCCAGTTGAGATCAAACAAGGTGGTGTTCTGCCCTCCTGTTTCAGCTGTCATACTGTAAACAAGCATCCTTCTGCAGTCTAGTGTGACATTTTCACATTTTTGTGCTATTTGTTGGTGCTGAAGTGCTAATTTTCCTAAGTGCAGGAAGGCTGTGACATGCCTTATAGAGGAAGTGTGTTAAGTTTCTTTCAGGCGCAGCTTAGTGCCATTGGCCATGAGTTCAATGATAAGAAATCAACATATATGGAAAATAAAATAGAAACACACAAAACCAGGTTATGTATGACTGGTTGATGAATATGTTATAACCAGAGGCTCATAAGGACTTAACCTTGAATTTCCTCTGGAATTAATGATTTAGTAGTCACTAATTCAGTGTTTTGGTTCATTGTGACTTTATAAAATGTAACTACTGAGAATAATGAGTACAACTGTTACGTACAAAATGAATTTATGAAAAAGCCTTAATAATGAATGATCCTAAAGTTTTAGAACTAAATAACAGGATGAACAATGGTGTTATTAACTGAGATGGGAATGACTGCTGAAGAAGCATGCTGAGTAAGGTAGGTGTCAGAATTTGGGCTTTGAAAGTATAAAATAGGAGAATATAAGATTCTGCTCTCCCTCAAAGGTCATGGTTACAAGATGTTAGGATGCTAAACATTTCATTCTCTCCAGAATGTTCATGTCCTTCTGGAGGAACAGGCTCCTTGCAGCCTTAGCAGCAAGTTCTTTCCAACAGACCCTTTTGGGAAATCTAACCAATCTGTAATTAGATTAAAACACACTTGAGACTTTCCTGGAGTATGTACAGGGAAGCTAACGTAAATTCATCCTTTCCCCTACTCCCAAAACCAATATAACCTTTTCCATTTTTTTTTTTTAATCAAGAGACTGAATTTCCATACTGAGTTGTCATTTGCAGAAGCGAGAACTTGAGTCAATTCAGATTTTTGCTTTTCAGATTCAAGTGAAGCATGGTGTTCTTTCACGAGTTTTAAATACTTAATTATACATCCAAGAGAAGTATAATCTAATCAATTGGATATGAATCTAGTATATAGGGATAAAAATGTAAATTTATGTCATTAAAATTACTGCTGGTATTGAAAGCCAAGGGACTGGTTGAGTAAAATTACAGATTAAATTTAGATACATAATAGATCAGGATGAAGGACTGAGTTCTGATCATTCCAGAAAGTACAAGTTGAGTCTGGAAAAGGAAATACAAAGGACACAAACATTAATCTATCAGTAAAAGAAGAACAGCATGGCATCCCTTCAGAGAAGAAAATACTTCAAGAAGGAAGAAGTGATCCACTGTGTTTATGCTGCTGAGATATCAGTTAAGATGTTTATTTGATGTGGAGTTCACTAGGGCCTTTGGAAATTGGAATCCAAAGTGCTAGTGAAGTGTTCATCATATAGAACAGGGACCTTTAATTCAGTATAACAGAATGGAAGGCAAAGAATAAATGTTTAGATGGAGGTCAGTTAACAGGTTTTGTAACAAGATAATTAGATAATTTTCTCCTGATTATATTTATTTTATTGTGAAATAGGAAGCAAAGTCATCTGTTTAGAATGAGAAGTAGGGAGAGGGTATTGAGGATGTGGGCAGAGTGGTGAAAGTGTACTAGAGTTCTATGGCAGTAGGAAAATAAGTAGAATAAGAAATGCATCAGGCCATGCTAAAGGCCAATGTGAGATGCAACTTTCTAAACAGAAAGTAACAGAGGTGTAATAGGGAAGAACAAATCTGACTCCATATTAGATCTGTTTCTTATACTTTAACCTTTGTATTCTATTGCTTTCGCTTCTAGTTAAGAATGCTGCCTATAGCCTGAAATAGACAGGATAGCCTATTCTCAAGGCTCTGACCTTTAAGAGTATAACCTCCATTCACATAGAGATAATAAGTTGCAGAACAAAGGACAACATGTCTTGTTGGAGGTTTATGGGAACATTTTGACCTGACCTAGGTGGACGGCTGCAAGAACAAAGGATTCCTGCACCAAGAAGTTTGTAACAACCAACCACTCACCCTCCCCTTTCAATATAAAAGAAGCCTTAGTTCTGACTGGGTAAGATGGTCTAGGACATTAGCCTGCCGTATTCACAGTCTGCTGGCTCTCTGAATAAAGTTATTTTTTGCTCCAATAACATGTTTCCAGATTCATTAGCCTGTGCTATGGCAAGCAGAAGGAGTTTGGACAGGTAGTGAGGTTCCAGACTTTTCTCCAGCCACCTTCACTGTGTGGCTGAAGCCATTAAAAGGTGGAGACTGAGAATTTTTTTTTTCCAGTAAAGTAAGAAGGTAAGAGAGTGGTAAGAAGGTTGATTCCAGCAATTGTGGAATGTATATTAGGTAAAATGGGAAAGGGAGATAAAGAGCAGAGTGAAAATTGGATTGAAAAATATTATGGCTTTGTAGACTTTGGGATTAAGGATGCTAGAATAAGTAATTGTAAAGATAGAAAGTGATATTCACAGAAATGAGGCCTGAAATCAATACTGTAAGGTGATGTGGTTATTGCTACTGATAACATCTTGGGTATCACTACAGTAGTCATGGATGGGGTGGGTTAGAGGAAAAGGTCACCAGAGAGCTGAAACTCAGGCAAAGGAGTCCAGGGTTTGGGGCTGAGTGTTTTTGTATTTGCTTACTTGTGGTATTTAATTTAGATTTACATTATCAAATGTTTCTTAAGATTGTGGTTTTTCAACTAAATGTATCATTAGGGTAACAAAGCAAGAGTAAATAGTTTATAATAGTCAACTTTCCTGGGGAGTTAATTTTTGAATGACCCCTTTGGTTAATCATCATTTCTTTCAGTATAGGTATGTTTTAGTTGACATGAATTTGGGGTAATTAACTTTGTTGTTGAAAATTTTAACTGATTCAAAGTGGACATATGCTTTGTTATTGTGTGAGCATTTATGAATTTCACAATATTGCTAAGTTTCTTATTACCTGTTTAAATGTCAAACCTGGATTCTTTTTTGTAAAGCTTAAAGCAGAAAAATGTCTGAATTGTTGATGAATACTTAACATTTGTCACATCATGTGGGCAGGTGTTCTCTTGACACACAATTAATCTTAAAGGCCTTATCCTCCTCTGTCGATTAGCATATGGTCTACATTGTAACCAACACTTGATGGCCCAGATGTGTAAAGTTTATGGTTGAGGTTCCTCACACATGTCCACTAAATCTCTTGAATTCTCAAGGCTATATTTTCAAGCTGTAATTGATGCATGAATAAATAATTAATGAAGAAATTTAACTTACTAGAAAGAATTAACAAGTTTAGAAAAAACACATACTATGCTCTGTTAATATCTTCTTCTATGCACTTAAAGTTTGTTAAATTTTTAAAGATTTAGTCAATTTATTATACAAACCTCTTATTCTGATATAAGATTAGGAAATTCTATTTAGAATTTATGTTTAGTTTTGGGTAGAACAATTGAATATATGAGGATCACTGAGCTGAAAAATTCAGGAGATATAGTTTTCTTTATATTATTTTGGTAGTTACTCCTTAAATGCTAATCCAGTTTCTGAATTTAAAATGTTTCATTTAAAAATTTGTGTATGATTCAGAAATCAATAAAAGTTAAAAACTGACGGCGATACTCAACAGTACAGCTGAGAAATTTAACATCATTTTCTTAAGACTTTTAAAGTTATCTCCAATCATTCTAGCAATTTATTTTGAAGCTATTGTTTTGACAGAATTTGTTTAGAAAAATAGCATATTCCTTCAAAGTTATTGAGCTTATATACGTGCCAGGCAGCAAGCCAGGATTGGGAGATACAAAATGTTACATAAGGCATTGCTCTCCAGGAGCTTAAGTGTTGATACAATGTTAGACTTCTACGGTTCTTCTTCTATAAATCTGGGGGGACACGTTTGGGGATTTTTTTTTTAAGGCAATATTTTTTTCTGGAACTCATGGTGGTTGCTGGAATTTAGGGCATGTATTAACTTTCAGGATGAGGCTCAGAAACAGTCTAGGTGGCTTGTTCTCTCAGGAAAATGATATCCATATGGTGAGAACAGAATATTTCTTAAAAGCTTTGGCAAGAAATCCAAGACAATGGTAAGGTTCATACGATTAATAGATTCAGTGATAGCAAAGCCTAGTCAATAGCAGAATCAGAGAACTTAAGGTGGGAGATGAAAACATTTTTAAATGATATATTAAATCTTAGCTTTGGTTGATCTCAGGATACTGGAGATGGATACTGGAAGTGAGCAGTGATAGATCCAATGACAGAGACTCTCCACAGAGAGCTCAGAACACATGCTCAGCTTGTGTAACCAAGGGCAAGGTTATAGTTGAAGGACATGTTGCCTGACCAGCCTCGGTCACCCTTTTCTAAGACCTGTCTCCTCACTTGATCTGTTATATCAGATGGCCTTACTCTCTCAGCTAAAGGTCCTTATCATCCTTAGGGCAACTATCTCTAGTGGGGCAATCACAGCTCCTTTAAAAGACCGTACAAGGGCTGATTGGTCCAGGAGTTGTACCTTGTCTCAGGTGAAGACAGGAAGCTCTGGGAACCTGGGACTGAATTGAATTAGTGTATATATTTGGAGGTTTAAGCTATACTATGTAAACCTTGGGTTTCTATAGAGCAATTGGACCAAAGAAATGGAAGAAACTTTTTACAGAGAGAAGAATGAAGCAGGAATGCAGAAAAGAGCTAACACGAGATTAAAAAAAAAAAAAAAAAACACGAGATGGTTTTCCTTTCCATCCATAAGAAGCCTAAATAAAAGCAAAATGAAAAGTCTAGAAGAGCTAGCATATGCAGATATTCATAAATATTTCTTGAAATGAACAGAATTCCTAGGATTTGAGGCAACTGGAAAAATCATAAAGGTTTTTATAAAATCTATTTTATATAATTCAATCCAATTTGGGGGAGGTCATGGATAAATTATAGGAAAAATATCATTTGGCCTATTATCAATTTCATCTGATCTTCAGAGAATGTCACTTATTAAAACATAAATAAAAGGAAACTCTAATACAGAGAAGATAGAGTCCTGATGGATAATTCCATTAGCAGAGTAGAGCATCTGCCAGACTTCCTGCTAAGAGTTCACACAGGGTTAGAGGGAATAAACTTTACCTCACAAAAAGCTAAAAACAAATGAAAATAGATTTGTTTAAAGACCCTTATAATCGCAAACTTCCCCACTGACACCAGACATTGCAGAAACGATAGCCACAACATTCCCTATGAAATGCTGCATGGCGGCAGTTGATCAGGAATTGGAATTATAAGTTCCTCTGATGACATCTGATGTAGGGCAACCGGCTGCCCTAGCACTGGGTACTTTTATGTGTGTACAAAGAACAAGATTTACCTTACATTTTGGCCAAGAGGCTTACAAATGAGTATGTACTAGTCTGTCATAAAATGTGTGCTAGGGATTGAAGCGTGTCCTCCCAAAATTCATAGGTTGAAGTCTTACCCCTCAATGTGGTTATATTTGGAGATAGGACTTTTATGGAGGTAATTAAGGTTAAATGAAATCATAAGGGTATGACTGGTGTCCTTATAGGAAGAGGAAATGACATAACAGCTGTGTGTGCCTGTGTGTGTGTGTGTGTGTGTGTGTGTGTGTGTGTGTGTACACAGAGGAAATCCCAGGTAAGGACACACAGCAAGAAGGCTGCTGTTTGTCTGCAAGCCAGGAAGAAAGGTCTCGCCAAGCACCAACACTGGGCACGTTGACCTTGGGCTTCTAGTCTCCAGAATTGTGAGGAAACAAATTTCTGTTGTTAATGCCACCCAGTCAATGGTCTGAATACACCAACTAATAGACAAAGACTGTCAGTGGATCAAAAAACATGAGTCAACTATACATTGTCTATAAGAAACCTACTATAAATATAAAGCACATGTAGATTAAAAGTAAACAAATGGAGAAAAATATACCAAGCTAACACTAATTAAAAGAAAGTAGGACTAGCTGTATCAATTTCAGACAGAGCCGACTTCAAAGCAAGGAAAATTAATCAGGAATAGTGATGGATATTACAAAATGACAAAGGGGACATTTCTTCCAGAAGACATAATAGTTCTTAATGAGCACACACCTAACAGAGTATCTAACTACATGAGGCAAAAACTGATAGAACTACAGGGAGAAATAGGCGAGTCCACTATCATAGTTGGAGACCTCAACACCCCTCTCTCAAAAATAGATCCAGCAGGCAAAGAATCAGAACATATTGAACTCAACAATACTAGTCAACTGCATACAATTGTTATCCATAGACTACTTCATCCAACAAAAGAATACTTCTCAAGCTCACGCATGCAGCATTTACCAAACAGACTACATTCTGGCTCATAAAACATAAAGAAATTTAAAATGGAAATCACACAATTTATCCTTTCAGACCAACATGGAATTAAACTAGAAATCAATAATAAAGAAAACTGGAATCCCAAAATACATGAAGATTAAGCAACACAATTCTAAGTAACACATGAGTCAAAAGAGAAATTTCAAAGGAAAGTTAAATATTTTGAAGTAATTGAAAATGAAAACACAACCTATCAAAATTTGTGGGATGCAGTTAAAGCAGTGCTTAGAGGGATTTATAGCATTGAATACATATAATAGAAAAGAAGAAAGACCTACAATCAATAATCTAAGCTTTCACCCAAGAAACTAGAAGAAGAGCAAGTTTTATACAATGTAAGTAGAAGGAAATAAATAAGAATTAGAGAAGAAATCAATGAAATAGGAAACAAGAAAATAGAGAAAATTACAAAATCATTGAAACCAAACACTTGTTCTTTGAAAAGACCAATAAAATCAAAAAACCCCAGCCAGACTAACTCCAAAAAAAAGAATTACCAATATCATAAATGAAACAGAACATTGCTGTAGATCCCGTGGAAATTAAAAGGCTGCTACAGGAATGCTATAAAGAACTCTATACCTACAAACTTGATAACCTAGATGAAATGGCCAATTTCTTTAAAGACATAAAACTCCAGAACTCACATAGGAAAAAATAGGTAATCTTAATAGGCCTATATGTACCAATGAAATTGAATAATTAATAACCTTCCAAAACAGAAAATACCTGGCCCAGTTGAATCCATTGGTAAATTCTATGAAGCACTTGACAAAGTAATTTTACCAGTTCTCTACAATCTCTTTCAGATGTTAGAAGCAAAGGGATTACTTCCTAATTCATTCTGTAAGGCCAGCATTACTCTAATACCAAAACTGGAAAAAGACATTAAGAAAGTAAAACTACAGAGCAATATCTTTCATGAACACAGACGCAAAACCCTCAAATTATCAAATTGAATCCAACAATGTACAAAATAAGTATACATTATGATGTGAGATTTATCCCAGGTATGCAAGGCTGATTCAAAATTTGAAAATTAATGTAATCCATCCTATCAACAGGCTAAAAAGAAGAAAAATCACATGAGTATATCATTAGACGTAGAAAAAGCATTTGACAAAACTCTAACGTTCATACATGATAAAAACTCAGTAAACTAGGAATAGAGAAGAATGTTCTTGATGAAGAATATGTACCAAAACACAAAACAAAAAAACTACAGCTAACATTTTGGAATAGAGAAGAACATTCTTAACTTGATGAAGAATATCTACCAAAACAAACAAACAAACAAAAAACTACAGCTAACGTTTTAGTTGATGATGAGAAACTTGAAGTTTTCTCAGTAAGTTCAGACACAAGGCAAGGATGTCCTTTCTCAATACGCCTTTTTCAATACCTTAGTGAATTATTAATAAGACAAAAAAGGGGTAAAATAAAAGGTATATAGATTGGGAAGGAAAACATAAAACTGCCTTTGTTCACAGGTGACTTGACTGTCTATGTAGAAAATTTGCATGAATCAACAAACTCCTGGAACTAATAAGTGATTATAGCAAGATTGCAAGATACAAGGTTAATACATAAAAGCCAATTGCTTTCCTATATGCCAGCAATGAGCAAGTGGAATTTGAAATTAAAAACATGGTATTATTTATAATACCACCCCCCAGAATGAAATAGTTGAGTATAAATATAACAAAATATGTACAAAATCAACATGAGGAAAACTACAAAACTCTGATGAGTGAAATCAAAGAACTAAATAAAGAGATATTCCATATTCATGGATAGAAAGCCTGAATATTGTCAAGATGTCTGGTCTTCCAAAATTGATCTATAGATTCAATGCAGTCCCATTCGAAATCCCAGCAAGTTATTTTCTAGATATCAAAAAACTGATTTTAAATTGTATAAGGAAACGCAAAAGACCCAGAATAGCCAACACAATAATTAAGGGAAGGAAGACTGTTGGAGGTGACACTACCTGACTTGAAGATGATAAACAGTAATCATGACAGTGTGGTACTGGTGAAAGTACAGACTAAATAGAAAAATGGAACAGAATGGAGAGCTCAGTAATAAACTTCTATAAATTTAGTCAATTGATCTTTGATGAAGGAGCAAAAGCAAAACAATGGAGCAAGACAGTGTTCAATGAAGGTTTCTGGAACAACCAGACGACATCCATGTACCAAGAATGAAGCTAGACACAGACATTACTCCCTTCAAAAAATTAACATAAACCACAGGCCCAAATATAAAAGTCAACCATAAATCTCCTAAAATAAAAACTAGGAGACAATCTAGGTATGGCAATAACATTTTAAACACAGCATAAAAGGCAAAATTCATAAAAGAAATAATTGATAAGCTGGACTTCATTAAAAACTTCTGGGCCACAAAAGTCAACGGCAAGAGAATTAGAAGACATGACACAAACTGGGGGGAATATTTGCAAAAGACACCTCAGATAAAGAACTGTTAATCAAAATTACATTCTGGAAAAGACAAAACTATAGAGATAGTAAAAAGATTGGCGATTGCCAGGGTTTGTGAGGGCTCTGAAAAGGAGAACAGAGGATTTTTAGGGTGGTGAAACTGACCTATATGATACCAGAGTGGTGGACACAGTTCACGTTATACATTATGTCCAAACACATAGAATGTCAAACACCAAGAGTGAACCCTAGGAAAATATAGATTTGGGGTGATTACAATATGCCAATGTAGGTTCAACTGTTCTAACAAACGTTCCGCGGTGAGGGGGAATGTTGACAATGAGGGAGGCTATCTATGCATGTTTGGGGATGGGTGCATATGGGAAAACTCTATCCCTTCTTCTCAATTTTGCTATGAACCTAAAGCTGATTTCAAAACAGAAAGTCGTAAAGAAATACACTGACTTCGAGAAATGCTCCTTTTATTTCCTTTATTCTCTCTAGTTGAATGTATACATGTGACCACCCAATTCTTGACCCATAAAGGAAGGATATCTTACACCTGTATTAATTTGTTGCCTCTATTACCATTCAGAGGCAAAGGCTTTCATAGACTCATGGTTTTCTGTCCCTAAGAGGAGGAACTGTGCTAATTAAGTACATTTAAAATGGAAAAACATAATCCTATTTTGCCTCTGGCGTTGTTCAGCCTCTGTTTATTTACTGATGCTTGTTACAATTTATTAACCATGAATTATACCTGTGAGTAAATTAAACCTTCTTTCCTTTCTGCCATACCTGTACTCACCCAATTTACCAGATATTAAAGTTGCATAAATTTACAAACCTGTCAATTGGTTTTCTGAGCATACAATTAAATTATGGAACAGTTTCCTGCAGTGCTAAATCCCAGATGGATTTAACAGCTTCTGTGAATTCAGTGCTGAGGCTTATTTTCAAACCAGGAGCAAAATACCTAAATCATGTTCAGCACCGTGTACCTGTCTTCTGAATACTGTTTACAGTTATGTATATGTATTAGTTTTCCTTGATTTAAAGCAACATGCTTTTTATTCTCTTTCTCTGTCCTTTCTCCCTCTCTTACACATACCAATGACTATCAAAAGTCAACGTGGTACATCAAAAAGTGCCAGTTATAAAAATTATTAACTGTCCAACCTATATCCTTTTATCATTGTACCCTGAACTGTATCTTTTGCTCTCTTTGACTGTTTACAGATTCCTTTTTGCTATTGAAATGTTCTAAGGAATGTGTAACAATTTAATGTTTTTTAGTACATATGGTTTAAAAAAAATTGACATGTTGCTAGGTACACACAACACCCTGAATTTCCTATTTAAACTAAAGACTTTCTTAAAACTTGCAATATATATATATATACACATATATACACACACACACATATATACATATATATATACACATACATATATATATTTTTTTGTGCCTCTGCTTTCCTCCTGTAAAATGGAGGTTGTGAGCTGATTAAATGAGATGATATACGTGGAGTGCTTAGCGTAACACTTGGCACACAGTAAAGTTTGTACCTGACACCAAGGTTACAGAACTGTCAACTGGAAGAGCCATGAGTCAAACCTGGGTCTGACTCAAATCCGATGACGTTGGTAATGATAACTGATTTAACAACTCAGTGCTATTATTCTCCAACCATTTCTCTATCTCCCGAGACTGGCTATGCATTCAGGATTAAAAAAAATATTTTTACTCTGCACCCTCCATTGCTCTTAGAGACAATGTTTACAATGCAGCATCAGGTATTTATCTTACTTGGGAACAGAACATTAGGGACTTTGCCTGTGTTTCCTATCAATGATGTCCACTATGGCCCAGGTTTGCGCAATGCCGTATTCTTATTGGCAAATACAAAGGCTCTGTTGACAATTTTTATTCCTACATTGCTTATATGATTATGACTTGTGCTAAATTTCAAATCTCTCTCAAAAATATTTATGACAATATGGTATCTCTGAGAAATCCAAGTGTGTTCTGTTCCATATTGTGTGGTGACATCTCAGGGACCATTAAATTACACTAAAATTGTGAAAGTAAGTTGTAAAAAGGCTGAAGATAATAAGTCATAAATTCAGTTAAATCATAATCACTATTTTAAATTTGATATGTAGACTCTTAAAAAAGCTTAGGAAGAACTCATCCAAACAAGAAGTTGAAAAACATCTCCTATGTTCATAGCTGCAATATTCACAATAGCCAAGACATGGAAACAACCTAAATGTCCATCGACAGATGAATGGATAAAGAGGATGTGATATATATGTGCAATGAAATATTATGCAGACATAAAAAAGAATGAAATAATTCCATTTCCAGCAACATGGATGGATCTAGAGTTTATCATACTAAGCAAAGTAAGTCAGAAAGACAAATACCATATAATATCACTTACATGTGGAATCTAAGTTATGACATGAACTTATCTACAACAAAGAAACAGACTCACAGACAGAGAGAACAGACTTGTGGTTCCCAACGGGGAGAGGGGATGGGGCAGGGATGGACTGGGAGTTTGGGATTAGCAGATGCTAACTATTATACATAGAATAGCTAAACAACAAGGTCCTACTGTATAGCACAGGGAACTATATTCAATATCCTGGAATAAACCATAATGAAAAAGAATATAAAAAAGAATATATATAAATGTATAACTGAATCACTTGCTGCACAGCAGAAATTAATACAACATTGTAAGTCAACTATACTTCAATAAAAATAAAATCAGAAAAACATCTCCTGTTACATAAGCACATGGCATTTTTTTCTTTTACCAGTTCTGGGTTGAAAGTTCCTAACAGCTTCTTTATGTTGATATAAAAATATCAGTGAGAAAGACAGACTGACTTTGAAATAAAGTATATTTTAGATTTATAGCTTAATTAAGATGTTTTCTGCGAACTCTTCTTTGGCAGGAGTAGGCTATGGCAGTTTTTGACAGTAACAGCAGTGTCAGACATTCACATCACGGCCCTGAGGTCCTGAATACGTCTATACAGTCTATTGTTTGTTTTTGACTAAAAGCATAGGAGAACATAAGAACTGCTAACATTATGACGGCTTCTTTCGCTACTAGGCTTTCAACTAGTAGACACACTAGATTCTTCCCTATTAAGTTAGTGAGGGTTGTGTCTCAAAGAAGGAAAGAGCATTTTTCTTTTCTTGTTTGGATCCTAGAATAAAGATTATTAGCTAAGACTGGGAGATTTTGACAGTTACTGGAGATAGTGGTTATCTATAAGGTTTATTAATGAAAGTGAAAAATTGTAGGATAATGACAGGATTTATAGTTGATATATATTTTTAATGTTTTTGAAAAGTATTTTTTTTTTTTTTTTACTATTTATTAAAGTGAGAAATTGGGTACTTATTCTTCAGAGCAGTGTCTTTGAACACCTATTTTTTCCTTAGATTTTTTTTTTTTTTTTAGCTAGTACATCACAGTTGTTTCTATAGTATCCTTTCTGCTTAAAGTATCTACAAGTATTTTTATCATGTGTCTCCAGAATGAGGTCTTAAACTGTGAGACCATCAATTTATTCTGGGTCATAACATTTTGTTTGAGGGCATTTTCAAAATGTACACTAATGAGTTGGAGATCTGGCAGTGGGACTACTTTCCATTCTATTTCTTACTTTGATTTTGATGCTTCTATTAATAACTAATGTCATTCATAAAAGTGAGGGGAACATTGAACTTCCTTTAGGATCTCTTGCTGTATAAAGTGTTAACCTATTCCTGAAAACTCCAATGGGTTCATATTTTTTCTTTCCTCTCAGGACCAGAAAAATCTATTTTCGTAGTAAAGCCTTTGTAAATAACTCCCAAAGAGCTTGTCAACCATTCATAGCTTTTCTAAACCTTTCTAGCTTTTCATGAAATTAGCTCTTTCTTAGGCCACCCTCAGGGTCTTCCTACATTGCTTTATTTTTCCATAACTTGCCTCTCATAACATAGGAAATGATATAGATATGGAAGCTCTAGACTGTCTAATAAAATATTTAATATTATTCTAAATTCCTTTGAAATTGTCTTCCTTGCCTAAGTTCTGAATAATCTGACAATGTCTTTTAGCTCATAATGAGACTAGAGTTTAAAATTAAAATGTCTGTTCTTCAAACAGTTTAACATGAAGAAGCAACTGAACTTTGGGTTTTCTAAACTGAAAAGAAAAATGAGGCTGATCAGAAAGAAGGCAGAGGGTAATGGAAAATAGTAGGGTAAGAGCCATTAGGCTCAGGTTGTGGCTTGGAGGAAGCTAAAGTATAGTTTTAGATGTTTTGCATCTTCATGGGACTTGGCAAACAATCTTTGAAGGAAGCAATTCTGGAATCTAATTTTTTGAAAGCTTCTAATAAGCTTTTTTAAAAAAAATATATCTCCTTTCTTGTTCCAAGTTGTTTTCTAAATGAATATTTTTCCTATCAAATGTTTCCCCCAAATCGTCACGGTAATTCTAAATCATCTTTGAACTGTTGCCATGAAGAGTAATACATAAAATAAAATTCTAGAGACAATATATGGAAAAGATGGAGGTCTAGCCTAGAGGAGGCAAAGTTTCAACTGAGTTAAAACCTTCACTCCAATAATGTGATTTAATTATTTAAAAAACAAAAAACTCAGATCACCACAGATGGGCAGATGCCTAAGGGCAAATGCCAGTTTTGTCCTTTCTTAACTCTTCTGATTCACATTTATCACAATTTCTGACCTTGATGTTTCTTTCCTCCCTCCTACCCCCATCCTAGTACCCAGTCATCAGAGACTGAATATATTGAAGATGGGCAATTCCTGATTCACAGAAGTTTTGCAGAGGAAATCTGGCTCTCACAGACAAAACAAGAAAGGAATAAAGTTCTCATTAGGTTTTGAAAGATGATTCAGGTAAATTTATTCCAACAAGTTACCACTGTGATGAGGCCTTCAGAATTTATCAGCTCTCAGGCTGGCTAAAGAGATAAATTCAACAGATCTATTCTCACCATCCTCTAAGTTTTGTTATGAACTCACAACAATAAGTAAGGAGGATTGATAGCATAATGAACAAATTTACTTCATTGTCAGAGTTGGACAGACTCCTGGGTACAAGGCTAGGTCAGCACAGAGAAATTGCCTGGTTCAAGTCAAGGGTCTTGAGTCTAGAGTGGGGAGAAGGTCATGACTGGATTTCACTGGGTCCTCCAGGTTTGCTGACAGCCATGTCCACAAAATGAGCACTGGAATAATATGTTGATCAGGCAAGCCAAAATGTATAGAACCTATAGGACTCCACTCTGACATTCTTCATAGTGCCTCAGAAGGGAGAGGACACAGAATGATATTTATAGGGTTTTATGATCTGGACACAAATTGTTTTAGGCAGGTGTTTTTTTCCTTTTGTAAATACCACATTCTATTTTTTGAATTATTGAGGAAGTAAGTATTTCCTTATTTCCTACACATCTTAAGTTATGCCTCAAGCCTCATATAAATATGTATGTGTAATATTTTGACTTTGCATACCAATTTGCATATTGACCTAATTATGGGGTTGTTTTATTAATACCTGTACCTATGTAAATAAAACAGCAAAAAAATCTAAAATGGCATGAATAAACATGGATATTGTGTACTTGCATACATATAATCTCAAAGTTCTTTAAAATTCTCAAATATGATGGCTTAGTAAAGATAGTAACAACCTAGAATAGTTTTAAGGTTGAAATTATAAAGATCAAGAAGACAGCCCATTAAATATTTTTTTTTGCGGTATGTGGGCCTCTCACTGTTGCGGCCTCTCCCGTTGCAGAGCACAGGCTCCGGACGCGCAGGCTCAGTGGCCATGGCTCACGGGCCCAGCCGCTCCGCGGCATGTGGGATCCTCCCGGACCGGGGCACGAACCCGTGTCCCCTGCATCGGCAGGCGGACTCCCAACCACTGTGCCACCAGGGAAGCCCACCCTTTAAATTCTGAAACATTAAATTCAGAAGATATAACTTTGATGGTGTTGATTATAAAGCAGTGGAAATAACCAGATAACATTGTTTGCTATATAAAGTCAATTGCTCCATGTCAAACAGTGATGCACAGAACTACACAGAGTAATGCACAGAACTATGTAATATTATTCTGTAGAAAAATCATCCCTGTAGTACTTTTATACATTCAAATCTTCAGTGCAACATCAACAACTATACTATTCACCCTTATGCAGTATTTTAAACAAGGGAAGTAGATAAAACATTTTCCATATCAGAATACTTTTCATATATTTTATTGAGAATTATCTTGTTTTTCTGAACTATACATGAAACTGTTGAACCAATGAAGAGCAGGTACAAGCTTCTAATGCAGCCATTTTTTTGTGTGCGATAGTTTAGCGATAATGAGGTATCTCCTGATGGCAAATACTGAATAATACTTTAAAAATCCATTAGCCCCATTAACCTGCTACTGTATTTGGTATAATGAATGATGTTTATTTGCACGACATCTTTGCTCTTCTTGGGATCACACTCTCAAGAGACTGGGTAACCAAGCAGCCATAAGCCCAGATTCTAAGTAAATCAAAACTGTATATTTATCTACACCAAGGGAGCCTGAAAGAGAATGCTATTTCATAGAGTGAAGAATAAAAGAACAAAGGCACACAGTTTTGCATAAATGATGTAGTAAATGCACATCTCCTCTAAGATTCTGAGATAAAAGTGTGGAAGAAGGGAAAAGAGCTTTTCTAAAACATTGCTGAAGCAGGTAAACTTCATTGATCCTGGCACTCACTTGGGTGCCCCAGGAGACAAAGTGTCTGGGATCCCCAGGATACTAACATTACTGCATGAGTCTCAATACAAAGTAGGAACTAAGGACTGGAGACAGTGGAAAAAAGTACATAATATTCTGAGTAGTTTATGTGGCATGCTCAAGTGTCCCAGCTAGAGGCATGGGTTCCCTAGACATTGTCTGCCATTTCTCAATCTCTGAACTGAACAACAATCTGGTATTTCTTTATTTGGTCAACATGGACCATCTCAGAAAAAGTGAAATACCAATAAAAGGAGAGTGGGAGAGGGAAAATTGAGGCTTGTAGAGGAAATGAAAAGAGTAAGATATACATTTTTAAAACTATAAAACCTACTACACCTGTTGATTTTTCTACCAAGAAAATGAAATTATAGAGTGTAGTCACTAAAGGCAGAATAAAAAAATAGTTAACTCCCTATCCACTAATTTCCTTTCTGAGCCCCCCAAAACATGAGGTTTTATATGAATAACTTTAGCATTCTATAGAAATAGATATCCTGATTAAGTTATGTATAAAAATTATTATTCATATTGAAATAAAATGGGATCTTTTTCTAGATATGAATATATATAGCTTCATATGGATTTCACATGTAGTATTATGTGGCAATTAGATTAATAATTACAAAATATGTAGGAATAATAGTAAATATATTATAGCTATAAAGAACCATTAAAATATAAGTTTAAGAAAGTAATATTGACAATGTTTATTACAAATGTGAAGGGAAAGAATTTATGCATAGATAAAATATTCCTGATTTTATCAAGATATAATTAGACATGCATTTGCCTGGCTAATAGGTACATAAACACAACTAGGATAAAGATGAATTTTATAATCAAAATGTACAATAAATATTGACTCAAATTATATTGGTATATTTCAAGTAATAGATAATTTCATTTAGAAATCTACAGATTTTTTGGAGTTTTAGTACATTTCTGAAATATTTATAAATGTATTAATGTTTTATCAATATCAAGTTGAAAATTCTCATTGTTTCCTTCACAGTCAATTTAATTTTGTTTACATTATAGTACAATATATATGTTTAGTAGAGTCCCTAATATGAATTAATTGCTCAGTGAAGTTGGCTACTATTAACGTCTATTATTATTCACATAGTCAATGAATGTTTACATGCCCACTACAGCTTTAGGTTGCAGCAATGTGTAAACGACAAAAATTCTTATATTTATAAAGTTTATATTCTAATCAGAGGGCAAAAACATAACAGGTATGTGGCATGTTTAGAAGTGAGAAATGCTATGGAGAAAACAAAAAATGAAGATGCAATTGTAAATAGTAGTCTGGGAAGGGTCACTGGGAGATATTTCAGTAAGGTTCTGATGAGGTAAGGGAAGCCACAGGGTATATGGTAGGATTATTAGTAAAAGACATTAAAGTTTAGGAACAAGTGCTGCTCACAAACCCCTGTGAAGTACAACAGTCACATATTCTCATTTTCTCAATTACACAAATTAAAAAAACTTTAGACTAATAGAATTTAAGTCTATTACAAATAACGTGTAGGTTTTGAAATCAAGCTCAAGAATCCAATTTTTTATTTATTTTATTCTCCCAGGGCAAGGGAGTATGATAAAGATCTGAATAGAAATGCCTGGTAACTTTTTATCCCAGAACAAATCCACAAGAAATTATACAAAACACAACATTATGATAAGCATTTTAGTACCTCACTTTTGCATTTGAGAATAGGATTGGTCATTACCAGATAGTGAAGGAAGGAGCCACTAAAGAAAAAAGAGCCTAAAGGAATAAAACAAAATGGATGCCTATATGCCAGAAGGTGTTGGTCTATAGATGTTAATTATATCCAATTCATTGATGGTATTGAGTTCAACTATATCCTCACAGATTTTCTGCTTCCTGGATCTATTTCTGAGAGAGGGGTGTTGAAATCTCCAGCTCTACTAGTGGACTCATCTCTCTCTCTGCAGTTCTATCAGTTTTTGACTCATGTAGTTAGAGCTCTGTTAGGTGCAAACACATTAAGAATTGTTATGTGTTCTAGGAGAAATGTACCCTTTGGCTAATGTGATATTATTCCCGATAAATTTTCTTGCTTTGAAGTCTGTTCTGTCTGAAATTAATATAGCTAGTCCTGCTTTCTTTTGATTAGTGTTAGCATTGTATATTTTTCTCCATCCATTTACTTTTAATCTACATGTGCCTTTATATTTAAAGTGGGCTTATTGTAGACTACATAGTTGACTTGTGTTTTTTGATCCATGCTAAAAACCATTTTTATTGGTGCATTAAAAGTGATTGGTATATATACACTACCAAATGTAAAACAGATAGCTAGTGGGAAGCAGCCGCATAGCACAGGGAGATCAGCTCAGTGCTTTGTGACCACCTAGAGGGGTGGGATAGGGAGGGTAGGAGGGAGGGAGACGCAAGGGGGAAGAGATATGGGGATATATGTATATGTATAGCTGATTCACTTTGTTATAAAGCAGAAACTAACACACCATTGTAAAGCAATTATACACCAATAAAGATGTTAAAAAAAAGTGATTGGTATTAATCCAACTATATCTACTATATTCATGACTGTTTTCTACTTGTTGTCCTCATTCTTTGTATTTGCCTTTATTCTTGCTTTTGTGGTTTTGAGTATTTTATGATTCCATTCTCTATTTCTTAGCATACAAGTCATTAAAAAAAAAAAAAAGAAATGCTTTCAGCATTCACCCTTGATTTTGCAATGTACATTTACAACTAATCCAAGTCCACTTCCAAATTACAGGATACTAATTCACAGGTAGTACAAGTATCTTCTAGTAACAAATAATCCCAATTCCTTCCTCCCTTCGCTTAGATGGTTTATTTCACACATAAAAGTGTGATTAAATCTAGTCTTTTATTGAGCCTATGCCTCTGGACTGTGAGCTCTAAGTGGTTTTTGTTCCCCCCCACCCTTCCCTCCTTAGATGGGACAACATGGCTAGAGTGGGCTGGGGTTGGGTATATTCCTTTCCCCCCGATCAGTTAGACTCTGATGGTACCCCAGCAGCTTAAGGTCTGGTAAATTAGTTTCTGAGGGCAGGTCTTGCTAAGACCAGAGTGGTCTGGTATATTTCAAAATGGTTTCTTTTACCCTTCTGCTGGAAGCACAAGGGGAATTTTCTCTAATGTTAATTGTGAGAACCTGGGGGAGCTCCTGGAGGTAACTATCACTAGGGTAGGAAAACCTGAATTGGAACTGACAAATTGCTGTTGGCCAGTGTGGGCGACCCAGTTAAAAATGCCAAGTGTACCCAATCATTTGAAATACACCAGAGCACTCTGTTCTCCTCAGTAAGGCCTCTCTCAGGAGAAACTAGCCAGAATAATGCTGATACATTGTATGTAAACCACATTTTCATTACCTGTATCCATTATGATGGAATACATTGCCAGGTGATTTTAAAGTACACAATGTTTTCTAAAGTTGTTTTCAGAATATTTTAAAATTCAGACAAGACACATGTGCCAGCTCCAAACCAGAGCAACTGGTACACTAACTGTGTTCATTTATTCTGAGTAACAGAAACATCGTCTTAGTAATTGAACTCAAGCACCTCTTTTATTTACCAAAGTCAGTATTGGCTTAGATATGGACTGCTCTAGTGGCAGAAATATTTTTCACCTGGAATCGCATAGTGAAAGATTGGAACACTGATCTAATCAAAAACAATCAACTGGCTTAATTTCTATATACATATTTGTAAAAAGTGATTGATATTTCAGATTTAAAAAATAGAGGCAATGGATTTATGAAAGTTAAACGGTAATTTTATGGGGAGAGGGAAGAATAGGTAGTCTAATTCTCTGAACTTCAAGACTTTCATGTAAGTAAAAAGAAATATGAGGGTTAACATTAACAATGTTAACTCATTTAATTATAAAAGATTTTATTATCTAAATATTTTTATAATTGATGGGAATTAACTTTAAAAATACATTTTTTACCCAGGTATACCATTCAATTTTACATTTTCATAGTTTTTCAAAATATTCATCATGAGTAACTAAATAAACAAAAATATGTTTTAGATTGCTTTGTGCTTCCCTGGTTTACTGAAATGACCTTACTTTCCAAAGAAATTTAATTACCCATCCATTTGAATAGGTTAATCAGAGCACAATATTGAGTTAATCAAATAAACAGCATATAATACTATCTAAAGATGATGTGCTCAGATATAGAAACGCTAAAAAAAAGGTAATTAAAACCAAACACTTATAAGTGACTGAAAGAATAAAGAAGAACCAAATAAGCTGAGCAGAGATTCACTCAACACGGAGAAGGGCTCTGTATTTCAAATGTATTTAGTCTTACGCAGCAATGCAATGTCAGGTGAGAAAGTTTTACCCTCATTGTGTTTTTTCCACCTTGTAATATGGTTTAGTGAAATAAGCACGCAGTCTGACCTAAATCAGGACACAGTCCTCAATGATTTTTTCTTACTGTAGTCAACAATGGATGCATCTTTTACATGGATTTGTGAGGAAACCAATATTTACTTCTGCATAATCCATAATATTAAGACTTTTAAGTGCCAAAGAATATTTATAATTACCAGATATGCTGTAGAAGTCAGCTTCTGAAACTATGAGAAGCTGCTGGTTTAGTTCTGGAGTTATCCTAAACTTAAAACATCTAACAAAAAAACCTTGAGAAGTGCTATACAGATACATAAAACGAGAGAACTCATCTGTTGCTAAGATTAGTTTTTAATGCTGAATAGCGTTTTCATTTCAACTTAATAGGTAAAAATGAGTGATTTGCTTTCACTGTTATTTCCATGAGGAAAAATTATTTAAAAGAAAAGGCTAAACTGTATGAATTATGAATAATTCTCTTCTTTTAGTACAAAAAAACCTTTTCCTGGCTGACTTTGAACTTTCTCATGTTTTCAACTATCCCTTATATTAAAATGATCTTGACTTCTATATTTTCTTGATTTCCTAAGCCAAAAAGACTAAGCAAGTAAACATCTAAACAGGAACCTTAAATTCAATAGGCATAAAAAGCGAAAAATTATGACCTCTAATGAGCTTCATTATGATCCAGCGCCTTCCACTATTCTTTTGTTTTTTGGAGAATCAAACAAAGCATCAATATCTAGTAACCTACAGTAAAAATCTGAAAGTTTCTCGCTTAAAGTCTCTGCAACAACTTTGTAGCCAGGCCACTTTGTAAAAACCGGACAAACCTCCACCCAAAAGTTAGTTTGAATGTGGAGATAGATGACACACACACCCCAAGAAAGTATGAAAAGATTCATAACTTACATAAGTGAGGTCTTTGGGATGAGCAGAGCAGTAACAAACAGGCCGAAAAACAGCTTGAGGGAGCAAAGGAAAGCAGCCTGGCTTGGGGCTTTTATTGTGGTTAGAGGGCGGGCCTGGGTGAGGACTCCCATAGGAAGGCAGGTGATTGGATAGTTTGAATCATGTGCTAAAGGGGGAACACCTGGGCTTCCTTATCATCGTGCCCACGTGAGAGCAGAGGCAGAAGAAGAGTCAGGTGTGAGGCTTAAAAGCTGTTTGCAGTCAAACATCAAAATATGACAAACACTATTCACACAATCACCAACGTGGTCTTCCAATGTCACCACCCAAATTTTTCTTAGCTTTTCTTCACTCTCCACTCCTACTACCCCTCTTTTAGTTTTAAGAAGTTATCTTTGTCTGAATCTCTGTGATAGATTGCTGACTCATCATATTGCTGTAATCTTGTCTTCAAATTATGTCCTTCATACATATGGTTTCTAGAACACAGAAAAAATTACACTAATCTTTCCACAGCATCCTCTGCTCCCAAAATCTTTTGTGCTTAAATAAAACTAAAGTATATCTTTATTATGACACATGCAATATATTGATCTTTTTATCTATTTTTTCATCTACCCATCAATCCATCTCCCTCAATAAGCTCTTTAAATAGGAGTAACATCTACTAATTATTTATCATGTTAATCGCCTCTGTGTCTGGCACATGGAATGGCAATAACAACTGCTGAAAATTTAAACTTTGGAGGGTCAGGACTGAAGATCCCAACCATCATTGGAGGCTCCCTGTCCATGGAATTAGTTTTCTGAGGTACAATCTCACATGCTATTTAGAATTAGATCAAATGATTAGAATTATTTCAATTAATAAAATTAGTTAAGAATTAGATCAAATCTCAAGTAATTCAAAACAGATCTTTTCAGTCTTCATATAATTTAGAAAATGTATTTCTACCTAATGATGAGCAGGTGATAAAGTTAAACTAGTTCAATTCCTCCTGCGTGTGTTTGGTAGGCTTTTCCCACTGCATACTCTTAGGAAAGGGCCTAACCTTAAAAGCAAAAAGGCACTGTCTACTTTGAATAAAATTCCATTTGCATAAAAACTCATTAATGGCCAAGATACCATATTCTAAGATTTCAGTAAATAATAGCATATGAATAAAAAATTTTAAAGTTTTCAACACAATAGTTTGAAATGGAAATTTGGGGCCGAAAAGTTATGTATATTCTGTTCTTTCCAGCATGTAATGCATTTGAACCTTTTCTTCAGCTGCATATACAGTACTGGACTTCAAAAATAACTAAACAAAAATGAATATAACTTCATTATTAATTATTTTCTATTATGTTAAAGGACACAGACTAAATATTGCCGAGTATATGGAGTGTTTTTGTTTTTTTCAGTCTTCACACACTCAGGTGGTAATAGTTAGTGTATTCTCAACTTATTTAACAAAAGAATTCACATCACTGATATTTGGGAGATATTTCATACCTAGAGAAAATAATGCGTCTTTAGCAAGACATAATTTTGCTCCCCAATTTGATCCTAGATATTCTCCAAAATTGACAAAGCTCTACAGAATGAAGATTAGGAATCAAATATCTCTGCCTGCATTTGTGAGTAATCAATGTATAATGTAAAAGAGATAAGATCATCCAGTGATTTGAATGAAAACTGAAATAACTGTAGCTTTATTTATAAATTTTTATTTATATTTTATTAATAATAAACCCTGAGTCCTTATGCAATACAATGCATTCAAAATATTAAACATCTTTAAATAATCATTTATATAGATGCAGTTTACACAATGAGAAATAAAATATAATTCAAACACAGCACAATAGTCTTCATATGTGTACCTAAGAACGTTCCATAAATTTGGACAGTAAATTTAAATCTTCATGTTTATATGTGTAGGAATGGTTTTTGTGTGCATACCTCTCCCTACTTAAGATAACTTTCAGAGTTCTAAAATAATATAACAGAAATAAATAGTATCATTGGCTTTCCAAAAAAATTCTGAATTTGCCATATGTACAAATTCTAATTCATAAAAACTATTTAAATAATTATTATCAAGATGTACTGATCTTGATTTCATAGTTAAGCTAATTAGACTAGTAACATGATTAATAGTCGTTTCTTCAAAGGCATTTTTAAAAAATGGTGTCCACTTCGTAATGGTGGATCCACACAGAGAACAGTTTTAAGATCATGGCACACATGCTTTGATACTTCCTTCATTTTTCATAATTCAGGGAGAGGTGTATATTAGTTTGATCTGAGGCAGAGAAGTGAAGTAAGATTCGAAATTTTGAGGTAACAGACACTTACCTTAACAAGACTGGCGATCATCATTGCTTCCTCTGTCCCTTCAGAGGGACATCATCAATATTCACAACAGTGGACCTATCCAAAGATTGCCAGCTACTTCCCTGAAAGGGAGATGACATCTATGAAGATGCTCTTTTCCAACCAAAACTCAAGTCGTTGACAAAAAGAGACTCACTGAATTCCATTATAAAGCCCCATGTGTGTGATAGTAGCAAACAAGATAACTTTAGAGATGGGAGAGAGGGTTTTCTGGGGTCTTTACTTTGGGAAATACTATTTATTGATTAGTTCATGATTGGATAATGATTCATCTAAGAAAAACTATTCAGGTAAGGTAACTATCATCAAGCATAGAAGATTTGGTCACAAGGAGCAACAGAGAATGAGAGTAAACAGCTATCTGCTACAGCAAGATCCCTGTAAGTGGAAAAAGGGAAAGCTTTCAACCGTAAGCTCTGTTAAGGTCTTGTCATTGGTTTTGTGGAATCCAGTGACATCCACAAGTGTTCTACATGTAGTTATTTAAAATATCTTGGTCCCAAGGATCCAAATTTACATATACTCAGATGTTCTCATAAACACTGAAATATATATTTATGTAATTTAGCCTTTAATTTTTGGAAGCTCCCCCTTTCCTGAAGCCATTTTAATTGATACTGAAATCTAATTGATTTCAAAACCAAAGTTTTGACTTGGAAAAAAAGATGAACTCTGGCTGTCCACTTGCAGAAGTGGCGGACTCTCAGGAGATATACTGCTCTTGGTGAGTAGGAAAACCCTTTCCTTCTCCTTGATCTGGGTGTGGACATTGAAGAGGGTGGAAGGAAAAAACGTCTCTGGTGGGAAGGTCGTCTGAGAACACAACAATTGAACAGAGTGGAGACTGCTTCTTGTTAAGTGTCTCAATATCCGCACTATTGAAAAGACTTTGGATTGACCTACAAGGGGTTTCCTTCATCTCAATAAGCTGAGCGCCAAATTCTGTAACTAATACAGAGATTGTATCTGCAAAATCCACCGCCATTTTATCATCCACATAGGCATCATGTAAAGCTTAGCTAAGCAATTTATATTTGATTTTGCCTGCCGAACTGTCCAGAAGGTTTAGAAATATTCCATTAAGTGCCTCTGAAAACTTTTATGTACAATGTCTTTTGTCAGTACATTTACATTTTGAATTCACTAGAGCAACAAACTTGTGGTCAGTTTGCAAATAAGGTTCCAGAATCTAATTTATTGTCTTAGAAATGTGAATATATACATTTATGTTTCTTTTATATCAAGATATTCTTGTGGCTGTGAAAAATTAAGCACTTCCTGAGACAAAATGAACTCTGGTTACAGACCACAAGGTTGGTATATATGCCTAATAAAATATTTATTAGAGTCATTGTCTATAATATTGCATTTATGTTTGGGGGGGAAGCATGATTTTGTGTGAAATGTTTTTGAAATATTTTTACCTCCCAGAAATAGTTAAAATAAGATGAGATATCCTGTTATACTATAATTTAAAATCCCTTTCAAGTTTTAGCGACTTAAAAATTAAGGGAAGTTTCTAACAAGGAAGTAATTTGATGCTTCTTAAAGGAAAAGACACTAGAATCTTGTATGTTCATATTAGTGAATCTCTATGTTATCAAGTATTTCTAGATCACCTACTGTGTTGGCCATGAGAATACATCTCTCCTATCTTCAACTGCATGGAGCATAATGACCTGATAGCCCCAGCCGCTGAGCTCTGCAAGACGTCATCGCGTTTGTTTGGGGGCCACACTTCCCACAGGCTGCTTCCAGCCAGTGACTATACACGGCGGGGATACTCACATTCCTGGGAGACTCAGGGATCTTCTGGTGATGATTTTGGTTTAAGGGCTCCCTGAGGATTCCCCAAAGCTTTGCTGACCTTTTCTTAGTACTGCACCAAGGGTTCTTCCAACAAACTCTTTCCTTCTTTCCCTCTCCTTCACTCAGGATCAGAGCTGCACGGAGGTTGGATGGCTCTCTCAACCTTTCTTATCCCCCTTCCCCAATTCTCACTGGTTCTTCCCCTAATGAATTTCCTGAACAGTTTAATCCCATTTTGATTTCTGCTTATCTAATGACCCAGATTAACGTACTTAATGCCATGCAATTTGATAAGTGCTATGAAATGTGAAACTTTTAAACCAGGGTCATTTGACCCATCTCTGCCTCCTCAAACCTTTCTTCGGTACCCTCACTTGTAAATGGTGGGATTTGATTAAATCATTTCCAGGAAACGTTTGGCTCTAAAATTCTCTTGAGTTTCACCTATAGAATTATTAGTGAAGAATACTGTGCTGAATTAAAGATGGCCACAAATTCTTTGTCATTTCCCTAGTTAAGAAGTCCGGAAATCAAAGCTGGCCCTATATCTGTTTAAACCATAAGAGGTGGAGGAAGTGACACTGCCACTTCCTGGCTAAACCTTAAGAAGGGTGCGCAGCTTCCATGTTCCATATAAGCAGTTTAGCTGTCTTGCTGCAGAGAACACTCGGAGGTCTCCTGTGGGGAGGAGAGGCCCTAAGATTACATGGAGAGGGGGAGCAGCCCAGCAATCCCACTGACCCAGCCCCAGGCCCACCTGACTGCCCAAGTGAGATCAGGAAGAGAACTACCCAGTGGATCCCAATTAATCAACAGAACCATGAGAGATATTCAGATGATGTTGCCCAAGCCCCTAAGTTTTAGAATTGTTTGTTATGCAGCAATAGGTAACTGAGACAAATGTAATGTCTCAATATCTCAATGAATATAATTATATTAGTTACCTTTAAATGATATATTTCAGTTGACTTATTGAACAAATATTTAATGTATATATTAAATGTATTTAATACATGTTTCCATGGACATATACATATATACACGTGTGTGTGTATGTGTGTACATATGTACACAATGTATATGTATAGGTATATGTGTATGAATATATGTACGTGTACGTGTGTGTGTGTGTGTGTGTGCATGTAGCCATTTAATTCTATAAAGCATTTTCAGTTACAAAGCAAAGGTGATGATGGGAGAGATAAACAGCTGTCATGGGATAAGAGAAGAAAGAGAACACTGTAACCAGGGCAGTTAGTGTGATGTTCCAGGAAGAGGGAGGATTTAGACAGAGCCTTGAAGGAGGATAGGATTTAGATATGGAAACAGAGAATGTGGGGAAGGGATGGAATGGATATGAGGGACACTGCTATGTCATAGCTCTGTATCTACCCAGCTACGTGTAATTTAAGCAAATACAAATAACCTGAGGTAAGGGAAGATCTAACTGAACCTGAAGTTTCTTCCTATGAATGATAGTTAATGGTATTGCACTTTTAATATATAACTTACTAGAGTAAAATCATAGGTTATAACTGCAGGGTATATCTCACATCTTTCTATGCCTGTATTACAATTATAGCTTTTTAATGTCTTTGTGAAGTGTTTTTCACTAAATATAAAATGTATTGCAACACTTTACATTTCAGATGCCAGCATTTCACAGTTTGTTTCTTAATGTCAGAAGTGAAAGGCATGTCACTGGTGGATTACCTGTGATTATGCAGAGATGTATTTGCTCTCAACATTTGCAAATGATATCAGGAAACCACTGAGGGCATTTTTTCCTTTTAGAAGATGTAAAATACTGAATCATATATTTTTTTAGTTAACACTCCATGTCTACTTCTGAAGTCAAAGGTAATGCAGTGGTACACTGAAGTTCAAGAGAAATGATTGTCAATATAAAGTTGATGTCAATTATTTCAATAAAGAGGAGAGAGAGAGAGAGAGAGAGAGACAAACAATTCCCATCATTTCCCAAATCCACATTCAGTGACATTACATTGGTAGACTGGCATACCAAGGTGGGAATATTTACACAATAGAGATTGGTGAATGTTTCAAACTGGGTTTTTATTTTTGTTTTTTTCCCTGTTTTCTTGAGAGTAGCTGGTTAAACATATACCAGTATAACTGAAGGTAAGATTTGGTCCAATGTATTTAAATAGATACATTAAGATTTGCCTAAAATCAAGACTTTCTACAATTATTTTATTTAACTGTACTTTGCCGTGGCCCTGTTTAGTCTTTGATGTAGACTCCCCCAAAATACTGTCCCTACTGAGACCTGGTCGTGTGACAGCTACTCCTCATTTCTTCTCTGTCTTCTTAGCTCGGAAAACTTCAACACAGACTGATCAACTGCTGTCACTTCTTCTGTAGGCGATGGCGCTGTAGCAGCAGTTAGAGACAAAGGTCTTGGCCCCTCAAGCGCCCTTCACTCTCATTAAGAGAGCAGGTACATGTGAAAAATTATGCTCTTCCAGACAACTCCTCTGTGAATCCTTCTCTGACCTTCCAAACTTGGTAAGATCCAGTCATAACATGTGGTCATTTCATATTTCCTTTGTATCTTTCCCACAATTATCATATTGTACTTGCTAACTGAATCCCTTACCCTGTCTTATAGGGCAATTTGCCCCCCTCCTCAACTTGTCTCAAGATGACTATGATTATTTGATGCACCCTCTACTAAGTTCCAGGCAAAGGGGTCCTTTTTCAGTTCTCCAAATAAGCCCATCTTTTCTGCCTCAGGGTGTTATTACAGCTACTTCCTTTGTCTAGACATGTTCTCCTACACTTTGTTTGGCTTCACCTTTTCAATCCTCTGGCTTTAAGTTTAAATGTTCCTGCCTCAGAGAATATTCCCTGATTGCCCAGATCAGTCACTTTCCCCTGCTACATACTCTCCCATCAAGCATTACTTTCCCTCTGTAGCATGTACTTCAGCTACTGAGTTAACTGTGTAGTTGTGTGATTATCTGTGTACTGTGGAAAGCTTCTATAAACCAACAAGGACCTGTTGTATAGCACAGGGAACTCTGCTCAATACTCTGTAATAACCTAAATGGGAAAAGAATTTGAAAAAGACTAGATACATATATATGTACAACTGAATCACTTTGCTATAGACCTGAAACTAATGCAACATTGTTAATCAACTATACTCCAATATAAAATAAAAATTAAAAAAAAGAAGTCACGTTTACCTCTCTATGCTCTTAAATAGTAAATAACAGTGTGTCAGGACATGCTATAACAGTTTTACAAGACAGCAGCACAGTGAACATCTGTTGCATAAGTGAATAAAGAGCCATCACTAAAATCCACAAATAGGAGTTCAGCCACTAGGGCAGTCTTTAAGTCGAACCACTTTCAATGAACGGACACTTCCAACAAATCCCATGCACTTCAAACTTGGGTGGCAATATCAACACTGTGAATGGTAGTGACTACTAGAACCATGTATCAGGCCTGTTCAGATGTAGGATGTGCCTTTCACTGAATCTCACTTGAGTATCTAAATTTTCTATTTTGGAATTTCCAGAATTTTGTATATACATCTACTTACTGTATATCTATATCTATATCCATATATAGTCAATATATTATATTTAAATATATAGTTAGTATATATATTTACTTGCTTATTAAATATATACACATGCTTTTTTCTTCTCCATCCTCAGAACTTGACCAAGGAAAAATTTTCTGCTGTTTTAAAAAATGCTGTTTAAGAAAACCTAGAGGTACTAATTATTTTCTGGAATCACAAGCCAAATCACATAATCAGAGATAAAACCAAATTTATGTAACACAAAGCACACTCTGCAAAGTTTTGCAAAGTATTGATTGCAAGGTTCTGTAACATCAGCAAGGGGGCACACTTATTTGTCAATGTAATCTATCTTTTTGGTTCCTCCAATGCCTGAAACTATGCCTGGCATAGTTTATGAAAAAAAAAATCCTAAGTAAAACGAAATCATTGTGGAGTTAGTTGCATAAACAATATGAAAGAAAAAAATGTCATCTGGAATATGTTTATTAATAACTAAAGGACATCAGGTGCTTTCCAATAATTAAAATCTATTAATTAGTTCTTGACAAATACCTATCTTTCACAAAACTAAAACTATAGGAATGTAAAAATGTTTATTTGGAGGTCTCAAAATACTTTACATAAAACTGCTGAAAGTAATTTAGTAATATTATACTCCAGTACAGAACATGTTTTGCTTGGAGAAGAAATGTGTGAAATTGTGTTGTTTATTAACTCTGCTGTGGTAGGCAAGTCAGAAGCAAGTTTGCCTGCAGTATATCCAAGAAAATTCCCACCTCTAGAAATTTTTAAGACAGAGGATAAGAAAAATGTACTTTGAGACATTATCTAGGCTTGACACATTAAATGGAATATGCGTTCCCATTTCAATGCACCCTACTTTTTATTTATTTGCATTTATAATTGTATTTGTTTTTATGTGCATTTATTTTGTATTGATTTGTATATAGAAACTAGGAAGAAATGAAAACTTTTCATACTATCTACCCATCTAGTAAAGGAAAAGTTAACAATTACCAATTGATTGCAATCTTACACAGTTTTAAGGGGGAGATCCTCTTACTACAAAGACAGGATTTAAAAATCAGAGTAAGAAGAAGCAGTTCCTTTTTTATAAAACCTACTTAAAAGTTTTTATTGCACCTAATAGAACAGAATTAGATGCCATCTCAACCCTGAATGTCTTTGACTGACTAACTTTAAGAGAAAATAGAGTTCAGTTTTCTAAGACTGAGGCATTATTAGTGTACGGTGCACACAAATAGTTACACTTACTGAATGAAGGCAAAAGAGCTCAAGAAAGTTTTAAGAAACAGGATACGCGAACCAAGCATTGCAGTATCCACTCCCATCAGCTTAGGAAAAAGGCTTCACAGGGGTAGCAGCACCAGCCCTGACAGGTACATTCCTGTTATTTGACACCTTACTAATATTAGCCATCAAAAGGCTGTCAACCTGCTGAAGGTCCCCTAAGGAGAAGTGTCACATGCAAAAACCATTCCCAAAGGACCCATTGGGTACAACTATATGAAGACAGAAGTGGAAAATAACAGCACTCCCAAACGCAGCAGCCAAGTTGTAATGTGCCTTTAAGAACAGTTTAAATGTCAGCGTTCAGAGTAGCGAAACATCAACAGGCTAACAGGCAGGCACACGTAAACAACCACAGCAAGCAAAAACTTTCAGGATTATATTTGGAACCCAATCGTCACCAAAAGACTCCCGGGATTTTTGTTGCTTAAATAAACTTGTTTAAAACAGGAAAGGAAAAGCTGGTTAAATGAGTGTCAGTTTCAGGACTCCTTTTCGAACCGCGAGAAACTTGCCCTGACCGTGCGCGCCGCCTCTGGAGTCAACATTCCAAGTCGCCGAGGACCGCCCGGTCCCTGGTGGTTCCCTCGGGCTGCGGGCGTCCGGGGATCCTCCTTCCCGGGTCCTCGGCCTCCGCGCCTCCTCGCGGCGGCCCCGCCCTCCCGGAGGCGCTCGAGGGCTACGTGGTGCCGGGAGCCGGGCGTGGACGGCCCCTCCCCTCGTGCGCCCGGGTCCCAGCGGCCGCGGCCGGTGGGCGCCTCGCGGATCCGGGAGCGCGGGCGGAGCCGGGGACTCGCGCGCTCGCTCCGACGCGCCCCGCGGCCCCCGCTCGGCCAGCCGCGCCGCTCCCCGCCCGCGCGCGCCTGCCCGGGGAAGCGGGCTGGAGGCACTTCCGTCTGCTGAGAGTCCCTGAAGCGGCGCCGAGAGGGCAGCTGTTCAAAGCTCCCCAAAGTTAGGGCGCAGTCACACACAGGATCGTTTACTCTACACTCCTAGGACCGTGGGTGGGAAGAGACCCATTATTCACTACATAAAAGAAACTCATTAGCGAAGTAGGATGACTGTCACTTAACCTGACAGTGAATTAGAGCAGGTCACCTTTCTCCGATGGCTTTTGGTGCCGTCAGCATGAGTCCTTAGGGTCGCAGGTTCCTGACAATACAAACCACAGACTGAGAGCTCCCCCAAAGAAGAGGCTGAGCCGCTGCTTCTAAGTCCTCAGAATCCAGCAGTGTGCCTGAGCATGGAAGACACACGACAGCAGATGGGCTTGTTGAAGGAGTGGAATGAAATTATACAAGGAGGGAAGCTGAGCGTCTCCCTCTATTAGACAACTTTTTAAATGATCATTTGTCCTGGGCTCTAGCAGGCAAGGGCAGGCTAGAATTGACATAATTTGTTGTTTTGTTCGCCAACATCAGTGTTTGATTAGGGGGCTTAGTCATCACCCCCCTCCACCTCATTTTGGTTCCAGTAACACAAAGCACAGAAGGGCCAATCATCCTTCCCTCCTTCCATTCACTTTAGATGATCCAAACTCCTGCCCTGACAGCAGGTGACCTGATGTAGACTTGCCATTGATGTCATTATATCTGCCTAATGATAGGTGTCTTTCAGAGATAAGACTGTGGCATGTCATGTCCTCCAGAGACAGAAAGATAGCCATCCTTATCAACAGTTTTCATTCATTTAGAATGCACAAGAGTATACATTCACACTCTACATTTATGTTAACTCTCCCACTTTTTAAAAACGATCCTGTCACCTGTTACAGTAGAATCTGAGAAAGTCCAATCCAGCTGGACATCCAGCAAAATGTCACAGTGGTCCATATAATAAACAAACTGGATGTGGAAGAAGCAACTAGTGTCTTGGAGGCCTTGGTAAAACACACAGACTCTAAAAGGCAGTACATAAATCTTACAAAGATACATATCAGAAAACTTTAGGGGACCCTATGGTCTGGGAGGTGCTAGTATATCCCTTCCAAAGTAAAGGATGAATTAATCCATCTCACACCTTCCAGAGCTAATAAGGAAGTTCAGTGCCTGGTATGCTTTTCTGAATCCTGAAGGCAGCATTTTCCATGCTTGGGAATACTGCTTTGACCCATATACCAGTTAACATTAAAGGCCACTAGCTGTGTGGAGAAAAGAGTAAGAAAAGAGTCTGAAGTGGGTCTGGGCAGCAGTGCAGGCAGGCTTGCTGTTTAATCACGGCAAATCCTGTGGAATTAGAGGTATCAGTTGTGGGAAGAGATGCCAGGAGTTATGTAAACCCCAGGCTGTGGGTATTAATGTCAAAGTTTATTTTTAAGAACAAAAATTATTGATTCTTTTTCGTCATGTGAAAATCATTTGTCTTATTTTTTCCATAAAATAGCAACGATTTTATTAATATTTTAAGGTGCTGATAAAAATTATGGCAATGCAAATTTCCACTTTCTTAACTTAAGCTACTTAAAGTTTGAAAATTTGCTAAATCATACTTTGAGAGGTATCTTATTAAACTTCGTAGAAAATCTAAATGCCACCCTGTGTGCACAAGTTCATTCACCCCTCAGCTTCTGCAGGGACTGTTCCCTGGTTTAAAACAGAAGTCTGGGGCTTCCCTGGCAGCGCAATGGTTGGGAGTCCGCCTGCCGATGCAGGGAACACGGGTTCGTGCCCTGGTCCGGGAGGATCCCACATGTTGCGGAGCGGCTGGGCCCGTGAGCCATGGCTGCTGGGCCTGCACGTCCGGAGCCTGTGCTTCGCAACGGGAGAGGCCACAACAGTGAGAGGCCCACTTACCACACAAAAAAATAATAATAATAATTTAAAAAAAAAAAGAACTCTGGGATCACCATTCTTCTCTTTCTAGTCATAGCATATTCTGTCTATACTAGTGATTCTCAAACTTTGCACCCTATTAGAATCACCTAAGAAGATTTTAAACAGCCTGCTGTTGAGGCCACACTCCACACCAATTTAATCAAAATCTCTCTGGTGGAATTTATAGACATCAGTAGTTTTTTGTAAACTCTGCTGGTGATTCCAGATAGAAGCCAAGTTTGATAACCATGGTATACACTTTTCAAAGGGCATTACAGGCTTCCCTGGTGGCGCAGTGGTTGAGAGTCCGCCTGCCGATGCAGGGGATACGGGTTCGTGCTCCGGTCTGGGAAGATCCCACATGCCGCGGAGCGGCTGGGCCCGTGAGCCATGGCCACTAAGCCTGCGCGTCTGGAGCCTGTGCTCCGCAACGGCAGAGGCCACAACAGTGAGAGGCCCGCGTACCGCAAAAAAAAAACCAACAAAGGGCATTACACACTTGCTACTTCCTTACGTTCTTGACATCCCAACAAAATGAATTTCTATGAGTAAATGGGCTTTCCTGTCCTATCATTCATATCATTCATTTACTGATCTGCATATGTAGAGATTTATTATGTGTTTTGTTAGACAGTTGATGAAAATAGGCTTTTTAACATCTTAAACTTTATTAATAAATAGCAATATTTTTCTTATTAAAATATGAGGAAGAGTTTTCAAAGTAAAATTTATGAATTTATTTTATACATAGGGAAAAGACTTAACAAGAATATATAAAAGAAAAATGTAAACATAAGTTTCAGAATTCTATAAAATATCTGATATACATTTTTTTAAAGAGGTATGGCTGATTGTCATTATCTTTTTTTTTTTTTTTTTTTTTTTTTGGGGTACGCGGGCCTCTCACTGTTGTGGCCTCTCCCGTTGCAGAGCACAGGCTCCGGACGCGCAGGCTCAGCGGCCATGGCTCACGGGCCCAGCCGCCCCGCGGCATGTGGGATCCTCCCGGACCGGAGCACAAACCCGTGTTCCCTGCATCGGCAGGCGGACTCTCAACCACTGCGCCACCAGGGAAGCCCTGTCATTATCTTTAATATGAATTGTTCTGAATTGAAGCAATCCTGTCTGTATAATTGTACTATATACCTTCAGGAAATATAAAAAGTGAATGAAAATACATGAGTATTACAGAGTGGAACAAGAAAAAATACAACATTTTATGAAGGTTGCATTTCTATAAATTAGCACTCTCTAATTCAAGATGAAAATAATTATTCATACTCAAAGGCTGTCATGTTTAAGAGGCACTTCATAAATGTTAAAAAAAATAACAGCAGTGTTCTTTTGGGGGAAAGTTTCATAAGATGTATACCTATTACGTGATACTGTAAGACTATAAAAACAAGGATCCAGAATGCACATATTTAGGGGATCTAATGAAATAGTTGCAAAATATTTTTGATAACTTATTAATAAAATTTTATTTGTAACCTCATTAATCAATTTTCTAATCAGCAAACTAAAAAACAAGATCAATGGGGTGACATTATAATTTACAAAATATTTAACGATTGTCATCTCATTGAACACTGAGATTGTTTTATGCCTTATTAAACATCTTGCTCATGATGTAGTCACGGCTTAGGAGATGTACTAACTTATTCAACCTGTAAGTCAGTGACAGAGAGAAGCCTCAACTCCACTCTTTCATCTCAGAGTCGTCATTCTTTTTTTGATTAAAAACCCCATAATACTTGGGGACTACTTTTACTGTGGTGGTAAGGTATTATAATAATACCATCCCATATATTTAAAAAATAAAAATTTACTCTGACCATTTAAATCTCTGAAAACAGATTATTGTTTTCAAACAACACAACAGGGCTTTTGTAATACCTCAATTGTTTTCTTTCTCTGAAGAAAAAAGTATAAATAGAATATTATCTGTAATTGGTACAATTTTAGATATAATTTCTTTTCTGCTTAAGAGAGATAGTGGGCTGACTTATCTGCTTACTTGTGGTAAAATAGAACGCTGGTGAAATAGAAAATTTCTATTATTGTTTTTTTCTTTCATAGGCAGGTCATTTAGTACTTTTGGTATAGAAACTCTAGAACCCATTTGAATGAATTTTATACTCTGAGGTTTTATATAAGGTCAAATATTTCAATGATTTGCCATTTCAAGAATAATTCCACATGTCAGAATTAAGGAGAATCAATGATTTTTTTTTAGTAATGTTTATTTAATGATAGCAAATCAATTGCTGCCACAAATGTCTTGCCAGAAATTTTCCCTGAAAATCTCTGTAAATTCATGACCCGAAGGTCATATCTGTTTCCCCAGCTATACCTTTGACTAGAATGCTCATATCAGATCTTAGTCAGCCTCCTCTGTAGCCGCAACTACAATCATATGGAAAAAGCCAAAGTAACTACTGTGTAGCTAAATAGCTGGGTCTGAGTACTCTTCGGGAGAATGGATGACATCTCTAGTTAATAATATCAAGAATCTGTGATCAAGAATTCACTGCATACTCTGAGTCAATTTATAATTAATTTACCGTATATCATTTATCATATATACTCTAGGAGCTTGTGGTAAAGCAGGAAAAGTATGGAACTTGGGAGTGAGGGGCCCCCTTCCATGTCCCTGATTCTCCAATGTGCTTCCTGGATAAGAGTCAGTTGGAATTCTCATTAGAAAGCATATTTTGGATTCCAGCACAAAACCATACTTTAGAATATCTGATAGAGATATGGGGATCTATATTTTTATGAACTACTCAAGATAAATCCTGAGAACCTCTGTTATTCCCACGTCTATCTAAGTTTTTCTTATCTATAAAACAGAGTTTCTCAAACTCAGTACTGTTGATATTTTGGCCCCGATTATTCATTGTCTGGAGGCGGTACTGCACATTGAAGATGTATGACAGCATCCCTGACTTCTACCAACTAGATGCCAGTAGAACCATCCCCCAGGTGGGAAAACCAACAATGTCTCCAGACATCACCAAAGCCTCTGGGTGACAAAGTACCCCAGATGGAACCTGATTTTTTTTTTAAACTTAGAAATTATTGTAAAACAAAAAACACTACGACCCAAGCAAAGTGATGTCAGCCTGTTTGTGACTTTTGGTTGTAGTGCCAATCCTTTTACTTTAGAAAAGTTATACTTCTTATAAAAGAATGCTTTGTTACAGTTACTTTGTTACAGAGCTGGTAATAGCAATGAGAGGTCATAGATCATTCCTTAAACACACACAGGTACTAATGAAAATCTTCGTCATTACAAATATTTTAAAAAATCTATTTTTAACACAGGCATAAAAATAAAATCTCTATTAATATTTCTGGCCATTTGGATCTATGAAATATAGAGAATATTTTGTTACCTGAATATCTAATAATTCTAGAATATCTGAAAATTCTAAAGCTTCTCTTAAATGGATTCTCCTAAACCTTCACATTCCTAATAAGGACAAAATAATTCTGAGTGTGGAGAATCCCAGTAGTACTATAAAAAATTATTTTCTAAAAGAAGAAATCACAAAAATGTGGAAATTTAGCCACTTTTTTACATCCCAAATGGCATTGGCATTTCAAGACAATTATTCACATGGATATGTTTGGCTGCTTAACTTGATAATGTCTATTCTCAGGAGTGGGATTTCAGAATGTTGACCTCTGTCTTTTCTTGCAGTTATCATTTACACCCTAAAATTCCTTATGTATAACTGGTCATCTCCTCTAGCCTAACTTTAAGCATTTGCTTACATTCTGCATGCCTTCTCAATGTAGTCCTCCTTTTTATAACCACCTTTACTTTGCTATCTAAGCACTTCTAAGCATGTCAGTTAACTCAATGGCATATTCATTTACAATAAATTACCACGTGCCAAACAATTATCATAAAAGGAAGACTCAGAAAAAGAAACACCTTGGTTATGCCTCTTGACTGTCCACTGAGTTTGCCTTCCTTTTGCATTTCCCTCCTTCAATCTATGGCACATTCTAGCCTGGAATGATTCTTCCCAAAGCATCACTTTAATTAGGTCATTCCTCTGCTCAAAACTTAAGATGAAACTTGTTAGCTAGAATTTTATATACAAATTTTCTTCAAATATTCTCAATTTTAATTTAGAACATTTCTATGTTTTCTCTATTAAAATTAGAATTATGGACAATTTATTTATTAATTGTATCTTTATTTGTCCTGCTAATCTTTTAGTCACTTGTTCCACTTCCTGGACTTCCCAGCAAATTCTTTTTCAAATACAGCAAAATCATATCTGGAGAGATTAATTTTTCTTTTTAAATATGGGTAGTCGCCTTCATTATTCTAAGTAATAGACCTTTGTTTTTTCTTGGCCAAGAGGGAACTTATTTTCTGCAGAAAAGTTGTCCATAGACTTTCCATCTTCCTGACTTTTTTTTCCCAGAAGGCCAAAAAACTGGTGGGATTCATAATTTGGCTGAGGGGAGAGAAGGGAGAATACTATCCTGTGGATGGAAAAAAAAAGTGAAAGAGAGAGGGGTAGCCCACGAGTGGGAGGAGAAAGAGACTGGCAGGTGGCCCACCACTGGAAATACTGTCAGGACAGGTATACAAATCTCAAAAAATAATGGCTTGATTTCTACTACACCTGGGGAGGAGAGACTTTGGGTATCATGTTTCTAGTACAAGCAAAGATTCTCCTGTCCAACTTCGCATGGGAGTAGTAGTCAGCGGCATTCAAGGGACTGCAGTCTTAATCTGAATACAATAACTTTACATTTTTGCACATCCAAAAATGGAGAATAATATATTGTATCCACCTTCACAGATACCATCCATTCGCCGAGACTGAATATGTCTTTACTGTAAGAGTTTTCTTAAATATTTGCAGCTTAATTCATTCTTTTTTCTGTATATCAATCTCATTTGGTGATTATAGTTTTCCTTACTTTTTGATATTTAAAAAAATTTAAAAATACTTTCCTATAACAGAATATTTTTTAAGAGAATGTTGAGCCTGCAAATAGTGTTCATGATTTCAACCAACCCACTGCAAGTTTTCTACATCTCTTGGCATTTAACATGCACCAGGATTGCTTCCTGAGCAGTGTTGCTAACCAACATTAATAAATTTTTAAATTTTGTAATTTAGCTTTTTTTAAAAAAATATGTGACAAGTTCAGAATAAGTATGAAAGACATTACCTACAATCTGATAAAGAAACAAATGCTCTGGCACTCAACTGATATTCTTTTGAAAATGCTCTGCTTTACTTGGTTAGTTTCCTTGGTTACATACATTTTAGATCATATTACAACTGAAAGTGATTCAGAAAAGAAAATATTAAGTCCCAGTAAACTTTACAGTCATTTTTAAAACGCAAAACTCCATTTTACTTATATATTGCAAATACGAGTCAAGTTCTGCGTGTTATATTGATTTCTGTGATATAACAATCTCTCTTAATCCTTGCTCCTAGATGTCCAATCTATATAGCTGGGTGCTTTAAACCTCCACATCTAGGTTGAGCAGTGCCTGCAGTTCTGAGATAAATCATGCCCTTAGTTCAGGATGCAGATCTCTTTTACGGCAGGCTGGCTCCAGCCCAAAGCATATAATTAGATTTTTGCCTTGTTCCTAAGAACAGTCATTCTCTCGAGGACACTGGTAGTTTCCACCTGGTCTTTCAGTCTCTTTGCTTATCCAAACAATATGCTGGATGTTTCATACACAGTATTTCATTTAATACAGAGGAAAGCATTGAATTACTTTCAGAATAATTTATTTTAAAAACAACAGTAACATTATTAATTTCAAAAGAATAAATATTTGGCAAATTATCACAGCTTTTTCTTTAGTAAAGATTATAAAAGCAATAAGCTATAAATAAATATCATACAGTGGATATCTGATTGTTTTGCACATTACCCATTTCACCTTTCAAACAGCACCCTGATCTTATCTTTTCTCAGTCCAAGTCATGTGTTAAACTTTCTGCACCATATCCTATGGAAGAACAATAAGTTTATAGACACACACACAAACGAAACAAACAATGTTTCAAAATATATTTACGGTTCAGAAAACAATAGCAGAAAACTGTTACTGCCATTAAGTGTGATTCACTGTGATAATTTTCTTTTTATTCTATCTAGAATATTATTTTTAAATGGTGTAGAAAATTGATGTATTGACTTTCTGACCCACTAATAAGACATATCTGCGGTCTGAAAAATGCTCTTCAAGTCAGTAGGATCTGCCACTAGGGATGGTTCTCATACTGGCAGTAGTGATGAATCCAGGGATAAGCATCTACCCCAGCCGCTTCTCAGGAGATGAAAGGAAACTTTAACAGGGGTATTAGCATCCCGACTGGAGACTTTTTGTGTGTGAAACTTAAGGGTCACATTTTTACTACAAAAAAAGAGTATTGACCTAGAAAGAAACTTGGGCTTTGGTGACATTATTTGTGGTACCGCATCAAGCTTTGTCTAAAATCAGCCATTTCCAGACTTTCAGTTATGAATATCAGTAAATTCCCTTTACTGCTTAAGTGACTTTGCCACTTTCAGTTTTTTGGGTTTTTTTTTTTTTGCTGTACGCGGGTCTCTCACTGTTGGGGCTTCTCCCGCTGCGGAGCATAGGCTCCGGACACGCAGGCTCAGTGGCCATGGCTCACGGGCCCAGCCGTTCCGCGGCATGTGGGATCTTCCTGGACACGAACCCGTGTCCCCTGCATCGGCAGGCGGACTCTCAACCACTGCGCCACCAGGGAAGCCCACCACTTTCAGTTTTTAAGGAGTGTTTTTTTATGCACGTATCCACAAAAGTTGATCTTATCAAATGAAATATGAATTATACTTTTTAGTTTTATCAACTAGATACTATTGAATTATAGAAAAGCTGAAGTGACTAAAAAAGGGACATCCTTTTTCAAGACTCTAAGACATGATCATGAGCTATTCACAGGTAATGGAATAGAATAGCCTATTTTCAATTTATCGCTTGCCTAGGTGAAATCTGAGTCAAAATACATTGCTTTGTTATTGACAACTTAAGTTCCTGAGGAGTAACTTATTCCCAAATGACTTATAACTGAAAGTCATATGAGCTCTATTCCTGAGGACAGGGATCACAACTATTTGAAATGTAAATGGCATTTGTGTCATTTACATGTGAACCTTTCCAGGATATTATCTGTGTGCTCCCGAAGCCTATTGGAAGAAATCTGGGGAATAACTGATATGATCTGTGGGGATAGAAGGAGAACAGCAATGCCAGGATAGGCTATTGAAACAATCCCTGGGCTGGGTGAGCACCCAAGTAACAAGGGAGTTAGTGTCCCTTTCAGGCTTAAGACACTAGGAAGTTCCAAAGGAGAAACTCAGGTCTGGTGTTTGGCGACCAATCAGAGAAAGAAAGGTTTTTAACCATTGTGGGATAAGTTATCATTTTAGAGATGATAACATAAAATATGCAGCCTACCCAGGGGTCATCGTGAGATACCAGACAGAACACACACAGTTTTGACTTCTGCCAAAAAGATTTTAATAAGCCACATAGATCTACCTGTTATAAGAATGCATGGCTTATCTTTTAGAGTTTTTCCAGTAGAAAAAGCAGGTAAAGATAAGGAATACATGTTGGATCCTGGTTTTACCACTTAGTGTGCTTGTGATTGTTAAGGAGTCTTTATATTTCCATCTGGAAGAAAGAAGAAAATACCTAAAACTATTCTCAATATTATAGGGGTTATCATGGTAATAATATGAAAAAATACAGCTGAAAAATATTTTAAGATCTGTAAAGCATTATGTGAATTTAAGTTATTATTTTTCTAGATTTATATGAAGAAAAGTAGTACTGCATTTGATGAATTCTGATACTATTAAGAAATAAAATAAAGTACAAGTTCAGAGGAACTGAGATTGAAGGTTAAATTCCTGAGTTCACTAAACATGAAAACATAAATGTTGTCTTCACTGTCAGTGAGAAGAATCCAAGGAAAATTGTGGAATGACCTTGGAGGTACAGAGTTGGAGACTGTATGGAAAAGGAAGAATTAGATAACTAGAGAATTACTAATCAGAAATACACCTTCTACCTTCGGTCTCAGGAAAAGATCAATAGAAAAATTATGTCAATAATCTTAATATTGCTTTAGTTCCAAAAGGCAGTCGTGATAATTTTAATAAAAGTTCCTGAAGGTAAATGGTGTACTGAAAAAAGGAATTGCTTCAAAGTTCAGAAAGTACAGTTAGACCAGTTAGGCACCAGGGTCTCCCCACATATCTAATCCAGGTAGGCACTTGTCTGTCCCTAAATTTGGGGGGGAAATTAAGGTTTGCCCTCTGAAGATAGTGAACAAGAGATACTCCAGTCCAGGGAATACGTAACATAGCAAAATGTGAACTAGGTGACCATGCCAAAACATGATTACTATATGAACTTTCCAGATTGAATAGTGAGATTCAATTGCCGGTGTCCTTCTGCCTGTGCCACTTGGCCCAAAGATTGCTGCTAGGTAAGAGTTTACTTTTCAGCATGAGATTAGAAGATTTTTTTCCCCTAAGGAACTTGAACAGCCCCAGAAGAAAGACACGTGGTTACTAATATTTAGGGATTGCTCAAAAAAGAGTTAGGGTTTCTGGTCAAATACACCAGTTTGCAAGATCCACCCATGCATAGAGAGCATCAGTCAGCTTATAATCACCTCATTATTAAAGATAAACAGACAAAAATGAGTATCAAACATTTTAGAAAACACTTCACAATAAAATACTGTGACAAAATCAAACAAATAGAACAGAAACATAAAGTAAATTGAGATGATGCAGGCAACACAATAAAACGTCAAAAGGGAAAATACAGATACTTTTAATAATGTAATAATAAAACAGTTCTTAGAAATTAAAAATAAGATAGATGGATTTTTTTAAATGACATAATTTTAGGATTGGAAGTTAAAATAAAGGAGTTTTCTCAAAATAAATCTAAACTAGCATCAAAAAACTAAGAAAATTAGAATATTAATCCCAAAAGTTCAATATCAAACTGATAGTTGCACCAGAAAGAATACACAGAGTACAGGAAGGGAAGGGAACCATTAAAATATATAAAAATCACCTTATCACCAAGTAGGACTTATCCCAGTAATGGTTTAATATTCCAAAATAAATCAATGTAATTCACCATATTCATAAAGTTAATCATATTAATAAACTATATGATCATCTCAATAAACTCAGAAAAATTATTTAACGAAATCCAAAATCTTTTAAAAATAATTTCTGAAAGCTAGGAATAGGGGGGAACTTCTTGAACCATGTACAAAACCAAACATTTAACATCACTCAATGGTGAAAAATTGAATGTTTTCTCCTAAAATTAGGAACAAGTCAAAAATATCTCCTTTCAACACTTCTACTTAACATTGTACTGGTGGTTTTAGCCAGCACACTAAGGTAAGAATTAGGATCAAAATCTCAATAACATTTTTTTACGGAAATAGAAAAAAAATCCTAAAATTCACATGGCATCACAAAAGATCCCAAATAGCTAAAACAATCCCGAGAGAGAACAAAGCTGGAATTATCACACTTTATGATTTCAAAATATATAACAAAGTTATAGTAACCAAAACAGTATGGTACTGGAATAAAGACAGACATATAGACCAATGAAACAGAAAGGAGAGCCCAGAAATAAACCTATGCATTTAAGGTCAACTTTTCTTCGACAAGAGAGCCAGGAATACAATGGGGTTTCTTGGCTATTAGCTAAGAAACAATGGAGAAAGTATTCAACAAATGGTGCTGGGAAAACTGGACAGTCACATGCAAAAGAGTGAATTTTGACCCTTATCTCACACCACACACAATTAACTCAAAATAGATTAAAGACTTAAATGTAAGACCTGAAACTACAAAACTCTTAGAAGAAAACGTAGTTGGTAAACCCTTTGACATTTGTCTTGGGAATGATTTCTTGGATATGACACTAAAAGGACAGGCAACAAAAGCAAAAATTGACAAGTGGGACTACGTAAACTAAAAAGCTTCTGCACAGCAAGAAAAAAAATCAATAAAATGAAAAGGCAACATATGGAATAAGAGAAAATATTTGCAAGCCCTAAATCTCTTAGGGATTAATATCTAAAATATGTAACAAACTTCTAAAACTCAATAGCAGAAAGCTAAGATTAAAAAGTGGTCAATAGACCTGAATAGACATTTTTCCAAAGAAAAGATACAATGACCAACATGTGTATGAAAAGGTGGTCAATATCACTAATCATCACGGAAACACATATCAAAACCACACTAATGAGATATCACCTCACACTTGTTAGGATGTACATCATCAAAATGAAAGAAAAAAGAAAGACGGAAAGTACTGGCAAGGACATGGAGAAGTTGGATACTTGTACACTGTTGGTGGCAATGTAACATGGTACTGCCGTTATGGAAAACAGTATGGAGGTTTCTCAAAAAATTAAAAACAGATTTTAAAGAAATATTTGTACTTCCATGTTCTTTCCAGCATTGTTTACATAGTCAAGATATATGGAAACAATCTAAATGCCCATCAGTGGATGAATGGATAAAGAAAATGTGGCATATACATACAATGGAATATTATTCAGCCTTAAAAAGAAAGAAGGAGGGGCTTCCCAGGTGGCGCAGTGGTTGAGAGTCTGCCTGCCAATGCAGGGGACACGGGTTTGTGCCCTGGTCGGGGAGGATCCCACGTGCCGCAGAGCAGCTGGGCCCGTGAGCCATGGCTGCTGAGCCTGCGCGCCCAGAGCCTGTGCTCCGCAATGGGAGAGGCCACAACAGTGAGAGGCCTGTGTACCGAAAAAAAAAAAAAAAAGAAAGAAGGAAATCCTACTGTATGCAACAACATGGATGAACCTGGGGGATATTATGCTAAATGAAATAGGCCAATCACAGGAGGACACATATTGCATGAATCCACTTACACAAGATATCTAAAATAGTCTAACTCATAGAAGCACAAAATAGAACAATGGTTGTCAGGGGGATGGGGGAAAAATAAATCAGGAGTTGTTCAATAGGTATAAAGTTTTAGTTATGCAAAGTAAATAAATTCTGGAGCTGTGCTGTACAACATGGTGCCTAACTTAAGATTATTTTATTGTACACTTAAAGTTCATTATCAGGTTTGATCTCACATTGTGTTCTCACCGCAACAAAAAAGGAAAAAAATTAAACAATTTTAAAAATTGAAGTATAGTTGATTTATAATATTATATTAGTTTCAGGTGTACAACATAGTGATTCGATATTTTTATAGATTATACTTCATATAGAGTTAGTACAAAATAATGGCTATATTTCCCTGTGCTGTACAATATATCCTTATTGCTTATTTATTTTATACAAAGAACTTTGCATCTCTTAATCCCATACCCCCATCTCACCCCTCCCCATTTCCCTCTCCCTACTGGCAACCACTAGTTTGTTTTCTGTATCTGTAAGTCTGTTTCTGTTTTGTTATATACATCCATTTGTTTTACTTTTTTTTAGATTCCACATATTTGTCTTTCTCTGTCTTACTAAGTCTAATATTCTCTAGGTCCATCCAAGTTACTGCAAATGGCAATATTTCATTCTTTTTTATGGCTAAGTAATATTGCCTTGTATAGATATACCACATCTTTATCCATTCATCTGTCAATGGGCACTTGTTTGCTTCCATATCTTGGCTATTGTAAATAGTGCTGCTATGAACACTGGGGTGCATGTTTCTTTTCAAATTAGTGTTTTCATTTTCTTCACATATATACCCAGCAGTTGAATTGCTGGATCATATGATAGTCCTATTTTTAGTTTTTTGAGGTACCTTGATACTATTCTCCATAGTGGCTGCACCAATTTACATTCCCACCAACAGTATACAAGGGTTCCCCTTTTAAAAATTGTTAAAAAGGCACCCAGATTGGGAAGAAAGAAGTATATGCCTTTATTTGTAGACAATATAATTTTTTATGTAGAAAACTTTATGGAATCTACAAAAAAGCTACCTGAACTAACAAGTGAGTTTTACAAGGTTGTGGGATAGAATGTACAAAATGCCATTTATTTTATATATAGTAGCTACAAACAATAAGAAATTTGAAATCTAAAAACAGTACCAGTTTCTATAACATTAAAATGTGAAATACTAAATATAACAAAAGCTTTTCAAGAACTATACAGTAAAAACTACAAAACATTACTGGAAAAAATGTTTTGAAAAAAAAGAAACCTGAAGAGAGAGACATACCTTGTTTCTGGGTCTAAGGGCACACTATTGTTAAATGTCTCTTTCCCCCCGAATTGATCTATCAAATCAATGCATTCACAATCCAAGTCCTAGTAGACCCTGTGTAGAAATTTAAGTCTACAAAATGAAATGCCAAATATGTAGAATAGTCAGAAAGAAACAGCACTGGAGGAAGTCCTTCTTTTATTAAATCTTTCTTGTGATGGCCACGGAATGGGGAATAGGGGTTGGAGCAGATCTCTTCGGAAAAGTTTCTGTCAAACCTTTCTCAAACAAGGTTTCCCTGCTTCCCTGATTATACTCTCCCAGGTGTCCTACACAGCAGTTTGAACGTTGGCACCAGTTCCCCCAAAATAGCCAGGCACTGCACATCCCAAGGCAACAACGAGGAGAACTGAGAGCAACTTTTCAACTTCCATACTTTTTTTTTTTTTTTTTTTTTACAGTACGCGGGCCTCTCACTGTTGTGGTCTCTCCCGTTGCGGAGCACAGGCTCCAGACGCGCAGGCTCAGCGGCCATGGCTCACGGGCCCAGCCACTCCACGGCATGTGGGATCCTCCCGGACCAAGGCACGAACCCGCGTCCCCTGAATCGGCAGGCGGACTCTCAACCACTGCGCCACCAGGGAAGCCCATGCCTTACTATTTTTTTTAATGCACCCCCTGCCTGAGGCCATTGCAGCTCCCTGCAGCCCAACACAAAACACTTCAAACTAGTTTTTTTGTTCCCCTTAGTGTTGTCTCACAGTTTTCTCTAATCTGTTCTCTCTAGTTCCTCAAATGTAGATCATATAGGAGGGAGCTTGCTTCAATTCAGCATCTTGGAAGAAACATAAATGGATGTTACGGAGACTATTTTTCCTTTATACTTCCTTTATATTACTTCCCATATATCCTTTATATTGGTTGTTTATCCAATAACAACCTTGGATGGATGTTATTCCCGAGCCTTCGGGACCACCTGCGTTAAGTAAACCTGTCTGCATGAGAACTGAATGAGAATAGCAACAGCATTAACATTGCTGGCACATTAAGGTGTGTGTGTGCCTGTCTGTGTGCATCTATCTGTGTCTGTATGTATGTGTGTGTGCACAGATACAGAGAGACAGAGAGAGAAATCAATCCCATGTTTGTGAATCTGGGTATTGTGCCTGAATCACCCCTGGACTTCCTAGTTAAGAAGACAATAAACTTCCTTCCCTTTTGCTTGCTGGTTTGAGTTGGATTTCTGATCCTGGCAACAAAAGAACTTTGTTTAATGGGCAAGATATTTCTGATGGATCCAGGGTTGGTATGCTGTTTGTAACACGTTTCAAACTCTAAGTATGAGATAACTATCAATTCTGCTTCTGTCTAAGCCTGTCCTGCCGGAGATCAAAATGACAAACTTTGAAAATTATTGAAGGATACATGCTACAGAGGCTCAAGGGCCTCTGAAAACACTGAATTAATAATTTATGACTCAAATTAAGAATTAAGATAGATTCCTTTACTATATCTTTATTAGCATGCAAAAAAAGGATAGTACTATTTCTTAGGCATTAGATTTATGTTCTGATTGTATAAACTATGTTAAAGTGATTGAATAAAATTTGGGAAAGTACCATTATGCTTTAGTTTCCTAAATAAGGTAACAATCTTGTAGTGTGCTGGATGTCAATATTAACCTGAGAGGCAGTTGTTTATGACTCCAATCAGTAAATCTTTTTTGTTTTCTTCCCAGAAAATATAGGCCACTTCACTTAACTAATCCCACCATATCCATTCTCCTCCCCCCACAGCTGAGGTATGTGCCCGGGTTTCAATGATGGCAGCTGTAAGAGCTGGAAAAAACAAGGGGAACAGGGGTGATTGTGAGTGTCTGTCCTTCGTGCTAATAAGACTTCAGGATCAGTAGAGGAAAGAGGTACCCCACTGGGGCTTATCTCTGAAGGACTGTCACAGAATGTACCTAGACCACCCATAGCGGCCAGAGCTAGGGCTCCATCCTTGAAGGGTTGCATACTTTGGAGCCCGACCTTAACTTGGTATCACAGCTTCCTTGGGGCAGCTTCAAGTTTCTGTCACAACATTCGCAAGCCTGCTAATCTCCTGCTCTATCCTCGTGGGAGGTAATGGTGTAGCAAGGGCAGTTACTGTGTCCTCCAGAACGTGGATGAGAAATCCTTTGGTATTTTGTGAATGCCCGCATTCCTAGGGAGCTAGGAGAGTAAAGAGAACCTACCTGCATGCCTGCTTGAATGCCAAGAGGTATTCTGTGCCGTAATAAAGGATTAAGCCATGAGAAATTGGTCTTGATGCTACTCTGGGTACACTGAGGATTTGCGGTACCACTGTGGGGTGACATTGATTACACTACACCCCAAGCAAGCTAGGAAGCTGGACACACATATTTATTTGATAATTAAATGAGACAAATTAAATGATGTAGCACAATATTTGGCTTATGATGGTTACTCCATGAATGGTAGTAATCACAGTTATTTCTATTATTAATACTACTACCACTGCTACTACAGTGTTACCTCAGCCAGGCTCTGATTGCATTTTATGGCAATAATAATGTTTAATCTTTAATCTGACTGGGTAGTTTAGTCTTTCATTTCACAGAGGACTGCACCAGCATGGTGTCCTACAATATACAGCATTGTGCTATATTCCACAGTACACTTTTAACATTTTTGTTAAATGACTGAATGAGTCTCTAACTTTGATAGAACTGTTCTCAAATATGTATTGCACACGGCTATGAGTTCATGTGCATCTGTCATCACAAATGGAAAAAGCAGACAGCTTATCCTAGCTAGTGATATTTTAAAATTAAATTTTGGATTTGCCCATGTCCTGACTTTTAAATGCCAGCTTTCTTTTTTTTTTTTAGACTCTGTTCTTACCGATGAAACTTTGACTCCCAGGAAGTGTTAGGATGGAAGTTACAGATCTTCTCAGTCTGTGCGTATTCAAGCATCGCCAGCCACTCGAGGTGGCTCTTGGCAAAGGGAAAGTTGTTGAAACACAGTTTGTGCCACAAGCAAAGTGCTGTCCCCTCACTGTACTTCCTTCACTTTCCAACATTTTGGAGGCAGCAACTCACAACACACTGTAATGTAAAGCTGGGTTTACATTTCAGTCAAAGGGGAAAACTTAGCAGATGATAAACGTTTATAGTTTCTTTACATGGTGCAGTTGATAGAGAAACAAAATCTACAGTGTATTCTTTTTCTCTTGCTCTATTTTCTTTGAACTCGGGGCATGTAAAACTTACTAAATCAGCCGAGTTTGGACACAAGTTTTCATAGCAGATTACTATTATTCTTGTACTTTTTTATGAATGTTACAGAATTTTTCCACTGGTACCACATCTCCCCGCCCCTTGGCCTGTGCTTGAACAGAAACAGTGAGCCTTTCCTGGGCACAGAATAATTTGAAATATAAGACTAGCTGCTGAGCTTGACCCTGTGGTTATGAAGATGAAGGGAAGACGGATGTTCTCTCACTGCACTCGGAAAGAATTCCATTAAAATCTCTACTTACTTTGAAAGAATCTTAAAGAGACAGACCAACTGTATATATTCTGCTCCCAGCTTCCACTTACACATTTACACTATTTGTCTGCTTCATAACTGACTTCAGGCAAACAGTTTAACAAGAGCACAAAGAACACACACAAAAGCACAAACTATGAAACCAAGCTTTGCAAATGGTAGAAGCCTTGAAAATATGTTTGGAAGAACAGGGGATATCACTGTATGAGAATGACTTAGTATGTTGATTCATGCAAGGCAAAGATGTTGGTGATAAAACACTATCTCCGCTTGTGTATAAGCTTAGTCCAGGACTATTAGATTAGATAACAAGAAATATTGGATGGATTGTCTTGAAATAGGCCTGGTATTAATTTCTTTGTTTAAAAGCAAAGTGTTTCATATTACTTTAACAGTAGTGGTTGGGTGATTGATAGCGGGTTTCTCATTTCCATGCAGCCATCCACCTTGTTAGTCAAGTTCCTTACATTTTCTTTATGATCCCAAAAGCCAGTTGTTGAGCTAAAAATACTTTGCTGACTATGCCCTGAGAGCTTCTGCCTTTTTATGCCCTGCCTTTCAACTCCAATAAACATATTCTGAGGGTACTGTTAGCAAAAATTTGATCCATGGTTAATTTGTAAGCATTTGGTGAACAATGGCTATGGGACAAGAACTGAATGTGAAGATGCAAAGAAAGTATGGTTTGTAGTGCTGCTGTTTGGCAGAAAAATACTCCATGAGTTTTCATTGGTGACTTTTAATAAATGCTATTCAGTAATGACAACCAGATATGACTTGAGTGGAGGGGGATTTTGCTCTTAGATAATCTATATTAAAGCACCCAAAACATGCACTGTACATGAAGAGTGTGTGACATGCAAAGACACTTTAAGGGATGCCCTCTAGTCCCCCTCCCTTCTGCAGCTAACTCGGACAGCAAAGGGAGCTGCCACTGATGCTTTTGTGGAATGAGAAGTTTTTTCTGTCTTTGTGTTTCACATTTGTCCAGAAAAAGGTAATACATCTTTACAAAAGATCCCTGGTTATCAACACAATGAAACTATTTCCATATCTAGAGGAATGATCCAAAAAGAAGTTTATGTTAAACAATTTTAAGAAATTTTTCCAAAATGAATACATTTACACAAGTGTTTTCTCATTTCTATGCAGGTGAAGGTCTCTTAAAATAAGATTAAAATGCAGTATAAAATAAGTGATATTTCCAAACAGTCTCAAATATCCATCAGTTTGCCCAGAAAGAATTCACTCCATCTGGATTCTGAGTCTTGCTGACATGTGCCCTTCATTCTTTGAGCATCTCCCTGCCTTTTGATATAATAATATATTTCATGCACAGCTTGTACTTGGAGTGTTGCTTTTCCTAAGTCCTCTCAGTGGAGAAAGCTAAGGGGTATTTTTATCTATACATTTACAAGTAAATAAACCTATACATAAAATACTGACATTCTTTTCTCCTTCTCCTTATGTATAACTCCCTTTCCCACCATGAGAAGGAAACCTGCTTCCATTACCCTACTGTTTAATTCATTTGATCAATATTCTTGACTAGAACTAAGCTCCCATCTCTGCTGCAAACCCCTCCCTTGGCCTGGATAACCTCCTGCACTTTCCTGGACAGGCTGCACCCTGTCCCCTATCCTAGACCTAGAAGAACACCTCACTCTGCTTTGGCTCCAATGTCCCATGCCAGTCCAGCCCCTGGTATGTTCTTATCCTCATCTTGCATGGGTCCTGGATGCTTCCAAGGACACCTACCTTGCTGTTCCCCACCAAAAGGCTTTAGAAGTGAATGGTAGGGAAAGAAAAAGGAACACAAGAAATAAAGCATATAAACCAGTGGTCCCCAACTTTTTTTGACACCAGGGACCAGTTTTGTGGAAGACAGTTTTTCCACGGACAGGAATGGGGGGCGGTGGGATGGTGCAGGCGGTAATGCGAGCGATGGGGAGCGACGGGGAGCGGCAGATGAAGCTTCGCTCCCTGGCTCCTCCACTGATCACCTCCTGCTGTGCGGCCACCTTGGGGACCCCTGATATAAACAACCAGTGGGAGAACTGAAATGAATAATCACCTGACATAGGAAACAAAAGAGTTAAAATACTTAGAAACAAAATATGAATGATATCTATGAAGGAGATGATTGTATGAGGAGATGATTGTTTTTTCTTTTATTATAAAAGTTATATTTATTCACAATGCTACATTTATTGCATTCCCTTAGAAAAATGGAGACTATTTATGTACCCAATTTGCACATATAAAACTTTATACAAATTATGTGTAGCACATAAAGGTCTCTGGTACAGCTAAAATCTTGACACTACAATTTGGGTAATCCTGCTTCAGGGTCTCCAGTTTATCAAGTCTGTCCATAGAAAATAAAAACTGGAATTATAGTCAGTCTTGCTGCTCACACTTAGAAATTATTTTAAATATAATAAAACAAAATGTTCAATTACTCTAAAACCCAAAAAAAGTAAACTGGAAGGGGATACATTTTACCAATTTCATTTTAACAGTATGACAAATTCACACCTTATTTTGGCTGGGTCTTTTTTTTAAAAAAAAATCACCTTAGTTTTGACATTATCTTTCTACGCTGTGGCTGCTTCAGAAGGTAATTTGTGAAGAGGAAAAAATAAAGCCTATTTTTGGAATATGTGAAAATATTTTATAAAGCTGCTCAATTCCATTTATTTTATTCTATAATTTTCATGAGATCTTATTAAAAGTACCAATAGAATTACACACATATGTGTGTTTTAACTAGTTGATTCTAAAATTCGTATAGAAAAGTGTGCACAAAGATACCGGCAAATTTATAAAAGAGGTAGTGCCATGGAGCAGTTAGAAACAAATTGCTAGTAGTGCAGCCCTAGACAAACACGTCAAAGGGATATAATAGTGTTCTGAAACAGATATCCAAATATATAACAATATATTATATTTCTGGATGGCATTTTAAGTGAGTAGCAAGAATATGAATTACTTAATAATTTTTGGTGGGAAACAGTAGACATATGGAAAAGCTACAACAAAATCCTAACCCCAAATCAATTCCAGATGAATTGAATACTGAATTTATGACATTTAACCACAAAATTATTAAAATAAAGGAAGGAACATAAAAATGATATTATTTCCAATAGAAAATTAATGCAAAGTATTTGTAGCAGTAAAATGTTGATAAAACTCGAACATTCTTCAGAAAATAAAATCATGTCAACTACATTTCAGATGTCTTTGGGGAATCCTAAGCACCCCATTGCACATGGTGAGCTTTATTTTGTATGTATTTCCCCACCCTAAATAGCCCTTCCTGCTCACATCCTCATTCTAATCAATCTCTTTCATTTCATGCAAAGATTTTCTGGTACATATAGAATGTAGACATTGGTGATTTATTACAATAGTTCATTTTTCTCACACAGAGAATGTGTGAAAGAGTGAGATTACCTGTATTTAAATATTCCAAAAATATTCCAACAGATGAATACTTGGCTGAGGTCAAGGAAGATTCGAATCCCTTTGTGGCTATCTGGGGCCTGTGCTTGTAGGCCTCTTGAGATATACTGACATGAAGGTCTTCGCGGTTTTAGGGAAAGGGGAGAATGTTTGGAAAACATTATAAGTTGAATTGAGTTCCCCAAGAAAAATATGTTGAACACCTAACTCCCAGTAAGTCAGAATGTGACCTTCTTTGGAAATAGGTTCTTTGCAGAGTTAACTAGGTTAAGATGAGGTCATGAGAGTGGACCCTAACCCAATATAACTGGTGTCCTTATAAAAAGGGGAACTTTAGGCACAAACACAGAGGAAAGACAATGCGAAGACCCACAGGGAGAATATCTTGGGAAGAAGGAGGATTGGAATGAAGAATCTAAAGTCAAAGAATATCTGAGGCTCTCAGAAATTAGGAGAGGGATCTGGAACAGAGCCTTCCTTAGAGCCTTCGAAGGGAGCATGGCCCTACTGATGCCTTGATTTTGGACTTTGGCCCCTGAAAATAAGAGAAAATAAATTTCTGTTGCTTTAAGTCACCCAGTCTATGATACTTTATTATAGCAACTCAAGGTCTCTACTGGGCAAGAAAAGAGACCATTGGAGTGTTAACTTTCCTCACCTTCCTGGACTATTCTTTTTCTTATTCTTTCAGCCCATGTCAAGAACAGCAGAGACTGAAAGCATTGCTTCCTGGAGAACTCTCTGAGATATGGGGGAGAAATAGGAATAATCGTTCTGCCTAGAGTGCTCAAGCAACAGAATGGAGTAAAAATTGAGAGTTCATTCTTACCACTGCACCTCTCTGAGACTTGAAGATGATGGCTTTGGGACATTTTGGAGCCAATATTCTTGGTGACTTCACATGGTAGGGGCCATCAGGAATGGCAGAAGTGAGGCACCCACAAGCATATTTATGAGCAGAAGATACCGCCAAGGGGAAGCTGGAGCAGGAGAGGAAGATCAGAGTAGAAGTGTCAAGGTAAACTTAAAGAAGGTTGAGAGCCCAAGTGGGTTATCCCCAGGAATGACTGAGAAATACTTGGGCACAGATGCCAGAGGAGGCTGGAGAATTTCCCCAGACATATGGGGACAAAAGCAAGTTATTTGTGTTATTATTATTAAAGTGACTCTCATCTGCCTCCATGTACTAAGCATCCTAAGGACAATGAGTTTACTATTATTTAACTCTGACTAAAAGTCAATGACGATTGGGCTCTGACATTTGACTTTTAGTTTGGCCAAGACTCACGACAACTTTCCTCCATTATTTTCCCTTGTTAGTAAACAATTTATTCATTCATTCTCTAACAATAATGTATTTATTCAGCCTTGAGCAACAAACATTTTAAAAGTACTACAGGGACTTCCCTGGTGGTCCGCTGGCTAAGACTCCTTGCTCCCAACACAGGGGGCCCGGGTTCGATCCCTGGTCAGGGAACTAGATCTCACATGCATGCCGCAACTAAGAGTTTGCATGCTACAATTAAAGATCCCATATGCCTCAGTGAAGATCCTGCATGCTGCAACTAAGACCCAGCACAGCCAAATAAATAATTAATTAATAATTAAAAAGCACTACAAAAATCATGTTATCCACACCCACAGTGGTTTCCAGTAGGAAGCCAACGAGCATATCTATAACTATGACATGATACAATATTGCAAAATGTTTGATGGCTGTATATACAGAGTTAAAAATTTGTACAGGGAAACAGAAGCTTAAGGGTAGATGGCCTCCCACAGGAGGGAAAACCTAAGTCATAAAGGAGTAGAGATGCTTTCCAGATGGTAAGAGGGAAAGGGATCATTGCAGACAGAGGGAACAGACAGAGGGAACATAAAGAGATTTGTTAGTGAACTGCAAATTATTTTAAACTTTAAGCATTTAGGATGAGAAGCATGTGGTAGAAGACGAAGTTGAACTGGTATTTAGGGTACAGGTAATAAAATTATCTTTATGCATGCTATGCACTTTATTATTAAAAAATCCCTGAAAATTTAAGATTAAAGGATATATAAGACTGTATTTGTAAAGTATAAAACATTAATGATATTATACATCCTAATAAGTATAAATAATTACACATGAGTGTTCCTAAAGATTCTTCAACTCAGCTTTCCATTTCTCTTCTTACTCTGTGGGACCTCTCTCTCTCTCACTCTGCTTGGATCTACCTTGAATGTCCAGTGCAAATATCTTGTGAAAAGACTCCTTAGAGGTAAGATGAACAAAATTCATGAAATGAAACCTACGAGGGCATGTTAGAATAAGGTGCTCTCACAGAACTGCCAATGTTTTTATTTTTTAAGTGCACTAAAACACCATAGAATCTGCTGCTCGAGAGGCACATTTAGAAAGGCCATTCTCCATGGAAGACTATCTCTCTATATTACCCCAGTGCCTTTAATTTCTGGGCTAAGATCAACAATTCGCTGATCCACATTTTGACATTTCTTTACTTTTTTTACTTCTTAATAAAGATATTGCTTTACTAACTCCTAGGTCGGGCCTTGTTTGTTTGTTTTGTTGTTCTTCTTCTTCTAGCTCTTTTCCTCCTGTTGGAGATATAATTCCTTAAGGAATCCTTGCATAAACACATTTTCTTCCTCACAGGAGGGAGGTCTTAAGCACTAAACAGTGTATCTGTACCATATTGAATTCACTAGTGTCAATCTTGTTTGCACTTACCATGTGGCACCAGCCCAAACACCAAGAGTCCCAGGATTCTCCAAAGAGAGGATGGAAAGTGTTATCCCCTGACCCAGTGTTTGGACTGTGGCTGTCACCGTGAAGTGGATGCATTTTCTTTACACTTGAGAATTAGTAAATAAGATGTTCAGTGTATTATACTGCCCCCCGAAGTGTGGATATATATCCAAATTGTAAATTATAAAATAATATTATTTACAACATCTGGGAGGTAAAAATTGTCCCAAGTGATATTACAATTCGAAAATGACCTATGTGATTTGACTGGTCTCATACGGATAATCAAGGATAATATCTCCATCTCAAAGTCCTTGATAACCAAGTCTGCAAAGTCCCTTTTGACATGTATGGAAACATATTCTCAGGTTCTAGGGATTAGGATGTAGATAACTGGGGGAGGGCATTATTCTGCCTACCACATGTAGATTCTTTTTTTTTTTCTACCTTCAGCTAGGTAAATTGGTAAGATCTTGTGAGTGTGTGTGTGTGTGCATGTATTTAATTATTCAAATAAGATTTAACATAATAGCAAGACTTGTGGAATTTCCCTCAGCACTTCACATCTGATAATGTCTGAGTTTTTATATATGTAAAGTAAGAAATATTAATATATCCTTTTTTGCTTCTGTTACATAACAATATTTAAAATACACAAAGATCTTAATAATAAGTTCTTACAAATTATTGTGTTTATACAGTATGTCATTAAGTATCTATTTCTATGAAGAGGTCGATTGAAAGCAATGAGAAAATCGATACATATGAAACACATACTATATCCAAGCCCAGCATATGCAATATCTTATTTCAACCTTAATCAGAGTTTACATGAACTGTTGTTTTCTATATTTTATAGATGAAGTTACTGAGGCTCGGAGAAGTTAAGAGTTGTGGCCTGAATTGTACAGGATGTAAGGGCTGGAGCCTGGAATCAAATCCAAATTCTCCTGGCTGAAAAACCACATTCTTGGGCTTCCCTGGTGGCGCAGTGGTTGAGAGTCCGCCTGCCGATGCAGGAGACACGGGTTCGTGTCCCGGTCTGGGAAGATCCCACATGCCGCGGAGCGGCTGGGCCCGTGAGCCATGGCCGCTGAGCCTGTGCATCCAGAGCCTGCGCTCCGCAACGGGAGAGGCCACAACAGTGAGAGGCCCGAGTACCGCCAAAAAAAACAAAACCACATTCTTTCCAGACTACAGCAATGAGAACTGTGAAAACTAGTAGCACCATTGAATAAATTAAATGTTCTTTGCCAAAATCAAGCAATTGTTAACACTGGAAATTCCAAAATGTTTCCAAAATAGGCATTTGAATGGATTCACCTAAAATATGATTAAGTCAATATCTTATGTGACCATTTTTTTTTTTTCAGGCTAAGGATGGACAGATTTGCTAGTTATCACCTTGCTGAGGCTGCAAATTGAGTAGATACTTAGAAGCTGTTGAAATAACGGGTGGAAAAAATTTTCCTCGTGGTAGTTTTTTAACATATTGAGACAGCAGCGTACTTTTACATTCTGGTCTCTGGGGCTCACTGATATGAGGGATTCATTTTTTTCTCCCTGCTGGCAAATACTTCAATTATAAGCCACTGTCTCATTTTCACTTAGGGTAAAGATTTAAACAAAGATCCTATTTGATTCTGATGTGTGGTTTTGTGGTTTTCCTGAACAGAATTATTGATCAATATAATGATTTAATTTTAGCTTAATGTAACTTAACTGAAAGTTTAAAACATAATATGCTTTACATTCTATACATGTAAAAATTAAATGTTGCTCTTCAGATTATTTTTTCCTGATCGAATCGGATAGATCGATATTTAAATTTTTTTAATTCACAGTGGGCTTCATAGAAAGTTCCTCTTTATCTGATCATCCCCTATCTTTATTTTTAGATAATTTTGAATGGGAAAGAGAGTGAAGGTCTTACAGTTGCCAACAGAAGGAAGAAGAGAAAGAAAAACAAGATAAATAAGATAAGAAGTTAGAAGAAGGGGGAGGTAATTAAAAACTAGGGTAAAGAATGAGGAAGTCATTGCAGATTCATTTTTGTGAATAATCTGTGACAGCTGACCTCATGGAAGTGGACATGGATGCCCAGGGCTGGAGCTGATTGGCAGGTCTGACTTTGCTTTGGGAAAATCCCCTGGCAGCCTCTATTTTTACACAGTGGTTTGTTCCTAGAGGGGCCAGAGTTGTCTTAAAGATGATCTGGCAACCACCAGATATTTGGGAACTATCATCTAGGAACCCAGAGGCTCCTTTCAAGAATTATTAAAAAACAAGAGCTAGGATGTTTAATACTACTGCTAGGGTTTGGCACCTACGATACAAAGTCAGCCAGCAGTGTCTCCTTACACTCCGAGATGCCAAGCCAACCTTAGAAACGGCCTTATAGCACTTTATTCATTAACACTAAACAGATCTTCAGTGTTTCCTCCCTCTTCAACCCACTTCAGAGACTCATTGACATAAAGCAATATGATTTAAATCTTAATGTACAGATACCATGAACTTATTCATTTTTTTCTAAAAAATGGTGAAAAAGTGTGAAGAAAACAGTCAATGAGAGATAGTATCTGCCACAGAAATTAGAAGAATGTGGGGTGTATAAAGGAAAAATCATAAGTTTAAAAACTGGAGAGATCCATGTATAAATATTGGCTTGGTCATTTACTAGCTATGTGACCTTGAATAAATTATTTAACTCTCTGAGTCAAAGTTTCTTAATACAGAAAATGGAATAGTAGTATCTACTTACTTTGATCACTATGAGATTAAGTGAGGTAGTATATCAAGTGTCTCTTATAATGAGCACATCTTAACTGTTAATACTTGGTAACTGTTAGTATAATTACTATTTTATAAATTCATAACAGATAAAAAGATAACTTCTACAGTGATTACTTGAATGCCTAAGTTTCACATAATTCCACTCCTGTAAACACAATAATGTATCAAGATGAATCCCTTGGGAAATCCAAATTTAAAGTCACTTTTCAATACTGAGAAAATGTCCCTCTTTTGTCCCATTTGTCAACTCTGTCTCTATTGTTCCATCCTTACAGCATGAATAAGCATCAGAACACACACCCACTCATAACCTAATTTAATAAATAAACAACAAATTGTTGAATTACCATGATGATAATGAATTAGAAGTTGAGAAATTACACAGGATTAGATATAAATCATGGAAACCTTTTTGTCACCTACCCATTTTCAAATCAAAATATTTTACTTATGTTCCTCTAAAGTTTAGTAACTTTTGATATTATTATCAAAATGAATATCTGCTTTACTCAGTAGCAAAATTCTGACGAATTGCTTCAATAAACTCTGAAGCAGCATTTGCTTTTTTGTTTTCCTAACTTAACAGCAATCCTTTCCCACTAGAAGTACTTTTGTAGTGATACATAGGCTCAATATGTTCTATAGATAACACAAGACCAAAAAGTGCAGAAGTAAAATAAATGGCGTATGAGGATCATCCGTTGTCCGCAGGCAGTGCCTTGGCAGCAATTCCGTTTGCTTTACTGCAGTCTTGACAAGCATCCTGCTCCCTGACATTGACGTTAACATGCTTTGGCAGCAGCTGCAAAAGCAGCTTTGGGCGATTAAATCTTAATGTTTCTGTCAAGGAGAAACTGTCTGTGATGTCTTCTCACAACCACATTAAGTCTCATTACAAACCTCGTCATTTCTCTGTAGACTTAGGCATTAACAATTAAAAGTGTCCATAGACTATGTTTTATTGTTCAAGCCATTTGCCTTTATAATTTAGGTGGCAATAGGGTTTACATGCTCATTAAAAAGAAGCTAAAAATGTAGAATATATATTTCTGTAAACATCGAACCTTTGATATGCCCTTGAATTCTAAACTTGCAAGCATTTTTTAAATAATCAGAATAATTAATTTTTATTCTTTCTTTGCTGGATATAAAATATCTTTCAGCTCTTTGAAGATGTATTCCCTTACCTTCTGCTTTCCATAGTTTCTGAGAAGTCAGCCAGAAATATTATCAAGTTCACTTGTACAAAATGAATTGATTGTCCCTAGCTGCTTTCAAAATTTTCTCTTTACCTTTATCTTTCAACATTTTTACTGTGATTTGTCTAGGTGTGGACCTCTTGGTGTTTTTCCTACTTGGAGTTTATTAAACTTCTTAATGTGTAGGTTAATGCTTTTATCAAGTTTGTAAAGTTTTCAGCCATTAATTCTTAAAATATTATTTTCTTTCTCTTTCTCCTCTACTGGTAGTCTCATTATGTGTATGTTGAAACATGTAAAGTTGTCCCACATTTTCCTGAGGGCTTATCCAGTTTTTCATGCTTTTTTTCCTTGTCCTTCTGATTGCCTAATCTTTTTTGACCTGTATTCAAATTCACTGATTCTTTCTTCTGCTAATTTAAATCTACTGCTGAGTATCTCTAGTAAATTTTCCATTTCAGTTATTTTACATTTCAACTACTGAATTTTAATTTGGTTCATTTATATGATTTATATCCTTATTGATATTCTCTATTTGATGAGACATCATTATACTTTACTTTTTAAAGCATAATTTATTTTATTCATTGAATATTTATACTGGCTTCTTTGAAGTCTTTGTCCATCAAGTCTGACATTTGGGCCCTCTCGCAAGCAGTTTTTGTTACTTGCCTTTTTTTTTTCTGTATATGGGTCACACGTTCCTGCTTCTTTGAATGTCTAATAACATTTTGTTGAAAATAGAAAATTTGAGGTAACATATTGCAGCAATTCTGGATACCCCTACCCGTTTGGAAATTATTCTTGGGTTCTTCACCCACTTGTTTAGTGGCTTAGCTGGACTATTTTTTAAAAGTCTATCTCCCATACAATATATGGGAATCCTATGATGTCATTCCTCAGAGGGTGCAAATAGGGCTTGCACAGTCACCTGGAGATAAGAGTGGTTCTATTTGGGCTCTCTCCTTGATCTTTCTGTTAAGTTTCTGCCAGAGTTTGTGTTACACCTACTGTTAGACTTCACCAAATATGGCTTCTTTCTATTTTTGTGATAATGCCTAGGGCATAAATTGGTCCACGGTATGATTCAATTAAATTTAGGCTTCTTTTCAGGGGTGCTTTTGTGGCTAGACTTCAAAGTATGTTCTGACACTAGTAGGATTCTTTTTAACTGTATATTACCCAGATTCCCTTTGTGAAACTAACAGCCTATTATTTAGTTTGCTGCTCTCATGGACCTACGAGCCTCTTAATTGTTAGCCACTAAAATCTCCACTATTTTTGACAGTGCCTTTAGACTTGAACTTCCTCAGATTCTTTTTGACAAAGTCAGTTCTATGGGGAGAGGTCAAAGCTCTCCATTCTTATGGCATGTGTCCACCTTCAGTAAAATTTCTATGCAATCTCTCTGGAGCTGAGGTCAGGACAATGGCCTACTTTTCTTACAGTAAAACCCCTGCTTTATGAGTAGTTAGGTAAATGAGGGCATTAGCCTCTGGTCTTGGCTTGGATCTACAAGCATAGAACCTCTACTCCAAGAGAACATTAAGGCAAGAGCAATTAGGGCCCCAGGATTCTCAGCTTATCATTCCTGAGGTAGAGCTTCATCCTATGAGTGGCAGGGTGGTGGTGGTGGTGAGGGAGGAAAGGAGCTCTAAATAGCACTCACTAGGATTCAGGCTCTATAACGCAGAGCTGGAATGGCATGAGAAATGCTGGTGGACTGCACCTCCAGGAAAGGACTATACCATAGCTGGAGAGAGGGAACACCATTATCTTGGCCATTGCCAAGAAGAGTGGAGATTCTTTCACAGTGTGCCGACGGGCTCAGGGAGCAGGAAATGGCTCAAGTGACACAGACTCCTGCTGTTCATTTAGAAATATAGTAGGTTTTCTTGAAGAAATGTCTCTTCATTTCCTAAATGCCCCAAGGAGAATTTTCAAGGACTATATAAATTTTTGTATGTGTTGTTGCTGTTGTTTGTAATTTTCACCAGTTGTCGTAATGGCAAATCTTCAGAGCTTCTCACCTCACCATTACAGAATTCCACATGGTTCTTTTGAAATGAGTTAATTCAGGAAGATTAAGTGAGTCAAGTGGAAAGTTACATGGGGGCAAAAAGAAGCTAGAATGACTTTCTAGAGTTTATTATAAAATAAATGAGTATTTATATACCGAAATCCTCCAAAACTGTACCAATTTTAATCAGAAAAAATTGTAGCAAATTTCCACCTGTTTGTTTGTGTCAACTTTGTTTCTTTCATCAGCATCTTATAGTTTTTAGAGTACAAGTCTTTCACCTCCTTAGGTAGGTTTATTCCTAGGGTTTTTGTTTGTTTGTTTGTTTTTAATGCAATGGTAAATGGGATTGTTTCCTTAATTTCTCTTTTGGTTATTTTGTTGTTAGTGTATAGAGATGCAACAGATTTCTGTATATTAATTCTGTATCCTGAAATTTTACAGAATTCACTGATGAGATCTAGCAGTTTTCTGATAGTGTCTTTAGGATTTTCTGTGTATAGTATCACGTCATCTGCAAACAGTGACAGTTTTACTTCTTCTTTTCTGATTTTGATTCCTTTAATTTCTTTTTCTTCTCTGATTGCTGTGGCTAGGACTTCCAAAACTATGTTGAATAAAAGTGGTGTGAGTGGGCATCCTTCTCTTGTTCCTGATCTTAGGGGAAATGTTTTCAGCTTTTCATCATTGAGAATGATATTATTTGTGAGTTTGTCATATATGGCCTTTATTATTTTGAGGTATGTTCCCTCTATGCCCACTTTCTGAAGAGATTTTATCATAAATGGATGTTGAATTTTATCAAAAGCATTTTCTGCATCTATTGAGGGGATCATATGGTTTTTATTCTTCAATTTGTTAATGTGGTGTATCACACTGATTGATTTGCAGATATTGAAAAATCTTGCATCCCTGGGATAATTTCCACTTGATCATGGTGTATGATGCTTTTAATGCATTGTTGCAGTTGGTTTACTAGCATTTTGTTAAGGGCTTTTGCATATATGTTCATCAGTGATACTGGCCTGTAATTTTCTTTTTTGCATGATATCCTTGTCTGCTTTTGGTATCAGGGTGATGGTGGCCATGTAGAATGAGTTTGGAAGTGTTTCTTCCTCTGCAATTTTTTGGAATGGTTTTAGAAAGATAGATGTTAACTCTTCTCTAAATGTTTGGTAGAATGCTCCTGTAAAGACATCTGGTCCTGGACTTTTGTTTGTTGGGAGTTTCTAAATTACTGATTCAATTTCAGTACTGGTAATTGGTCTGTTCATATTTTATATTTCTTCCTGGTTCAGTCTTGGGAGATTATACCTTTCTAAGAAATATATAGTGTTCTTGGATTGGAAGAATCAATATTGTTAAAATGACTATACTACCCAAGGCAATCTACAGATTCAATGCAATCCCTATTAAATAACCATGGCATTTTTCACAGAACTAGAACAAAAAAAATTTTAATTTGTATGGACACACAAAAGAACCCAGATAGCCAAAGCAATCATGAGAAAGAAGAATGAAGAATCAGTCTCCCTGACTTCAGACTATACTACAAAGCTACAGTATTCAAGACAGTATGGTACTGGCACAGAAACAGACATACAGATCAATAGAACAGGATAGGGAGCCCAGAAATAAAACCATACGCTTATGGTCAATTAATCTAGGACAAAGGAGGCAAGAATATACACTGGAGAAAGACTCTCTTCAACAAGTTGTGCTGGGAACACTGAAGAGCTACATGTAAAAGAATGAAATTAGAACATTCTCTAACACCATATACAAAAATAAACTCAAAATGGATTAAAGATCTAAATGTAAGACTGGATACTATAAAACTCCTAGAGGAAAACATAGGCAGAACACTCTGACATAAATCTCAGCAATATTTTTTGGGTCTGTCTCCTACAGTAATGGAAATAAAAACAAAATTTTAAAATGGGACCTAATTAAACTTAAAAGCTTTTTGCATAGCAAAGAAAACCATAAGCAAAATGAAAAGGCAACCTACAGAATAGGAGAGAATATTTGGAAATGATGTGACTGATAAAGGATTAATTTCTGAAATATACAAACAGTTCATACAGCTCAATATCAAAGAAACAAATATACCAATCAAAAAATGGGCAGGAGATCTAAATAGACATTTCTCCAAAGAAGAAATACAGATAGCCAAAAGGCATATGAACAGATGCTCAACATCACTAATTATTAGAGAAATGCAAATCAAAACTACAATGAGGTATCACCTCACACCAGTCAGTATGGCCATCATCAAAAAATCTACAAACAATAAATGCTGGAGAGGGTGTTGAGAATAGGGAATCCTCCTACACTGTTGGTGGGAATATAAATTGGTGCAGCTACTATGGAGAACAGTACGGAAGTTCCTTAAAAAAACTAAAAATAGTTACCATATGACCCTGCAATCCCACTCCTGAGCATATATCCAGAAAAGACAAAAACAGTAATTTGAAAAGATGCATGCATCCCAATGTTCATAGCAGCACTATTTACAATAGCCAAGACATGGAAGCAACCAAAGTGTCCATTGACAGATGAATGGATAAAGAAGATGGGGTACATATATACAGTGTAATATTAGCCATAAAAAAATGAAATAATGCTATTTGCAGCAATGTGGATGGACCTAGAGATTATCATACTAAGTGAAGTAACACAGAGAAAGACAAATATCACATGATACTGCTTATATGTGGAATCTAAAAAGATGATATGAATGAACTTATTTACAAAACAGAAACTGACTCAGAGACATAGAAAACAAACTTATGGTTACCAAAGGGGATGTATGTAGGACCTGGTTCTTCCCTTTGCACACTACTCATCTCGGTGTACTGAAGTAATAATTATAACTTGATTAACTGATTATTTTGCAAAAAAATAAATGTAAATCTCACAAAAATTTATATTAGGTCTACTTTTCTAGTATTTAACGCTTGATAATATTTTAGCAGATATAAACTACTAAGTAGATATTTATTTAATAAGTGAGGCGAGTGTTGAAGAATAATTGAGTTATCCAAGTGAAGAACAGGAGGGAGGGCTTCTCAAGTAGAACACAGTTAAGAAAACTATGGAGATAAGAAAGCATGGTGTGTGTTATAAACCACAAAGAGAAAGAGAGAAAATGATACATTAGATGAGTCAGTGAAGAAGTTATAGAGTGATTCCTGCAAATTTTCTGTTTGAAATTATTTTATAATAAAATTAATAAATTATTTGGAAATAAACATGAAATTGGAACTAAATACCAAAAAGTAAAGAAAAACACCTAGAACTTTGGCTTTATAGGAAGTTAGTTATGTAACATAAGCTTTTAAAAACTTATACTTTTCAAGGTCTTCATCAAGAGCTCATTTATACTCACTATTGTATCTTTCTTTATGATTTTGAAATTTTAGATCTTTATATTACATCACAAAGTCTTCTAAACAGATGGGAACATTATGGGTGTTTAATATAGATTTTGTTATTGATTATTCTACTGAACATAGTTCGGCAACACAAAAACAAGCAATATTTATAAAATCACAGTTGTGTTATACCTTGGTTTTCTAATTAAAAAAAAGGTTATATTAGTGTTCTCATCCTGCCCTCCCAAAGAAAATAAATTTAAAAAACATCAATAGTACTAAACTCTGAGCTAAGAGATGCATTCTTTAAAGTGCAATAGTTTTTATAGAAATTGATTTATCTTTTCCTTGATATATCAGGTTCAAAAAGAACAATGTCAAAATGTGAAGCTGAATGAACAGAAGATTTGATGGAGCTTTAGATGTGTTTTGTTTTTACTAATGACAGCAGCTGAAAAGATCCTAGTGAGAGAAACTTATACATCTAAAATTAAGAAATTATTCAGATCTAGAACATTACACTTAATATCAGATATTCAAGAATATGCTAAGTCAACAGACTCTTTTCTCAAACTTCTGATAAGACTGGAGTATGATAAAATATGCTAGTAATATAAATAACACAACAGGCTATAACTAGACTATACTGACTCAAATACATTCATTTTGATTTCTTTAGAACTCTGGAGGAGAGTGAAAAATAGACCTTTGTGATTTGCCTAATAAAATGTCATCATTTTAGACAAGCAGATTTAATTAATTCTATAGACCAGCACAGCGGAACTGTTTTGATTTTTAGTAGGGCATACTGCTTTTAGACATCTTATTTTGTTTTGAAGAAAGAAAAATATTTTAAAGAAATTCCAAGGCTGTGATTTTCTTCTTTTCACTTATCAAGATAGTTTTCAATGTGTAATTCTTCATAGAAAAATACATTTAGTTACTCTTTATCTATGTTTACACACTTGCACTAATGGTTTATATACAACATTTATGATCTTCCCGAAGAAGCTTTGCAGATATTTGATATCAAGAACAGATTTATGAGTTTGTATATTATTTTGTCTTAAGGTATTCAAATCTTTAAATGCTAGGAGACACAATTTGTGCTTGCTGAGAGTGATCGTCATTCTTTAATTTATTAACAAGTTTTAATGTTTATATGTCTAATTTTGCTTTTTTTCCTGGGCGAAGTAAAAATTGATAGAACATATTCATTGACCCATTTTTTACCTATTTTAACTTGTATAAATAACAAGTCAACTACACTTGTTATTTATACATCAAAACACCACTTCATGCTATAGGAGGTAATACCTTTTTTATGACACTAAAGTTATCAATAATAGTTTATAAATATTTAAATTGTTTGTGAATGCAATGATAAAAAATTTCTTTGTAGCTCCTTTCTAAGAGAAACTGAGCCTTAAATTAGGATAAGAATACCTCCTTTTCTTTGATAAATTTAGCCCACATCTAGTGACGGGTCTATTACCCATAGGGGCAGAAAAACTGTTTTTTACAGTAAAGACAGGATTGGTTGAGTAGTTCTTTCTGATATGGGTCCATCTTGCAGTTACCTCTTTGTAAGATGGAGCTAAAAATAATTCCTTATAAAAAAAGATGACCTGTAAAAAATGTCCCAGTCATCACAGAATTAATGTCTAAGATTTTTGGGATGGGAAGAATGTGTTATTCACACTACTGAATTGATTTTATAGATGACTCATTTAGCAGCTTCAAACATTTTAAGAACTGACCCCATAACTTTTGAAAAAGGTGGAAGATAGGCAAGCTTTATATATATAGAGAATCTTACAATGTAGCTTTTCTTAAAGTAGATCTTCTTAAAGATACTATAGAAGTCAACTCAATATGCTCCTTTAAAACAAAGTTTGCTTTATTTTATTGTGGGGGAAAAATGTTTTAGGTGTATTTGAGAGTATGACTGCAATGAGAAAGTTCTCACCAATTCTCATTGCACTACAATGCAATATCTTTAGCAGTATCAGAGGCTGCAGAGAGATTAAGGTGGAAAAGAAACTCATGGGATTAAACAATTAATAGACTGAGTTTTGGATTGACAGTAGAGCTATTTTTTATCTTTTGTAAATTATTGAGAATGGGTTATTTGTAAAAACATCCAAAATGGGCAAATCCTGTCCTAATTTTCATAAAGGAGAAAAAAAACCTGTGTAATAAAAAATACAGATTACAAAATTTTCCAGTTTCTAGAATATATTACTTGACTTTGAGGCAATGTTAAAAACAGAAAATTCAAAATTTCTAAATTATAGTTATATTGCTCCAGCAAAAATTATTTTCATAATCTTCAGACACATGCAATGATTAATGAATTTTATGATATATCACTATTGATGTTAACGTTGATCACCTGGCTGAGGTAGTGATCGTCAAGTTTCTCCTCTGTAAAGTTATACTTTTTACTGATTTGCATAGTGTACTCATCAGAAAAAGTCGCTATATGCAGTCTACAATGAAAGACTAGAGGGTTATATGTCACCTCTTTGAAGAGGCAGTATTTACACAAATTATTTGGAATTCTTCTGTTCTGGAAAAACGGGACATTTGTTCTCTCTCATTTATTTGGCTATTCAATTATTTATTATGTCAGTATAAATTGATGGATATTTATTTTATGCTGGGTTATAATTCAGTATTATTTAATTAATTAGTTTTGCTCAAATTATTCTGGCATTGGCCATTGGTAGCTCTTTGAGTTGGCTCATATGTCTTTTTGACATAACCCCATTGTGATATTTTGTTTTGTTTGATTTTTTAATTGTCTTTTTGTTGTGTACTTTCTTAATTTGGGGCACCAGAAGATGCCCAGGCTTATTATGTATAATTCCTGACCAGTCTTAGAATTAGCCACTTCTCCAAGGAGCCCTGGTTCCTTCCTTTATTGGAGAACGGTGTCAGGAACGAAGATCCAGGCACAAAGTATGCTTATTGCTACTGGGTACTTTTAATACTAGGTCCCCTCAACCAACAGAACAAGGAAATATATGTGTACATAAACATGTAATGTATACAACAATCTGTGTTATGTACACATACCTATAAATAGGTTTATATGTAATCAGTTATATCTATATTAAGCTAAGTGTAAGTTCACACTGTTCTCTAACTCTAATCCATTATCACATGGATCACTCTAGAAATCTCCCGGCTTGTATGTAACCTCCCCATTTACTATAAGAAACTTGACTCTCATCATCCACCATCCATTTATTTAATTGTCCAATTCCTGTATACATACTTCAAAATTATTAACTTGTACACTCACAGGAGCCAACTTCATCAACCAGAGTACAGTGCTTATGTACGGTTTTTCTTGCTTTTAGTGTTACAGACTCTATTCATTTCTACAATGGTTACTCTTCCACTTACATCTGCCAGAGTCACAAGGAGATCTGTTTTTGGATATTCATTGGGAGAACTCACTGGGGTTCCTGGAGGTGATGTCCATAAAGATATGGAGACCCATACGACTGTGGCCCCCAAGATCTACTTTATTACCACACTAGTCTACACTCATTCCTTACACAGCAATTCCTTAATATATCCAGTTAAGTTTTCCTACCAATTAAATACTTCCAGTATCTTCTGCTCTAGATAAGCAGATCTCAATAATTATCTCTCTCTGGATGGGTCTGTCTCTCCAGATTCCAGGGTGGTCCGAGATATAGAGTTGGTTTTCAAGTTTTTTCAGCTCTTTATTGTTGTAAGGACCAGAGTGGTGATGTCTAAGCTCTCCATGTTAGAGCTGAAAGTGGAAGTTGGGAATTCTTTTTATTATGAATGTCAGGCAGCTGAGGAAGGAACAATTACTTCCTCATAGATACACCACTCATGGATTAAATGTACTTATATTGTCATTTTTATGCTAAAGAAACTTTAATAATGTATGACAGCTTTGATCACAGTGATTTGTTTCTTGAATACTCCAAGGTTTACTGGTTGGATTTTTTACCATTCTGGGACATTTCCACAGAGTCCATTTGATTTTTGCATTTATACATCTATTTGCACTGCTATTCTTGTGATCTCGTCCCAGTTGACTTCCTGCCTGATATGTTCATTTTCTTAACATATGTGCTGTGTTCAACTATTTCACTTTTTCTGTAGTTTCCTTTGGACTGTCTCTGGGAGAGAAGGTGGTAGATGAAACTTCTTACCTTCAAGGTCTCACTTCTTCAAGGGTAATGAATTGCTATCTTCTCAGGCAACAGTTTCACTGAAAGCTCAGGTTTCTTCCTCTTTTTATTGTTTATGTCTTTTCAAATTCCCAGGAAGTATGATTTCTAAAGCATGGTCACTGACTGGGCCACTTACATTCTTAACATAGAAACTGCTTCAGAAGATCAGGGAATCAGCCTCTTTCTAATCTTCCATGCATCTCTTAATTCAGTGTGATTCAAAAGAGTTTTAGTAACTACAATCATGTGCCATATGTTGTTTCAGGTCCTGGTAATCAAGACATGAGCAAGATCATACCAATTTCAAGATTAGATCACTGGGTCATCAGAAGACCTAGCAGTTGGAGACTGACGGCAATTGTCTACCACAATGGAAGCATCTGCATAATGACTGACCATCATCTTCTTAGTAAATATTTTCTTCTTAGATAGCATATATTTTACTTAATAACATAGATTTGATTACATATCTATATTATCTAGAGAGAGAAGTTGAGGTCAAAGACTATTCGAAGTACCTAGGTCTTTTAGGGTAACAACTAGCTATCTACTTAACTTATATCTGAAATTCAATTTTAGAGTCTTGGTTTTGGTAGATAATTAATATCTTGTTCTCATTTGATGTACTAGGATTAACTTATATGAAAAATTAAAAGATGTGAACAAACCAGATTGAAATTTTTAAATTTAAAAATGCAATTTCATTTCTCATATACAAACAGAGACTAAAAACAGCATAAAAGAAGTTGACAGGAGAAAGCACCATTAAAAATGGATGTTTCTTATATTCTATGAATTCACATCAGTTCAAATTAAAAGACCCACACTTTTCTGATGATACTCAAAAGCTGTCTGTTATTTACATGCTTCCTCACTTTCTCTTGCTTTCCTGCTTTCTTCTCTTCTTTCATCTCATTTTAAATCTACTTCACATATGTGTAAAGGGAAGGGAATATGATTACTGCCTATAGAAATTTTCTTCTAAGCAGTTTAACCTGAGTATGGAGCCATAAACCTTAAATTCAAACCTTTACCACCCCCTATTTCTGTGTATTATACACTGAAATTACCCATATATTTTATCTTCAAGATAGAGTCATAAAAGACTCTATCCTGGAGACTCTTTTATGACTCATAAAGTCATAAAAGTTACAAGAGTCATAAAAGTTCAAAGAAGTACAAAATCTACATGATGATTCCTGACCACTGCTCTGTGCGCCGTAGCTTTATTTCCACTTCTTACTGAAACATCTGTTCTAGAGTTTATAATATCTAAACTTTTACCACTTTTTAAGGTTAAGAGTAAGAAAAAAACTTTATTAACATTATTGTAGGATACTGAGCTTTGGCATTGTGGGTCTTTGGATTTGTTGTTTTGGATTCAACATTTCACCCAGTTTCCCCATCTGCATAATAAGAAAAATGATGTTGGACTTAGTGTGAAATGGTTGTTTTAACTAATGTATATAAATTTTTTTGTAAACTGAAATACATAATACAAGTAACACCTAGAATATACAACTGAAACATCACTCACAATCCATTCAAGGGGTAGAACATATGTTAGAAATTCTATAATTAATACTGATTTCCACTTTTAAAAATGATATTCAATTCTTTCATAATTGACTATAACAATAAATTAACTTGCTCAGCTATTAAAATGTTTTAAATCTGAAATTCAAATTCCATTTAAAGTATAAATATTGCCTTTTCTTTTGTCTGTACTTTCATACCTGTTTAAAATATAATCTATGCAAGCAGAAAACTGATTATGTATTAAAGAACAGTGTAGGCTTATATATATATCTGCATCCTTTGCTTTCTGGGTCACTTATGTTTAAATTACTGACAAAACATATCTCTAGAGCTCTCAACCATATATATGAATTTAGCTGAGGAGATTTGAAACTGAATTAAAATCTGCTTCATGTAATGCTTAGAATGACAAAATTTCTAAGTCAGTTTAGTTTTGATTAGAGAATATTTATTTTTGGTGCCAAATGTTGAAAATACAAGAAACTAAGTTGAACTTTTAAAATGCTGAGAAGGAAATGCATATGGGAAGTCATTATGACATTTTTAGCACTCCATTGTGTGGTGTAATAGAGTTTGGCTACATTTGTGTACAGGCAGTAATTTTGGGGTGGAAAGGTGGATACATATTTGCATAAAATCACAGGCTTAACAATGAAAAGAAGGTTTTTGATTCCCTGGAGAGGTTGATTGCTTCTCTGCAGAAGTTTGGTTGGACAAAACTGGACTGAGATCAGGCACAGTTAGCTATAATTTCTGTGTTTCTTAATGATGCTCTGTGGGTATGATAAATAAAAGGGACTTCACATATGCTGTGTTTATATCTATTCAAACACTATCTCACTGTATTGAAATAACTGCATTATTATGTTTTTCACCTAGTCAAGGTAAAATTTTAATGATTTAGAGAAAGCTAGGTAAGACATCTTTCTCCTACCTTCATTCCAAATATTCAGCTTTTACAGAAGAGGGAAGGAATCACTGTTACTTGCTTGGAATTCTTGTGCCCTGGGCATGACTAAGCTAACATGGATCTATTTATGCATGGAGATATTCACTGGCCAAACCTGAATTACTGGTGGGGATGTGTCAGAGTCATGTCAGGATGAGTCCATTGTGAGGGTTTGACAGTGATTTTCTTACTCTTCACTTGACATGAAAGTAGGAAAATGTGCTTGACCAAATGGATTTTCCACCCTTGCTTCCCTATAGTCAAACAAGAGGCAAAGGTGGAATTCTTTTGCTTAGAATAGGATTTTTAAAATTTTATTTCCTCATCAAAGAATTTCTATTTCTTAAGAATTCCCATGTTGGGCTTCCCTGGTGGCGCAGTGGTTGAGAGTCTGCCTGCCGGTGCGGGGGGCACAGGTTTGAGCCCTGGCTCAGGAGGATCCCACATGCCGCGGAGCAGCTGGGCCCGTGTGTCACAACTGCTGAGCCTGTGCTCTAGAGCCCACGAGCACAACTACTGAGCCCGCATTTTACAGCTGCTGAGGCCCCCGCGCCTAGAGCCCGTGCTCTGCAACGAGAGAGGCCACTGCAATGGGGGGCCCTGTGCACCGCAACGAGAGGAATGGCTCTCACCAAAAAAAAAAAAAAAAAAAAAAAATTCCCATGTTGAATAAAGGGGAATTACTTTGAAAAAACAAATCAAAGTAGGAGAAAAGCAGTGAATAAGTCAGCTTTGTTCTTTTATCTGCACCCTGGTGTTTTACAGACTAAACAAATTCAGACCTAAACTTGTAATTACCCATATTAGACTACAAATAAAAATTGGTTCCTTATTTGCTAAGACATACTGGATAAGAGCAAGATTAGAAATTGCTAATAGTCTATAACTCATAAAAAACTTGCTTTTTAAATAGCTGCTCATACTTTCCTTATGATAGGTAGGCATTTCCAACTTTTTTTTTTTTAAGTAGAGCATTTACCTCTTTTGTATCTGTAAATCCAAGGCACTGGATGAACAAAATACACAATGAGTTGGTACTCTTCCAAAGATTGTTTTTCTGCTTTGCATAGCGAATGGAACTCTTCTTTTGCAATTTTGGAAGTGAATTTTTACTATCACTTTTTGGAAGTGATAGTAAATGTACACACAGAGAGAGAAATGTTGATGTGCAGATAATATTAGTAAGAAGGAAATATGACCTTTAGGACAATGATGGCTGATATGCTCTGATATACACATGATATAATTCATTTCAGGCAGGTAAAAATAACTGAATATGTATGATAGGTCCTGATAAATAAATGGGATAAATCTCAAATATATGACAGCCAGAATCTCCTCTCATTTTCTTCCAAGAGTGTGAGGGAAGAGGAATAATGTTACATTTTGTAAGGTGAATCTGACACAGCTGTCAGATTAGCTCAGCTTCCCTTCCATAGGAAGCATGATGATGTATTGGTTCTCACTTCTCCATGCATTTACTTTCTGTTTTGAAATAGAAAAGTGACCTCAGCTTAGTAAGTGACCTTCAGCTGCACAGAAGAAGAGCAGCTCAATACCCAAGCACAAATACTGCTGAACTAAGTGGTTTATACATATGTTCCTAGTTTTTGTGAGATGCCTAATCCCAACCCAAGAGCCACTGGCTGGGGTCTCAGAAACCACCAGGATCTGGGTTTCTAAATGATCCCAGCTTCAGATGCCTTTGGCTCCTAGGTACAAATTTTTAAGTGACAGGAGTCGCAGTGTAATGAAGAAACCAAAGTTATTTTCAAAAACTACAACTGACAAAATGCTGTTTAATGGAATAGAGCTGACAAGGCATTTGGAAAGAACTGTTCATAAATATTTAAATGCACTCTTAGGGCAAAAATTAGATTGAATTACATTAATGTGACTAATTTAGTTTGGTTTTTTTTTTCAATTACAGAAGAATTCATTTAGTGAACAAAATAGCTTTGGCTTTGCCAGCTTTAATTTTTGCAGTCTAGTCGCTTTAATTTAGCATCCTGTGTCTAGTCATGTATTTGTAAATGTTGCTAATTCATCAATAGAAGGTGAATTCAATCTCCATACTAAATAAGTTAAAGTTGAAGTTGCTGATTACAGACATCAAGTAACTTATTAGTAATTTTTTGTGTCACTTTGTTCTCTAAGTGTAGGTTCATTCTTCATGACATTGACACCTTGACAGTTGAAAAGAAATTAAGGAGAAATAAATGGCAGTTAAGCACATATATTAAAATTAAAAGAGTAACAGTGTATGATTTCAGAGATATTGAAGAAGGTAGTCAGCTGGCTGCCACATGGTCAAAACACAGGCTTATATATTGTCTGCTTTCAATCACAGGTGCAGAGCTATGCTATTAGTCAACAACTGCATTTATTTTTTCTTTCTTTATTATTTTTTTCTGTTCCAACATGTCATCCTGTTTAAGAGAATATATTTTACTACAGTACCTGATTTCTCCTACTTGAAATTCAGATGAAATAGGAATGAATCCTTAACTATTGAAGGTTTCTTGAGTCTTTGATAACTGGCTTGTAGAAGTGGAAAACACTATACAATAGTCAAGAACCCAACAATCAAGAGCAACTTCAATGAATGTAGTTTTGTCTTTGTGGAGGGCACGGCAACCTACTGTGCCATTGCTTTTTTTGTTACAGCTAGGCAAAGATGCATTAATATGCAGCAGTAATATTGTGGTTTTTCTTTTTTTACTTACCAGTGAATTTGATGTGTATTCCTACATGTTTTATTGCATAGCTGAGGTTTATAAATATGCATAAATATACAAAGCATCTTAATTATTCATTTTAAGTAGACAGAGCATTTTAGGTTGGAAGTTAGGCTAATTTTTGGAACTCTATTTTCTCAACTCTAACTGGATTTATATAAAACTTTTAGTGCTCTTTGGCAAGTATGTGAAAACAGTTTTTATTGCTTCAATCAATAAAACATTTTCATCTGAAAAATGTGCATGCCGTTCTTTTTTTAATTGAATAATAGGTTTTCTGATGTTTCTGGTATTATTTTTAAAGTAATTCATTGTATTGGCAATTATGTTTAGCCACTAAAAACAAGCATGTAAAGAGAATTTAGCTTCACAAAATAATATTCAAAAATTACTTCCTTTTATTCACTAATCTTATTCTTATTTGCTCATTGATAGCTATCATAGTAATGTTAATGATACCTAATGACATGTTTTACTTTTGGGTAGTTGCAATAATATGCCCTTTATGGACCTATTTCATTTTTGAAATAACCAGATTAGAGAGACACTACTACCCACATTTTACACATGAAGAAACTGAGGCTCAGAATTCCAGCTCACAAGCTCAAATCCCTCGTTTGAACATTGGTTCAAATCCCTGCCCTTTCATTTACTAACCATGTTATCTTGAGGAAGCTATTAACCCATTTAGGATTACTGATTGTAAAATAGGAATAATAATGCCTGTATGATATGATTATCGGGATGTTGAAATGAAGTCATCTGTGACTGGTATAAAATGAGCATTTAATAAACAGTAGTTACTATTATAGGGTCTAACTGCTCTACCTGTGATTTTGAGCCCACTTGGTGCCCAGAAATTTCTTCATAATTTATGTCTCCTTTCATTTCTCTCATCAATTTCTCCTTATCCACTAGAATCTAACCTTCAGACTACAAACATGTCCTCATTTCATCTATCCTAATGAAAGAAAACAAAACAAGCAAATAAAAATATCTAGACATTTAAAATAAATAATTAGCAAACCCTTTCCTCCAAAACTTTGCAACACACTGCAAATCATTGTTGTGCCCTTTCTTATCTGCTAAAGTTAACAAGTTAACCTATAATAATAGAAATCTGAATAGGAATCACTTTCTCACTACGCATCATTTTTTAAAAAATAATTGCAATGTGGTTTTTATGAAAGTAATATATGTTTTAAATTAAATAATTAAAATTATTTAATAACCAAAACAAAAAAGGAGACAGAAATGGAGGAGGAGGAGGAGGAGGAGGAAGAGGATGAGGAGGAGGACAAGGTTCAGTTGGAAGGAAGGAAGGAAGGAAGGAAGGAAGAAGGGAGGAAGAAGAAAGGAAGGAAGGAAAGAATGTAGGAAGGAAGGGAGGGAGGGAAGGAGAGAGGAAGGAAGGAAGGAAGGAAGGAAAAAGGGAGGAAGAAGAAAGGAAGGAAGGAAGGAATGTAGGAAGGAAAGGAGGGAGGAAGGAAGGGAGGGAAGGAGGGAGGGAGGGAGGAAGGAAGGAAGGAAGGGAGGGAAGGAGGGAGGGAGGGAGGGAGGGAGGAAGGAAGGAAGGAAGGGAGGGAAGGAGGGAGGGAGGAAGGAAGGAAGGAAGGAAGAAGGGAGGAAGACGAAAGGAAGGAAGGAAGGAATGTAGGAAGGAAGGGAGGGAGGAAGGGAGGAAGGAAGGAAGGAAGGAATGTAGGAAGGAAGGGAGGGAGGGAAGGAGGGAGGGAGGAAGGAAGGGAGGAAGGAAGGAAGGAAGGATGGAAGGATTTTACATTATGGAAGATGAAAATTAACTTAGTATCCCCAAACTTCCAGCCCTTTTCCACCCGCAGGGTTCCCTTTTATTCATCCTAACAGTATATCCAAAGGAACTCTGAAACTTCTCCCTGCAGTTAAACACATCAAAGAATTTTTTATTCCATTTCCTTCTCCTGAAGCTGCTTCCATCCTGTGTGATCTCTCTCCAGCCACAGCCATGGTCTTAGGGTGTCCTTCCTCAACTGTGTATCTTCTGTCCTTGCCTTCTCTCTTGTGTCTAATCCCAAATTCATGGATCCTGCATCTTCCTCTCTTTTAGCCTGCTCTCCTTTGGAGTCTGCTCATCCCACAATAGTTTCCTGGGAAGGGATGCATGGGAAATGTATCTTTAAGTACTTACATGTCTGAAAATAGCTTGATAGTGGCCTCAACCCTAATTGATATTTGGGTATGGAGTTTTGGATTGTAAATCAATTTGTCTCAGCCTTCTGAAGGTCTGCACCACTGTATTCAGACTCGTGGGATTACTCTTGAACAGTCTGATGACATTTTAATTTATGTTGCATTGTATAAGACTGGCTTATTATTTTCTCCTTAGGATTTTTTTCTATACCACTATATTCTGAATTACTGGATGATCGCCCCTGGGAAGGTTATTTTTCCAATTGTGACAATGGGCAATTATTGTGATCCTTTAATATGAGATTAAATTTTCTTTGATTCCTTTGAATATCAAAATATTTGATAATTTCTTCCCACTTTTTGTTGGTTTAATCTTCCATTCCTGTTAGTAGTATATTAGACATTTTATATAATATTTTGTTCCTCTTTTTCATTTTCTATCTTTGTCTTTTGTACTCCTTTCTAAAAGATTTCTTCAACATTATCATAAGATTTCATCAATTGTTTATTGACCTTCGGCTGTTGAATGATAATTGAATTAAGTATTAAAAAGTTTATTGATGAAAATAAAAAGGACTCAAGTGTTGATACATAGTACAACACGGATGAACCAGGAAAACATATGCTAAGTGAAAGAAGCCAGTCACAAAATACCATATATTATGTGATTCAATATGAAATGTTGAGAATATGCAAATCCATAGAGACAGAAATTAGATTAGTGGTTGCCTAGGCCTTGAGGTGTCAGAGAGAAATGGGGTGTGACTGATAATGGGAACAAGATTTCTTTTTAGAGGAATAGAATGTTCTAAAATTGATTGTGGTGATGGATGTAAAACTGTGAATACATTAAATCATTGAATTTTATACTTGAAGCAGGCGAATTGTTTGATATGTGAATCATATCTCAATAAAGCTGTTATGTATATTTTAAAAAGCTTATTTGTGAACCTTGAAAACAGTAAACTAACTTAAAGAAACAAGTCACAAAGGCCACATGATATATGACTTCGTTTCTATGAAATGCCAAGAATAGGCAAATCTAGAGAAACAGAAAGCAGATTAGTGGTTGCCAAGGGCTGGTGGAATTGGAGGAAATTGGGGAGTGAAAGCTAATGAGTATAGTTTCCTTTGGGGTAAAGAAAATATTCTAAAAGCTGACTGTGGTGATGGTTTCACAACTCTGTGAATACACTAGAAATCACTGAATTGTACACTGTAAGTGGGTGAATTTTATGGTATGTAAATTATATCTCAACAAGGCAGTTAAAACACAACAGAACAGCCTATTGACATTCTGTTTGTGCTTGTGTATGAAGGGGCTTGTTGAATGGCAGCTTTACTCTATAGTGAAGTTTTATTTGGATCTCTAATGGTCCATGTCTCTAGGTTTGCTTTGTTTTTTTCTCCTTCAGACTGTTCAGTTTCTTCAGAGATAAATTTTCTGATCTCTTGCTGGGTTTATAATCTGAGTGGCCACACAACAGTAGTTGGTTAGAGAACCAGGATCGGAATCACAGGTTAATTTTTAGAATTTCACTTAATTTTGTGGTGCAGGGCAGCTTTTCACCCTCACCCTTAGGTATCCTTGGCATTCCTGGATCTTGGTTTGTTCTCACTTAGTTTTTCCAGAAGATAAATCATTCATTTCTTGCCTACTCTTGAAGACATATTCACCTGTCTGTCTGGGGTGAGGTGAGGGCAAATCTGGACATTTAAATGCTTCCTTAACACCAACAGTTAATTAGGTCTACCCTTCACCCTGCCCACAGTGCCTCCACTTCAGGGATTTTTTCATAGGTTCTTTCTGCAGCACAGATAGCTTGTTTCATCTTGCCATCCTCCTCAACATGTACTTGGTTTTCAGCTTTCTCTGTGTTTTAAGTCATTTACTGCTTATCCATCTACTTTCCACATCTAAAATATTCTGACACCTCACCTCTCCCCTGATGGTCATTCCCTCTCTAGTTTTCTCTAATTCTCTATCTCTAGATGGATGACAGATTAGATAGATGACAGATAGATAGATAGATAGATATTGAATAGAGAAATGACAGATGGATGAATGGATCGATGGATAGGTTGATTGATAGACAGATGATACATAGATCTGATAGATAATTTCAGGCCCTAGGAAGAAGAGTAAAACATATGTGTTCCGTTCTTCATTCTTTACCCTTCACCTTAGTGAAATCTCCCTTTCTCCTTTGCTCTCCTACACAGGTGTTATCAATGACCAAACCTAACGACCAGTCCTATTTTTCCTCCAAGTCCTATTCAATTTCTGATTGAATTCTACTTGCTAAGTTTTCTTTTATTTACAGAGACTTAAAAAGAACAATTTTGCCCTTGAGTGCTATAACCCTACTATTAAAGTTTTCCTCACACTTCTGTTATTAATTTTTTAGTCTCAATTCACTACTCCATTTTGGTCTCTGACTGTTTCTTAACTTTCTGTTAACAGAGTAAGAATGGGGAGACCAGGGCACATGTTTTTGCCTAGTGTTACTATGTTTTCTTCTGTAAAACTCCGTGAAGATTTGGCATTGCTCCTTTTCCAGAGGAACTGGATGTTCTTAGGGCAGAGAGTTATTGCTCTGCAGGAATCCTTGCCTAGGCTTCACCAGATCAATATGCATGATAATTGTTTGATACATGATACTCTTGTTTCTTTGATTCCAAGAAACATGCTAACATGTAGTGTTGACAGACAGAACATTGACTATTTCAGCAAGATCTAAACTTGGGAATGAAAAATAGACAGAATGAGTCCTTTCTAATTTTATTTCATGAGACAATAATTCCAAAATATTTGATCTAGCAAGGGGGAAATGCAGGTTATTAAAATATCACGAGAATGACAATATAACTGAAAATATGCTTTTGGGAATAATGAAGAATTTTGCTTTCTAGTCAACTTTAAAATTCTCCATTGTGTCATAGAAAAAAAAATTTTTTTAAGGTATTTGCTTTAAAATGACTTTTTTTTTTTTTTTTTCCGGTACGCGGGCCTCTCACTGTTGTGGTCTCTCCCGTTGCGGAGCACAGGCTCCGGACGCGCAGGCTCAGCAGCCATGGCTCACGGGCCCAGCTGCTCCACGGCATGTGGGATCTTCCCGGACCGGGGCACAAACCCGCGTCCCCTGCATCGGCAGGCGGACTCTCAACCACTGCGCCACCAGGGAAGAACTAAAATGTACTTTTGAATGCTTTTATTTTCAGACACTTGAGAGAATGGGTAGGAAGAGGATATAAAATAAACCTAAATTCCTCTTAAATACCAAACACATCAAGGATATGAATCAAGATTACTCTGCAATGTGTCATTAATTTTTTTGATTTTATAATTTTGGGTGCAAAATTAAAATATCAACTCTAACTTGTTAGTTTATTTATGTTCATAATGTATGACTGTTGATAGATAATAAATATAAAATACACTTACATTTTAACATTCTTAACTATATATGTCGAATTTCGCAGTCATAACCAAGTTAATCAGTACCTACAAGAAAATGAATTATTGCACAACAAATGAGTGGAGACTAAAAACGCAAGAGGCTGGTGATGGTGTCTGAATATTTTTACCAATTTATATCATAGGTGCCAGTGTTGAAACTCATTATTTTCTAAATGATGATCTCTGACTTATGGTCATTCTGAAATCATTTGAAGGCTAAGGACACTATTATAAAACCACTGATACTCTCTCAAATATCTATCTCTTTATATTGAAATAAGAACTGCAGCAACTAATCAGAAGCTTCTCTAGGTCACTTTCCTCCTTGGGTGGAGTTCTTTGGGTGTTGATTTATCTACTTGGAATATTTTTTTCCCAATAGGTAAATTCCTTTATCTTTCAAATCTCAACTTTAGTGTTACCATTAATGTGAAGCTCTCTTTCTTTCCAAGATAGATTTAAGAGACTATTCATGTTATTTTCTACTGAACTACCTCTCTGTATTTCTGCAAATATAATGTTACGATAGCTTATTTGCATAAATATCTTTTTCCTGGATTCTAAATTCTTTGAGGACAGGGAATGTGTCTTTTTATTGTTTTATATCTGAAGTATTTAGGAAGATTTGTGTAATATCATAAGTACTTTAAATATTATATGACCACATAGATTATTTATTCCAATAAATATTTTTGAGCAGTTGTATGGTGCTATGTATAAATTCCTGGGGACAGATAAATGAATAAGATCTGTTTTAAACCTTCTAGTATTTCATAGTGTATTGTGCTTATAATACACCTCGACTATATAACAGTGTGTTGAATATTTATATAAAGTGCTTTGGAAACAGAGAGTGGAAAATGTTGAATTTCCTTGAAGTGAAGGGGGAAATGTCAGGAATTATTTCCCAGACGAGGGATTATTTGAATTTAAAGAACAAATGTAATAGCCATTTTACATATGGGCAGAAATTTCTAGGGGAGGGAATAGCTCATGCAAAAGTATAAAAATGTGAAAGAGCATTGGATATTTTTGAAATGACTCCATGGCTAGAATGAGGTTGAAAACTAAGCAGGAGCCAGAAAATTGCAACATTTCATGTCATGATAAGGAATTTCATCGTAATCTTTCTGTTAATGGGACTGCATGGCAGGGGGAAAAGCAGCATCACATACACATTTAAAAAATATAATTTTAGTTGCAGTATGGAGGATGAAACTCTGAAGGTGCATGAAGGCACTGTAAGCAAGATACCAGGTGGAAAATAATTAAACTCTAAGGCAGTGGGGATGGAGAAGAGAGGGTAGGATTAAAATATATTTACAAGGTTTTCAATAAAGATGCTTAGTCTTTTGCTCAGTTGGGGACATCTTCACAACTGGCATTTCAAATGATACCATGTTGTTCATTCATTCATTTATTTATACAATCGATCATTATCTAACAAGTACTATATGTAATCAGTCACTATTCTAGTTACTGGAGATTCAGCAGTGAAAAAAAATCAACAAAATTTCCTTCTGTCATGCAGTTTATCTTCGAGTGGAATGTAAGGAAGTGGCTCGTTAAGGACTGGCATCTTGAAGATGGAACATATTAGGGCTGTATATTAATTCTAATCATGCCAAATTTAGGTAAAACGGATGGGCATACAACAGCTCCTGCTATAGTTTTCATTCCCTTGTCTCTTAATTTTATAAATTTCAACAGATACTTTCTTCTTTGCCTCAGGAAATTAAAGGAGGGTTTTCACGATGAAACGGACATAATTTATGTATTAATTAACTTTAGACCTATTGACAGTGGAGAATAAGGTCTCCTGGTATCTATATGCTGCTGAGATTTAGCATGCTTTTTCTTCCCCTTGGTTAACTTCAGCAGGCCTCTCATCATGTTCGCTGCCAAATTGTGACAAATCAGTTTATAAGAAATGGCACGAGACAATGCCAGCATATAAAAGAAAATTAAATTTCACACTGAGAAAGGTGCTAATATCATTTAAGCTGACAGTCAGCTGTACCTGTGCCAGCCACTTTCATTAGGGGTGATTTTTTTTTTTACTTTTATTTTTATTACATATCATTTAAATTTCTTCTGGCCTCAATGCAAAGTTATGCATAGCTGCTACTAGTTGTATTTTTTGACAGTCACAGCCTGTAAGTGCTAAAGGTGACAAAGTAAAACAAAAAAAACTCTATCAGTTAATAGACTCCTAGATTTAAGCAATTTAGAACTACCAAAGTGATATCATTTCACTGGAAATTCAAATGTAATGGCAGGGAGCACTTTTTAGGTCTTGAATAAAATAGTCATTTGACTAGAAGAAGCCAATCCAGCTGACTATTTCCTTTTCTTCTCTTTGAGTGACATTTAAATCTCACTTTTCACAGAATCTAACAGTTTGTTACATAACAAGACTTAAGAATTTAATTTTGCATCTGCACACAGACACCAGGAAGGGTTCTTGGAAACTACTTACTACCTGAAGCTGGTCAATTACTGTACTGCAGTGAGATGATTTGTATTTTCTGCAAAAAAAAAATGACTTGGAATGAAAAGGTCACTTCTTTATAGTCTGCTCAATTTAGTCAGATTACGCTCAGTCTAAATATCAGTTCTTTTCTTCCCCAGGAGTACCAATTAGTATTAAAATAGAACCTTACACCTTATTGTTCTTTGTACATTACCTTGTCAAAATAGTACTGATTAGTACTAAGAGAAGGACCTATCTAAGTTACAGCTTTCTTTCAGTGAACAGTCTAGGTTGCTTGGGTTTGGAGTAGGAGTGAATCAGGGAAAGAGTGCCATCTTTTTTACGATGTATTTTGCAGTCTTAAGAAATAATTTGGGCTTCCCTGGTGCCGCAGTGGTTGAGAGTCTGCCTGCTGATGCAGGGGACACGGGTTCATGCCCCGGTCCGGGAAGATCCCACATGCCGTGGAGCGGCTGGGCCCGTGAGCCATGGCCGCTGAGCCTGAGTGTCCGGAGCCTGTGCTCCGCAACGGGAGAGGCCACAACAGTGAGAGGCCCGTGTACCACAAAAAAAAATAAAATAAAATAACTTTTAGTGGTTCACAAAAATTACAAAAATAACAAAACAATCTTAGCATTAGGCAGGAAATGGGTTTTTTTATAACATATATATAAATAATACTTTGCATTTCCATAACATTTAAAGGTTTCAAAACTATTTCATATATGTTTCACTACATATTAGTTATAAAAGATGAAAAGCTTAATACTTCATTGATTGACATGGGTAATACATTATGATCTAATGGAAAAAAATGGGTTGAAATTTAGAAATCACTAACTAATTGGGTTCTCTTGTATGGGTTTTTCCATTTTATTATACTCTGGTCTGATTTCTATTAAAAATATATTTGTTTTCCTTCACATTTATTTCACATGAACAATATGAGTCATAACTGAAACCTTATGTAAAGTGTTTATATTTCCTTGTACAAAATATACAATGCAGGTATTTCCACTATGATCCCAACCAATTACCCTAACTGGTATGTACGCCTCCATTTTATCTGCTGAGGATGACAAGTATGTTCAACTTACAACAGATCTAAAATCATGTTAATCTGAGTCTTCTTCAAGTGTTGCATTAGCAGAATTTCTAGACTTTTCCCAGTATCTTCTCCTAAAATATTTTAAGGAAATCCCAGGAGCACTTATATGTGTTACCCCCAAGACCCTAGTCTCTAACAGCTTTCAGGTCCTAGATAAAGTCACTTATTTTTTAAGAGACTATAATAAGACAGGATTGTCTCATACATGATTAGCCTGACTGCCTGAATGATCCAGGTTCTTTTCAATCATGACAATTCCGTTGCCCACTGCTCTTTGCAGTTGAGTCTTCTCATATCTCTTAAGTTAACAGAAGAGTACTTTTATTGTTATCAGATGGGCAAGTAGTCCAGACCACCCTCTTCTACTTGTGGCGTATGAATACAAATGGAGTATCTCATACATGCACTTAAATATTTTACAGTTACAAATCAGCAAATGAACTTAAAGAAAATGTGTTCTATCCTACTAAATCGATATGCCTTCAGAGAGAATAAACAGTATGCAATGTTAGCAATGAACTTTGCTCCTCAGTCACTGTGTGCAGCTGTTGGAAATGTCTTGTTAATTTGTGAATTTCACTCAAATCATGTATTGGAGCTCAAAGGACTAGAAAAGAGGCCCTTGACACTACTCAGAAAGGATGCTTCAGCATGCAAGAATTGTTTGCTGTAATGTGACCTAAGAGGAAGGGTGTGCCATGTCAATCATTTGCCACTTCTCTTTCTAAGCACCTCTCCTGCTCAAGTCCTCCCTGAACTCCAATAAGTGTCTATTTGTGATGTTGACCAGGGCACAAGCCACAGAGTTCTCGGTATCTGACATAGTGGTGTTTTGTTTTAATGTCAAAACACGAGAGGTGGGGAGACTCAATTCCCTGAAGCTGGAATGCAATCATTTGTAAAGTAGGTATCGATGGTTGCAGGTTTTGCTGTGCCACACTTGTGTGCCAGATCCTGAGTTACAGAAAAACCTGAAAGTGCTAGATTAAACGTATCTAGTGTGTGCGTGTGTATGTGTGTGCGCGTGGCCTGGGTGTGTGTTTGATACGAAGAAACTCTAAGGTACAGGTCCCGGGTTAGGGGCTCCTCTTGCCATTACAGCCTCACTTACAGGCTTCTTCCTTCAGATGCAGTCCTCCCTCCTCTCCTCAGTGTATCTCAATCTTGCACAGCCCATGTAAGCAATGCTGTGTTTTGCCTCCTGGTCTCTTGCTCAGTTAGGTCTTTCTCCAGCCACAGTTTCCCAGGGACTTCTCATTCCTCCTTCCAGCACAGCCTTCTTTGGAGCTCTTCCCCACCTCTCACCCCTCTGGCATTCAAACAAGGACAGGTTTAAACCAGACAGACAAAATTTAAATTTTTCTCTACAGACTTTCTGTATTCTATGCAAATTAAAATATGCCTAGATTAACATTTTAAGTGCTCCTGCACAATCTGTGGTTTGTGAGAAGTCTCAAATTTCCACAGCTGTAGCCCACTGGGGAAAAAACTCTAGTGAGACGTGATGACTAATTCTATAAACTGCTGCAGGTACTTTTGCTCTTGGAGTCTGAGGAAATGTTGCCACATACAACTCGAGCACCTTTCCTCAAATGGAAGAAGAGTAGTGTTATGTAAAATCAATTGCACATGGTGTCTTAAATCCCCACACTCAGTGTTACCATCTTATTCTCCTAAACCTTTCCACAGAAGTAAATTTCAAAAATACAATTTATTGTAAAACCTATATATTTATTTATTTTTGCTGTATGCGGGCCTCTCACTGCTGTGGCCTCTCCCATTGTGGAGCACAGGCTCCGGACGCGTAGGCTCAGCGGTCATGGCTCATGGGCCCAGCCGCTCCACGGCATATGGGATCTTCCCGGACCAGGGCATGAACCCGTGTCCCCTACATCGGCAGGCAGACTCTCAACCACTGCGCCACCAGGGAAGCCCATAAAACCTATATTAATATGGAACTCTTCACTGGCATTAAAATTCAGGGGATACACACCAAAAAAAAAAATTCAGGGGACACTGAGTTGCATACAAATTAGGTTAGCCATACATTTAAGTGTGCTAACTTTCATCCCAAACTCACTACAAAAGTCAACTCAAATGGTTATGTTTCTAGATGAAACTTGTTCAAAATTTGGGATTTTTTTTTCCCCCTCCACCATCTAAAGAGAAATTTTACACCCAGGGAAAGGGAGAATGATATTAACTGAGCTAAGGTTTAAAAGGAAAAGAAAGGTAAGAAATGCTGTTTTATTAAGAGACTGAACTACGTATCAGAGACTGCTTTCCAAGCAATTTAACCTGCAACATTAACTTTATGCTAAGAAGACATAATGACTATTTTTAAATCATAGCTCATTAAAATGCAATGAAATGTCCAATTCCAGACAAGATAGTATAACCAGGATAAGATTTACACACCTAGTAAAAAAAAAGTCACACAAAATACATGAAAGAATTGCACTCCTGCCAGGGCTATGAGGGACTCCTCACTGTGAGAACCTTGCAGGGTTCCTGGAGAGAAAGCCCAAGAAACTTCTGTGGCCTCACTAAAGCTATGGCTTCCTAGGAGTTTCTCACTCTCATGCTAGTCCGTACAATGTCCCCAGCAAGTCTTCAAAATTACTTTTTCTACCTATTCATGGCTCCAGCAGGAGCTTATGTTCCAAGTAAACAGAGCTCAGTTCCTGCACATCTCTGGGTGTGCCTATCTCCCAAGATTTGGAAGTAATTTTTTGCCTGTGACCTCAATTTTCTGATGGGTCCAGGAAAGATCACTGATTTTCAGTTTGCCCAGCTTTTTCCTGTTGTAGGACAAGAGTGATGACTTCCAAGCTTTTTATATGTTGGAACTGAAACATGAATCACCACCACAGTCTTATTTTCTATTATTATTCTCTACTGAGAAAAGTTTCATTTACTGATTATTTTTTGTATTGAATTTCAATATTCCTTACAAGAGAAAAGATGTCTCTAAATTTATTGCTTCTAAGTAAATTATATTTTACCTATGAGCAAATCAATATTTAAAGCTTCAGAGTATCATATTTAACATATAATCTTTGCTGGTAAAGCCTAAATTTTGGGCAAAAAAAATGACTCAAAGGAAAGGTAAGGTAGAATGTGCATTTTTTTCTCTCTTCAGATGATAAAGGGGAAAATGAGGAGGAATATCCTAGATAAATGACATTAAACATCTGCAGCAAGGTCTGGCTGTTGATGGTATGAAATCTGGAGTCAGAGTGTCTATTTGATCACATTCCAGCTCCCTGTCACTCACTAGCTGTGTGACCTTGGACAAGTTATTAAATTATTAGTTCTCCAAGTTAAGTGGGATGATGTAATCTCTACATCGTTGGGAGTACCATCTGCTTGCCCTTCTATCTCTGCAGGTATCCCACTGACCTGGCTAACAGCCTCTCCTCTTTCCCTCATCTACCAGGCCTGCCATATTCCGCCTTCCGTGCAAGCCAGTTGCCCAATTTTGTCATATGTACCTACATATTTTCTGGGACATGGCTTACTTTAATCATGGACTGGTTGAATTTTGCAATTTCCAATTATTTTCTGTATCTTTTATGGATTTATGATATTTGCTTGATTATATTACACATTTTAACTAATTTAAGCATGTTCTTGATACTACCAGAGTTAATATGTTGTATTTTAGACACAATTTGGGTCTTAAATTCCAAAGGGTATCTGTCAGGCAGAAAGCCTGACGACAAAGAAATGGTATGATGCCTCTAGTCTGTGTAGAAGCTCATGTTTTCCAGGGCATTAACTGAACTGGTTGAGATGCAGACAGGAAATCTCATATCTGGGACTCGTCTCTGGGGTCAACAATATTTTTTTTTCTTTCCTGTGTTTCTGCTTCCTCAGGATGCATTTCTTAAATCTTCAGTGCATTTAAAGTCCAGCCTAAAAATTTTTTCCTTGTTAAAAATCAATCCTTTTTCTTCTAGAATCTAACCCAAAATATCTGAGCATTAGTAAATATTTTCAGGATTATTTTATGTTATTCTGCCTGGGTGACAGAGGGTGAGTGTAGTGCAAAGGTAATTATATATATTGAAAATCCCGCATTCCAAAAATAAATATATGTATTTTCCTTCAAATTTAAATATATTTTTGTTTTAAAAAATCAAACTGGTTAAATCTTAAAGAAAGATAATTTTTTTTTTTTTTTTTTTGCGGTACGCGGGCCTCTCACTGTTGTGGCCTCTCCCGTTGCGGAGCACAGGCTCCGGACGCGCAGGCTCAGTGGCCATGGCTCACGGGCCCAGCCGCTCCGCAGCATGTGGGATCTTCACGGACGGGGGCACGAACCCGTGTCCCTTGCATCGGCAGGCGTACTCTCAACCACTGCGCCACCAGGGAAGCCCGGAATAATTTATTTTTACGTAAATGTGAGGATCATGATTTTATTTACAGATAAAATGATATAATATTTGAGACTTACTTAAAAATAATCTAGTTGGGGCATAAGTGGATTGGGAATATAGATGAAACAAGAATGTCTGAGTGTTAGTAATTATGCTTGTATATGTTTATAAATTTCCATAATAATAAGTTAACGAAATAAAGATGGGACAAAGAAAAATACAGTATTATAATTAGTAGTGAAAGCCTATGAGAGGGGAGAACTTTAATTAATGTAAAGAATAAGGTCAGCTGAAGGCTTTTCCTGTGCTCTTAAAGGATGTTTTCATTCACCTATTGTGTACCCTTGGGCAAGTTACTGACCTTCTCTGTGCTTTAATTTTCTCATCTGTAAAACAGTACAGTCTGAGATTATTATGTGAAATTATTAAATGAGAAGAATACTTTCAAAGTGAGTAGAACATATATAAACCAACCAACATATATAAAGAACTTCATATGTATTAACTATTAATGTTACTTCCTGGAATGGTGGCTAAAATAAATATTAACTATAGCTATAGTTATAGTTTGTGAGAATCAAAGGGGATATTTGGCTAGGATTTGAATTTTTTTTCTAAGTTCAGTGTAATTGAAAGATTCTGTACTTGAACTCTTACTATTCCATGGATATTGAGCTTAGCCCAGGGTTAGACAAGAAAAACAAACAAAAACAGGACACAGTCCAGGTCTCTCCACTTCAAGTAGCTTAGGATCTGGGTGAGAGAACAAGAGAGGGCCAAGGGAGTGAGGAAGAGACACCTTAAAAACACATAAGGATACATTTAAGTAACTTTCTCATGTTTAATTCATCAGTGTCAGGGATAACAATACAAATTTCCAGTATCCAGATGTCCCAAATCAACGGTCCTTACTCCCTCTTATTATGCTAAACTGTCTGCCACAATTTTGTTCAAACTGTCATGAATGTCTAAATCTAGATAATCTTCCAAATGAATTGGATCTGGGAGGGTGAGGCCACATTCTTTTGTTCCCTGCTTGTATCTGGTTAGTTTGCACAGTACTTGGCCTTGAGTGCGCACAAGAAATATTTCTTGAATGATTTTACAAATGAATGAAACAGGTGTCTATATTTGACTACGTTTCGTGGGATAATTTGTTGTTCTGTATGTTAATACACAAAAATTACAATTCCTCTGTGATTTTATTGTTTTCTTGGTGAGACAAAAATAATATTAATTGAAAATTTTAAATAATAAGTGTAAAAATAGGCCAATTTTTAATAGTTTGATAGAAGCTTATCTTTTCAAAATAAAATACTTAGGAATAAATCTAACCAAGGAAGTGAAAGACTTATATGCTGAGAACTCTAAAACACTGATAAAGGAAATTGAAGATGATCAAGGAAATGGAAATCCCATTCTCTTGAATTGGAAGAATTAATATAGTTAAAATGGCCATAATACCCAAAGCAATCTACAGATTTAATGTGATCCCTGTCAAATTACCCAAGACATATTTCACAGAATTAGAACAAATAATCCTAAAATTTGTACAGAACCACAAAAAAACCCAGAATTGCCAAAACAATACTAAGGAAAAAGAACAAAACTGTAGGCATAACTCTCTCAAACTTCAGACAATACTACAAAGCTACAATAATCAAAACAGCATGGTACTGGCACAAAAACAGACATATAGATCAGTGAAACAGAATAAAGAGCCCAGAAATAAACCCATACAGCTATGGTCAATTTATCTCCATCAAAAGAGGCAAGAATAAACAATGGAGAAAAGACATTCTCTTCAGTATGTGGCATTGGGAAAGCTGGACAGCCACATATAAATCAATGAAGCTAGAACACTTCCTCACACCATTCACAAAAATAAACTCAAAATGGCTTAGAGACTTATACAAGACATAACACCATAAAACTCTTAGAAGAGAACAAAGGCAAAACATTCTCTGACGTAAATTAATATTTTCTTAGGTCAGTCTCCCAAGGCAAAAGAAATAAACACAAAAATAAACAAATGGAACCTAATCAAACTTGTAAGCTTTTGCACAGCAAAGGAAACCATAAACAAAATGAAAAGACAGCCTACGGATTGGGAGAAAATATTTGCAAACAATGTGACTTACAAGGGATTGATTTCCAAACTATACAAATAGCTCATACAACTCAGTATCAAGAAAAATGAACAACCCAATCAAAAACTGGGCAGAAGACTTAAATAGACATTTCTCCAAGGAAGACATACAGATAGCCAACAGACACATGGAAAGATGCTCCACATTGCTAATTATTAGAAAAATGCAAGTCAAAGCAAAAATGAGGTGTCACTTCACACGAGTCAGAATGGCCATCATCAAAAAGTCTACAAATAATAAATGCTGGAGAGGGTGTGGAGAAAAGGGAACCCTCATACGCTGTTGGTGGGAATGTAAATTGGTGCTGCCACTAAGGAGGACAGTATGGAGGTTCCTTAAAAAACTAAAAATAGAACTACCATATTATCCAGCAGTCCCACTCCTGGGCATATATCCGGAAAAGACAAAAACTCTAATTTGAAAGATAAATGCACCCCAATGTTCACAGAAGCACTATTTACAATAGCCAAGACTTGCAAGCAACCTAAGCACCCATCAAGAGATGAATGGATAAAGAAGATATGTATATAAAAATATATATATATATATATTTATACACACACAATGGAATATTACTGTCATAAAAATGAATGAAGTAATGCCATCTGCAGCAACGTGGATGGACCTAGAGATTATCATACTAAATGAAGTAAGTCAGACAAAGACAAATACTATATGATATCACTTACATGTGGAATCTAAGAATAGTACAAATTAACTTACTTAAAGAACAGAAACAAACTCAGAGACATAGAAAATGAACTTGCAGACATAGAAAATGAACTTGCCAAAGGGGAAGGGGGGAGGGATAAATTAGGAGTATGGGATTAACAGATACATGCTACCATATGTAAAAAAGATGAACAACAAGGATTTATTGTTACTATATTCAATCTTATAATAACTTATAATGGAAAAGAATTTAAAAATATAATTATAAAACCACATCACTTTGCTGTATACCTGAAACTAACACAATATTGTAAATCAACTATACTTCAATTAAAAAAATTATCTATTCAAGTTTAAGGACAAGACACCACACTCATGGTGGCCTCAAATCTGAACTCTGCTTAGAACTTTAAATCATATATATGTAAAAATTAATATAGAAACATCAATTATATAGAATTTGGAGACCAGAATGGGGAACTCTCCTGCCCGAGGTTGGTAGCAGAGCCCAACAGGAAGTAGAAAGGCTCCCTTTCTTTCCTGGCAAGAGCTCAACCAATGAAAGATTGTCACAACTCAACCAATGAAAAGCCATGAACTCTTTGTTTACTATAGCCCTCCCGATTTCCTTTTTCTCTCTATGAAAGAGCTCTCCTTTCCATTTTTGCTGAGGAGTTGCACATGGCTTTCCATGGTTATAGATCCCAAATTGCAATCCTTTGCTGATCCCAAATAAACCCATTTTTGTTGGAGAAATAACCGGCAGTCTCTTTGTTTTAGGTCGACATATATAAAAGAGATTATTTAGCTCTTCATATTCTGGAGTATTTTAATCCTTCTCACAGATAAGAAGGAAAACTATTACAATGGCTAGCATTTATGACAATAAAAGTCATTCTTAGCTCTCTTAATTGTAGAGGTGGGGGTATGAAAATGCAGTTTAGAAGCCTCAGTTTTGAACCAAGATGGGAGCTAATGTGTGAGGAGCTTTCCAGAAGGTGAATGCTATTTAGTTCAGAAATTAAAGATGCTAATCATACTGAAGCATGGATTTTGAATAATATTTCAAGCTTTTTCACTACAATGTATTTTTAACTTACATATATGTTTTACCCTTCTCATGCCCATAGTTTTGCTTCTTTAACTCTATTTCATTGAGTACTTGCTAATAAAGAGCTATTGTGAACCAACATTCTTGCTCTCATATGCACAAAGAATCCTTATAAAAGATCTTGTAGAAGACTATAGAAATATAAGGCATAATGTGTTTATGGTGAGGTGTGGGAAAAGGACAGATGTGGAGGACATTTCTGAGGATTCTACAACCCTACCTGATCAGGGTGACTACTCTGACCATCCATTTGTATAAGACTGTTTGCAGACTACTTAACAATTACTTGGGCAGATCTTTGCCGATCTGTATTTATTGGTGGGGTCAAAGATTGGGAAGACATGAGAGAACCGAAGTGACTCTATGAATAGATAAACCCCCAAACAGTGACTGTGAGTCTAGGAAGTTAGCAGATTGTGATTCTTCTGTAAATAAGTACCAAGTCTATTTTCTATGAAACTATTAAGAACACATGAATTTAGCACTTAGAAAGGGATTTGCTCTTCAATTATTACTATTAAATTTCTTCACTGTCTCATTTTCTATGTTGGAAAGTTTAAAAGTATTATATTTTGAATGAATCATCAATAACTTTTAGAACAATTTGCAAAGTAAATTATATAAACATACAAATCATAATAAACAAGGAAGTTTTGTGAAAGACATGTTTCAGAAAAACAGATTTACAGGTTTCAAAAAGTTAGAAACATTCTTACATTTTCAATCCTTACCTGTCATTGCACTTGCTGATTTCATCCCCTCCTTTTGGCTAAGGCATGAAAATTCAAGTAGGTCATATATAGGATGATGAAAAGTTTTCATCCATAACACTTTTCTACTGCATTGTTTTTTCATCCATAATGCAACCCTTTATGGGTCTCTGATCTATCCCAGTCGCTGTCAAAATGATTGATGAAACTGTTGCTTGAAAAATATTTGGAAGCTTGGGTCCATAGATTTGTGGACAAGAGAGCAACAAAAAGCCTTATGAACATGGCTACACTATACCCCTGGTGGGTCAAAAAGACTAGAATTTGTATGAAGTATTTATTTAAAAAAAGAATTAGTCAAAAGTAATTTTTAACAAAAAACATTAAGTTTTGAATTGGTCTTGGGTTGACTGTTTTATGGTGAGTATAGCTGAATCATTTTCACGTGCTCAGTCCAAAGACTTTTAAAGATCACACATAGATTTCATCAAGGACCAATGTTATCCTTACAATCTAGGTGTTCTATACTTGTCACATACTTAGATTTAAATTATATAAACCTCAGTTTATCATGTACATGTAGTAGTATCATGTCAGTTATCTTTTTGCTTTGTCTTCCTTTTTTTTTTCTGGCATTTTTTTTTTTTTTTTTTTCCCGTTACACGGGCCTCTCACTGTTGTGGCCTCTCCCATTGCGGAGCACAGGCTCCGTACACGCAGGCTCAGCGGCCATGGCTCATGGGCCCAGCCGCTCTGCGGCATGTGGGATCTTCCCGGACCGGGGCACAAACCCGTGTCCCCTGCATCGGCAGGAGAACTCTCAACCTCTGCACCACCAGGGAAGTCCTTTCCTGGCATTTATACATCCAAATAAGATATTGATTTTTCTAATTATCCTATCCATTACCAGACTGGAGGAAGAAAATTAATGGGGCTATGGAGCCAGAGAAAGAAAAGTTCAAAACTTCATTCCACCATATACCTGATGAGACTTCATTTTTTTATCTTCAAAGGGGGCTAATAAGATTTATGTCCCATGATTACTATAAGTATTTCAATGCAATAATTCATTAAGAAGATCATCGGGACTTAAAAATACTAGTTTATTTTTCCTTCATTTTTATTTTAGTCCAAGATATAATAAATGTGAAAAACACAAATGATACTTTGGTTGTCCAATATGTTTAAATAAATTTCCAGCTAATATAGATTGTCAAAACAATCTTTAAAGCAATAATCATTCTATAAATTGACACTGATTATGGCCAACTGTACTGAAAACAAATAAGAATAGGGAAGATAATAATCTAATGAAAAGAAGAAAAAACAAGTTCTAATAAGAGAATAGTAAGTTGAAAAATAGATTCTGAATATTGAAAATAGAACATAAATAAATAAATAACAAGTAAGTCAAAGACCATCCACTCAAACTTCATGTCAATTACAATGAATTATTGATTTAGAAATATAAAAAGTTGTCATGTATTGCGTGATATTGGTATATCAGCACCCTTTAAGTTTATAAATTTTGCTCTTTTTGCTTTTCTTGTAGTTCATTTAGAATAATTGCCTACACTGCTGTTATAATCATGTAACCATCAGGATATAAACTGTAGGACAGGGACTTTTGTTTCTTTGTTCACTACTGCATCCCAAGGACTTGGATCAGTGCTGATAAATAGGAGAGTTTCAGAAAATATCTCTTAAATGAATAATTGCAGAAATGAGTAATCAAACAAGTTAACAAGCAAATCAGATATTGTCTAACAATAATCTGTACTTCTCAGTCTTTTAAACCACAAATAGGTGTCAACTGTACAGAAGGAGAAATTATTATTAACCTTTCACAGATGAGGAAACCAAATCACAAATTTTAAAATTAAAAGCCAAAGCATTCTTGAGAAAGAAAAACAAATCTGGAGGTATCACACTTCCTGATTTCAAACTATATTAAAAAGCTATAGTAATAAAAACAGTATGGTTTTGACATAAAAACAGACACATAGATGAATGAAACCAAATGGAGACCCTAGAAGTAAATCCATGCATATATGGTTAATTAATTTTTGACAAAGGAGTCAAGAATATACAATGGGGACAGAACAGTCTCTTCAATAAATGGTGTTGGGAAGATTGTCACAAGCAAAAGAATGAAACTAGGTCTCACACCATATGCAAAAAATCAACTCCAAATTAATTAAAAACTTGAGTGTAAGCCTTGAAACCATAACATTCCTAAGAGAGGACATAGGGGGGAAGTTCCTTGACATTGGTCTTGACAATGAGTTTTTGGATTTGACACCAAAAGCAAAGGCAACGAACGCAAAATAAATAGTGCTTTATTTATTTTTAGTGGAAAAAGCTGCACAGCAAAGGAAACCATCAACAAAATGAAAAGGCAGCCTGTGGGATGGGAGAAAATATTTGCAAACTACATATCTCATAAGGGGCCAATATCCAACATATATAAGAAACTCATACAACTCAATAGCAAAAACCCAAATAACCCAATTAAATAAATTGGCAAAGGACCTGAATAGTAAATTTTCCAAATAAGAGGTACAAATGGCCATCAGGTACATGAAAAGGAGCTCAACATCAAAACCACAATGGTATATTACCTTACACTTGTTAGGATGGCTATTATCAAATATACAGGAGATAACAAATGCTATTGAGGATGTGGAGAAAAGGGAAATCTTGTATGCTGTTGATGGAAATGTAAACTGGTACAGCCACTGTGGAAAACAGTATGGAAGTTCCTCAAGAATTTAAAAATAGAATTACTACATAATCTAGCAATCCCACTTTGGGATATAATATGCAAAAGAAACAAAATCAGTATCTCAAAGAGATAGCTCTATTCCCATGTTCACTGCAGCATTCTTTACAATAGCCAAGACATGGAAACAACCAAAGTGTCCATGAACAAATGAATGGATAAAGAAAATATGGTATACACATACACACACACACACACACACACACACACACACACACACATACACAATGAAACACTATCCAGCCATAAAAAAGAGGGAAATCTTGCCATTTGTGATAACATCAGTGAACCTGAAAAGTATCATTTTCCTAACTGAAATAAGCCAGACAAAGAAAGATAAATACTGCATGGTATTATATCTATCTATCTATCTATCTAAAATATCAAATCAATCAATCAATCAAACTCATAGAAACAGAAAGAAAACTAGTTGCTAGGATCTGGTGGGTAGCAGAAATATGAAGAGGTTGGTAAAATGTACAAAATTTCAGTTATAAGATGAATAAGTCTGATGATCAAATGTATAAAATGGTGACTATATTTGATAACACTATGGGAGGGAGACGCAAGAGGGAGGAGATATGGGGATATAGGTATAGCTGATTTACTTTGTTATAAAGCAGAAACTAACACACCATTGTAAAGCAATTATATTCCAATAAAGATGTTAAAACAAACAAACAAACAAAAAACACTATTTTATAATTGAAATTTTCTGAGAGTAGAACATAAATGTTCTTACCCCCCCCCCAAAAAAGCTGTATTTTTGAGTGAAATGTGACATAGAATGGTTACATTATTGTTGGATTATTATATTTAGAGGAATGTGGGTGAGTTACTAATATAATAGGAAGTTATATAACAATGACAAGTTAGGTTAATTTTTCACTTGGTTGATGCCACTTAACAAACTTTAAATACTTACTTACACAGATGTACAGTTTCTCCTAAGTTATTTTTAGATTCCTGACTTAAAAATTTCCAATGTTATGAAAATTTATAGAAAAAATTCCTGTATTTCTTAAAAAAAATTTACTATGAGTAATCAAACCTATATCTCACTCTCAGTTATTAACTTGCTTCATTTACGGATTCTTTGTCAACTAAAATTTCCTGTATGTTAACACGGGAAACATTGGGCGAACTCACTACAACTCTAATCACGTCATGCCCACATGCATCATAAGATAAAGATAAGAGAGATGAATGTGAATATGCAGTGGAATGAAAATTAAAGTAAATTTGACATTAACGTCTCAGAAGTCTTTTTCTTTTACCTTAGATACATGTAACTTTGTTGGGAAATCAATAGCAAGTACATATTTTTAAACATGCCTCAAGGATAATGCAGAAACTTTCTATAGATGATTCAAAATTTGTGGCAAAGTGCAAAGAATTGTACTTTAGAATAGTTTTTACATTTTGTTGTTATTGAACTATTTGGCATCATATTTAAACATATCACTTTATTACAATATTAAATTCACTGGAACTTAGAAAAATATTTTTTATTTTCTCAGTCCACCTTTTATCAATGATTCAAGCCTGGGGTAGCATTTTATTTAAAGTTCATATTTTTTTTTTTTAATTTTTTTTTTTTATTTTTTTAATTTTTTTTTTTTTTGCGGTATGCGGGCCTCTCACTGTTGTGGCCTCTCCCGCTGCGGAGCACAGGCTCTGGACACGCAGGCTCAGCGGCCATGGCTCACGGGCCCAGCCGCTCCGCGGGATGTGGGATCTTCCCGGACCGGGGCACGAACCCATGTCCCCTGCATCGGCAGGCGGACTCTCAATCACTGCGCCACCAGGGAAGCCCTAAAGTTCATATTTTTATTGGTTGAGTTACTTAGATCAGCTGCAAAATAATAGTCAAATAGATCTATGTGAGAATTAAGTACCTTAAAATTTTGTGATTGTTTTCAGTCTTTTATGTACCCTTAAATGAAAAATGCCTAAAAAATAAACATCGGTGAATGTATAGTTATTTAATATTTCTTTTGCATCTCAAATTAGTCACTAGTGAGTATGATACTAATATTTCCATCTAGCATTGTGAATATATCCAACAATGAAATTAAGGTTTCAGTAGACCCTGATAATTCATCGTTTTCAACATCTCTAAGTTTTAAATATATGTCTGTGGTAGTATTTTAGACAGATTTCAAAGTTAGTCAATAGTTGGAGAATGATAAAATATGTAAAGTTGTAGGGCTAATTGCAAAAATTTCAAATAGTAAACAAGAATTTATTAATCATATACTGGATGCCATGAAAGTTACAAAGACCTATATGGCCATCATTATAAAACACATTTTAGTTGAGTGATGAAACAAAAATAATTTAAGAAAATTTGCTATCAACGCCATGTATTTTAGGAACAGTACATATTAAGACGACTGTTCTTCTACACAAAAATATTTTATATGCCATTTTATTTAACTTATTTCTGACAACAACCCTATAGAAAAGATGACAGTGAGTCTCAGGAACATATGCAATTTACCTAGAGCCATCTGAATTTATGTCTAGTGATCAGCAGAGCTGAATTTTAGCCCAGGCCTGCTTGCATTTAAAGTTAATGGTGTTTCAGTGTCACCAGTTTGATCTTTTTAGATACCTTGAAGGGAATAAGTAATGAGGACTGAAATATTCAGAGAAAACTTTAAGGAATAAGTGGCCTTTAGTCCTGTCTTTTTAAGAATAGGGATAATTCTAGCTGGGGAAGGGACTGGCTTGCTAGCTTTAGAAATCAGTCTAAGCAAAATTCCGAAGATGGACATGACACATTTTCTATTTGTCTCAGTATGTCTCTCTTGCCTGTCCTTCATTTAATGCTACTTCTACTACCCCCTTGCTTTTCATTTCATATCTGGACATTTGTCTTAGTCTCTTAAATCAAAGTCGTCAACAGTCTCTCCCCTTTTAACTTATGCTACACATCAGAATTTTTTCTCAAAACACACATGGTATGCATTCAATATATGCATCTAATACTGTTTCCAGGAATTCTGCTGAATGCTGGAGTTACTAAGTGAGAACAGAATATTTCCTGTCTAAAGAGTCAATTTCTCAAGTGAGAGCGGTGGACATAAATGTAGAATTTTAATGCAGTAGTTGTTAGAGATAGGTCTAGAGAATAATGCTATTACAAAATTTTATTCACATTGCTATATTCCCCACTTGAATAAAAGATCCCATTATTTCCCTTGATCTAGAAAAAAAGGATAATCCTTTCTTCTCTGTAAGATGGGTTCCCTAAAACTTTGTCATAAATCAAATCATAATAAAGTATACACTTTTGGGGGGAATAATTTTGTAATTAGGTATTTGTTATAGAAAAGGGGCTTGACAAGTGATGGATATGTTTAACAGCATGTCATTAAAGCTAATTACAATGGCTAAAACCCTTAAAATTTTTGAAATTATAATCCCACTCATAGAACAGTATTCTGAAATGGTCCTTAAAGATTATCCTTTTGCATACTTCTCATAATCATTTTACTGTCTCAAGTTAAATATAAGAAAATATCTTTTTTAGTTTACAAAGGGGTTCCAGATGTTTAACTTCATTTTTTTTCTCTATTGATTCTGTTAGGTGGGCAGAGTAGATATTATTATAACTGCTTCAACTGACTTTGGGGAAATTAAACAAAGCGGAAGAAAAAAACAGTTTTCTTAAATCCTGATCTAATATGTTTTATTTATACCATATTTGAAACTAAGGCTCAGAAGCATTAAATTATTTCCCAAAGAAAAAAAGTTACTTGCTTTTGTAATAGAAAAGCATTAAATTGGGATATACATACTCTAATTTGTGTGTTGCACCATACCAAAAAACGTAATTTTTTTAAAAAGTAAAATTGGCTCATTTAAAATCAATATAAAAATTATAAGAAAACCCCCTGGAACAGTACCCATAACATTAGTAGAGAATCAGTGAATATGTACTGAATAAATTAATGAATTACCTGCCTTCAACTTTATCCTTGAGAAAGAGAACAGCATCCAGGAGCTGGTCTGGTGCTATTGGCTTGGGCTTCGTATTTGCAGGAGCTAGTCTTCCACTCATATGGTGTTCCCCTGTTGAACACAAACGATTTCACAAAAGACACCATCAGACCAGGCTGTAACATGATCATATTTTATTTCATTATATTTTACTCATTTTTATTATATTCTCACTTCTACTTTCTTTGATTTACTCTGTTGCTTATCTCTTGGCTGTTTTAAACACTTAGTTCATATATTGTCAATATTTACTGTTTCTGATATATATGTTTGTGTGAATACTATACAATTTTTAGCACTTAACTACATCACACAAAAATTTTGGCGTGTAGTGCTTTCATTGTGATTTGGATCAAATATTTTATAATTTCCATTGAAATTTCTCTCTTTTGTATTTTGGGGTTTTCTTGAATTTTATTTATTTTTTTATAGAGCAGGTTCTTATTAGTCATCAATTTTATACACATCAGTGTAGACATGTCAATCCCAATCGCCCAATTCATCACACCACTATCCTCACCTCCCCATGGCTTTCCCCCCTTGGTGTCCATATGTTTGCTCTATACATCTGTGTCTCAACTTCTGCCCTGCAAACCAGTTCATCTGTACCATTTTTCTAGGTTCCACATACATGCGTTAATATACGATATTTGTTTCTCTCTTTCTGACTTACTTCACTCTGTATGACAGTCTCTAGATCTATCCACGTCTCAACAAATGACTCAATTTCATTCCTTTTTATGGCTGAATAATATTCCATTGTATATATGTACCACATCTTCTTTATCCATTCGTCTGTCGATGGGCATTTAGGTTGCTTCCATGACCTAGCTATTGTAAATAGTGTTGCATGAACAATGGGGTGCATGTGTCTTTTTGAATTATGGTTTTCTCTGGGTATAGGCCCAGTAGTAGTATTGCTGGGTCATATGGTAATTCTATTTTTAGTTTTTTAAGGAACCTCCATACTGTTCTCCATAGTGGCTGTATCAATTTACATTCCCACCAACAGTGCAAGAGGGTTCCCTTTGCTCCACACCCTCTCCAGCATTTGTTGTTTGTAGATTGTCTGATGATGCCCATTATAACTGGTGTGAGGTGATACCTCATTGTAGTTTTGATTTGCATTTCTCTAATAATTAGTGATGTTGAGCAGCTTTTCATGTGTCTCTTGGCCATCTGTATGTCTTCTTTGGAGACGTGTCTATTTAGATCTGCTGCCCATTTTTGGATTGGGTTTTTTGTTTCTTTAATATTGAGCTGCATGAGCTGTTTATAAATTTTGGATATGAATTCTTTGTCCATTGATTTGTTTGCAAATATTTCCTCCCATTCTGAGGGTTGTCTTTTCATCTTGTTTATAGTTTCCTTTGCTGTGCAAAAGCTTTGAAGTTTCATTAGGTCCCATTTGTTTATTTTTGCTTTTATTTCCATTACTGTAGGAGGTGGATCAAAAAAGATCTTGCTGTGATTTATGTCAAAGAGTGTTCTTCCTATGTTTTCCTCTAAGAGTTTTATAGTGTCCGTTCTTACATTTAGGTCTTGAATACATTTTGAGTTTATTTTTGTGTATGGTGTTAGGGAGTGTTCTAATTTCATTCTTTTTTTTTTTTTTAAACATCTTTATTGGAGTATAATTGCTTTACAATGGTATGTTAGTTTCAGCTTCACAACGAAATGAATCAGTTATATATACACATATGTTCCCATATCTCTTCCCGCTTGCGTCTCCCTCCCTCCCACCCTCCCTATCCCACCCCTCCAGGCGGTCACAAAGCACCGAGCTGATCTCCCTGTGCTATGCGGCTGCTTCCCACTAGCTATCTACCTTACGTTTAGTAGTGTATATATGTCCATGCCTCTTTATCGCTTTGTCACCGTTTACCCTTCCCCCTCCCCATAGCCTCAAGTCCATTCTCTAGTAAGTCTGTGTCTTTATTCCTCTAATTTCATTCTTTTACATGTAGCTGTCCAGTTTTCCCAGCACCACTTATTGAAGAGACTGTCTTTTCTCCATTGTATATCCTTGCCTCCTTTGTTATAGATTAGTTGACCATAGGTGCGTTGGTTTATCTCTGGACTTTCTATCTTGTTCCATTGATCTATGTTTCTGTTTTTGTGCCAGTGGCATATTGTCTTGATTACTATAGCTTTGTAGTATAGTCTGAAGTCAGGGAGTCTGATTCCCCCAGCTCCATTTTTTTTGCCTCAAGACTGCTTTGGCTATTCGGGGTCTTTTGTGCCTCAAAAGACTTTTAAGATTTTTTTTTCTAGTTCTGTAAAAAATGCCATTGGTAATTTGATAGGGATTGCATTGAATCTGCAGATTGCTTTGGGTAGTATAGTCATTTTCACAATATTGATTCTTCCAATCCAAGAACATGGTATAACTCTCCACCTTCTGGTATCATCTTTAATTTCTTTCATCAGTGTCTTATAGTTTTCTGCATACAGGTCTTTTGTCTCCCTAGGTAGGTTTATTCCTAGGTATTTTATTCTTTTTGTTGCAATGGTAAATGGGAGTGTTTCCTTAATTTCTCTTTCAGATTTTTCATCATTAGTGTATAGGAATGCATGAGATTTCTGCGCACTAATTTTGTATCCTGCAACTTTACCAAATTCATTGATTAGCTCTAGTAGTTTTCTGGTGGCATTTTTAGGATTCTCTATGTATAGTATCATGTCATCTGCAAACAGTGACAGTTTTATTTCTTCTTTTCCAATTTGGATTCCTTTTATTTCTTTTTCTTCTCTGATTGCCATGGCTAGGACTTCCAAAACTATGTTGAATAATAGTGGTGAGACTGGACATCCTTGTCTTGTTCCTGATCTTAGAGGAAGTGCTTTCAGTTTTTCACCATTGAGAATGATGTTTGCTGTGGGTTTGTCATATATGGCCTTTATTATGTTGAAGTAGGTTCCCTCTATGCCCACTTTCTGGAGAGTTTTTACCATAAATGGGTGTTGAATTTTGTCAAAAGCTTTCTCTGCATCTATTGAGACGATCATATGGTTTTTCTTCTTCAATTTGTTAATATGGTGTATCACATTGATTGATTTGTGTATATTGAAGAATCCTTGCATACCTGGGATAAATCCCACTTGATCATGGTTTATGATCCTTCTAATGTGTTGTTGGATTCTGTTTGCTAGTATTTTGTTGACGATTTTTGCATCTATATTCATCAGTGATATTGGTCTGTAATTTTCTTTTTTTGTAGTATCTTTGTCTGGTTTAGGTATCAAGGTGATGGTGGCCTCATAGAATGAGTTTGGGAGTGTTCCTTCCTCTGCAATTTTTTGGAAGAGTTTTAGAAGAACTGGTGTTAGCTCTTCTCTAAATGTTTGATAGAATTCACCTGTGAAGCCGTCTGGTCCTGGACTTTTGTTTGTTGGAAAATTTTTAATCACAGTTTCAATTTCATTCCTTGTGTTTGGTATGTTAATATTTTCTAGTTGTTCCTGGTTCAGTCTTGGAAGGTTATACCTTTCGAAGAATTTGTCCATTTCTTCCAGGTTGTCCATTTTATTGGCATAGAGTTGCTTGTAGTAGTCTCTTAGGATGCTTTGTATTTCTGCGGTGTCTGTTGTAACTTCTCCTTTTTCATTTCTAATTTTATTGATTTGAGTCCTCTCCCTCTTTTTCTTGATGAGTCTGGCTAGTGGTTTATCAATTTTATTTATCTTCTCAAAGAACCAGCTTTTAGTTTTATTAATCTTTGCTATTGTTTTCTTTGTTTCTATTTCATTTATTTCTGCTCTGATCTTTATGATTACTTTCCTTCTGCTAACTTTGGGTTTTGTTTGTTCTTCTTTCTCTAGTTCCTTTAGGTGAAAGGTTAGACTGTTTATTTGAGATTTTTCTTGTTTCTTGAGGTAGGCTTGTATAGCAATAAACTTCCCTCTTAGAACTGCTTTTGCTATATCTCATAGGTTTTGGACCATCATGTTTTCATTGTCATTTGTCTCTAGGTATTTTTTGATTTCCTCTTTGATTTCTTCAGTGATCTCTTGGTTATTTAGTAACGTATTGTTTAGCCTCCATATGTTGTGTTTTTTACATTTTTTTCCCTATAGTTGAATTTTTCAACTATAATCTCTTCAAATATTTTCTCGGGTCCTTTCTCTCTCTCTTCTCCTTCTGGGACCCCTATAATGCGAACGTTGTTGCGTTTAATGTTGTCCCAGAGTTCTCTTAGGCTGTCTTCATTTCTTTTCATTCTTTTTTCTTTATTCTGTTCCCCAGCAGTGAATTCCACCATTCTGTCTTCCAGGTCACTTATCCGTTCTTCTGCCTCAGTTATTCTGCTATTGGCTCCTTCTAGTGTAGTTTTCATTTCAGTTATTGTATTGTTCATCTCTGTTTGTTTGTTCTTTAATTCTTCTAGGTCTTTGTTAAACATTTCTTGCATCTTCTTGATCTTTGCCTCTATTCTTTTTCCGAGGTCCTGGATCATCTTCACTATCATTATTCTGAATTCTTTTTCTGGAAGGTTGCCTATCTCCACTTCATGTAGTTGTTTTTCTGGGGTTTTATCTTGTCCCTTCTTCTGGTACATAGCCCTCTGCCTTATCATCTTGTCTATCTTTCTGTGAATGTGGTTTTTGTTCCACAGGCTGCAGGATTGTAGTTCTTCTTGCTTCTGCTGTCTGCCCCCTGGTGGATGAGCTGTAATTTCTCTTTAACCAAAGATAAATTTTGTATTATGTTTTAATTTCCAAATCCTAGGAAGTATTTTAGGCAAGTGTATCAGTCTAAGTTCTACCAGAGGAGCAGAAGCAGAATGAATAAGAGATTATATGTAAAATGTAAATGCTGACTAAGCACAAAGTCCATGGGTCAGACGGTCAGGAAGAGAAGAGCTGGAGCAAGCTGGAACCACAAGGGCACAAGTGAATCATTTGTCCATGTGCAGTCAGAAAAGGAAGATGGGGAGAAAGCAGAGGAATTGTAGACTTATCTGCTGTGTGGACTCTCTGGGCTCAGAGAAGGCCTAAACCCTCTTTTAAAGGTCATCCAACTAATTAAGTTAGATTTACCCAGAGTAAACTCACTTTTGATGAATTTAATTCATTAGAACTTTACTCACATCTGCAAAATCCCTTAACAGCAGATTAGTGTTTGACTGAAACATGGAATTATGATATAAATATGCTATAAAATGGCCACCTCTTCCTTTTCATTCCCCAACTCTTGCAAAAGGCTAGCTCTTTCTAATCTGAAACATAGTAGAAAAAATACTGGGGCTTTAGGCAAGTTGACATGTCAAAATACAATCAGAGCAATAGTTTACTTATTTATAATTGTATTCCATGTTAGTCAGGTTTGTTTCAAAAAGCAAATTAAATTCTCCAATATTTGTAAACATATTCATTTTTTCACTATTTTAAAATTATATTTACAAGTATTTTTGTGTATGTACAAAGATTTCATATATTCTGGGACAACTTGATTATTTAAGTACAGGTTGATATATTTTAATATATTCTTTCTTATTGAAGTATAGTTGATGTACAATATTTCCAGTGTACAGAAATGTGATTCAGTTATATATTTATATATATATATATATATTCTTTTTCAGATTATTTTCCATTATAGGATATTACAACGTATTGAATATAGTTCCCTGTGCTATACAGCAGGTTGTTGTTGTTTATTTTTTATATAGTAGTGTGTATCGGTTAATCCCAAATTCCTAAATTGTCCCTTTCCCCCCTTTCCCCTTTGGAAACTGTAAGCTTGTTTTCTATGTCTGTGAGTCTATTCCTGTTTTGTAAATAAATTCATTTGCATCACTTTTTTAGATTCTACATATAATTGATATCACATGATATTTGTCTTTGTCTGGCTTACTTCATTTAGTATGATAATGTCTAGGTCCATCCATGTTGCTACAAATGGTATTATTTCATTCTTTTTTATGGCTGAGTAATATTCCATTTTATATATATATATATATATATATGTGTATATATATATATATATATATATATATATATATATGCCACATCTTCTTTATCCATTCATCTGTTGATGGATGCTTAGGTTGCTTCCATGTCTTGGCTACTGTAAATAATGCTGCTATGAACATTGGAGTGCATGTATCTTTTCAAATTAGAGTTTTCATCTTTTCTGGATACATGCCCAGGAATGGGATTGCTGAATCATATGGTAACTCTATTTTTAGTTTCTTAAGGAAACTCCATACTGTTCTCCATAGTGGCTGCACCAATTTACATTCCCACCAACAGTGCAAGAGGGTTCCATTTTCTCCACACCCTCTCTAGCATTTATTATTTGTAGACTTTCTGATGATGGCCATTCTTACTGGTGTGAAGTGGCACCTCATTGTTGTTTTGATTTGCATTTCTCTAATAATTAGCGATGTTGAGCATTCTTCCATGTGCCTGTTGATCATCTGTATGTCTTCTTTGGAGAAATGTCTGTTTAGGTCTTCTGCCCATTTTTTGATTGAGTTGTTTGTTTTTTTAATATTGAGTTGTATGAGCTATTTGTATATTTTGAAAATTAATCTTTTGTCAGTTGCATCATTTCCAAATATTTTCTCCCATTCTGTACGTTGTCTTTTTGTTTTGTTTAAGGTTTCCTTTGCTGTTCAAAAGCTTTTAAGTTTAATTAGGTCCCATTTGTTTATTTTTGCTTTTGTTTCCATTATTCTAGGAGACAGATCCAAAAAAAATATTGCTGTGATTTACGTCAGAGTGTTCTGCTTATGTTTTCCTCTAGGAGTTTTTAAGGATATATTTTAATATATTCTTGTTGGTTTTAATTTTTTTGTATATTTGTTTCTTGATGTCTTACAATCTCAATATTGGTCCTCCTTCTACTCCCTATCTACTAGTACCAACCAAGACTAGATTTTGTAACATGGTTCTAGCTTCTTGATCATTAGAGACATTGCAAGCACCACATATGTATTGGTTTGGCCAAAAAGTGCCTTCAGTTTTTAAGTAAAAATAGAAGATGCATTTTTCATTTTCACCAAGAACTTTATTGAGCAACGTATTCACCCTTTTGTTCTACTACCTTCTGCCATTTTTCAGGCAGCTTCATAATTCATCTTCCCAAAACTTTTTATCTTTATGAGCAAATAACTGTTCCAGGTGCCTTTTACAGTGTTCCAGAGAATTGAAATTTTTTCCATTATAAGAATTTTGTAAAGACCTAAATAAACGGCAATCCAAAGGTGCAATGTCTGGTGAATATGGTGGATGAATCAGAACTTTCCAGCCAAGCTGTAACAGTTTTTGCCTGGTCATCAAAGAAACATGTAGTCTTGTATTATCTTGATGGAAGATTATGCGTTTTCTGTTGACTAATTCTGGACGTTTTTCTTTGAGTGCTGCTTTCAGTTGGTCTAATTGGGAGCAGTACTTGGAATTAATCATTTGGTTTTCCGGAAGGAGCTCATAATAGAGAACTCCCTTCCAATCCCACCTTATACACAACATCACCTTCTTTGGATGAGGACTGGCCTTTGGTGTGGTTGGTGGTGTTCATTCCTCTTGCCCCACAATCTCTTCCATTCCACATTGTTGTACAGTATCCACTTTTAATTGCCTGTCACAATTTTTTTTAAAATGCAATGTTTTCATTACATTTAAGTGGAGAATCACATGCAGAAATACAGTCAAGAAGGTTTTTTTCACTTAACTTAGGTGAAACTCAAACACCAAAGGGATGAACATAACCAAGCTGGTGCAAATGATTTTCAACATTTAATTTGGATATTTTGAGTATGTCAGCTATCTCCCGTGTGGTATAACATTGATTGTTCTCAATTAATGTCTCAATTTGATTGCTATCAACTTCAGTTGGTCTACCCGACTGTGGAGCATCATCCAGCAAGAAATCTCTAGCACAAAACTTCACAAACCACTTTTGACAAGTTTGATCAGTCACAGCACTTTCTCCACACACTGCACAAATCTTTTTTTGCATTTCAGTTCCGTTTTAACCTTGCTTGAAATACTAAAGCATAGTATGCTGAAAATGTTGCTTTTATCCTTCCATCTTCAATATTAAAATGGCTACCAAAAATTCACCAATTTTGATGTCTTTTTTTAAATGCATGCTGATATGACAGCTATCACATACAATCCAATAAAATTGTTTCGAATGAAGTTAAAGACAACTAAGTGCTACTAGAGCCATTTTACAGAAAAAAATGAGCAAACCTTTGGCCAACCCAATAAAAACTGGACAATAGAGCAGCTGGGTCAGTTCCTGATTCAAGGAAGTGTGTTATTTTCTCTGGCTTTTATAGGTACCTGGCTTTGTATATCTGAAATTGCAGGTAATAATTGGTTCCATTAGATCATCTATCAAGAATAAGGAGAAGGGCAACCCACAGCCTTGATTTCAAGCAGTGATCTTAGCTTTGGTCCCCCATTTCATATGGAAAAGTTAGTCCACATCACCAACAGTCCGGTTTCTAGATAGTAGTCCCTGGCCACAATTGTTTTCCTCCTTTTGAATATGTGTCCAAAAAGGTATTTATTTTTGTTTTGGAGTACGGATATGTCTTTTTTTCAACATTGACATTTTATGTTTATTATTGCAGTGTGCCATGAGCACCAGTTCAGTGATAAAGTTCAAAGTATGAATTTTCAATTACAGTCTTCAGTTGTATTGAACACATTTTGTATTACTGCCAATTTTTCTTATATTGATTTCAATCAGATAAACTTTAAATCTATTTTTTAAGTGATAACTGATATATTTACAACATACATCCCTAGTTTATGTTTTCTTTTTCCAACAAATTCTCAAGCTACTCATTATTTTTATCCTGCTCAAAAACAGACCAGAATCATTTATCATTTAGCTATCCTCAAATCAGCTCTTATTGTTTTGTTTCATAGTTATAACTTATTTAGATTTACCCACATGTTTTTTTTTCCTTATTTTCTTTTTCCCTGCACAGCATTCATTTGTGCATTTCTGAATTTCCACTTAGGTTCAATTTTCTTCTTGACTTAAATCAAATAAAAATACACTATTGAAAAAGCAGCTGAAAATTTTATGCAGAGATGTGGGCGCTAGGAATGTTGGATTCAGCACCTCAGACAAACTCCAGAATCTATTTTGCTCCATCTTTGCTCCTCACTGTAGGCTCTCATTTTGTATTCAGGTACTCTATTTGTGCTGTAAGACAGATTTCAGTAATACCAGGGTCATTTCTGCCCCATAGAAACCCCAGCCAGAAAGAGTCTTACAAATGTCTTAGGCTACACTCTCATTGCACGAGTTTGTCTGTGTGCCTATTCCTGATCCAGTCACTGGGGTAGGGAAAATAATACATCAAAGTGAAACCAACACCATTAAAACCATATTTCTTGAGGATAGTTTATGCATTGTTGCTTTCTTTTTTCATAAGAAGCCACGGATAGATGTTGGGAGGGCAAACACAGCAGCCATCAACTACATTTAGTCATATAACTAAAATCTATGAACAGCTTGAAAGTTATTCTATCCATATTAATACGTGTCTTCTGAGTATCAACAATTTATATACACATGTATACAAACGTCCAACTTTTACAGAACCCTGTCCAAAAAATTTTATATTGGAATTGAAGATTCTATAAGACATAGTTGGTGGTTACATTTGTTTATACATTTTTGGAAATGTAGAAACTGAGGGGCCTAGAGAAATTAATAAATTAAAAAATAAAACTAATTAGTGAGGAATCATGGTTTTGGATTCTGGTCTTCTGATTCTAAAACCATGTTATTCACAGATTAGTATTTTATTCATGTTCACCTGTTTCTCTCTCTCTCTCTCTCTCTCTTTCTCTCTCTCTCTCTCTCTCCCTCATAGATTATTCTCTGACATAGAATAAGGGAATAGATTTAGAATCTTTCAAATTATAATAAATTTAAATATGTATGACATATTTCATTTATTTATGCAATATATCAAATACTAAACTATACTTTTAAATGTATATTTCATTAAAACATAGTCCATATAATTCTTCTTATGTGTACATTCACATAGTTAAACCAATCAAGATTTTGCAAGGATATACCTACATGAAATATGAGTGTGTGTGCATTTGTACACCCAATATGTTTTAACTCTCAGTTATAATTATTTCTTTAAAAAATTTTATTAACTAATAAGTCATAGGAAGACTAGAATAAACATTTCTAGGGAGTGGTAAACTTGGGGTCTGGGGCAGAAAGTTATAAGAAAAAAATGTAAAGGATAGAGCAGATCAGTAGCCATATGGGGAAGAACTCTTGCAACATATAGTAAAATGGAAACTTTATCTGAGAGAAAGGTTATTTAAATTTATGAACAACAGCATCTCAGAGAGCCACGATATGAACAATTAAAAATAAATAAGTTAATTTTAATATTGCTTAATAGTTCTGATTGATCTTCCAGAGCTTTTGTTGACAATACATCAAGAATCAATTTAGGATCCAGTTGAAAACAAAGTTTATAATCCTCATGTAATGGATTTTGATGCCTCAGGCAATACAGTGATGTAAAAATGATTAAAAAGTGCTGCTTTCCTGTGTAACCAATAAAACTTCTCTCTAAAATAGGCTAGGTTAAAAATACTTGACTGTGGGACTTCCCTGGTGGTGCAGTGGTTAAGAATCTGCCTGCCAATGCAGGGGACACAGGTTCTAGCCCTGGTCCGGGAAGATCCCACATGTCGCGGAGCAACTAAGCCTGTGTGCCAACACTACTGAGCCTCCGTGCCACAACTACTGAAGCCCGTGCACCTAGAGCCGGTGCTCCGCAACACGAGAAGCCACCACAAGGAGAAGCCCACGCACCGCAACTTAGAGGAGCCCCGGTAGCCCTCGTTCGCCTAGAGAGAAACTAGAGAAAGCCCGCACGCAGCAACGAAGACTCAACACAGCCAAAAATAAATTAATTAAAAAAACATACTTGATTGTGCTGTATTTGTAGAATTCCAACTAAACTGTTTATTATTATTTTATATACAGGTTCATTTGACATCACATCCTCTAGCTTATTACACTGATGTCACCCAATCCAATCAAAAGGTCATCCATCAGTAATAGATCAAACCAAACTATATATCAAAACCCTACTAGCGGGGCTTCCCTGGTGGCGCAGTGGTTGAGAGTCCGCCTGCCGATGCAAGGGACACGGGTTCGTGCCCCGGTCCGGGAAGATCCCACATGCCGCGGACCGGCTGGGCCTGTTAGCCATGGCCGCTGAGCCTGCGCGTCCGGAGCCTGTGCTCCGCAATGCGAGAGGCCGCAACAGTGAGAGGCCCGCATACGGCAAAAAAACCCAAAACAAAACCCTACTAGCAGCATAACAAAAAGTGTTGGGAAAATGACTGGAAAACATGCATATAGGTATATTTCAGATAGTAACAACATTCTATAATGATTTATTTTTAAATAGGTAGGTGAACCAACTATTGAAATGAGGTAAATAAGAGAACAAAAATCCCTATTATCTATATTATTTAAAAGCAATTCCTTTCAAATATTATAATATTAAATTCTAGTGTCTTTTTTTTTTTCAGAGAATGGACAAAACTAACTTTTGGCATTCATTATTAATTCCCTTTAAGTACTTATGAATCATTTATACACAAATTTACAGTTTTTGTCACCATTTAAAAATTGTGGTAATGTGATTTATGTTATGGTTTGATTATACACAAGTGCACATAGATCTCAAGTTGCATGCCAGCTCTCTACTTAAAAATGTTCTTACCTTCAAGGAAATTTTATGATTTATATAGCAAAGCAAACTTGGAGGTGAACTTTCATACATATATAATTTTCTATGAAACTACTGCCTTCGGTGAATTTTCACCTTATATAACGAATTTAATAAGAAATGCATATATGTTCTAGGAATACGCTAGTCGTAATACTCACTTTGTCTCGTAAGTCATAATACTCACTATATCTCATTCAAATAAATAATATCTCAATCTTTTAGACGTTTGTGCCTCATCACTTAACTCTTTTTCTATTGTTTCTAATTATAAATACTAAAATAAACTTAGTGTTAAATAATTACTACATTATTTTCATGGCGTGCTGTGTATGTATGAGTCTGAATATGTGTTGCTGGAATTCAATGCAATTTTAGTTATGTTTCTGAAATAGATGAATAAATATTAACTACTAAGTGAATGAATATATGAGCAGCTGTTTGGTATGTACTGGGGGGATTATTACATAATATTTCCATAATTATTAAAGAGAAATAGAAAAAATACCTCTTTTGAATTACTATAATAACTTTACTGATTGCTTTAGATTTGCTATGATAAATGTGAATTAATTATTGAGTTCTCACTATACTAACTTTACAGAATTATAACATTTAACACTCACAACAATACTGTATTAGGTGCTACTGTCCCCATTTTATAGATGAAGATACTGAGGCACAGAGAATAAGCAAACTGTCCAAGAAAATACAGCTAGTAAATAGTCAAACCCAGGGTGCACACCTGGGCAGACTGATTTTGGCATTTGTGATCTTAAGAACCCAACTGCCTCATGCTATACAGAAGACCAAAAAAGACATGAAAAAATGAGCTAGACTCAGAATCCTAAGCCAAGAAGACTAATCAAGTTTCATAAGGTAGAAGCAACATCCAATTGGCTGTATGACACACCTGTGGCCCTCTGTTGCTGCACAGAAACATTTCCTAATTCAGGTTCTTTCTACTTTTCCTTCACCTTTATACCCCTTCCATTTTCTAATGCTTTCAAAGTGTGATGGCTTCTGGAAAGCCTCTGACTCTCTATGTGGCTATAGGGAGCATGAAGCTCGTATTTATGCTTTTTCAATTAGTATAAGTTTTAACATGCAATTGAAAGTAGCTGAGGTTAGCATGTTAGAAAATTTGAGCTTTTAACAATTGCAAAGGGAGTTTACATGTATATCGGTAAGAGTATTTCCTCTTGAATAAAGCAATCTGATTTCATGCATAAAATGCTTTAGCAACATCCCAATTACCCATCAGGATATTTGTTTATTTTTATTTTCATTTTGTTGTTCTAATTTAGAAAAGACCACACAATCAGTAATGATCTGAAATAAAGGTAATTTAGGATTATGATGAATATGAGGAATTAGTTCTCCCATCTTCACCTTTGCCTTCTTATCCTGGAGAGGGTTAAAACTCCTATCAGAAGACTGGTTTCTGTCAATTAGATGCTCACTTGAGATTTGGAAGGTATAAATGACTTTGGCTTGGCTGTTTTTCTTGCAGCAAATACAATTGGGTGAAAAAACATTTTTTTTTCTGAGCAGTTCAGTGCCCAGTCTCTCACTTTGGGCAGTCATGAAGCAATTACATTGGCGGCAGTGGAGGTCTCTTTCCTCCCTGCCTTCCTGATAGTACTGGAAGCAGCAACTTCCCCTGCTGAAGCATCTCGCAGTCATTCTTGTAGACCTCCACTAAAGCCAACTCCTCTAGCCTTTCTAATAATAGCACAATCACTTAAATAATTATTAAATTCCTTTTTACTTAAAATATTTTAAAAAGAGTTTTTTTCTGCAGCAGAACCCTGATAACATGAGAAGCAATGGCGAATGCTCACGCTGTTATGGAAAATGAAAACAAAATTTTTTATACGAAAACATATAAACATAGTGTTTGTTTTCCTGCTTGTATTAACAAAAATAATATAATTTACAAGACAGTATGTTCGTTGGACAAAAAGACTTTACAGTTAGCATTTAAATATAAAACAAATATTTAGAAATAACTGCTGCAGTTGATTTAACAATCTGAAAATACCTGTTTAAATGGTTGGTTTCATTGGCTAGCAGAATTTCTTACAAATAAATAAACGGGTAATCTCTAAATTTAATTTTTTTTTCAATTCTCTTCCAACCCAACAGACGCATACCCATGTTATACTGATACTTGTCAAACGACTGGTAAATCTTGAATCATGAGGAAAATATGTATGAGACTTAGGAGATGATGAAAACAAGATGTTAATATCCATATTAGATGGTAAGTTGACATACCCAGCCATTATACATATTTTAGGTAGAATTTATCTGCCTTGGTATCATCTACTCATTTCCTCTTCAAATGGCTGAATAATAGACTGAAACTAGTAAATGTGATCCAGCTTTTCAAGAAATGCAATCCTCTAATAAATCTTAAAATTTGCGAGAATCCAATTGTGTGTCCAATAAAATTTTTAGGCATAGATAGCTCATGTATTGGGATTTGCCTTTTTATACCTAAACATATAACTACATATTTGTAATATGAGTTTTCATTGTTTAAAAAGAAGTGTGGAGAAAACCTCTTTATATAAACAAGCAGAATTGAATACAAATGTTTTGTTATCACAATGTCAATTTTTTAACTCTTCTAAGTTATTTGCTAAAAATTACAAAATGATCCTTTCTTAAAGATGATTCTTAATGATCTATCAGTTGAGAATGTAAATATTTATTTAAGTCAAAATATTAAATGTGTTAAATCTGTGCTGAAATTTTTCAGGCATGTTATAGATTCCAGAAATGAAACGTATGAACCCCGCCCACAAAGGGAGTTTATTAAGGGAGACTAATGGCAAAGACAAGGAACAATATATACACACTTGGCGAAACAACAAAGGTCTCCAGAGATGTTTAGAAGTAGAATTCCTATGGTATTCTTTATCTTCAAGTTATAAGAAAGAGCCCCAAAATCATATTATAGAAATATGAAAAGGAATAAGTATCTATAGTATCAAAGGGGATCTTGAAAATCAAAGAAATGAAAAATCTTAAGTAAAAACTTATCAAGGCATAAATAATTTGCAATTGGCAGAAGAAGAAACTCAGCTAACAAGAATAAGAAGGGACTTATATACATACTCATTGCTTGCATTAGAATACTAACTAAAACAACAGTGGGTAGCTGTTTGTATTCATTAGATTGGCAAAGTTTAAAAGTTGGATAACACCTAGGTTTGGGTCCAAATCACCAGGATAATTTTAAACTTTTAAGAATTGCTGACTTCTACATTTATCTCCTTATTTCGCTAATGGAAATCAGGAATCTCAAATTGTAAGTGACCACAAATAACTTATATGGCCATGGAGGACTGAAAATCATTAATTGTCTTTAACCACAGGTAAAAATATAGCCATATGTATATATAAATACATATATATTAACCAATATATAAATATATAACATAGAATTAGGCATGGAATAGATAAAATGAGACTAGAATAGAAAAATGAAATGCTATATATGCATAATTTTTAACAAGTAGAAAGAAACTGGAATACAAAAGAGAGAGTAATACCTCATAATGTTCACCAATTTTTATTAACCTCAGTCACTATTCTCCTCCTATTTTCTAATTCTGAGTTATGTAAATCTACTTTCTAGTCAGTATGACATTTGTCTTTAGTCATATACATCTTCAAAATATTTCATCCATTATAATATTCAAAAAGTCTAATAATTTTATTTAAATTTGTATATTTCCATTCATAGTATTTAATATTATTTACAACAATGTGTCTGAAATCACATCATTGCTCTTTCTCTATATATTATTTACCTCCTTCAAACAAAGTAAATTCTTTAAGACAATAAAACTATTTCTGCAGAATAAAGATAAAAATGATGGAACTCTAGCTCTTCAAAATAGAAGTTCTTGATATGTCCTTTCTCTGACATCCCACTGTCTTGATAGTGTGAAGCCAATTTCAATTCTAGCTGACTAAAGAAAGGGTTTTCTTTTTCTTTATTTATTGAGGCTTTAGATATAAAAGACATTTTATTTCCAAATTTTCAGTTAGTTCTTTCAAGAATTTCACTGAATATATTCTTTTGAATTCTACTTTATGTAGTAATATGTTCATTTCTTCTGTTGAAAGAAGAAATTTTGGCATTTAAAAAAAGTTTACTTCTGGTAAAATGTTCCAATAATAGACATGTTTAGATATATTATTTAACTGTATTACTGTGCCAGCAGGGAGTCCTAATATGTTTACAGAAGATAAAAGTCAAGGAGGACACAGAAATAAATCTTAACAACTAAACTGTCTTCTAGCAGCCTTGATTTTTTTTGAAATTGTTTGTAAGACTTATATGTGCCTTAGACACTGTGATTTTACAGAAAATATAATCAATAAACAGGGTTTCCCTGGTGGCGCAGTGGTTAAGAATCCGCCTGCCAATGCAGGGGACACAGGTTTGAGCCCTGGTCCAGGAAGATCCCACATGCTGTGGAGCAACTAAGCCTGTGCACCACAACTACTGAGCTTGCACTCTAGAGCCCACAAGCCACAAATACTGAGCCCGCGTACCACAACTACTGAAGCCCATGCACCTAGAGCTCATGCTCCACAACCAGAGAAGCCACCACAATGAGAAGCTCGGGCACCACAACAAAGAGTAGCCCCCACTCACTGCAACTAGAGAAAGCCCATGAACAGCAACAAAGACCCAATTCAGCCAAAAATAAATAAATAAATTTGTTTTAAAAAAGAAAAGAAAATATAATCAATAAATAACTCAAAAAGTTTGCAACTCAGCTGACTTTGCTCCCTGTTTTCTTGCCCTTGTTCTTCATTGAATTTCTTGAGCTACCATATACTTTCTACTCCCCACACATGTTCCTTATATGACCAATTTGAGGGCTATTTTGTTGTTGTTTTTGTTGTTGAAGAAGAAAACTGGTTGAGATTGTAGTGGGACCAGAAAAGTTGTAGGACTGTGGATGGTACAGTGAGCTTAAACTCAGACACAGGTTTTGATTTTGCTGTTTAATATCAATGTGACTTTAACAAACACTGCTTTTCAGAACTCCAGTTTTCTTACCTGCATAGAAAAGTTAACATATAAATCAAAGATTTTTTGTATATATAAAATGAAATAACGTATTATATAAACTCTGAAGTATTGATACTATTCAAATATAAAGTATTAGGAAAATCACACAGGTTCTCAAGTCAGAAACCTATAAGTCAGCAGCTATGAGTATTCATTTTCAGTCAGCACCCACTTCAGTCCATCTAGGAGTCCTTATTCCACACCAGCAGCTCCCACTCCCAATTGCTCACAAACCACACACATGCCTCTCTCTCTCCACCATTCTCATCTCGTCTCATAACTGGTACTTGGACTGTTACAACAGCCTGCAAACAGGCTTCTGCTTCTAATCTTAAAATATTCTCCACAAAAAAGCCGGAATGATCTTTGGAAACATAGGTCATGTCATTTCATGAATTTGTTTGAAATTGTTTCATGTTGGAAAAAGATTCCAACAATTTATTTACTGCGTCCTTCATAGCCCATTTTGATCTTGCACTAGCCAAGACTTTCAGCCTCATATTGAGCTCTTTTCCCTTTGCTCACTAGCTTCCAGCCACACTCTGTTTCCCTTAAAGGAACAGTATTAAAAAGGAATTATAGTGCATAAAAATAGGCACTCAATGAATATTCTTAAATAAACAGATACAATATTCTTGGATTTGAATGGCAAAGGGTACATAGTAAAATGCTAAAGAGAAAAATATTAGCCCTGATTAATCATGTCATATATGCAACTCACATTAATTTTTTTCATGTTGGTAATTTCACTTCAAAATTAATTTTCTACACATAAAAATAAACTCAAAATGGCTTAAAGACTTAAATATAAGACATGACACCATAAAACTCCTAGAAGAGAACAAAGGCAAAACATTCTCTGACATAAATAGTACAATGTTGTTTTAGGTCAATTTCCCAAGGCAATAGAAATAAAAGCAAAAATAAACAAATTGGACCTAATCAAACTTATAAGCTTTTGCATAGCAAGGGAAACCATAAATAAAATGAAAAGACAACCTACGGAATGGGAGAAAATATTTGCAAATGATGTGACCAACAAGGGCTTAATTTCTAAAATATACAAACAGCTCATACAACTCAATAACAAAAAAACAAACAATCCAATCAAAAAATGGGTAGAAGACCTAAATAAACATTTCTCCAAAGAAAAATGGCCAATAGGTACATGAAAAGATGCTCAATATTGCTTATTACTACAGAGATACAAATCAAAACTACAATGAGTTATTACCTCACACCAGTCAGAATGGCCATCTTCAAAATGTCTACAAATAAGGAATGCTGAAGAGGGTGTGGTGAAAAGGGAACTCTCCCACACTGTTGGTGGGAATGTAGATTGGTGCAGCCACTGTGGAAAAAAGTATGGAGGTTCTTCAGAAAACTAAAAATAGAATTACCATATGATCCAGCAATCCCACTCCTGGGTATATATGTAGAAAAGATGAAAGCTCTAATTCGAAAAGATATATGCACCTCAATGTTCATAGCAGTGATTTACAATAGCCATGGCATGGAAGCAACCTAAGTGTCCATCAACAGAGGAAAGGATAAAGAAGTTGTGGTGTGTATGTATGTGTGTATATACATATATGTATATATATATACATATATATATACACACACACACACAAGTATATATGTATTATATAAGTATATATTATTGTATATATACCATAATATATAATACAAGTTGTGGTATACACACACACACACACACACACACAATGGAGTATTACTCAGCCATAAAAGAGAATGAAGTAATGTCATCTGTAGTAACGTGGATGGACCTAGAGATTATCATACTATGTGAAGTTAGACAGAGGAAGAGAAATATTATATGATATCACTTATATGTGGGATCTAAAAAGTAGTACAAGTCAACTATTTACAAAACAGAAACAGACTCACAGACAGAAAACAAACTATGGTTATCAAATGGGAAGAGGCGGGAGGGATATATTGGGAGTAGGGGATTAGCAGAGGCACACTGCCATATATTAAATAGATAGACAACAAAAATTTACTGTAGAGCACAGGGAACTATATTCAATATCTTGTAATAAACTATAATGGAAAAGAATTGGAAAAAAAAGAATACAGATATGCACATACATATGTATAACTGAATCACTTTGCTGTACACCTGAAACTAACACAATATTGTAAATCAACTATATATCAATAAAAAATAATAATTTTCTATGTTTTCTTTAATTCCCTAGTTTTCAATATAATTTTCACACATCAAATGATAATCATTGGGATAGGGAAGGCTATTTGTTTTTGTTAAAATCCTAAAAGGTCTGAACTACTTCAGAAATTTTGCTTGAGTCAAATTTATGTAAAGTTAATATCTTTACTTGCTATTACATTATTCCATTTGAAAAAAAAGTGTTTTTTTCTTATTTGAATATTAATCAAATTTTTAAAAACATCTAATTACACAGCCTTAAAACACAGTAAACATTTATAAAATCCCAAATACTTTTGCTATTTGGAAAAAAAACCTTTCACTGCACTTATTAACATTGACAAAGTTGATTCTTAAGGTAGATTATTTGATTTACCCACCCAAGATATGTTGAAAAAGTCAAAGGATACACAGTGAACACCTATATAATTACCGTTAAATTTGCTTTAACACATAAATAGCTATATATTCATTATTTTATCTATCCATCAATGCATCTTATTTTAATACCTCCCTAAAGTGAGGTTGCAGATATCAGTCCAACACTAAACACCGCAGCAGACACATCATTAATGAAATTTCACTATGTGTTTATACTCTAGTTGAGATTAAATTTATAAACAGTGAAATGCACAAATCATAACTGCACTATTCAATATATTTTGACAAGTGCATATATTTGTGTAATCCAAACATTTATGAAGAGAAAGACCATCACTTCCAAGATCTCTTCCAACTTCTGTCTGTCAGTTCTGTTTCTGACCCTCAGAGGTTAAAAGTCTTACTTTTTTCATCATAGGTTAATTTTGACTCTTGTAGAACTTTATATAAATGAAACAATGTGGCATAAGATTTTGTGTGTAATAATTTTTCACTCCGCATGAACTTTAATTCAGTTTTAAAGAATAATCCATGATCTAATATTCATTTTTCTTTTTCTCAAATTGTATCCTGTGGAAATTACTCTATGCAAGGTTGGTGTTTATGTTTGTTTTAAAATGTTATACTCATGTTGGAAATAGAATTTCATTGGGTCTACCACTCTAGACTAAAAATTTGTAGAGAATTTTTAACCTATTAATTGGTGTCTTTTATCATACTGGACAATTTTAATCTTTTTCTGCTTTTGCATATTCCATTAGACTCTCTGGAAGCCGGATTAAAAGCATGTTAGACCATTTTTTCTATCCTTAATGTCTCTTGATCGTTCATATTTTTTATTTCTTTGACTCTCTGAGATATATTATTTACACAGATTTAACTTCATGTTAATTAGCTCCTTCTTTAGCTGCATAAAGTTTGCTTTAGATATCATCTAATATTTTTTAACTATAAATGTTTATATATTTAAATTTAAAAGCTCTATTTAATACTTTCCAAAACTGCCTGGTCAATTTTGATAATCTCTGGCTCTTTAGTCATACATTTTATGTTCTTATAATTTTTAACAAATAAAATATTAATATTGTATGTATTATATACTATAATTGTAATGTTAAGTACTTTTTTTTTTTTTTTTTTTTTTATTTTATTTTTTTTATTTTTTTTAAACATCTTTATTGGAGTATAATTGCTTTACAATGGTATGTTAGTTTCAGCTTCACAACAAAATGAATCAGTTATATATACACATATGTTCCCATATCTCTTCCCGCTTGCGTCTCCCTCCCTCCCACCCTCCCTATCCCACCCCTCTAAGTGGTCACAAAGCACCGAGCTGATCTCCCTGTGCTATGCGGCTGCTTCCCACTAGCTATCTACCTTACGTTTAGTAGTGTATATATGTCCATGCCTCTTTATCGCTTTGTCACCGTTTACCCTTCCCCCTCCCCATAGCCTCAAGTCCATTCTCTAGTAAGTCTGTGTCTTTATTCCTGTTTCACCCCTAGGTTTTTCATGACATTTTTTTTTTTTCTTAAGTTCCATATATATGTGTTAGCATACGGTATTTGTCTCTCTCTTTCTGACTTACTTCACTCTGTATGACAGACTCTAGGTCTATCCACCTCATTACAAATAGCTCAATTTCATCTCTTTTTATGGCTGAGTAATATTCCATTGTATATATGTGCCACATCTTCTTTATCCATTCATCCGATGATGGACACTTAGGTTGTTTCCATCTCTGGGCTATTGTAAATAGAGCTGCAATGAACATTTTGGTACATGACTCTTTTTGAATTATGGTTTTCTCAGGGTATATGCCCAGTAGTGGGATTGCTGGGTCATATGGTAGTTCTATTTGTAGCTTTTTAAGGAACCTCCATACTGTTCTCCACAGTGGCTGTATCAATTTACATTCCCACCAACAGTGTAAGAGGGTTCCCTTTTCTCCACACCCTCTCCAGCATTTGTTGTTTCTAGATTTTTTGATGATGGCCATTCTGACTGGTGTGAGATGATATCTCATTGTCGTTTTGATTTGCATTTCTCTAATGATTAGTGATGTTGAGCATTCTTTCATGTGTTTGTTGGCACTCTGTATTAAGTACTTTTTTAACTGCTGTTGTTTGCTCATGGTAGATCATGTCTCCTGTGTTTCTTGTTATGAGCGAATGATCTTTGGAAGTATATGTATGGCAATTCCTTGAGGGCTAGATTTAGAGCACATTCATCCAGGAACTTGTTTTGAGCTTATTTTTGATAGGTGTCTGAGGATACCCATTCATGCTTAGTGTGCACTGAGATTCTATGACTCAGTTCCAAACTCACAGAAGGGCAGAGTTGTGGTAGGAATCTCAAGGGATACATTTGTTTATTTCTGCTCAATCCAGAACTAAAGTTAAGGCAAGAAATTAGGCCCCTATATTTTTGTTTCTTTTTTATCCACTGAAACTGCACACCTTCTTTGGTCCTAGCTTTATTCTGGTGTCTGTAATTTCACTTTCTACTTGCATGGAAACAGACTCCGCATCAACTATACATATTTTTGTTTTCTGTCACCAATATGAACAAGCACACGCATTGTCCAATAAATATCACATCCAGCCCACTAGAATGGACTGATGACTACAAGTTAGAGTCTGACTTCAGCAGATATTTACTTCTGCGAATATATCGTTGGTAATTTCTGGCATCTGATGATTTCCCCCATTTTCCCAATCCTCAATGATTTCTGTTTTTTGGTTGTTCTGAGCTAGTAGTATGTATCTCCAGCATCCTATGGTGGAACATTCCTATGTCATTATTAGTTAGATAAAGCTAGATAGTTACTTCAAAGGCTTTTAAGGAGAAACTTACATTAGAAAGGTACATTATAAAAGAAAAACACATGCTCTATAATTCTAGTAGCTGTCATATATAGAGAGGTAAGTACAGATGTAAATATAGAGATGGAGATACACAAACACAGCTTTCACCACTTTGTCTCTTGATTTCTTTTTTCTCTGTATCAGTGTAACATTAAATATCATCTATGAAAATTTATCGTTTTTAAATAAAACAACAGAATAGAATACCCCACTGTATTTGTTCTGCTTATTTTCCTTAAATACATTTTCTTCTTTGATATGTCCATAATGTTTGTGATGACTTTGGATTAAAATACTGTATTATCTTTACTGCCTCCAGAAATAATTTCTTCATGTTAATTTCATTAACTTCCTCTCTATTTCAATTTCCCTTCATACATATATGCATACATATAAATAAACACATATATTTATATGTATACAAACATATATTCATAAACATGCATGTTTATGAATGTATATATATATATAAATATGTGTGCATTTAAATAAATATAGAGTTTGGTGCAATGCAAAACAATTCATATGAGTAAAATCAATTAGACTTAAAAAACAATTTATTTGAATTTGTATACTCTAAACTGTAATGAATATATATACATTTTTTGTATAAATGTATCATGCAAATTGTTCCAAATATATTACCTTCATTAATGTGTTAAATAAACTTTACCACTAAACATAAATTTCTAAAAATATATTCTATGCTAAATATCCTGTTTAATAGATGTTTCACGAAATTTTTACCTTTTAGCTTTTAAAAACAAACAGTCCTATTTCAAACATATTTCAAATTAACTTTCTTAGTAAAAACTTCTAAAAAATAGGCTTTCACACCAGTAGCATAAATGGGAGCAAGCTTATAGGGTAGATAACTTTAATCTTGCTCCAGCTAGAAGGATTCTTTAAGAGTAGTATGATGTATTGATATTACTGTCTGATTCCATATGGCTTTTCATGAAAATGACATGCCTGTAGTAAAACACATCCCTCTTGCCTTCAGAAAGTGAGACATCAAAGGAAGACAATATTTGCATACAAATGCATGGCAACTTTCATAAATGAAAAGGTTATGAATTCAGCTAAAATGAAAATGCTTCTTGAAAAGTATATTCTGTAGCTGTCTCATAAAGTCAGAGTAAATTTGACTTAGCTTTAGAGACTATAGGTATGAAACAGTTGACAGTGTCGGCATGTGGCCCTCCTGTTCTCAAATCTCTATGACATCTGTTTGGCAAATGGTGGGGGGGAAGCAGTTTCTGAAAATATTATACCATATTATCCATGCTTTTTTTATCATCTAAGACTGAACTTAATTTAATGGTTAAATTGAATAAATAAGATAAGTGAGTTTGCAAGGCTACAGTCTGTTTAAAGAATTGTACTAAAAGTATTTTAAGATGAAAAGAGAGATGAAAAATTAATATGGGGTAACATATCATGACATGTTACCTGGTAGATGACATAACATAACACAGTAGATAAGACCAAATTTACTGCTTCTGAGTAATGAAAAGATGTCCTATGTTCTCTCCTAATCACTTCAATGAAGGAGTCAGTGTTCAGTTCTACCTTAAATTTTGAATCTATGACATCTATTAATTCAGAGATAATAAATTAAAGTTAATTTCTCAACAACACTAAAGTTTAAATATTTAAGTTATAAAAAGTAGGTAAAAAGTCAAGGATAAGCAAATTTAATAAGGTACTCAGCAAATTCATCTGACAGTGAAAGTTTAATTTTTTTTTAACCATACTTAGTTTGATCAAGAGATTCACCTTGTGACCCTTGATACTCTCATTGCACAACCTCTGCTAACCTGTCATCTAATTATTCATCTACAGATAATCTTTGTCTGAGTCAATTATTCCAAAAAATCTGCACGATGGTCAGGTATTTCTTTTTTTTCTATCACATTTTCTACATTTATTCAATGGAAAACTACTATAAAGAAGAACTTTTCATCATCAATGCTGAAATGCAATTTACAGAGGAAACGATGGATAAAATTAGATGTGGCCTAGTTTTTCCTCCTAAATAGCTAATCTTGAGAATAAAGTGTTTACACTCTAGTCAAATGGCTTAAAATGACCTACTGTTGCCGCTGTGGTTTCCTCTTTTTATATATAACTATCATTGTAAGCTCACAGTCTTTTATAAATGCAGTGTTTTTCTATTCATTACATTCATGATTCTTTCTGTTGCTTAAGTGACTTACCTTTGGACCTCAGCGTAGGTCTTTGCCCCCCTTGGCAACAGTCCATTAATGTTCATTCATTTCTGACATCTTCATTACTTTCTGGCAAAGAAGAGCCCCAGAATCTTCTTGCATATTTTTCCTCCTCAAACCTGGAATAGAATTTAGATACCACAATTCAAATACTAGGTTTGTCTGTTGCTACTGGATTGGAATTACAGCTAGACAAATTCAGCTAGGAAAGCCAAAAAATAGTATTAAATATATATATGGTGGCATTCCCAACTGATACTAAATATTATAGAATTTTAAATGTTTTATTATAAAATTTTATCAGTTCTGTCACACTGCATATTTGCTTGCTAAAAAGATTAATTGAGTATCTGTATTATTCTATGAAATGTATGCAGAGTTTTATAATATCCTAATTCATAATATCAATGTAACTTCACTAGTTAAACCACTGGACACAGTTTTAAGTTTTTATTGAAGATCTATTTATCTTCAGACTACATTCTTTTAAAAAGGTACAATCACTATTTAAAATCACTTGAAAAATTGTTTTTAATGTGGTTATGTTACTATATTTTTTCAATTTTTAGGAATTGTATTTCCATTTTATTTTTGTATATTTAAATCATCCATTGGCATCCATGGCATCCATAATGCCATTTGAAGCAACATAGATGGACCTAGAGATTATCATATGAAGTGAAGTAAGTCAGATAAAGACAAGTATCATATGATATCACTTATATGTGAAATCTAAAAAAAATGATGCAAATGAACTTATTTACAAAACAGAAATAGACTCACAGACATAGAAAACAAATTTATGGTTGCCAAAGGAGACTGCCGGGGTGGGGAGGGGAGAAATAAATTAGGAGTTGGGAATTAACATATATACACTGCTATATATAAAACAGGTAAACAACAAGGGCCTAGTGTATAGCACGGGGAACTATACTCAATACCTTGTAATAAACTGTAATGGAAAAAAATCCAAAATATAATATATATATGTATAACTGAAATATTATTCTGTACACTTGATACTAACACAACATTGTAAATTAACTATACTTCAGTAAAAAAATAAATTTAATTTAATTTAAAAATATTTTTTAAAAAATCAGGCTTCCCTGGTGGTGCAGTGGTTGAGAGCCCGCCTGTGGATGCAGGGGACACAGGTTCATGCCCGGGTCTGGGAAGATCCCACATGCCACGGAGCGGCTGGGCCTGTGAGCCATGGCCACTGAGCCTGCACGTCCGGAGCCTGTGCTCCGCAACAGGAGAGGCCACAACAGAGAGAGACCCGCGAACCGTAAAAAAAAAAAAAAAAAATCATCCATAAATTTTCAAAGCCAAAACTATAAGGCAAGACATCTTTAAAAGTCTATGTATGTGATCTTTTTTCATTCCTTTTTCTGGCTGTGTAGTATGTCATTAAGTGGCTATGCCACAGCTTATTCAAACAGTCCTCACTTTTCATTTTCCTCAAAGATAAAATGGGACGATAATGCTGTTTAACCCATGATGTTTGGGGGAGGATTCAGTGAGGAATATTTGTTAAGTACTTCACGCACAGAAATTAGGCAACTTCTATATATGTTTATTGAATAAACTAAAAATGGTTTCAACTAATTCTGATCACTTTATATACTTATATGTAAGGTCTGACATTCAAAAATACAGAACCAATGTAAATAACATTTCTAAGTGATTTTTTTCCTAGCTCTGTTGTGTATAGGAAGGAGGTTGCTAAATGCAGATGGCACTGAATAAACTAAATGGGCAGAAGAATAAACTAAAATGCTAATCTATAAAAATACAAGAAGGCTAGAGAGTGTATTGAACTCTGTTACACTCTCTGCTCTATTAAGTTTATCATAATTTTCTGACAACAAGAGTTGTAGTAGGTTACTGAGTTTAGGGAGTATCATTCCAGAAAATCTGTGAATCTTTTTGAAATGATTTGATGTTGACTGGAAAAATATTAATAAACATTCATCTTTTCTTCATCATTCTGGCTCCATTTATCACAAAGATACTACTCCCTAACAAGTTTCATCCTCAATGTCAGTACACAGCAAATGTCAATCATCTACTGCATTTATACTCGGTGACCTACAGGAAATGGGCATAATTTGTAATATGAGCATTTTAACGAAGAAGGACATGAATGCAAAAAAGTTTCATGAATATGTATTTTACCAGGTAAGATTGTAGAATCCCCTTTCTTAAGCATTTTCAAGAATAGAAAAGTCAATTTAGGGTAATTTGAGAGAAAAGCTCAGTGATGGTTCTTTGATGCTACTTCGTTAGTAAGGGAAAAAATTCGATTAATACTACTACTACACTATTAATGAAATAATAAAAAATAAGTATTAAACAATAGGGAACAGGACATGATGAAAGATCGCAACAGATTATCAATTTAACATTTGTGAGAAAATCTACATAAAATACTTTTAAATAGGATTCCCTGGAAAAGTATTTAGACAAAAAGAAGCCATTTATTTTAACAAGGACCATAACTGCCTCCTTAGAGACCACTGTGGATTAAATGAGCGTCTTTTGAATGGTTTCTTTATTATTGGTCTATCAAGGTTAATTTCCCGTGTGTTTCCACTTGCCATTATTGCTCTGCCATCTCATCAACAGCAGATCCCACACAGATCTAGCTTCCCCACAGCTAGAGTGCTATAGCCTACATAGCTGTTCATCTGTTTCCCCTTCTTCCTACTGAGTTTGTTTCCCTGTCTGATGCCAAGAACATGAACTACCGGCACTCTGAAAAGACAGTAGTGAAATCTGCAGTATTAGCCTTGTCTCTAAACAGAAGTGAATTCTCACTACGGTTGTATTTGGTTCTCCTGTACATGATAGGAGATCCTCCACATACAGATATTCCAAAACCTGAACCTTCATTTATGGCAAAATACGCCCCAGCTCACCTCCTTTACTTCTGTTTCCAAACATTTCCCCTGACACAGGAGATGAAAAGCAATCAAAACTGACTAATTAATAGCCACAAGTTGTCATTTTTAAAGATTTGATTCAAATTTTCCATAATCACCAGAAAAAACAAAAACACTGTCATACAAAATCTAATTTTTATAATGACTAAATGCCTACCAATAATATACACATTTCTGACTGAATAGTGAAAAACTAAACAACCAGGGATTGGCCAAGATGGCGGAGTAGGAAGACACTGAGTTCAACTCCTCTCATGGGCATACCAAAATTATAACTATTTACAGAGAAACTATTGATGAGAAAAACTGTAAGACTAGGAGAAAAGATCTTCTGCAACTAAAGGTATAAAGAAAGAATCACAAGACTGGTAGGAGGGATGGAGATGCCACATAGTCCAGACCAGCGCCCCTAGATACTCAACACACAAACGGGAGGATAATTACAATTGCAGATGTTTTCCCCAAGGAGTGAGTGGCCCGAGCCCCACATCTGTCTTTCCAGCCTGGGGATCCTGCACTATCTGATGTCACTTATATGGGAAATCTAAAAATCAAAACCAGTGAAAATACATAACAAAAGAGAAACGGAGTCATACACACAGAGAACAAACAGGTGGTTGCCAGAGGAGATGGGGAGAAGAAAGAAATAGGTAAGAAGGGAAATTAAGGGAAATTAAGAGGTAAAATTAAGAGGTAAAAACTTCCAGTTGCAAAGTAAATGAATCATAGGTATGAAATGTGTGGGGAATATAGTCGATAATTAATGTCTTTGTAGGGTGACGTATCTTAAGTAGACCTACCGTGGTGAGGATTTTGAAATGTATAGAAAAACTCACTATGTTGTGTAACAGGAGCTAACATAGTATTGTAGGTCAATTATAATTCAAAAACAAACAAACTCAGAGTTAAAGAGATTAGGTCTGTGGTAACCAGGGGCAGAGGGTGGAGGGAAGGGGAGTTGGATGAAGGTAGTCAAAAGTTACATACTTTCAATATAAGATAAATAAGTACCAGGGGTATAATGTATTAACATGATAAATACAGTTATCACTGCTGTATGTTATATATGAATGTTGTTAAGAAAGTAAATCCTAAGAGTTCTCATCACAAAAAAAATTTTGTTGTATTTCTTTAATTTTGTTTCTATATGAGATAATGGATGTTCACTAAACTTACTGTGAACATCATTCCATGATGTATGTCAAATCATTAATCTGTACACCTTAAAGTTATACAGTGTTGTATGTTAATTATATTTCAATAAAACTGGAAAAAATTAAAAATTTTTAAAGTTTAAAAAAGAAAATAAACAATCATCCAGATACTAAATGTCAGAATGCTTTGACACATCAATATTGTTAAAACATCACTTTTCTTCCAGAAATTGTCTATCAGCATATATTTAACCATCTTTAATGAATTTTGTCATATTTTACAGGTGGCAAATTGAGTGAGAAACCACAAAATTAGCATGAGTTTTAATTCTTATATAAAACAAGTCTAGTTTTACATTACCCCCCTTCATTGTTAGTGCTAGTGATCATATTATGGTCTCTGAGTTGTCAACTAAACAATGATAAAGTTATGAAATATACTCTCATTTGAGGAAATACAGCATTTTATCGTTCTAACATTATTCTTGCTGTTGCTTAATTCCCATTACTACAATTAAAGTAGTCTTTGTATTATTAGCTATTATTAAAATGATAGGTCTCACCCTGCATAGTACTTCTACTGCACTCTAATTGAAAGTGTAGAGGTTCAGAGCATGTCATCCCAAAATATGCCACTTGAACATATTGAATATTTTGAGTTAAAGGCACTTGAGAAATAGCAGGTGCAAGAAGAACGCTGACTATTTCCCCTGAAAGCAGGAGACAGAATTCCTATGTGAAAGGTCCCCTCCCTACCCCAGGAGGAAGGAAGGCATTCTTGTAACTAGAGATGAGGTGTCGAGGCTGAGAGAAATCTGTACAAGCAAATTTGTTACCCTAACCCTTATCTTCCTAGTAACTTTCCCTCCATTAACTTTGTTCCCCCAAACCCCTTTGTCAAGTTTTCACAATTTACTACTTTTTGTCCATCTTTCTCTTGATAAATTCAGGTTGTGATCACTGTCCTAGATCCTTCAACAATTTTCCCCACAATCTTACACCTTCCTCTAGAAAAGCCCCAGTTTGAAAGTCTTCTGCTCTAACTATGTCCTTAGGGGCTTCATTTTCCTTGTGAGGGCTCTCATGTAATGTAAAAATTACTAAAAATGTGCATGCTTTACTTTTAATCTGTGTATGTCTCCCTGTTGGAGACCCTAAGAAGGTAGAGGAGAAATTTTACCTCTCTTACAAAATGATTATTACATCAATCATCTTTACCTTTTAAAATTTTTTCCACATGGAAGTCTCTGTGCCATCCTATCAGCTTTTCTTCCATGTTTTTTTTTTTTTCTTTCTTTCTTGATTCATCTTGGTGGTCTTCCAGTCTGTGGTTATTAGAATATTTACACCTTTCTCTACTAGGAGAGCCATATTGGGTACTATACCTCCACCCGTCGTCATTATTTCAAAGGACTGTTTTTTTATGTTGGCTAAAATATTACCTTCCTCATTCAACAGAGTAATTAAACCTATTTCAAAATTTTACACATACAGTTCGAAGCACAAATATTGAAATGGGCAGTGGGTAGTAGCTTGTATTGGATTAAAGTATTATATTCAGTCTAATCATTTCCTGGTAATATTGAGATAAATTTTTAACACAGATGAAGCTAAGTATCTATCAAGAGTCCATGCATTTGAAAATAAAAAAGATAGTATTACACATATAGTGTATCCATTTTTTCACAGTTTATAACATTCTAACAGTTGACATTTCCCTACAATTTTTGTTGCGACTACATTATACCTACATTTTGCTCCATCACCTGTAGGAAAAGATACATTCACTTCACCTTGCTTTAGAGTATACAAGCAAATATGTAAATTTGGTTATGTCCTAAGAATTTCAGCTCTGGGAACAATAAGGCAAGTAAGAGGATTTTATTTTTACCAAGTTAGTAAACTGCAAGCTTGGAAATACTATGAAGAACAAAACTGAATATTTCAGGAAAATTCTTCCAGTTAGCACAATTTATAGATACTACTAAATAAGATTTTGAAACCTTCTTCTCTACTAAGGTTTGTATTAGCATTCCAATGCATATCAGCCACCCCATCCCCCATTCCTTCCACTTCAGATCTAGTTTAGAAATCTTTGGGATTGTGTTATATGGGAAAAGAAAAAATCAAGAAATCTGTGGGATTGTGTTATCTGGTTTGGGAGATGACTTCTGTTTGACACCTACAATACAATAATATGCATAGCAGAACATCACAGCGAAAAGGGAATTCTAGAGGTTAAAATTTTCAAGCTTACTACCCACTCTCTCAACTCCCATATTGCTAGAAATCCTACTACAAAGTATGTATTTGTCCTCCAAAGTAAAATTTTGGAGGCTATATAGAGAAGCTAACATGTACGGAGTAACTTTCACATGCCAGATGATGATGATGATGATGATTTTAGCTAACACAGAGTTCTTACATATTGCTAAACACTTACCATACCTTAACTTGCTTAATTCTCACAATCAATATTTTAAGCGATGCAAAATTTTTAACGCCATTTTACAAATGAGGAAAATGCTAGGGATTGGTAGAGCTGGGATTTGTACTGACACCATCTAGCTCCAGAGTCTGTGTTCCTCTTTATTCCACTCTAATGCCTTTTAGGTTCAGCTATGGGCTCTCACACAATTATGACATATTACATAAGCCATTGAAGCCACTAGAGACCACTGTGATGATGTAGTGAATAGAAAGATGGTTAGAATAATAAAATCAGTATTTGAAATTTGAGCCTGTAATGGCTTTTTTGATTTATTTTTGTCCTCAGTTTCCTCCTCTATAAATGTCTGCTTTGCATTGTTTCAATAAAGTTGTAAGCGTGTAGTGAAATCGTTAATGTAAAAAGACATTGAAACTGTAAAGGATTACAACAATTTAAGACACATCTTTCTCACAGCGTAGCCCAGTGGAATAGTTTTAGTTATTAGAGTGCTCTTCTGAACAGAAATATACCTCTCTAATGTCATGTACCCACTCAATTATTTCCTCTTTGGTATTAAAAGTTCAAATTTGTCAACACATTTTCCAAATCTTTCATCTTCCTTTTGATCAGTTTAGGTTTGAACACTGTTCCAGATCCTTCAACATTTTTCCCCCAAATCTTACATATTCCTCTAGATAAGCTTCAGTTTGAAAGCAGTGCCCAAAGGTAAACCTGGGTGTGACCAGTGCAGATACTTTCCAGGTTTTTCAGGAGAATCTACCTATTTTCTCAGTTGTTGTAGGTGTGTTCATTTACTACTACAGCTTTTTTTTTTTTAACTTTTTTTATTTGCCTCCACATCTCATAGATTCTGGATTCTGAAAGTGTCCATTGAAATCTCTAGATCTTTGTTGTAAATCTAGAAACATTTTTGACTCTATGTACAGGTAAATTTAAACAGAAGTCCCACACACAGGATAAAACACAATGGATTTGGAGACAAAAAGAGAGGAATGTCAAAATTTCCAAATTTGTGCCAGCACCTGTGTGTGTGTGTAGGACTGTGTGTGCCCATATGTTACAATATTAAATTTGGACTCACTAATATAACCTGTAAAAATATGAATCAGCTGAAATATTCTTTGCATCAACTATTAGGTAAGATCATTGCTTTTAACTCAGTGTCTTTTCCCCCAATCCTTTAATAGTAATAATATTTATATTCGGGAATTTCCACTGACTTACAAACAACTCTTTAAGAACATGGACAGTAATAAAACATCATAAATGTTCACTTGAAAAAAACTGGGAAATGATGAATAAATTTAAAAAGCATCCAGATAAAAAAATCATCCAGTAAAAACTAATTGTATATTGTCTTATCGTAAGACAACTGGAAGACGCCACCTTAATTAGCTGACATTAAAATTTCAAGTTTATTTAACCAGGTACTGCTACAAAGAAACATATTAGCGCTCAAAACAAAGAGTTGAGGTAAGGATCTTTATCATGACTGGAACAAAGCTCACCCAGGTTACTGTAAATTGCTCTATGTTATAAAATGATAAAATCCAAATAGAAATCCTCTTTTAAGAGGTAGTTATAGGCCAAGCTTAAAGCACCCAGACATGGTCTAATTTGTTTTCATTTTCAATAGAGATTTATAAGTCTTAGACTTGATCATTCATAGTATCTCTTTCAGTAATACCTGCCCAATGTATTCAGAAATCTGTTCTATTTTTATCCCTATAGTAAAGAGTAATTACACAAGGAGTAAGTGTGTGTGTGTGTGTGTGTGTGTGTGTGTGTGTGTGTGTGTATTGGAAAAATGTCTCTCTTTAACCCAAGGTGGGACTTTACCTATTGACTAAGAAAAAGTTTTTACTGCTAATAAAATTTCCTTTTATCTTTCTCAGTACTGTCAATCAAATGTAACCCTTATAGGCAATCTTACTTCCCACAGGATTATTTTATTGTTGCCCCAGCTATTCTTTTCCTCATGCAGGGAAATGGTGCAACTTTCTCCCCACCCTCTTGTCTTTATGGACCTCACGTGCAGCACTTGAGGCACCTGCAACTACTGGAGCAAAAAGACAGTGCAAGTAAGCCGTCAGTGTGGTTTTAAGACAAGGAATATGATGAGGATGTCTTAGGGAACACACTTATTTTAACTCAAGATTCTAGATTCAATGTCAACAGTTTCAGACACTTTTGTGACATCTTCTTCTTGGGCATATAAGTGCTTTCTGTCATGAGAGAAATTAATGATTTCAAAGGCAGGTGTTGCAAAGCAGAGATTGCAGTGTTCTGTCTCTGGAACAGACCTCAGTGAGAAAAGTAAAGATCAAGTAGCTTCAAATTAAAATGGCATTCACAAATAAACATTTAAGAAGATAAATGTATATAGGTTGAATAAGATTATGTGAAGATGAATGTTATAGAAATAAACAGCACTAAAAAAAAAACTATTATTGAGGGGGTTCTGACATTCAAGCAAAGTAAATGCTTTATAAAATCTCTTTCAGTCTCAGACATTAATGATTTTATTCATTAATTCACATTAATATGAATAATTCTGAGATGAAAATTTACTCCTGATGGATGCTTTTCATGACTATTTAACTCACTTTTCAAATTGGACCCCAATTTTGCAATTTACTGGTTATATGAATATGGACTTACGAAACCATTATGTGTAGGTTGAGAATAACAGGGTGGGGAGGGGTCAGGATGGAGGAATAAGAAAACGTGGAGCTCTCTTCTCCCCACAAGTATGTCAAGAACACATCTACAGGGCTTCCCTGGTGGCGCAGTGGTTGAGGGTCCGCCTGCCGATGCAGGGGACACGGGTTCGTTCCCCGGTCCGGGAAGATCCCACATGCCGTGGAGCGGCTGGGCCCGTGAGCCATGGCCGCTGAGCCTGCGCGTCCGGAGCCTGTGCTCCGCAACGGGAGAGGCCACAGCAGTGAGAGGCCCACAAACCACCACCTCCCCCACCAAAAAAAGAAAAAAAATACATCTACAAATGGAACAATTCTCACAGAGCACTTGCTGAACACTAGCAGAGGACCTCAGACACCTAAAAGGACAAGAAAAATCCCCATGCAACTGGGCAGGATGAAACGAAGCAAAATAGAAAAGAGGAAACGGGACAGGACCTTAGCCCCTGGATGGGGGTAGCTGAAAGAGAGGAGAGGTTCTCTCACTCAGGGAAGCCCCCTCCCTGGCAGGGAGATCAACTGGGACAGAAAGGAGCTTTGGGGGACCAAGGGACCAGCAACCAGTCTGTGGCAGGCAGGACAGAGTAAGACTTATGCAGATGGTCTGTGCCACAGCCTCTGTACCCCATCCTGAGCGGTGTGTCTCCTGGTGTAGACGGGGGATGGGTGCTGGAATGTGAGGCTTAGAGAGTGGAGTCAGGCAGGGGACAACTGTTGGATGTGCAGAGACAGCCTGAAGGGCAGGAATAAGGAGCTCCACAACCAGGAAAGCTTGTGGAAGAAGCCCAGGCCACCACAGACGCAGGGTGCCATTGCTGAGTGATGTGCAAAGAGAGGGGCCACCATTGCAGCCCCCTTCCCCACGCACTGGACCCTGATGCTATGGGCACTAGGAGGGGTGCCCGCCTGAGCAGGCTCGCCCTCCCCTCCCGCCAAAGCCTCCTCCTGCCACTCCGGCCTCAGCAGGCTGTCGCCACCACTGCCCCTGCCTGCCTGAGCAGGCATGTGTGCTCCGGCACAACCTTGGAAGCAGATGATGGTGGGAGGAACACAGGCAGAGGTGGGGCTAAAACCAAAGCTGAGCCCCGGGGGCCATGCAACTAAGGAAGAAGAGTTGAAATCTTTCCTCGCGGTTGCATGAACGGGGATTCACACCCCTGCTAATGGCTTTGTGAATTCGGCACCTGTGGAACACCTGAACAGACAAATGCTCCCGCGGCTGAGACGGGTCAAGTTTTAGCAGCTGTGGACTCTGTGGGCATGCACGGGTGGGGATTGGACAAGGTCAGAATCTGAGCTGCCTCCGTAACTCCCACAGCAGGTTCAGGTACATGACTACTGCAGTCCAGGGACCTGCTTCAGTGGATCTGTGCTGGTGGCCTGGTGAAAACGACACCTGTGAGACACCAGGGACAACTGCTGGCATACCCATGGTTAATGTGGAGCTGAGAGCAGTTCCAACATCAGTGTAATTTGTGAGCCAGCACAATGGGTGAAAAGTGACACAACAGAGTATACTCACAGGTGAACAGTGCCGGAGGAGGAAAACTATGTGGCTTCTCTCCCAGTGGGAGTGCTCCTGTTCCACCTACCTCACACCTCAGATCAGAAACAGTTAAAGGACAAGGGGAAGATGGCGGAGGAGTAAGACACGGAGATCACCTTCCTCCCCACAGATACACCAGAAATACATCTACACGTGGAACAACTCCTACAGAACACCTACTGAAGGCTGGCAGAAGACCTCAGACCTCCCAAAAGGCAAGAAACCCCCCACGTACCTGGGTAGGGCAAAAGAAAAAACAGAGACAAAAGAATAGGGACGGCACCTGCACCCGTGGGAGGGAGATGTGAAGGAGGAAAAGTTTCCACACACTAGGAAGCCCCTTCGCGGGCGGAGACTGCGGGTGGCGGAGCGGGGAAGCTTCGGAGCCGCGGAGGAGAGCGCAGCAACAGGGGTGTGGAGAGCAAAGCAGCGAGATTCCCGCACAGAGGATCGGTGCCAACCGGCACTCACCAGCCCGAGAGGCTTGTCTGCTCACCCGCCGGGGCGGGCGGGGCTGGGAGCTGAGGCTCGGGCTTCGGTCAGATCCCAGGGAGAAGACTGGGGTTGGCGGCGTGAACACAGCCTGAAGGGGTTAGTGCACCACGGCTAGCCGGGAGGGAGTCCGGGGAAAAGTTTGGAGCTGCTGAAGAGGCAAGAGACTTTTTCTTACCTCTTTGTTTCCTGGTGCGCAAGGAGAGTGGATTAATGGCGCCGCTTAAAGGAGCTCCAGAGACGAGCGCGAGCCGCGGCTAACAGCGCGCACCCCAGACACGGGCATGGACGCTAAGGCTGCTGCTGCTGCTGCCGCCACTAAGAAGCCTGTATGCGAGCACAGGTCACTCTCCACGCCTACCTTCCGGGGAGCCTGTGCAGCAAGCCACTGCCAGGGTCCCGGGATCCAGGAACAACTTCCCTGGGGGAACGCACGGCGCGCCTCAGGCTAGCAACGTCATGGCGGCCTCTGCCGCCGCAGGCCCGTCCCGCACTGCGTGCCCCTCCCTCCACCACCCCCCCCCCCGGCCTGAGTGAGCGAGAGCCCCCGAACCAGCTGCTCCTTTAACCCCGTCCTGTCTGAGTGGGAACAGATGACATCAGGTGACCTACACGCAGAGGCGGGTCCAAATCCAAACCTGAGCCCCAGGAGCTGTGCGAACAAAGAAAAGGAAATCTCTCCCAGCAGCCTCAGGAGCAGCGGATTAAATCACCACAATCAACTTGATGTACCCTCCATCTGTGGAATACATGAACAGACAACGAATCATCCCAAATTGAGGAGGTGGACTTTGAGAGCAAGATTTATTATTTTTTTCCCCTTTTCCTCTTTTTGTGAGTGTGTATGTGTATGCTTCTGTGTGAGATTTTGTCTGTATAGCTTTGCTTCCACCACTTGTCATAGGGTTCTATCCATCCGGGTTTTTCTTTTTTTAAATTTTTTTCTTAACATTTATTTTTTATTTTAATAACTTTATTTTATCTTACTTTATTTTATTTTACTTTATCTTTCTTTCTTTCTTTTTTTCCTTCCTTCTCTCCTTCCTTCCTCCCTCCCTCCTTCCCTCCCTCCCTTCTTTCTTTCTTTCTACTTCTACTAATTCCTTCTTTCTACTTTTTCTCCCTTTTCTTCTGAGCCGTGTGGATGAAAGGCTCTTGGTACTGCAGCCAGGAGTCAGTGCTGTGCCTCTGAGGTGGGAAAACCAACGTCAGGACACTGGTCCACAAGAGACCTCCCAGCTCCACATAATATCAAATGGCGAAAATCTCCCAGAGATCTCCATCTCAACACCAGCACCCGGCTTCACTCAACGACCAGCAAGCTACAGTGCTGGACACCCTATGCCAAACAACTAGCAAGACAGGAACACAACCCCACCCATTAGCAGAGAGGCTGCCTAAAATCATAATAAGTCCACAGACACCCCAAAACACACCACCAGATGAGGACCTGCCCACCAGAAAGACAAGATCCAGCCTCATCCACCAGAACACAGGCACTAGTCCCCTCCACCAGGAAGCCTACACAATCCACTGAAACAACCTTAGCCACTGGGGACAGACACCACAAACAACGGGAACTACGAACCTGCAGCCTGCAAAAAGGAGACCCCAAACACAGTAAGATAAGCAAAATGAGAAGACAGAAAAACACACAGCAGATGAAGGAGCAAGATAAAAACCCACCAGACCTAACAAATGAAGAGGAAATAGGCACTCTACCTGAAAAAGAATTTAGAGTAATGATAGTAGAGATGATTCAAAATCTTGGAATCAGAATAGACAAAATGCAAGAAACATTTAACAAGGACCTAGAAGAACTAAAGATGAAACAAGCAATGATGAACAACACAATAAATGAAATTAAAAATACTCTAGATGGGATCAATAGCAGAATAACTGAGGCAGAAGAATGGATAAGTGACCTGGAAGATAAAATAGTGGAAATAACTACTTCAGAGCAGAATAAAGAAAAAAGAATGAAAAGAACTGAAGACAATCTCAGACACCTCTGGGATAACATTAAACGCACCAACATTCGAATTATAGGGGTTCCAGAAGAAGAAGAGAAAAAGAAAGGGACTGAGAAAATATTTGAAGAGATTATAGTTGAAAACTTCCCTAATATGGGAAAGGAAATAGTTAATCAAGTCCAGGAAGCACAGAGAGTCCCATACAGGATAAATACAAGGAGAAATATGCCAAGACACATTAATCAAACTGTCAAAAATTAAATACAAAGAAAACATATTAAAAGCAGCAAGGGAAAAACAACAAACAACACACAAGGGAATCCCCATAAACTTAACAGCTGATCTTTCAGCAGAAACTCTGCAAGCCAGAAGGGACAGGCAGGACATATTTAAAGTGATGAAGGAGAAAAACCTGCAACCAAGATTACTCTATCCAGCAAGGATCTCATTCAGATTTGATGGAGAAATTAAAACCTTTACAGACAAGCAAAAGCTGAGAGAGTTCAGCACCACCAAACCAGCTTTACAACAAATGGTAAAGGAACTTCTCTAGGCAAGAAAGACAAGAGAAGGAAAAGACCTACAATAACGTACCCAAAACAATTAAGAAAATGGGAACAGGAACATACATATTGATAATCACCTTAAATGTAAATGGACTAAATGCTCCCACCAAAAGACACAGATTGGCTGAATGGATACAAAAACAAAACCCATATATATGCTGTCTACAAGAGACCCACTTCAGACCTAGAAACACATACAGACTGAAAGTAAGGGGATGGAAAAAGATATTCTATGCAAATGGAAACCAAAAGAAAGCTGGAGTAGCAATTCTCATATCAGACAAAATAGACTTTAAAATAAAGGCTATTACAAGAGACAAAGAAGGACACTACATAATGATCAAGGGATCGATCCAAGAAGAAGATATAACAATTGTAAATATTTATGCACCCAACATAGGAGCACCTCAATACATAAGGCAAATACTAACAGCAATAAAAGGGGAAATTGACAGTAACACATTCATAGTAGGGGACTTTAACACCCCACTTTCACCCATTGACAGATCATCCAAAATGAAAATAAATAAAGACACACAAGCTTTAAATGATACATTAAACAAGATGGACTTAATTGATATTTATAGGACATTCCATCCAAAAACAACAGAATAAGCTTTTTTCTCAAGTGCTCATGGAACATTCTCGAGGATAGATCATATCTTGGGTCAAAAATCAAGCCTTGGTAAATTAAAGAAAATTGAAATTGTATCAAGTATCTTTTCCGACCACAACGCTATGAGACTAGATATCAATTACAGGAAAAGATCTGTAAAAAATACGAACACATGGAGGCTAAACAATACACTACTTAATAACGAAGTGATCACTGAAGCAATCAAAGAGGAAATAAAAAAATACCTAGAAACAAATGACAATGGGACAGGATAACCCAAAACCTGTGGCATGTAGCAAAAGCATTTCTAAGAGGGAAGTTTATACCAATACTGTCCTACCTTAAGAAACAGGAAACATCTCGAATAAACAACCTAACCTTGCATCTAAAGCAATTAGAGAAAGAAGAACAAAAAAAACCCAATGTTAGCAGAAGGAAATAAATCATAAAGATCAGATCAAAAATAAATGAAAAAGAAATGAAGGAAACGATAGCAAAGATCAATAAAACTAAAAGCTGGTACTTTGAGAAGATAAACAAAATAGATAAACCATTAGCCACACTCATCAGGAAAAAAAGGGAGAAGACTCAAATCAATAGAATTAGAAATGAAAAAGGAGAAGTAACAACTGACACTACAGAAATACAAAAGATCATCAGAGATTACTACAAGCAACTCTATGCCAATAAAATGGACAACCTGGAAGAAATGGACAAATTCTTAGAAATGCATAACCTGCCAAGGCTGAATCAGGAAGAACTAGAAAATATGAACAGACCAATCACAAGCACTGAAATTGAAACTGTGATTAAAAATCTTGCAACAAACAAAAGCCCACGACCAGATGGCTTCACAGGCGAATTCTATCAAACTTTTAGAGAAGAGCTAACACCTATCCTTCTGAAACTCTTCCAAAATATAGCAGAGGGAGGAACACTCCCAAACTCATTCTATGGGGCCACCATCACCTTGATACCAAAACCAGACAAGGATGTCACAAAGAAAGAAAACTACAGGCCAATATCACTGATGAACATAGTTACAAAAATCCTCAACAAAATACTAGCAAACAGAATCCAACAGCACATTAAAAGGATCATGCACCATGATCAAGTGGGGTTTATTCCAGGAATGCAAGGATTCTTCAATATACGCAAATAAATCAACGTGATACACCATATTAACAAATTGAAGGAGAAAAACCATATGATCATCTCAATAGATGCAGAGAAAGCTTTTGACAAAATTCACCACCATTTATGATAAAAACCCTGCAGAAAGTAGGCATAGAGGGAACTTTCCCCAGAATAATAAAGGCCATATATGAGAAACCCACAGCCAACATCGTCCTCAATAGTGAAAAACTGAAAGCATTTCCACTAAGATCAGGAAAAAGACAAGGTTGCCCACTCTCACCACTCTTATTCAACATAGTTTTGGAAGTTTTAGCCACAGCAATCAGAGAAGAAAAGGAAATAAACGGAATCCAAATCGGAAAAGAAGTAAAGCTGTCACTGTTTTCAGATGACATGATCCTATACATAGAGAATCCTAAATATGCTACCAGAAAACTTCTAGAGCTAATCAATGAATTTGGTAAAGTAGCAGGATACAAAATTAATGCACAGAAATCTCTGGCATTCCTATACACTAATGAGGAAAAATCTGAAAGTGAAATCAAGAAAACACTCCCATTTGCCATTGCAACAAAAAGAATAAAATATCTAGGAATAAACCTACCTAAGGAGACAAAAGTCGTGTATGCAGAAAATTATAAGACACTGATGAAAGAAATTAAAGATGATACAAATAGATGGAGAGATATACCATGTTCTTGGATTGGAAGAATCAACATTGTGAAAATGACTGTACTACCCAAAGCAATCTACAGATTCAATGCAATCCCTATCAAACTACCATTGGCATTTTTCACAGAACTAGAACAAAAAATTTCACAATTTGTATGGAGACACAAAAGACCCCGAATAGCCAAAGCAATCTTGAGAACGAAAAACGGAGCTGTAGGAATCAGGCTCCCTGACTTCACACTATACTACAAAGCTACAGTAATCAAGACAGTATGGTACTGGCACAAAAACAGAAAGATAGGTCAATGGAACAGGATAGAAAGCCCAGAGATAAACCCACGCACATATGGTCATCTTATCTTTGATAAAGCAGGCAGAAATATACAGTGGAGAAAGGACAGCCTCTTCAATAAGCGGTGCTGGGAAAACTGGACAGGTACATGTAAAAGTATGAAATTAGATCACTCCCTAACACCATACACAAAAATAAGCTCAAAATGGATTAAAGACCTAAATGTAAGGCCAGAAACTATCAAACTCTTAGAGGAAAACATAGGCAGAACACTCTATGACATAAATCACAGCAAGATCCTTTTTGACCCACCTCGTAGAGAAATGGAAATAAAAACAAAAATAAACAAATGGGATATAATGAAACTTCAAAGCTTTTGCAGAGCAATGGCAACCATAAACAAGACCAAAAGACAATCCTCAGAATGGGAGAAAATATTTGCAAATGAAGCAACTGACAAAGGATTTGTCTCCAAAATTTATAAGCAGGTCATGCAGCTCAATAACAAAAAAACAAAAAACCCAATCCAAAAATGGGCAGAAGACATAAATAGACATTTCTCCAAACAAGATATACAGACTGCCAACAAACACATGAAAGAATGCTCAACATCATTAATCATTAGAGAAATGCAAATCAAAACTACAATGAGATATCAACTCACACCAGTCAGAATGGCCATCATCAATAAATCTAGAAACAATAAATGCTGGAGAGGGTGTGGAGAAAAGGGAACACTCTTGCACTGCTGGTGGGAATGTGAATTGGTACAGCCACTATGGAGAACAGTTTGGAGGTTCCTTAAAAAACTACAAATAGAACTACCACATGACCCAGCAATCCCACTACTGGGCATATACCCTGAGAAAACCGTAATTCAAAAAGAGTCATGTACCAAAATGTTCATTGCAGCTCTATTTACAATAGCCCGGAGATGGAAACAACCTAAGTGTCCATCATCGGATGAATGGAGAAAGAAGCTGTGGCACATATATACAACGGAATATTACTCAGCCATAAAAAGAAATGAAATTGAGCTATTTGTAATGAGGTGGACGGACCTAGAGTCTGTCATACCGAGTGAAGTAAGTCAGAAAGAGAAAGACAAATACCGTATGCTAACACATATATATGGAATTGAAGAAAAAAAAATGTCATGAAGAACCTAGGGGTAAGACATGAAAAAAGACACAGACCTACTAGAGAATGGACTTGAGGATATGAGGAGGGTGAAGGTAAGTTGTGACAAAGTGAGACAGTGGCATGGACATATATACACTACCAAACGTAAAATAGATAGCTAGTGGGAAGCAGCCACATAGCACAGGGAGATCAGCTCGGTGGTTTGTGACCACCTAGAGGGGTGGGAGGGAGGGAGACGCAAGAGGGAAGAGATATGGGAACATATGTATATGTATAACTGATTCACTTTGTTATAAAGCAGAAACTAACACACCATTGTAAAGCAATGATACTCCAATAATGATTAAAAAAAAATAAACAAAAAAACCCAAAAATAAACAAGTGGGACCTAATTAAACTCAAAAGCTTTTGCAGAGTGAAGGAAACCATAAACAAAATGAAACGACAACGCACAGAATGAAGCAACCGACAAGGGATTAATCTACAAAATATACAAACAGTTCATGTAGCTCAACATGAAAAAACCAAACAACCCAATCAAAAAATGGGCAGAAGATCTAAATAGACATTTCTCCAAAGAAGATGGCCAGAAAGCACATGAATAGATGCTGAACATCACTAATTATTAGAGAAATGCAACTCAAAACTATAATGAGGTATCACCTCATACCGGTCAAAATGGCCATTATCAAAAAACGTACAAACAATAAATGCTGGAGATAGTGTGGAGAAAAGGGAACCCTCCTACACTGTTGGTGGGAGTGTAAACTGGTACAGCCACTATGGAAAACAGTATTCCATACTGTTCCTTAAAAACTAAAATTAGAGCTACCATGTGATCCATGAATCCCACTCCTGGGCACATACCCAGAGAAAACCATAATTCAAAAAGACACATGCACCCCTATGTTCACTGCAGCATTATTTACAATAGCCAGGACATGGAAGCAACCTAAATGCCCATTGACAGAGGGATGAATAAAGAAAATGTGGTACATATATACAATGGAGTATTACTCAGCCATAAAAAGAATGAAATAATGCCATTTGCGGCAACATGGATGGACCTAGAGATTGTCATACTGAGTGAAGTAAGTCAGAACGAGGACAAATATCATATGATATTGCTTATATGTGAAATCTAAAAAAACGTACAAATGAACTTATTTACAAAACAGAAGTAGAGTTACAGATGTAGAAAACAATTTTACAGTTACCGGGGGGAAAGTGGTGGAGGGACAAATTGGGAGATTGGAATTGACATATACACACTACTATATATAAAATAGATAACTAATAAGGACCTACTGTCCTTATGGGACCTACTGTTCCCACAGGGAACTCTACTTAGTAATCTGTAATGACCTATATGGGAAAAAAATCTAAAAGAGAGTGGATACATGTATATGTATAACTGATTCACTTTGCTGTACAGCAGAAAGTAACATAATATTTTAAATCAACTGTACTGCAGTAAAAATTTTTTAAAAAATTTTTAAATGAGATTAACAGTAGTAGCCTCAAGTTGTTGTGATATAATTTGAGATAATTCACATAAGGAGTTTAGAGAATACTTGCCTCATGAGTGCTCAATAAGTGACATTATTATTAAGTGAAATGTATTATCCATATTTAAGATCCTGATCATGGTGCCAATGGTTTATAGAAATTCAGAATATGCAATTTTGGGGTGTTAGAAGCCCAAATGGTATGACTCTGCTGTACTTTTGAGAAGTTTTTGTGATGTCAAAACTTTTAGGCCTAAGCTCCTGAAATATATAAGTTTACAAAATACACAAGTTACATGAAATAAAGTGTAAGTGGGTTAAAAATCTTTTGTATTTCCCTAATCAAATGATACATCTTCACAGCTTTAGGAAATAGAAAAAGGAAAAAAAGTTTCCCAGTACCATCTATTCCATTCTTGCAATGTTAGGAGGCAAAAGGAGAGGAAAAGCAAGGCAGGAGGAGGTCTGTAGTGTCAACTTTATCATCTCAAAACAAGTACAGCATGAAATTAAAGTTTAAAGAAAAAAAGTGATGGAGTGAAATTTTCTTCCTGGTGTGTTTAGTATAAAGAAATAATTTATTATTGTCCAATAAAGAATAGAGGCTTGAAACAGACTCATAAACATAGAGAACAGACTTATGGTTGCTAAGGGGGAGGGGGGTTTGGGGGAGGGAAGGATTGGAGTTAGCAGATGCAAACAATTATATATATAGAATGGATAAATAACAAGGTTCTACTTTATAGCACAGGGAGCTATATTCAATATCCTGTAATAAACCATAATGGAAAGAATAGAAAAAAAGAGTAGAGGCTAAAACTTAGACAAATAGATGAGGTTATAGGCTAAAATTTCATAAATAGAACAATCTGCTAAAAGAAAAATAAAGAAATTTCATACCAGCAGATACCAATTTGAATAAAAGTTTCACTCAAGCAAAGATACACCAAATGAGTTTGCAGATCACTTTGGGTGTCACTTGAGAGAACATTTGGGCTATATTCTGGTCTCTTTGAAGCTTTCCTCCCAGGCAAGTGCCAGATGGATTGTGTATTATAAAAGATTTTGTCCGGAGCATTTCCAGATGCCATCATGTAGATACTTTCTTATGTGTCTTTACTGCAACAATCTGGGTTGAATCCCTGATGAAAACTGGGCAAGGATATTTTATTACTTCCCCAAGTGAAATCAAATAAAATGTGAATATATTGTTCCTGGAAGGCCAGGTTTCTTTTTTTTTTATTAGCTCTTTCAAACAACCTATTTTGTAAGTTGTAAAATAAATATTTAATAGGATGGTTTCCACTTATAGCTGAAAGAATAAAGTATCCTAGATAAGCATCACTTGCAAAAGGAATCTATATTTATTGCCTAGAAAGTGACAGAGCCAAATGGCATTGATTCTGCCATAATGTATGACAGCCCACATCCATCTGTTAGGGACCTGATGCAGAGTTCAATTTACTCTTTGCCTAGAGAATGTTAAGGCACTCCCTGGATTTAGACACAGTGTCTCTAGACTGCTGATGTGATTAAAGAATAATCAAAATCTGTTTTAGAAGCTTTATTTACCAACATAGTATAGAAAGAAAGTTTTTATATCACAAGTCTTTCTGTTCAAACTTTGGTCTTCCTTTTTCTGTTTCAGTTCTGGCAATTCTATTACAGGACAGTTTTATAAATTATATCTTTTGAGACTCCCAACCTAGTTTAAGCAAAGGGCATCTATATACCAGTTTAAAACCCAGCACTAGTACAATGCAACTTTTCTTAAATTATCAATAAATATTTATGATGGAATATTACAATGCAGCTTGAAAATTATTTTATGACTTCTGCTGTGTGAACCAGGGGGTATTATATACTTTAAATAATAGTCCACAATTTTGTAGATTTGGGGATTGTTTCAAATCCATCTAAATTTGTTGATAGAGCATTTTCTTTCTAGAATAAAAATAAAAACTATTAAGTCTAAATTTCAATATGAAGACAATATTAAACCATTAAAAGTTTATTCTGCCTTAATAATTTTATGCACATTATTGTATATACTAGACATCTGAAGCATAGATTGCTCTTCATCTAAGGTAAATTCACACAAAAAACAAAAAGAACTGTGTTCTTCTGCATCCAAAAAAAATTAAAAGCTTGTCACTATAAAAGATTATAAGAGTGCCTGCGATACATGCTTTTCTTCTGGACACTGGAGGGGGTTGGAGATAAATAAATGACTGGGTAAAATTTTATAGTTTCCCTCTGTCTCTCCCTTTCTCTTTCTTTCCATATGAAATTAGGTCTTACTTAAAGAACAATTAAAATATGTATATTTTAGCCCCAAAATATAACTTGGAATGAAAATAAAAGCAAATATAATAAACATATTTACACCATTTCGTATCCAATGATTCCAATGATTATATTTGAGGCAAACTGTAAAGCAGTGAGATTTTCTTACAGATATCTGCACAGTTATGACACAGGTTTAGAAACCTTTACACAGACTTTAATTTATATTAGTGGGAAGCCTATTGATATCAATAAAATATCTCATAGAAAATGAAATCCTTGTGTGGGACTTTTATTCAAACAGAACCATAGTTACCATCAAGGACAAATGAAATGCGGAGTTTTTTTCACCAGTTACCTTGTGGCTCCACATCTGCCATCTTCATAGTGACTAACAGTTGCTACCCTTTGATGAATTATTTAACAGCCAGTAAGAAATCTGTTTGTGGTATAAGTTCTGTTCCTGGTGACGTACGGTGTAAGGGTGTTAAAGGAAATTTTGTGGAAAACACCTGAAGGAACTTAAAGACAGAAAATGAAGACAATTGCTCTTAGAAGCCTTACACTGATTGAGAATAGACGTGTTAATAATTATCAAGAAATTATAAACCTACTAATGGACAAGATTTTGAATTTTCATATTTTCTTATGTAGGTAGAGAGCTTTAACCAAAGTAGTTGGTTATTCACTGTACTATAATATTTTGTATATGATTAAAGATGCAAAATACTATCTGCTGGATTCAGGATTGGGTTGATGCATTGATAACATTGATTGCCAATATGTCAGACTGCTTATATATACAATTTTTCATATGGTTAGAAAGTAGAATTATCTATTTAACTAATACAAAGACCATAATTTAACATGTAGACTTTATTTGGATGACTCTATTTTAAAAAATTTGAATACAAAATTATAAAATAAAAATTTTAATATATAAATGAAAGAAAACATGTAATAAAACATATTATTCAGAAATTGCTTTGAGGTTTTTAATGGCCTTTCAATTTGCAAAAATCAGTTATCATAGGTGTACCTCAGTATTTTTAAGTAATTTATGATGTTCATAAATTCATAGGAGTTTCAACTTTCCAGAGAAAGACATTATTTAAATGTAGTTTGGTTTTGAAAAATATACAGTGCTTATGAGGCAAACTACAAAATTTTTAGACCGGATAAATTCATACATTTAAGATATCATGTTATGGGGGCTTCCCTGGTGGCACAGTGGTTGGGAGTCCGCCTGCCGATGCAGGGGACATGGGTTCGTGCCCTGGTCTGGGAAGATCCCACATGCCGCGGAGCGGCTGGGCGCGTGAGCCATGGCCGCTGGGCCTGCGCGTCCGGAGCCTGTGCTCCGCAACGGGAGAGGCCACAACAGTGAGAGGCCCGCGTACCGCAAAAAAAAAAAAAAAAAAGATACCATGTTATGAAGAGATAATCCGGTCTTTAAAGTGCCATAAGAGGAAAACGAGACAGAATGCCATATATTATATGATGACAAACCAACTGCAAAATCTCGGATACAAGCTTTAGAAGGAGAAAACGGAGGAAAATTATCAAGATTCTTTTTCATCCTCACTGCTTCCCTAAGCTGCTGAGCTCAGGAATTACTTTTCTGAGACTATCTTCTCTGTTAGCTAGAATCAGAGAGACAGTACTGTTTGAGGAACTTCAATCCAAAAACTTAATAGATACTTTCAAATCTCTAATGTCAGGAGCATGTGTAGCAGAGACATTACTTATTCAAATTTAGGATATATTAATAAGATCTTGGACATTGTGAAACCAAACACTCACGCATAGGATTAGTGTCCATATAAAAAAAATCCCAGTTAGTTCCCGCACATCATCGTGTGATGACACAGCCAAAAGAAACAAAAAATAAAACAGGCTTTTATGAACCATGAGGCAGGCCCTCACCAGATACCGAATCTGTAGGCATCTTGATCTTGGGCTTCTAGGCGCCCAGAACTATGTGAAATGAATTTCTGTTGTTTATAAGCCACCTAGTTTATGGTATTCTGTTACAGCAGCTCAAAAGGACTAAGACATCAAGTATTTATGTTAATCATATTCTATGGGCAAACAAGTTGTTTTGTATTTTCATGTGACAAATAACCAATCTCCTTTGTCTTCAAGAGTTCACGTTTGAATTATTTTCCTTAAAGACAAATCTTAAAGAATGAAAAATCTGACCTTTAGAGCATGCATGTGCATGTATATGTATAACTGAATCATTTTGCTATACACCTGAAACACACAACATTGCTAATCAACTGCACTCCAATATAAAATAAAAAGTTTAAAAAAAAGAATTAAGCATATATTCTAAAGAAGGAATATATATTAAATGATAATTATGTGTCCATTATTTCTGAAACTATATTGTATATCAGCTTTTTTGAATAATTATCTAGGTTATTTATCCAAATAAATAGTAACTACCTTGAAATCGTTCTTCAGTAGTTTTTGTATTTCTTTCAACATGACTTCATTGATTAAAACTGTTTCATCATTGGTTTTACAATTTCAGTGACAACTCACAACCTATTGTTCTGAATATCCTCACTGATGTCAATAATTCTTTGATGCTAGGTTGGAGATGTATATGTGCTGTGTGTGTATGTGTCTGTATGTCTGTGTGTATTTAACAGCCGAAAGTCATTGGGGAGTTGTGTTAGGATTAAGTAGTTGACCATGTTGATCAATTTCACTTTTGTTTAATAATAACCAAAAAATAATTTATTGAGATGATTCATTTTACTTGGTAAAAATCCTATTATTCACAATCTAAAAGCACCACAATTACATACCAGTTGGATAAAGTGTACAGACCTGAAAGCTGACTACTAGGAAGGGTACAATAAGCAGTAGCTGTATAACTTCAGATACATCTCTCAAATTGTCATTCTTATTACTTATTACACTTCACATGTAATTGTGTTTTCAGTAATTCTGTGATTAGTTTCAAGGGGAATAAATAATATAACCATATTAGTATACATAAAATTTATATTCTTGTTTTGATTTTACTTCTTGTACTGCTTTGGTATTTATGACAAAATATTGATAAGAATTTGATATTTTAAGACAAAAGGCTCCATTCTAAACAGTAATGCACATGGGTAAAGGAAATAAACCTAGAATGAAGTTGCTTTTAGTTCCAAAGGCAGAATTAACATTTTTTCTCTCCCTCTAACCCACACCTAACTCCAGAGCCCTTTTATTTCTTTGAAGTCAGAACAAATCTAGTTGTAAGCTGACTACTCAATTAGTTCAAAATTTCCCCAATTTTCAGACGATTTGTGAAAAAGCTGTCACCTTGCACACAGCTGTATTTGTTTATTTTAAACAAATCGCTTACAAAAAATATATATTCCTGACTTTTTCTCTGCCAGCTACATATGTTAAGTTGCAGAACGGTTTTATATCTCCTGACTCCAGACCCCTCCGTAGAAGAAACATCCTTTTTTAGGAGTATTTTTTATTTGTCTACAAAGTCACTAAGTTTCAGAGTTCAAATGAATGAATTACAGGAATAATTTTATCCGAGCTCTTCACCCATCATTTCACAGATAAGAAAATGGAAATTCAGACCCAGAAGGAGACTTGGCCAAATTAAATATTTATCTAAAATTCTTAGCTTAGCCAATGGTTAAACTATAATTATTGTTAAAATTACTTACAATGTTTGAAAGGGGCAACATTTTAGAAAATATTATGGCAGTGGAAAATTTAATTTAAGATACTTTATAGATAGAATGGGAGGTGACACTGGATTTTCAATTTTGTAAAAAAATCAAGGGGGGAAATTGGATGGTCTTTATTGAAGATATTAAACTAAGTTTTAGATTGTGAATTCTATGCTATAGAAAACATTTGGCATAAAAATCAGGACTTCTTACTTGCTACTCCCTCGCTGAACGCTCTCGACATTAGCTACTGTTGAAGAGCAAAATTATTCTGACACTTATTAAAGATGGTAAGGAAGACTTTAAGACAATTGCAGTAGGGGTCATGACTATCGCAATAGGGGAGAGAGATTGTGCTCAAATCTGAATACAGCAAACATAGGTGGGGATTTATATGCAATGAACATAATAAGAAGGTCAGTGCATGGAAAATCACTAAAAGGGAATACTTAGTGTAGAGGATTCTTGCTAAACTGGCCAATAGGATTCTTGCAAACATTTATACATCAAAAGTGGGGGAATGGGGCTTCCCTGGTGGCGCAGTGGTTGAGAGTCTGCCTGCCGATGCAGGGGACACAGGTTCGTGCCCCGGTCCGGGAAGATCCCACATGCCGCAGAGTGGCTGGGCCCGTGAGCCATGGCTGCTGAGCCTGCGCGTCTGGAGCCTGTGCTCTGCAAGGGGAGAGGCCACAACAGTGAGAGCCCCGCGTACCACAAAAAAAAAAAAAAAAAAAGTGGGGGATGAGGAACTTGATAAGATACCACGAGCGATCAGATATCAAGGGTGGTGGGTCAGATATCAAGGGTGGTGGGGGATGACTTAGCAGGATCCTTTGCTAAGACTGGACGTACAGCCCAAGGAAAGGACAAAGACCAAGGTCGAAGCCTAGTCAAAATTGATGCTTTGAGGAACATGATTAAAGTTTGCCAAGGAGAGAGTCTTCGTTACCACCCCCTTAAATCTGAGTTAGTATAGTTTTCATTATATTATGTTTATATAATATCAGAATAATACAATCATTTATATGTAGGGAACCACACATATGTTATTTTAGTCTTTGTTTTATAGACTTAAACGGATGACCAAACCAACAATTTACTAATAAAGTTTAGAGTAGAATCAGGTTCCGCTGACACTATACTCACATGGTTTTACTTTGCTTCATAAATGTTTTGTGTTTTTCTCATGTATGGATATTGCCTTTCTTCAAACAGGATCAACTTTCCTTTCCTTTCTAGGAGTATATTTTAACAGCATTTATTCTAACCGAGAAAAAGTAAACAATATTTTCTTCAACCTCAAAATGACATCAAGAAACTGTCTGAAGTTGATACTAAATGGGAATTTGGGAACTATTAGAAATTAGGATAAAAATCTTATAACTAAGATTTTGCTTTGACTATGTAGATATGCTCTTAGGGCACATAGTGTATTTAAAATGCAAGTTCAAGAAGAAAATGAGGAAGAGAAAAAGGAAGAAGAGAAGAAGGAAAAGGAGGGAGAAGAGGAGGTGGGGAGGAAGAGAAGGGGTGGGAGAAAGAAAAGCTTATAACAACAGAAGGGGAAAATGTGGTCTTTTAGCTGGATTATCTAAATGCCAAGTTCAATTAACTTTAAACTATTAATGTCAAGAGAATATAATAAAATATCCTTTTAGAATCTGTTCATTTTAACATACTATCTAATATGATACTTTACAAGTATCACAATACATTTTTTTTTTTTTTTTTTTTTGCGGTACGCGGGCCTCTCACTGTTGTGGCCTCTCCTGTTGTGGAGCACAGGCTCCGGACGGGCAGGCTCAGCGGCCATGGCTCACGGGACCAGCCGCTCCGCGGCATGTGGGATCTTTCCGGACGAGGGCACGAACCCATGTCCCCCTGCATCGTCAGGCGGACTCTCAACCACTGCGCCACCAGGGAAGCCCTACATTATGCTTTATAAGATATAATATACAAATAATCATCAGCAAGTTGCTACACAACTTTTGGGGTTGTCTTTAAAAATTCAATATTAAAGATCAAAGGAAAAAGTATTTTAAAATAAAAGAATATTTCAGTAAACATATGTTTAATTATTTCCTCTGCTGGTACAAAGGAATGAGCACTTGGATCATTCTATTTTCCCCTGTCCAAAGGAAACTAAATTTTGCTAATAATAAAATGTATATTTTACATAAAATATTCAATACATTGTATTCATAAAAAATGTTCCTTCCAACATTCTTCTTTTGAAGTTTACCCTGTTGAATTATTTCTTCTCAGTTTGTTCATTAAATCTGAATGCCACAAAGGATATTTTGTAGAAGTAATACGTTTGCTGTTGTTACTGTTGTTGGCAACAGGGATGCAAATTACAGGGTTAATAACCTGTTATTAACAAGCAATATATTTTTTTAAATTTCAAAAGTGTTATAGCTAAGCAACCTGTGCAGATTTTATTATTTAGAAGATACCTTACCAATGCCACAATTCCTCATTTGGGGAAAATACATATATTTGTTAATTACACACACACACACAATTTTGATATTCTTGGTAATAGCTACAAAACGTTCAACTCTAATTAAAGAGGCAATCCAATTACCAGCATGTTATTTTAAAAATAGGCTTATAGCCTTTTAAACTCTGGTAATACATGAAAGGATCAATCAGAAATAGAAAAACTGTAAGAGTAACAGAGAAAGCATGACATCAGGAAACCCTTACCCCCACCTCCTGCTAAACACAGAGACGAATACTGAAGAGAATGATCAGCAATATAAAAGACTAAGGAAAGAGCGGAAGTACAGAAAAGTGTCACCTAAATATGACAAAGGGGATTTTCTCTATGACTTTCAATGATTTTTCAAATTTCACTGAAAACCAAAATTTTGCTTTCTTTTTAATGTATAATATTTATTTTTCTGGCTTTCTTACATATTTCTCATTTTAAAGTGATGGCAAAACCTGTGATATAGTTCATATCAAACAATAGAAATTAACAATTAAACAAGTATTTCTGTTGTCACATTTTGTACATTTAGTGGGATTAGGATGCAATATTCTTTTATTTGGTATACAAGATTTTTTATCTATTTGGTGTCTAATAGCTTTCATTCAGGGTTTCTGTACAAATTAAAATGTGAAATGAAAGCAATAACAATTCACCAATAAGTTTTAATGAGATTAGCATGTACACAGTAGAATCCATATATGCAAAATATAAATATCTCTAAGGAAACTTATATTCTGTGGTAAATATCATCTTGCTCACGAACTCTAATTTCCACTGATGGAAGGGAAAAAACCCCCAGAGGTTTAAACATGTCAATATTTCCCACCCCCCTTTTTTTCTCAGTCTAAATGAGTTATTTTGGTGCATTTTATTCAGTCAATTGTAATATTCAAACTCCCTATGCAATCTGTCCCCTGGGTACTCCTGCACCCTCCTCATTTCCTGATGTGTATGAAAACAGACAAGTATTTATTTTTCTTCAAGAAGAGGGCCCACTCACTTTATGCAAGTTGCCACTGACTGCCAGTTGTGTTTGACCTCTTTAAGCTGGTGTGTGGATCAAGCTCTCTCCTCCTGTTTGCAGTAAAATGAACTTTCAGTCTACTCTCTGGGCAGGGTCACAGCTCCCAGGAAGCAGAGCTCTAGCTCATTCTCACCATGACGCCACTCAGCCTTTCACTGACCTGCAGATCCTCTGATGTCTGGCTGGAAGTACTAGAGACCGTAGCTTGAAGATCCTCCTTACAGCTCTAAGTTAAAGAATCAGACAAAGATAACACAAAAAAAGAAAATGTTCATTGCAGCCCTGTTTACAATAGCCAAGACATGGAAGCAACCTAAAGGCCCATTGACAGAAGATGTGGTATACAGATAAATGGATAAAGAAGATGTGGTACATCTAATATACAAGATATACAAGGAAATATTACTCAGCCATAAAAAAAGAATAAAATAATGACATTTGCAACAACAAAGACAGACCTAGAGATTATCATACTAAGTAAATCAGAGAAAGATAAATGCCATATGATATTACTTATATGTGGAATCTAAAAAAATGATACAAATGATCTTATTTACAAAGCAGAAATAGACCCGCAGACATAGAAAACAAACTTATGGTTACCAAAGGGGAAAGGGGTGAAGGGATAAATCAGGAGTTTGGGATTAACATATACACATTACTTTATATAAAATAGATAACCAGCTACGATCTACTGTATAGCACAGGGAACTATTCCAATATTTTGTAATAACCTATAAGGGAAAAAATCTGAAAAAGAACATAAATGTGTGTATATATATACATATATATATGTATATATGTGTATATATATATATATATATATATATATATATATATCACTTTGCTGTACACCTGAAACTAACACTGTAAATCAATTATACTTCAACTAAAAAACAAAAACCAAAAAGGATCCTTTAGCCCTTTGATGATGGGACCTCCCTTGTACTTCACCAGTCAAGTCAGCTGCCTTGTATGCGGTCCCTGGCAGCACATGAAACTTTTTGTAGTCTTTTGGCCTCTAATGAGCAGGAGAAATTGAGGAGTGCTGTCCTGGCTTTCTGAGCAGACACTTGCCTCGGCTCTTTCTGCTCTCCTCTCCTGTACCACCTTGTGGTCAGCAGGGAAATAGGAAAATTGTGCAAGGTATTCCTGTAGCCTTTGCCACCTCCCCATCTCAACACCCAAACCATCCCTATGTAGGGTGCGCTGGGTCCTTGCTAATCTCTCTTTTCTCCAGGTCAATTATCTTCACACTCCGGTCTCCAGCCCTGCCATCTGTAAGGATGCCCCTCTTCCTTCCTAGACAAGGAGAAACTGGTGTGATCATACACTGAGTTCTTTCCACTTTGTGTGTTTATAGTCAGACACCAAAATAGTGGTCCTGGTAAATAAAGGGTTTTCTCATTCAGTAAAAGCTAACTTTCAAAACTATTGCCACAAAACTATATCAGGATTTTAAACATTTAATTATTTAAGCCACTGTAAATTTATTTTTTGTCTAAGACTTGAGATGAGGTCTAGTTTTATATAATTACATATGGATTGCCAGTTTTTCCAGCAACATGTATTAACTAACCCATTCTTTCTCACTGACTGAACTATCAGCTATACTGAATATTAATTTCCCTTTTATACTGAAATCTCTTTCTAGATGCCTTACTCTGATTCACTCACTTTTTTGGCTATTTGTAACTCACATTGATTACATTACAAATTCTTTATCACGTATTGTGAAATTTGGTAAGGAAGTAAGTTCATCTCACTGGGCTTTTATTGTTAATATTCTTGGATATTCTAACATATTTATTATTCTATTAATTTCAAGATCACTTTATACAATTTTACCCACCTCCTAAATTATTTAAATTCTGAAAGGAAATATGTATTAAAATAATTAAAGGTCATTTTATTTTCTATGCCATTCCACTTGTTCATTTGTCCTTTTGAGACTTTTTAACTATGATACTAAATATCTTGGTCTTAAGGTTCAATCATTAGGCAGATCATTTTTCCTCAGAACTGCATCTAGTAGCCAGCTATATGGGGTTGTGTGGTAGTCAGTTGTATGTGTCAACTTGATGGGGCTAAATGATGCCCAGAGACCTGGTAAAACACTTCTATCACTACTATTCACTATCCTGAAAAATGATAATCAACTGCATGTAGATGTTTTAAAGTTTATTTGTTTTTTTCTTGTATGAAGGCAATGTCACACTAACCATACTTTCCTGGAAAAGTGCTACTTTGACTCAACAATATCAACAATGTCAATTCTTAGACATCTTTCATTTCTGAAGTACAGTTAAATTGAGAATTCTGAGGTAATTCCACACTATACCTCAGTGACTAAAGAGAAAAAAAGGTTAATTCCCCCGGGAGAATATTGTATGAGCAATTGGCTCAAACAGAATTTTCTCTCCTAGTGGCTTTGAAATTCCAGGGCTGGCACTGACAAACATAGGCCTATTGTATTTAACTCAAAACAAAATAGTTGAAAAAGACATTGTTGACTCAAAAATTGATAATTATGCCACATTACTCAAAAAAGTCAAATTGGTCAACAATGATTTCTAGCCACTTACTTTCAATACTTTGAAATACTGTGCACAGTGGGGGTGTTTTGTCACCTTATTCACCTTTGAGCATTTTCATCTTCTTATCTAAATCTGGGGAAAATTTTCACAAACTCTGAGATGGTTTTGAAAATTTACACATGATTCGAAGCATCATAGTTCCATTTTCTATGTCTAAGCCTGTCACTGAATGTGACTGAGATTGCACATGATTCCTTCTGAAGCTTTAGTCTTAAAGGAGAAATTGTTTTACATTATAGCAACTATAAGGAGTGGCAGAAATTATATTTAACATGCTACTTGAAATCCTGCTTTTGTAGAATTAAAAACGCAAGAAAATGGTGAAAACATATTTAAAGAGGTAATATAGCCACCATTAATCAAATGCAAATTATATTTTTAAAATAAAAATACTTGAGAAAAAGTAAAAATTCTTTCAAATGTTTTTTAAATTTCTTAATCATCCATTTTTATGAAAATAAATATTTGAATAATTTCAAAACAATCATTGGTAGCTTTTTGCTCTCAGACAATTCACTAAGAGGCAGGACAAAATTTTACTTATTTATTTATTATTTTTTTAAAGATCTTTTTTTTTTTTTTTTTTTTTTTGGCAGTACGCGGGCCTCTCACTGTTGTGGCCTCTCCCGTTGCAGAGCACAGGCTCCGGACGCGCAGGCCCAGCGGCCATGGCTCACGGGCCCAGCCGCTCCGCGGCATGTGGGATCCTCCCAGACTGGGGCACGAACCCCCATCCCCTGCATCGGCAGGGGGACTCTCAACCACTGCGCCACCAGGGAAGCCCTAAAGATCTTTTTGATGTGAACCATTTTTAAAGTCTTTACTGAATTTGTTATAATATTGCTTCTGTTTCATGTTTTGGATTTTTGGCCACGAGGCATGTGAGATCTCAGCTCCCCGACCAGGAATCGAACCCGCACCCCTGGTATAGGAAGGCAAAGTCTTAACCACTTGACCGCCAGGGAAGTCTCAGGACAAAATTTTAAATTCATGAAAACAAGTAGAACAACAAAAACTTGACTGAAAACTAAATTAAAAATATCAGAAAAAGAGACAAAAAACAGAAATGGTATAAAATCATTCCCAAGTTGCATACACTTACACATATGAAAACAATTAGTGACTAAAAATATATTTGTAAATTCAACCAAATTGTTTTCGACTCTGCAGTGACTGAATATAAATGTTTTAATTGTCTTTACTTATTTTCTGGTAATATGCAGATCTTCACCATATCCATACAAATGGCTGAGTTCAATTGTCCACAGGAAAAACTTGCCATTTTTTGATATGTGACCATAAAGCAAAACCAGAAACAAATCTTTATTAATGGCATATGCCTTATATAATACCTTTAAAGACATCTTACTTATCAATAGATTAAACATAAGTCTTTGAAAATTGATTGTGGTTCAAATCCTAATAAACAGGCTTATCGTACAAGTATTCTTTATTTCTATTGTCTGAGACCTTGCTGCTATAGAAGTTCCCATTATCTATTTTTGTGTCTTATTCTTTCTGGCTTCTGATTGCTGAAAATACATTACAGAACAGAGATGAGACAAACAATGAAAATACTGTTACTTACTGTCATTAAGAGATACACTACAATGCCCAGGATGTTCTTTTATAAAAGTTATAACCATTCAATTTGAGGGAAAATGAAATGTTTCCTTAAAATGTTAGAGAGCTTTAGAAAAATTAGTCTTACTATAAATATTAATTTTTTTGAAGTCTTTCTAACTGCATGGAATGTAAATAGTAGGAGTTCATCAATAATGAATATCATCTCTTCAAAATATATGTTACTTTAAATAGCCCAGATATTTTTTTAAAACCCCATATATTCTTCTTCACTTTTAACTAAATCATCTAAGTCATTCAAACTTTTCTACTTAAGGAAGATAACATACAGAAAGGAAACTCCGTCTTAATGGCCCCTTTATTTCAGTGCACAAAACTGACTTCCTGGAATAATCTACAACCAGACTATGGAAAGCTTAAGGGAAACTGAGTACAATCAGTCAGTGAATCTTACACAAGTGTTCCCACGCTATTAATAAAGTATGTTTACCTCCTAAATTCCAGCTTGTTCCCCTATTTATCTGACTATTATTACACTCAACTCTCAAGTGTTTATAACTCCTCCCTCTTTTGTGAAAAATATCCTTTAAAAGCTATTTTAGCACTGTGACTTTCTTCTGGGATCAAAAAGGAGACTTCTAACAGAGAAAAGTCTCTTTTATGAAAAGGAAACTGAAATTATGAAACTTGTAAAATATGACAGTATCACAGGGTAAATCTGAGTCTATGGAAGGCTCAATGTTGAAATCTTTTTCCTGGGAGATTTATATTTACTTTAGACATATCAATCTGAAAGATAATTCTCTCAACAAAAGAAGGAAATCACTTTAGATCTAAATTTACTATTAATTTTTAACTGAGTAACCCTGAGTCCCACTGCTGATGATTTTTGCTTACAGAAAGCACCATAAAAATATTTGGGTAAAATAAGTGCAGAGCCTCTATTAGCCTTTCCATTCATCAGGTACCATGTCCCCTTGACAGCTATCAGAAACTCCATAATCTTGAACTAGGATTCAACATATAAACTCTAATCTACTTCTGAATAGAATGGAATTTTCCCATTAATGTGTTAATCCTTTGAAGAAAGCCACTAATCTTACTATAGTGGTTTCAAAGAGTTACTGTGCCTGGTAAAATAACTAATTTACTCATTTCATTGAGTTGCATAGGTTACTGACAAAAATACCGTATCTACTTTCTAGGCCGGACTTTCTCAACCTTGTCACTATTGACATTTTACACCGGGTAACTCTTTGCTGTAAGAGGCTGTCGTCCTATGCAGTGTAGAATGTTGGATAGCATACTGGACCTTTATCCACTTGATACTAGTGGTCCCACCCTTCCCAATCATGACAATCAAAAATGTCTCCAGACATTGCCAAATGTCTCCAGGGGCATGAGGACAAAATCATCCCTGGTAGAGAATCAACTGTTTTGGCTCATCTAAACTTGTAACACAATATGAGTTGGGATTAGACTAATAATTTAAGGACAAATAATGTTTTAAAATAGCATGAACATATATGACCTATAAAATACGCTTTCAGAATATATACTGCCAACTTTCAGCATGTTTTCATCTTTTCTTTAAGAGATATGTGTTGTACACCGAAACCGGCACAGCATTGTTAATCAACTATATTCCAATATAAAGTAAAAAGTTTAAAAAAAAGATATGTAATAATCATAGTAATGATAGCTCTACCAAACTTTTGCTTTGATAGAAATGTCTCAGACAACTTATAGTAAAGCAACAACAAAATCACCCAGTGGGTCATTAAACACGGGCCTTCATTCTAAATACTGAAGCAATTCTAAAGAAGTGTTTTTCCTTGGGGTAAGAAGGTGAAGTACTTGGAGAGCTTTATCATGAGGATGACTCATCTGCTTTCAGGAATAGTTGGTCAAGGCGGGTTTTCAGAAGAGGGAGGAATTCTTTTTCAGTTTAGCAGCTGTTGCTAGGCAATGGTTTGATCAAAAAAGGTAGGGTAGAACAGCTGTGGAAAGCCAAGGTCTTTATCTCTGCAGTAAACAGTTTTCAGTCCTGAAAGATCTTTTCCATATTCCTCTTTGAAATCTGGCAATCGTTGTTGCTTTTGAATAAAAGAATTGGGGACTCATGCTCTTCACTTATAAGATTTGTAAGTCTTTCTATGATGCTATCAAATCGAAACTGCATGAGATAAAGTTAAACACGCAAGGAAGACTATTGCAATAGGGAAAGAGACTGAACACCACTCTGCTAAAGCAAAAGGTGGATGGTTTTTAAGTGCTGGGGTGAGCTGGTGGAAAAGTATTGGAGGACATTAAAGGGGAGGTTGACAAATGTGATGTGAGCACACAGTTATTCCTGAGTTGGCAAATGTTTTTCTCATTAATGTGATTAAGCCAGGTGTGTCTGCTGATTGGCACCCATCAAGACACTTTTCCTTTCATAGAGACTGGGAGATAGGAATGCTACATCCTTTAATATTTACATTTCAAAGACATGATTTCAGGTTCTTGAGAAAGACAGTCTTGGGTTGTAAAACTGGAAAGTAGCTAGAGGAAATGTTACATATATTTAAGAGGGGCAGAGAAAGAATTAACATTTACAAGTTTTCTAAAAGTAAATGCTCTATCAGTGATCTATAGTCAGAAACGAACTTGTCTAAAGTTTAGTTAATCTAAGAAAAATATTAAGGCAAGTTGATCAATGCTCAAAAAGTGTAATGGATTCATACTTGTAAATGGAATTTGCTAGTTTTGCTTCCTTACAGCTCCAAACAAGAGGGATCAAATACTTTGCTGGAATGGTAGAACCCAGCAAAGGAAACAAAACTTGTGTTTATATTTGTCTTTCAAAATAGAACTTTGTAAAAAGACTATAGGCAAAATAACATGGTGTTCCACTGCAAAAACCATCTGCTTGAGATGAGACCTTTCTTTCTGAACGGCAAGTTTTTCCTAAATGCCATAAAATAGGACAAATCATCAAAAGGCCATAAGAACATTTTTTTTTTTCTCACAAAAGGAGATAAAAGTCCTTCCTCTGTGGGAGTGGAATTTCAGGGATAAATTTAGTTGGGATAAATTTAGTTGGGGAAATTTAGTTGAGAGAAGATCCTTCTCTTTTGAATGAGTTTCCAGTGACCACCACCCACCCTTTTCTGCCAAAATTGGAAAAAATCTGATAGTTTTCAAGAGCATTCCAATGAGGAAGAATTTGCTTCCCATTTGAAACTCTGAGAGAAGAGAATCTTGAAAAACACACAGTGCCAGTGTGTAGTGACTGCAGGAGAGGTGGAATGGCTGGGATAGACAGAGAGAAAGTCCAGGATAATACCTCCTGCTTCTCATGACCTGGTTATGATCTGCAGGAAACTTAAATGTTCTTTAATGCCTCATTGGGAGAAAAAGGCTTAGACAAACTGCATAGGCAAGTGTATCTAAAAAGTTTGGGGCTTTGGACAAGAAGAGCCCAAAACATGGAGATCTCAAAATTCGGGGCATTTGGGGTAGTTACATACACTGGGAGTGGAGATCTACACACACCCAGAGGCAGATTCAGATTCATTACATAACTGGTGGATATCAGTAAGGATTTGGAGAAGAGTATAGGACCAGAGGTCCCTTCCAATGACAATTTGTAACCTTCCCCTAAAGCTAGGGGCCATCTAGAAAGAAAAAAATATATATATATAGGAATAGAATAGACAATGTAAATGAGTATTTTTTAAACTGCAACATATGCAGCATTCTGGAATCAAAGGGAGAAAAAGAATTAAACTAAAACGAAGTCTTACTAAATCAGAAATACAATGGCAACATTTATACTTTTTAAAAGTTAAGTAATTATTAATATTTGGGGTGTATGCCTTTCTCTAGTATCTTGTTATTTAACAGAAGTTATTTTCTAAAGTATACAATAATGTAAAACTAATAAGGAATGAAAATGATCCATGCCAAGATATACTTGATTCAATTAAGTAATAAAAATACTGAAATAAATAATTACTGGTGTCCACGCCTTGCCAGGCTCAGGGCTAGGAGCTGAACTTATATTATTTTATAACTACCTGCTAGTGTTCTGTTCAAGCTTCCTTCCTTCCATTTGTAAACATGAGCTACTAACAATTATTATAAGTAACATTAATTTTTATTGTTGAAATCATATGCTGCAGTGATTTCAAAATAAATTACTCCTGAATCATTTTACATTAATACAGCATTTAGGGCTGAATTCATGGGCATGCGGCCAGTAAAAGTGCAATAGCATAAAGCCATTCACTGAGAAGGGCCCCAGGCCCGATTAAGGCTCTGTCACTGTCTTAACATTCTTAATAATGTTCTTTATCTCAGAACTGCTGTTTTGCAAGTGAATCTAATGGGGCAGTGGAATAGCTGTGAGCAAAGGAGATACATTCAATACGTGCGTCAGGCATTCTCTGTCACCTGACTTGCATATGTGCTCAGGAGGCCCCACAAGCGCGGGATTCCTATGGGCCCATGATTCATAGGAAAAGAGTTCAGCAAGATTCAAATCAAGTCCAAGGTAAGTGTGCGTGAGTTCTAGGACTGACTAAGCCTGTGTACTAACAATGTCGAGAAGCCATGCTTTCCACCTGAAACAGAACTCACTTTGAACTCACAACGAAGGCAATGGGGTTCTAAGAAACACTGATAGCCAAGGAACCCTCTGTATTCTTTCTTACTCATATATTACTTCCCTGTATTAACCAACCACTTATCCTGAAATTGATGACATAGAAGGAAAGGGAAAGATAGCGCAACCCATCACTCCTTTCCCTTCAGTTCTTCCTTACTCATCATCAGTAAGCCAAAGCTAGAGGGTGGTGGTTGACTGTGCGTGCATGAAGAAATAAAATAAAAACACTTGAGTTTGTTTTGTGTAGTGTTTCCACTGTTCGGGTAAGAATGGCGTACATATATACGTACAAGCTAAGACATTCAAGTTATGTAATTTGGGGGTACTGCATATGAATAGAATGTTCTTGTATTTGCATGTAAAACTGGCATTGTACAAGATAAAAATGAATGGTAAAATTCATGTTAGTAACTTAAAACATTAATTTTTCTTTACTTAGACTGACATTAAATAGCAAATTAAAACACCATGGAAAGTCAGAGAGAAACCGCGGAAAAAATGGGAAAACCTCTGTGTGTTAGTACCTTGAACAACACATTTTTCCTGCATTTTGAACAAGGTGCTCCACAGTTTCATTTCTCACTGAGCCTCACAAATTATGTAACTGATCCTGACAGCATTCTGTGTCAAAAATCTGCTGATTCCTGGATTGTTTTGCTTCTACTAATACCACATTTTGCTGGTGAGGTTAGAATTCTAATAAAAGCCAACTTTGACAACATCAGAAAGTAGAAGCACATTCTCCAAAGCTATGGTTGAACAATTAAACATGTTCTTGACTTTGGAAACCAAAGTTGTTTAAAATAGCTTCCTTGGGGCTAATTGAAGAGTTTGATGTCAATTCTCCTTCTTTTTGGGATTAATATGTTCTAAAACATTCAATCTAGCCCCAAACAAGCAAAACAGAGAAAAAAAGATTGTGCTGTGTTTTGGCCTATGAGTGGAACCCAAGCAAATATAAGATGATTTCTCATTGACAATAAAATCGTAGAAATCTCATCTATGTAACTCTCAGTAGCAACATAAATAATTTTCAAAACTGGACTTATCCTTTGTTAGAGACAATGTTGCTATTTATATTACAATATTGCTTTTTATCAAAATGATACAATTGAGATATCCTACAGTATTACCTTTGACATGTAGTTAATAGTGAAGTCTTTCACTTTCTAAATGTTTCTGAAACAACTCTGACCATTATAAAAATCCTTTGAAAGTGTCTAAGCACTAGTTATTACAGCACCTAGAGATGCAGTTTCTCACACAAATGCTGTGCAGCACATGCTGGCAGAACACTTTTGCTAAGAGAATCACCAAAATATAAGAAAGACACATTCCAGATGCCTGTTGGTCCTGAAGTAGGTGACAGCGATACTCGTTCAGAGGCTCAGACTCCAAGACTTCATTTCCTGGCGAGGAAAATGTGTCCTGGAGCCCGTTTGGTTCCAAATTTTTGAAAGAGTTGAATTCTTATCAGTATCTTAGCACTCCCACACCTGTTATCAGATGATGTCACAATCATAATCACAATCAGAGGCTCCCTGCTGTTAAAGCAGATATATTTTACAAGGCTAGAAGAGAAGAGATAAATAGAAAATCATGAGTGATGTTTATAAAGTAAAGGATGTGCAGTGTTTCTGTGTTCTGTCTGAAAAAAAGACAAGAACAGGCAAGCGTTCGGCAAGCTGCCCAACACATACTGCATCGTGCATAAACTGCTGGGTTGTGCATAAACAAGGAGGAGCTGGGTTGTGCTGGAAAGCACTGTGACTTAGAGACCTGTCAGATAGGCACAGCTCTAGGGAGGCGGCTCAGGGTAGCGATGTTGGCGCACATCACCTGGAGGAAGGCTGGAGGCAGCAGCGGATGGCTGTGTTTAACATAACACATTGCATCAGACACCGAGTTTAGGACTGGCTTCAGAGTCAGTGGTTTCTGTTTCTGCATCTAGTGAAGTATCAGGTACTGATAAAAAATTGTAAGGTTTTTAGATAGACCTGCTCACACTGCTTTCATGTGTGCCCTTCTGTCTTTTCTTTAGAATATCTAATGAATTGTGCCAATTACAAATAACTTAGTTGGAATTAACTAATTAATATGTTGTCCAAGTATACAGAATTCTTTTTTTCCCCTTGCTCTGTTTGTATCAGAGGCCTGATAGGACCGCTAGATCTGTTTATTTTTAATTTATTTTTAATTTTAAAAATCACAGTCAACCATTTTTAACCGTACAGTTTAGCAGTGTTAACTCTATTTACATTGTTGTGCAACAGGCCTCTAGAACTTTTCATCTTGCAAAACTGAAATTCTGTATCTGTTGAACGTCTCCCCATTCCTCCCCCTCTCGCCACCACCAAGCCCCTGGCAACCACCACTATGCTTTCTGCTTCTATAAGTTTGGTTGATATACTGGAACCATACAGTATTTTTTATGACTGCTTATTTCACTTAGTATAATATCTTCAAATTTCATCCATGTTGTAGCATATGACAGGCTTTCCTTTTTTATAAGGAAGAGAAGTATTCCATTGTATGTATGTACCGCATGTTCTCATTCATTCATTCATTGGTGGACCTATGGGTTGCTTCCAGCTTTTGGCTATTGTGAATAATGCTACCCACCCTAAATCCAAGATGATCTCATTTTGAGGTTCTTACCTTAATTACACCTGCAAAGATCCTATTTCCAAATAAAGTCACATTCACAAGTACCAGAGGTAAGGACTTGGGCATGTCTTTTTGTGACCACTAATAAAACACCACCCACATCATGTCAGAACTGTAATATAAGAAGTTAACATAATGTCAGCCTAGAGTAAGTGAAACCTTCAGAACTTGGCAAAGACAAACTCAAAATCTTGCCAGGACAATTCTGGATGGTGGGAAATTCAATGGAAAAAAACATGAATTTATAGTTATTAACTGTGTGAGAGAAAGAAAAAGACACTCTTCACAACTTAAATAAGAAAAATTGTGTGTTTAAAATATTCAGATTAAAAAAAAACATTCTACTGCTGAAGCATATCCTCTTCCAAATGTCCATTGAGGCAAATCAGAACAGGGCACATTCCTCTCTTGATTTTCTTTCTCACCATCTCTCTGTCATTACCATTCCCTGTTCTCTTTCTTCTCTCTCTCTTTCTTCTCCCCATCCTCCTTTAACTCCTCTTCCTCTTTTCTTATTTCTGTTCTTTCTTAATTTCCATAAATGCAAGCAATAATATAAGATTAGGACTAGATGATTAATGACCTACTGGCTATTTTCTATGAAAAAGTAGTATATGATTCTAACAGCTGGTTTTGTTCCTTTCCTTTCTCTTAGAAATACAGTGTTTCAAGATGACAGTTCTCCTGACAAAATACTGCTATATAATATCTTACTGGCATCAAAAGAAGTAAGTTGTAACTTTATTTTTAAACAGAAATTTAACCTTATCTCAATATACTAAGCTTTTCCATGACTTTCTCTGTTATGTTTTGAAAAATGTCTTTTCTCTATGTATCTTTGGTACAATACCTTTGTGTTCGAACTTAGGCATTTCATGAAACTGGTCCTTTGTATTTGAATGTATTTCTTCTCTGGCTTTAAGCAAGGACTTATTTTCCTGAGACACAAAAATGGTGTCTTCACTCAATTTTTTACCTTGTAGCTATTTACAGATTTATAGTCCAGTGAGTTCAGTTTTGATTCTACAGTTTCTGTCTTGAGTTTTCATAAATTTAACATTCCATTATGTTCGAAAATGGACACACACAAATTCTCTAATCTTACTGCACAAGTTATAACAAATCTGTTGAAAAGAAATTAAGAAAAAAGTAAATGTATGACTTTGACTTGTAGCAAGTATTATTAAAAACTCGACACATGAGAATTCTTTCAGAAAGTTGGATACAAGACTTCTCAAGGAAACTCCCTGGTTCCTGCATCACAGCCGCTCTATCCCTGGAGTTAACCCTTAAGCCAGTGCCTTCCAGATCCTCCAACTAAACAATTGTTTGTCCAAAACCTTTTTCTCTTTAAAGTAGCTAGAAAGGTTTTGTTATTTACTACCAGTTATACTTTGATCTAATATCTGGTACCAGAAGTGATTTGGGGCAATAAGTCTTCTAGATCTATTTATCCAAAATTAGAATTTATCCACTCCAAAAAATGTTTGGAGGTAGTGAACCTATGCAGTTACCACTGAAAAATGAGGCCTGGAGAGTAAATAACAGGCAGTGCAAACCTTATTTAAATCATTGCCTTGTCCATTTGAAATAATGTGTATTGTAAGGCATGGGTCTAATATACTGGAATGTAACAAAATAAAAAATAATATGGGGTTAAATGGCTGCTTTACTTCCAATAAATACCAAAATCAGATACAGAATTTAATTCTGTGGACTGCTGAGTCACAAAACAGATCAAATTCATAGCCACACCAGTCTATTATGGGGATTAAGAGCAGTAGATTGGGAAAGAGTGGGATGTTCTTGACAAGCAGAAGCAATGTTCCTTCCTGTCATATGAGTTTGGTCCTGTTTTCCATGAGGATCGTTGGGACATCACATGGAGTAGTTTCTTTGCAAGGTGATATCAATTTTCTTTATGATTCCTGACTAAAAACTACAGTCAGAATGAGTTATGCTCCAGGAGTAAATTACTAAGTCAAGCCTAAGAACAAAAGAGTTACATGCCAAAGGGATTATAAGATTTTGCTTATTTACATTGGTGATCCTGAAATGGGGGACAGATTCTGATGGTACCAAATAAGGGATGAGAGAATATAAATAGGTATTTTCTTATGTATTTATTACATATTTGAGTGGAGCACAAAGTAAAAACAAAAACAAAAAAATGGTATATGGCTGAGCCAGACTGGGAAGAAAGCTGACGTGCTGCTTGGCACCTAAGACCAATCTCATTCAATATTGAAGTCAAGCACGTTCTCAGAAGCACAAGTAACTTGTGTGAATAAATGGTTCTTACTCCCAGGGTGTTTCTTTTATGCCATTAACAGTTCCTTAGTCCACTTAAGTCTTCACAGAGACTTCAATATGATAAGGTTAATGGTTTACAGTTGTGTTTTCATGATGTGATGACACCTACCGGAAATAAACTGCCATAGCCCCACTGGGTTATCCTCAACAGACATTAAGGGAAGAAAACTCCGCAGTGGGCAGCACTTGGAGTGGTATATCTGTTTTATTTTTTTGTTTGTTTGCTTTGTTTTGTTTTTATTCTGCCTTTGAGGAATTTCCAGCCTGAATCATAGATCTGTACTCTTAGCACAGACTATTGGGGCGCACATATAGATGTTCGCAGATTTGAAAAGAACAGAAGATTGATGACAAGTAAATGAAGGAAAAATTATGTAGATGAACCACCCAGAATGGACTTTGAGTCTGTTCCATGTGAATGCTCACCAAAAACAGAAGATTGTCAAAAATCAGGTAGATATGGTAACCCAACTTATGCATGTCCATCAGCCTTTTCTCTGAGTGATCTCATTACTCAGTGGGCTTACAATTTAAAAAGTGATATTAGAAATAAAGATCATGTCTGAGTTCAACAACGTGGGTAGTAATTAGCAGGATAGAAAAATCCTGAGCACTAATATGGCGCTACCATAGGACATAGACTGGGAAGAGGAAAGAGCCTAAAAATCAAGATTGTATGTGTGTATATTCTGATGAAGGTAAAGACATTGAACCTTTTAATTCTACCAATCCTTTGTCAATAGAAGCAGCTCTTCCTCCCTTGTCTGAGGTGGTTACTTTACTCTTGCCTGAAGAAAGGGTAACAGCCTCCTCTGAGGTAGTTTTCAGACAGGAGACTGCTGATTCAACTCATTCCCTCACCATGCAAGCCCAGGGGATTCAGGTACTAAGTCTGACTCAGCCAGACTTACCATACTCATCAAAAGAATTGCAAAATTTAGCTAATAATGTAGACAAATTATGGGGAATATGTATGGGAGTGAATTCTTAGTGTGTTGGATCAAGGTGAAAAAAAATAATCTTGGATCAACCTAAATTTGTTGACACCATGTACTAAACAGAAATTCTGTATTCCATGTATTAGAATTAAATAGAAATGCCTGATTTACTTTGACTGGATGATTGACTGAATCCTAGAACCAAAAGTAGTCTATACTAAATAAAGATGATATGACAGAGCTTCCTTGCTATAGTGTAGAAGAAGCCATCCAAAGGCATATGTAGATAGGAAGGCTAGAGTGTATCATGTAACAACTGCTCACAAACCACTAAAATATATATTTCCCTTTCTTGTGATCATACTTCTCCCAGTGCCTCTATCCACAAATTTAACTTTTTTGATTATCATGTTAATCAGCACTGACTGATTCTGATTAAGAAATGTTTATGATTTTAAAAAAGTCATTTTGAACCAACATTCAGACAATGGTCTTAAGCTGGTGGAATTCATTAGTATAACCACATATTCCCCACCAATAAACAGCTGGCCTGATATGGGTGACATGGACTACTAAATATGTGTTACATGAAATGACAGACATTGAAAGATTGAGGTTCAGACTCACAGGATACATTGTATTTATACCAAATTCCTATTGCTTTGGAAAACTAATTCTAGTTCCACTACCCAGAAGCATATTAAAATTTAAAAGCTTTTCTTTTTTTCAGAATCCAACTTCTGTTTGCTATTAGACATTATTAATTTATTGTGGAAGAAATGGAGATTGTTACTCTATATAGTATAGTGATCATATTTAAATCTTTCTCTGTAGTTTGAAAGTGCTTCTACCTACTTTAGCTAAGACAAAATTCAGCATCATAAATAACTTACAAAGGAACAAAATGATGTTCAGAGTAGTTCTATCATACACCTAAGTCATTTAGCAGATGATCAGAGGCTTTTTTGCTTTAATAAAAATATGTAAGTCCCCATATTCAAACTTTTAAATTCTATCAAGTATATTCACATGTGTAATGACAAAAAGTGATTAAAAGTCCATCATTTATTCTTCAAGAGTTGATGAAAGGAATATATATTTTATATTCAAAAGTGTTTTTATTCATTATTCAGATAGAATAATAACTTTTACCATAATTTTGAGTACATCACTCTTCTTTATATAATCATTAATGGAATAAAGAAGAGATTTTTCCCTGTAGCAAATTAGGTTATGTTATGTCAGTGCTATGCTTTTCTCTAAAATATCTGGTCTTAGTTATTTTGGAAAATAAATACTCAGAAGAAATACATCCAACTAGATGAACTATTGACCTCTTCTACTATGGAAATTCCTATATATCTTTGTTGTATTATTACTTTTATTATTTTCATTCTTTGATGTCTAAGGGGACACTAAATTGTCACAGTCTCTGTTAACAAAATAAAGGTGAGTAGGTAAAAACATCAAGCAGAGATTGGTGCTACACAAAGTTGGCGTGTATGATAATTATTTTTCCCCCATCAGAATTAATTGTTGCTATATTTAGAGAGAAACTGCGCATGAGAAAAAGTCATCAAGATTCAGTAATTCAGTGAGTTCCTCAATGTAAAGAAACTGGATAACTCTTTGTAGGACTCTCCACCAATTTTATATTACCTGGTCCATAACAGAGGACTGACAGATGTTTCTCAAAACTTTATGACAGCTATATTTTGCACAATGTGGTTCCCCTCTCCGTATTTGTGACTACATAAATAAAATTAACAATTGATTAATATGACTAATTTTTACTAGATTCAAACAACAGTTCCCAGCATGCAATAAGCACTGAATAATTCACCAATGAAAACAACTCTTAAAATTCATGCAGGTATACCACTTCACTACATTGTCCCATACTGAAGCAAAAATTTTCATTAACTATTCTAATTAATCTAAAATATTTCATATGACCAGCATCCCACTCATTGCTGCAGATTATGAAATACACCAAAAGGTAAAGAGATGCTAGGCTCAAACTGCAAACATTTATTCTTCCAAATGTGTGATTATATATTTAAAATCAGCTAAGGGAATAAAATTAAGGATGCATCCTAAAATACAGTAGTTCTCTTATGAAATGGAATTTTAGTGATATAAAAACTAATGAGATTTGCAATGACTCCCCTGTCATTTTTAGACCTGCCTTAATAACATGGAAATATTAAGGTAGCAAAACATTAGGGTATAATTAGGAAACAATTTCATTTTAAGACGGCCACTAAACATAAAGAAGAATGTTATTAGTAGTGTAATGCTATGCAGAATACCTTTCATTTATATGACACAATTTGGCTGTGCCTATCACTTTGATATGTAATTAAAGCAGATAGTTTAGGCATTTATAATTATCAGTGCAAATTTGTAAAGTAAGGAATGAAAGTTAGCTGTTAGGTGGGGAATAATAAAATATGAGGATAAAAATTTTTCTATAAAAGTTCACTGGGAGTTTTGGGGTTGGTTTTAATTTATCTTAGTTATAAAGTAAACACAATGATTCTTTTTCTAACATCTTTATTGGAGTATAATTGCCTTACAATGGTATGTTAGTTTCTGCTTTATAACAAAGTGAATCAGCTATTCATATACATATATCCCCATATCTCCTCCCCCTTGTATACTTAACAAAGGAAATAGGGGAAATCTTGATAAATTTTATAAAATAATAGGTAGTATGATGGCTATTTGTGTTTCATTTTTCCCTTACGTATCAGAAAATTGGAGATACTCTGTACTGTGTTTGTAACACTTTAGCAGATAATCTTATTTAAAGATTGAATCTATTTTAATCTAGAATATGCCAACAATTAAACATGTGTGTCTTCTAAAATCTGACAGCAATACAGAACAATTGGTCAAATACATTTATTCCATCAGAAACCATTCAATCAGGTCTATTTGTTAAATCATGTAGAAAAATATAATCCATGCTTTAATTTCATTAAAAATTTTTTATGAATTTTATAAAAAATAAATTTAAAGTTTTAAGTTGCTAGTTTACAATTAAATTTAGGTTCACAGTATATATTTCTCATAGCTACCATTTGCTTGGTCATGAATTCCTAAATGTAAAACTAAAAAGAGGGACAGGTGTAGAGGTTTAGCATATGCCTTAAGACTCTGTTTTATACATTCTCTTAACCTCCAAAAAGAAAAAGGAATTCAGTAAGAACCTATATAGTGTTTTGCATAACAAGAGCTTTAATTAAGAAAATGATTATAAAGGGATATTTGGCAATTGAACAAGCAGTTCATTTAAACCCAATATATCTTTGCTTATATTAACTAACAAAAATATACATCAGGTCATACAAGAAAGTTTCTATACTCTCTTTTTCATAGGCCATACAAAGAGAATACGTTTTGAGGGCTAAATCTCTGGAAAACATCTGCATCCTATTTGCTTCTATAAACATACCATAGTGATCTACCTCTTCCCTTTTCTTCTCACACATACCTAAAACCTATGTTCCCTCCCCTAATGCACACCTTTTCCTACCAATCTACTCAGTAATTTCCAAATACCAGATCCGGCTAAATATTTTAGGTAACATAGATTAACTGTAATAGCTAAAACTAGCTATAATAGTTATACATAGTGCACATATATTATGTCCAAGAAAAATGTGGCTTGCTTTAAAGAATATTTAATACAGTATTCCTCCATCCAGAATTATTTTCCTCCTGTTGCCTAGAGAGATTACTTATTCTTTAAAACTCAGCTCAAACGTCACCTTTCCTGGGAAGCTTCTTTTCACTTCTGTATGTACATGAGTGCCCCCTCCCCTAATCTCTATTCTCATAACTCCCAGTAGGTCTTTGATGTAGGCTTCCAACCAGGACTGTGGGAAGCTCACAGGCAGGAGCTTTATCATCTTTGTGTACACAACACCTAGATTGGTCACTGACTTTTTCTAAATACTTAATAAAGTTATAGAAAAAATATGTTATAAAATATTAAATATTTAAATCAAATAAACACTCTCAAAGTCAGCATTTTACTGTTCTAGTTATAACAAAGAAGGGAGAGAATATGGGTGTTAAAACAGTTTAATATGTAGTTATATATAGCTAGAGTAACATTGATAAATGTGAGAAAAATGTCTTTGATAGATAAATATTTTACTATCCCTGCGATACTCACTATTACCCAACCACTAAGAATCTGAACTGCTTGATGGAAATATGAGTTACAGTTGGTCTAAAAAATTCATTGGGGTTTGGGAATAAAAGTAATACTAGGTAGTATCTTTTGGGGAAAACATCATTGGCCATATTTTGTTCAGCAATGTTAAAGAATAATTCACAGATGTTACGTGAGAGTGCAGCTGAGTATCTTTACATCCTAAAGACATAATTAGATATAGTTTATATCTGTAGACATAGGCAAATGTAATGTTTTAAAGGCAAAATCCAGTCTGTGGAAAAGGCAGTTTATATTTTGTTTCTGGATGAACTTTTGGCAGAAAGCTGTTAAGGAAGGCAGTTTGCTCTTCAGCAAGCCAACAGATTTATCAGGGGAAGTAGCTTGCGTTCTTTGTGGGTTTCCCAGTATGGTTTCAAATTGGAAGAATTGGCAGTCTTTCCTGCTCTCTCTGGAGGCAACTTCCTGTTAATGTCTCTCCCACTTAGGCCATGCTGGCACCATTCTCCTCACACTGCAGTCTCAGCAGATATGTTCCCGTTAAACAACTGAGAGGCATAGGAGTAACTTTACTGACAATAGTATTTACCTATTATTTCTCCTTTTATGATAGTTCCAAAATAAAATCACTCTATTTCACCATCAAAACTGTAACCCCAATATTTAATACCAAAGTCTATAAAATTTATGGAAACAATTTCCAACTGATCTCTCTGTCTCATTAGCTTCTAATTTAAATACAAAATTAGATGGTTCCAGTTCAAGATGGTGATGTGGGAAGATCCTGAACTCACCTCTTCCCACAAACACACTGAGTCTATAGCTACATATATTTCCTCTTTAAAAAAAAAAAGCAAACAGAAAAACCTGGAAGCTGGCTGAGTGGCAACTACACGTTAGGCAAATGAGAAGAGAACCACACTGAAGCGGATAGGATAAGGTGGGACATAATCTCACCATAAACCCTACCCCTGGTAGAGCATCCCACAGTAAGAGGGAACCCAGAACCCAGAGCTTCTCCCTGAGGAGTGAAGGGTTCCAAACCCACATCAAGCACCACAGTTTTTAAGACATACACTTGAGAGATAAGTCCCCAAAACATGTAACTTTGAAAACCAGTAGGGCTCACATCCTGAAACCCACAAGACTGTAGCAATCTGAAAAACTGCTATTATAGGGCTCATGCACTCAGATTCACCCACCCCAGGGCCCAGCTCAGAGGCAACTGATCACATCTAGACTAAAAGTGAGGGAGGCTTTCATTCTTATATTAACGTATCAGCCCGAGGGGCAGGAATCTAATTTAACACACACAGAGTGTGTTAAATCCCCTCCACCTCTCCAGGGATGGAGACTTGGCTGGTGCGATCTCTGTGCCTCCCTTTACTATGCTCCAGAACACCAGCTTGCCCCAGAAGAGGGCTTTTACGTGGGTCTAGTGCCCCGATATCTACTTGTGCACCCAGGGGATGCTTCCTGGCTGCCTGGCTCTGGAGTCCAGGGGAACTTGTGTTCCTGGTCCCATGCAAACTGTAATAATTGGTGTCACCCAGAAAGGAGCTCATAGTCCTGCCTGGCACCCCAATTTTTGTGACTGCTGCCAGGAGACACCTCTACATTGCCTCATTCTGGTGGCCAGTGGGACCCTTTTCATGCATTTCACAGGACTGTAATCAATGGAGAAAGGATTCTTCAACAGCTACCGCTCCCAGGGCACAGCAAAAGGCAACAGACCCAGGAACTCAGTGTTTCTGTGAAGGAGGTCTATTAGGTAATCATCATGACTATAGCCTAAGGGGCAGTCTTCTAGTTAAACTTTCATCTAGGGGCAGACTGTAACCCTTTCCAGAGACCTCAGAGGGTGGGAACTGTCTTCATGCTCATCCTCTGCCATGACCCAGAGCACCCGTTGCCTCCTGGAGGGGAGTTTTACACGCATCTGGTGCCCTGGTTTTTACTTCTGGTACCTTGGTTTTTGCAGCTTCTGCCCAGGGGATACCCCTTGATCATCTGTCTCTGGTGGCTGGGGGAGCTTTCATTCCTGAGTCCCACAGGACTGTGGCAATCATACAGGCAGTTCTTGGCAGGCTACTACCTCCAAGGCACTTCACAGACAGTGGGCCGAGGCACACTCTCCAATCTTTCTGTGAAAGAGGCCTCTTTGCTTGTCCTGGAGCTTTGGCCTGAGGGGCAGTCTTCAGGTTGGCACATATTTCGTGGCCTCTGGACCTGCTCTCGAGGAACATAGGCTGCAGATGCCATCTTGGCATTCTTCCTCTGCCTTGCTCCAGCTCACCAGTATCATCCAGAAAAGAGCATATATACTCATCTGGAGCCCTGATCTCTGTGACTGCCACTCGGGGACACCTCCAGATTGCCTGGCTCTGGTGGACAGCAGAACTTATGCTTATAGTCCTACAGGACTGTATATATTTGCATACTTATAAAAGTTGTGGCCTGAATCTGGCTTCCAGCCTAAATCAATGTGCAGAGATTCTCCCGTATGAGACACTGACAGGACTTGTCACATCCTCAAATACTGGGAGCTATTAAAAATATAATAGCCTGCTAGGACAAGCACAAATGTTTGGGAAACATCAAGAGCTGAGGCAGAGTTTAATGACAAGGTTCATCTCCTACACAAGGCCAATCCTTCAAGACTTGGAAAGGTGGTTGTTTCATTGATGAGATAGAAACCAGCAGAGAGTTAAGCAAAATGAAGAAACAGAGGACCATGTTCCAAATGAGAAAACAAGATAAAACCTCAGAAAAAAAACCTTAATAAAACAGAGATAAATGATTTACCTGATAAAGAGTTAAAAGTAATGGTTATAATGACACTCAACCAAATTAGGGAGAAGAATAGATTAACACAATGAGAAATTCAACAAAGAGACGGAAAATATAAGAAAGTACCCAATATAAGTCACAGAGGTGAAGAATACAATAATTGAGCAGAAAAGTACACTAAAGATTTTAACAGCAGAGTAGATAAAACAGCAGAAAGGCCCAGTCAACTCAAAGACAAGGCAGTGGAACTCACTCAATTAGAGCATCAAAAAAGGGGAAAAAAAGAAGGAAAAAAGTGAAAATAGCTTCAGAAACTTATGTACAACATCAAATGTACTAACATTTGCCTCACAGGGCTCCCAGAAGGAGAGGAGAGAAAGAAAGGGGAAGAGATCTTATTTGAAGAAATAATGGCTAAAAACTTTTCTAACCTGGGAAAGAAAGACATCCAGATTGAGGAATCCCACAGTTCCAAATAAGAGGAACCCAAAGAGGCCCACATCAAGACACATTATACTTAAAATGTCAAAAGTTAAAGACAAGTTGATAACATTAAAAGCAGCAAGAGAAAAACAATTTGTTACATACAAGGGAATCCTATAAGACTACAAGTAGACTTTCAGCAGAAACATCACAGGCCAGAAGGGAGTGGCACAATATATTCAAAGTGCTGAAAGGAAAAAAAAATTCAACCAAGAATACTCTACTTGGCAAGTTATCATTCAGAAGTAGAGAGAGAAAGAGTTTTCCAGACAAGCAAATACTGAAGGAGTTCACCACCACTAAACTGGCTTTACAAGAAATATTAAAGGGACGTTTTTTAACTGAAAAGAAAGGGTGCTAATTAGTAACAAGAACACATATGAAAAAATAAATCTCACAGGAATGTAAATATATAGTAAATGTAGTAGTTTAACTACTTGTAAAGCTAGTATAAAGGTTAAAAGACAAAAGTAGTGAAAATAACTACAATTATACAATAATTAGTTAAGGGATACACAAAATAAAAAGATGTAAAATGTGACATCAAAAACATAGTATTTGGGGGGAGAGTAACAATAGTGAGCTGTTATAATATAAGTTGTTATATGTAAGCCTCATGGTAACCACAAAGCAAAAACGTACAGTAAACACACAAAAGATAAAGAGAAAGGAATATAAGCATACTACTAAAGAAAGTCATCAAAACACAAAGGAAAAGATCAAGAGAAGAAGAAAAGGGACAGAGAGGAACTACAAAAACATCCAGAAAACAATTAATAAAATGTCAATAAACACATACCTATCAATAATTACTTTTAATGTTAATGGACTAAATTCTTCAATCAAAAGAAATAAAGTACTGCATGGATTAAAACAAAACAAAACAAACAAACAAACAAAAACTAGATCCATCTATATTCAGCCTAGAAGGGACTCACTTCAGAGGTAAGGACACACAGACTGAAAGTGAAGGAATTGAACTTTTAAAATCCATGAAAATAGAAGCTAAAAGAAAGCTGGAGTAGCTATACTAATATAAGACAAAGTAGATTTTAAAACAGAGACTGTAATAAGAGAAAAAGAAGTGTTACATAATGATAAAGGAGTCAATTCAATAAGAAGATATAACATTTGTGAATATTTATACACTAAACGTAGGAGTACCTAAATATACAAAGCAAATATTAACAGGCCTAATGGGAGAAATAGACACCAATAAAATAATAGTAGGGAATTTTGATACCTCACTTACATTAATGGGTTATGTCAATAGGATTTTAATACCCCATTTACATCCAGACAGAAAATCTATACAGAAACATTGGCATTAAATGACACATTAGACCAGATAGACTTAGCAGATATTTATAGAACACTCCATCCAAAAGCAACAGAATATACATTCTTCTCAAGAGCACATGGGACATTTTCCAAGATAAAATATACATTTGGCCACAAAACAAATCTTAAATTTAAGAGGACTGAAATCATATCAAGCATTTTTTTCAAAACAAAATTGTATGAAACTAGATATTAATTACTCAAAGAAAACTGAAAAGTTCACAAATATGTGGAAATTGAATACATACTACTGAACAACCAATGGGTCAAAGAAGAAGTCAAATGAGAAATGAAAAAATACCTTGGGACAAATGCAAATGGGCATTTAACAATAAAAATTTATGGCATGCTGCAAAAACAATTGTAAGAAGAAATTTATAGTGATAAATGGCTATCTCAGGGAACAAGAAAAGTCTCAAATAAACAACCTAACTTTACAACTCAAAGAATTAGAAAAAGAAGAATGAAACCCAAAGTTACTAGAAGGAAGGAAATAACAAAAAAGTGATACCAAAAAAATGAAGTAGAGACTAAAAAGACAATAGGAAAAAAAATCAAGGAAACTAAGAGCTGGTTCTTTGAAAAGATAAACAAAATTAACATACCTTTAGATAGACTCAACTAAGAAAAAAAGAGCAAGGACTGAAATAAATTCAGAAATGAAAGAGGAGATATTACGACTGATACCACAGAAATAAAAAGGACTATAACACTTCTATGAGCAATGATATGCCAACAAATTGGACAACCGAGAAGAAATAAATTCTTAGAAATATATAACAAATAGATACAACCTACCAAGACTGACTTAAGAAGAAATAGAAAATTTGAACAGACCAATTATTAGTAAGGACATTAAACGAGTAATCAAAAACCTCCAACAAACAAAAGTCCAGGACCAGACAGCTTCACTGGTGAATTCTACCAAAAATTCAAAGAAGACTTAATGCTAATCCTTCTCAAACTCTTCCAAAAAATAGAAAAGGAAGGAACTCTTCCAAACTCATTTTACACAGCCAGTATCACTCTGATACCAAAACCAGACAAGGATGCCACAGAAAAGAAAATTACAGGCCAATATCCCTGATGAACACAGATGCAAAAATCCTCAACAAAATATTAGTAAACCAAATTCAACAATACATTAAAAGACTTATATGCCATGATCAAGTGGGATTTATTCTAGGAATGCAAGAATGGTTCAACATCCATAAATCAGTCAATATGATAAACCATATTAACAAGACAGAAAATAAAAATCATATGATCAATACATGCAGAAAAATCATTTGACAAAATTCAACATCTATTTATGATAAAAACTCTCAATAAAGCAGGTATACAGGAATATACTTCAACATAATAAAGGCCATATATGACAAGCCTGTAGCTAACAGTCATACTTAACTGTGAAAAGCTAAGATCTTTTCCTCTAAGATCAGAAAAACACAAGGTGCCCGCTATCACCATTTTTATTCAATATAGTATTGGAAGTCCTACCACAACAATCAGATAAGAAAAAGAGATAAAAGGCAACCAAATTGAGAAGGAAGAAATAAAACTTTCACTATTTGCAGATGTCATGACACTATCTATAGAAAACCATAAAGGCTTCACTGAAAAAGTATTGCAGCTAATAAATGAATTCAGTAAAGTTGCATGATATAAAAGAAATATACAGAAATCTATTGCATTTCTATACACTAATAAGTAACTTTCTGAAAGAGAAATTAAGAAAATAATCCCATTTACAATTGCATCAAAAAGAATAAAATACCTCAGAATAAATTTAACCACAAAGGTAAAAGACCTGGACCCTCCAGACTATAGCACTTTGATGAAAGAAATTGAAGACAAACATATTTGGAAAGGTAGTCCTTGCTCGTGGATTGTAAAATTGATACTGTTAAAATGTCCATACTACCCAAAGTAATATACAGATTCAATGCGATGCCTATGAAAGTACCAATGGCATTTTTCACAGAAATAGAAGAAACATTCCTAAAATTTGTATGGGACTATAAAAGACTCCAAATAGTCAAAGTAATATTGAGAAAGACAAAAATAGCTGGAGGTATCATGCTCCTTGAGTTCTAATTATATTATAAAGTTTTAGTAATTAAAACAATATGGTATTAGCATAAAAACAGACTCACAGATAAATGGAATAGAATAGAAAGCCCAGAAATAAACTCATATATATGGTCCATTAATTTATGACAAAGGAACCAAGAATCTACAAAGGAAAAAGGACAGTCAATAAATAATGTTCAATAAATGACGTTTGGAAAACTGGACAGCCACATGCAAAAGGTTAAACTGGACCACTTTCTTATACCATATACAAAAATTAACTCCAAATGGATTAAAGGCTTGAACATAAGACAGGAAACTTTCAGATTCCTTATAAGAAAAAAATAGGCAGTAAGGTCCTTGACATAGATCTTGGTCATAGGACTTTTTGAATCTGATACCAAAAGGAAAAGCAACAAATACAAAAATAAACAACTGAGACTACATTAAATGAGAAAAGTCTCTGTGCAGCAAAGGAAACTATCAAGAAAATGAAAAGGCAACCTACTGAACGGGAGAAAATATTTGCAAATTATATATCTGATAAGGGACTAATATCCAAAATATATAATGAACTCATACAACTCAATAGCAAAAATACAAAGAATTCAATTTAAAAAACAGGCAGATTGTCTGAATAGATATTTTCCAAAGAAGATATATATATGATCAACAGGTACATAAAAACATGCTCTACATCATTAATCATCAGGGAAATGCAAATCAAAACCACAGAGAGATATCACCTCACACCTGTTAGGAGGCTATTATGAAAAAGATAAGAAATAACAAATGTTAGAATTTGGACAAAAGGGAACCTTGTACACTGTTACTGGGAATATAAATTGGTATAACCATTATGGAAAACAGTATGGAGTTTCCTCAAATATTAAAATTAGAACTGACATATGATCTAGCAGTTTAACTTCTGAGGAATTATCCAAAGAAAACAAAAACATTAATTCGAAAAGACGTGTGTACCTCTAAGTTCATTGCACCTCTATTTACAGTAGCCAAAATATGGAAACAATTTGTGCATACATAGATGGATGAATGGATAAAGATGTGGTAAAAAATATACAATAAAATGTTATTCAGCCATAAACGTAAAATCATGTCATTTGTGAAAACATGAATGGACCTCAAAGGCATTACACCAAGTGAAATAAGTCTGATGGAGAAAGACAAATACTGTATTATCTCTCCTATATGTAGACTCTAAAACAAACAAACAAATAAACAAACAAACAAACCAAGCTCATATATACATAGAAGAGATTGGTGTTTTCCAAAGTTGGGGATAGAGGATGAGAAATGGGTCAACTGTTCTTGCTTTTTGTTTTTTTAGTTTAAATAAATTATTTAAAAAAAAATAACCCTACTAAAATATTCTTAAAATACCTTTTTTTGTTGTTGTTATTTAATTCTCCTGAATAACTTTATTAGTGTTTCACATTTTGGTAATTTTAATGCCTAACAATTCTAACTTTCATTTAAAACTTCTCAAACTTGATTAATCTAAATTTCAGACAACCTTTTTCCGTTTCTTTAATTTCCCAAACTCCAATTAGATTTCTCAGTGGCCTCTGGCCATGACCTATGCATTTGTTCTCCAAGCCTTGGATTATGTTATTTATCTGACAAGAAAATTCTCTTAATTACACAGACAGACTAATTAAACAATCTCCCTTTGAATTTCTACAGAATCCTTTTTATGTACAACTAATGTGACACATAATTTACTGTTTGGTACAACTGATTTTTTTTAAGCATATAAGATTTATTTTTAAATTGGATTTTAAATAAATCAGAGAGAGAAAGAAAATCTTATGTTTACCCACATTAAATATACCATAGGATTTGTACAAAATATAAGTACTTATATTTTTCCATGAAAACCTCCTTTCAGTACACTTTATTACATATCTCGAAATTATTTCTTCCTTTTTACTAATGTTCATGTCCCTAGGAACCAGTGACTTCTGAAAAGTGTTTCACATGAGAAATGCTAAAAGTACAGATTAAACGGTTTTTACTTACTTTCATCTTTCCAAATCAATACTGAAACCAAAACTGGAATGTTAGAGCTCCAAATAATTATTTTAAACTTATGACAATCAAAATTTATGTTTTTCTTAGCTATAATAATTTTCTTATACTTCTTGTTGCATGTATTGATAGATTCTAAAGATTATACCAGTTCTCCATACTTCCCTGTTATTATATGAATTACAATGTCACTTTGCTTGAATCTGCACTGGCCCTGTGACTGGCTTTGGCCCATAGAAGGCAGCAGGAGTGGCAGCATAGTATTTGTGGTCCAGGCCTCAACAGGCATTGCCACTGCCTTGTAAACAAGCCTGGACTAGGAGGATGGGAGACTATGGGAAACTAAGCCATGCCATTCCAACCAGGCCATCCAAAACCAGCCAAACCGCAGAGAGCAAGCCAACCTGAGTGGGGCTTGCAAACATCAGCAGAACCCTGGAGTAAAATGAACTGGGGAGCTCCTGCAAGGAGCAGAACTGAATCTTAATGAAGGAACATACATTACCTGAAGGTGGAAGGATCTGGCAACATTTGCCCAGTGGGATTTCCAGATTGAAACTACTGACTGCTGAAAAAGAAAGAAGGAAAGAAATAGAAAGAAAGAAAGAAAGAAAGAAAGAAAGAAAGAAAGAAAGAAAGAAAGAAAGATAGAAAGAAAGAAAAGAAAGGAAGGAAGGAAGGAAGGAAGGAAGGGAGGGAAGGAAGGGAGAGAGAGAGAGAGGGAGGGAGGAAGAAAGAAAGAAAGAAACTAGTGGCTGCTGAGTGTTTTATTTTCAGCCCCTTTCAAATGAGACACCACACCTAAAGCCTTAAGCACAATGCTTGGTGCTTTGTGACCGCCTGGAGGGGTGGGATAGGGAGGGTGGGAGGGAGGGAGACGGAAGAGGGAAGAGATATGGGAACATATGTATATGTATAACTGATTCACTTTGTTATAAAGCAGAAACTAACACACCATTGTAAAGCAATTATACTCCAATAAAGATGTAAAAAAAAAAACCCAATCCGTATTAGCAAGTGTTCTTTGTCATACAGTTATTCTAAAATAGCATTTGTTCACGAGTTCCTCGTTAGGTGTCCTATACCCAATCCCTGTGTCACTTGAACAGCTTTTGATATTTATTTCTTTACCTTCTATTTTTCCAAGGAACAAAATTTCTGTTTATTCAATTCTTCTTTGTAAGACTGGTTTTCCTACCTTCATCATCCTATATGTCTTCTTCTGGACACAATACATCAGTCATTGTCTCTCTTAAAATACAGTGCCCAGAACAAAAAGTCACCCCAGATATGCTCTGATAAGAGGACAGAATTCAAAGGGAACTATTTCTTTCCTTTTCTTTTTTCAGCCATGATATACTGATGGCTTACTGAACTTGTTTTCTCATGAATCTTAATCAGGCCAAGGTTCTCACTCATAGTTATCTTCAGTTGCTGTGCAAACAGACTAGGATAGGAGTTTCTAGTTGTCCATACACAGTCCCACTATTTTATTTTTGTAACAGGTTCCAGACTGAATAGAACTTTTAAAAATTCTGCTTCTATAACCATACTCCTTTGCTTTACTTGGTGGTAAAGGATGATAAACTAGGTATTTTGGTCTTTAAAGTATTTAATGAGTATGGGGTCAAGTCTGAGTCCTGAGCCACAGCACTGGAGACACCCCAAGAGACCAACATTGATACATCTACTGTTACACTTTGGATACGGCTGTTGTAACAGGTGTTAATTATCTAGCCCAGCTGATATCTACTTCACATTTCTACCTCCGAGACAAATAATTTCTTGAAAAACTTTGCCAAACATCTGACAGAAGTAGATACACAATGTTTACATTACGTCCCCAAATTTATAATCTAATACACTATTATAAAAAGAACTAGGACTTCCCTGGTGGTGCAGTGGTTAAGAATCCACCTGCCAATGCAGGGGACACAGGTTTGATCCCTGGTCCGGGAAGATCCACATGCCTCAGAGCAACAAAGCTCGTGCTCCACAACTACTGAGCCTGCGCTCTGGAGCCCACAAGTCACAACTACTGAAGCCCGCACACTCTAGGTCCCGTGTGCCGCAACTACAGAGCCCACATTCGGCAATTACTGAAACCCACACACCTAGAGCCTGTGCTCCTTAACAAGAGAAGCCACTGCAATGAGAAGACTGCACACCACAACAAAGAGTAGCCCCTGCTCGCCACAACTAGAGAAAGCCCAAGTGCAGCAACGAAGACCCAATGCAGCCAAAAATAAAAAAATTAAATTAAAAAAAACTAGATTAATTTCACAGGACTAACTTTTATTCATAGCAAATCTATAATTATAATCCATTGCTAACCAATATATTGTCAATGGGTTCATAATCATTAGGTTAAACATGGCACACAGACTCATAAAAGGGGAATCTATGGGCATCCAGACAATGAATGATCCATGTCTGGTGTGGCAAATACTATTTACTCCCCTTTTTCTTAACTATAACCTCATTTTACAACCTCTCTTGCAGTTAAACGTTGTTATATGATTGAGTTTTAACCTGTGAAATGTGAGTGGAAGTGAGGTCTGCTGTGTAACAGCATTCTCTAAGAAGGAGAATGTGTCCCTTTTTCTCCCTCAATTCTGGGAGAGGATGATGATTAACAGGGCCCTTGGAATGGCAGAGCCACATCACAGAAGCACCCTGCCCATGAATCACCACACTGAGAACAGTAATCTGCCTGTGAGAAACATCTGCTTTTAGAGAGAGATGGTGATGATGTGTGTATGTGCGTGTGCATGAGTAGGAGGTGGGGTGCTTGAGTCATTATTTAATTTGGAGCTACTGTTACATAAATGAATTTAACTAAAGTAATACCATTTGAATACTTTGTATATATTCACTACCAAGAGATTTGTGGCTCATGCTTAAGGAATTTATTGATAAAATTCTTAATTCCTCTAGGGTACACATTTAATCAAAGCAAAGCCCTGAACACGAGAAAAAAAATTCTTTTCCATTCTGAAATATTTCCACATAGTGATTTTCTAACATTGTTTCTTCTTTCACAAGTCAACCCTTTATATAAAGTTATGCTTAGCTACCTGTCTGGTGATCCAGGGCCTCGCTTAGCAATGACTGCATGTTTAGGTAGAAGGGAAGCAGTGAGAGCAGGTTCCGAACTCACAGTTCACACTGTCCTCCAATTCCATATGTAGGGGTGATGTTTTATGCCTCAGTGAAGCTACAGATAATTTATGCTACCCTGTGAAATAGGTCCTGGTACTTTGGAGCTTATGTCAGCCATCTCTGGGCAGTGTGGAAGATGGCCTGTGGGGTGCTGACTCCACTCCCTTCCTACACACACAATGCTCCTGACTATACCCCAAACCAGAGAACAACTCCCTGGGGCCATCCAAGGTCAGAGAGGCACCATCTCTACTGTGTGTGAGTACGTGAGAGAGAGAGAGACAAATAGAGACAGAGAGAAAGAAATTAGCATAAGGAATTGGTTCAAAATCCCATGATCTGCAGTTGACAAGCTGGATATCCAGGAGAGTTGATGGTGTTGTTTCAGTGTGAAAGCCGGTAGGCTCAAGACTCAGGAAGAGCCAATGTTTCAGTTGAGTTTGAAAGCAGGAAACAATCCCAGCTTGAAGGCAGTTGGGTAGGAGGAATTCCCTCTTATCAGGGGAGGTTCAGTCTTGTTCTGTTCAGATCTTCAACTGATTGGACGAGGTCCATTCATATTAGGCAGAGCAATCTGCTTTACTCAGTATACTCAGTGGTTTCTTGAGATGGAAACTACTGGCAAAGATGCTGTGAAGACTGTTAAATGACAACAAAAGACTTAGAATATTCATAAACTTAGTTGATAAAGCAGTGGCAGGGTTTGAGAGGATTTACTTCAATTTTAAATGTTAAAATCATCCAATAATACCCTGACAGACACACCCAGAATAATGTTTGATTGAACACTGGGCATTCTGTGGTCTAGTCAAGTTGATACATAACTAGCTATCACAATATGTAGAACAAATACAAGTGTAGCTCAGAGATATTGTGGGTTCATTTCCAGACCACCACAATATAGCATATATCACAATAAAGCAAGTCACACCAATTTTTTGGTTTCCTAGTGTATATAAAAGTTGCGTTTAAACTACACTGTAGTCTATTAAGTGTGCAATAGCATTATGTCTAAAAAATTAATGTACGTAAGTAAAAAATACTTTCTTGCTAAAATATGGGAGCCATCATCTGAGCCTTCAGCAAGTCATAATCGTGTTGCTGGTGGAGGGTCTTGCCTCGATGTTGATGCTGCTGACTGATCAGGGTGCTGCGTGCTGAAGGTTGGGATGGCTGTGGCAATTCCTTAAAATAAGACGATGAAGTACACCACATCGATTGACTCTTTCATGAATGGTTTCTCTGTAGCATGCAACGCCATGTGATAGCTTTTCACCTGTGGGTTTTACTGTGTAAAACTTCTTTCAAAATTGAAGTCAATCCTCTCAAACCCTGCCACTGCTTTATCAACTAAGTTTATGAATACTCTAAGTCTTTTGTTGTCATTTGAACAGTCTTCACAGCATCTTTGCCAGTAGTTTCCATCTCAAGAAACCATTTTCTTTGCTCCTCCATAAGAAGCAACTCCTTATCCATGAAAGTTTTTTTCATGAGATGCAATTCAGTCCCATCTTCAGTCTCTACTTCTAATTCTAGTTCTCTTGCTATTTCCATCACATCTACAGTTAAAATATTAACATCGAAGAGCACTAATCACAGATCACCATAACAAATATAACAGTAATGAAAAAATGTTTGCAATATTGTGAGAATTATCCAGATGTGATGCAGAGACATGAAGAAAATGCTGATGGAAAATTGTGCCAACAGACTTGCTCAACGTAGTGTTCAACAAACCTTCAATTTGTAACAAAAACACATATTTACAAAGTGCAATAAAATGAAGCCCAGTTAAATGACGTATGCCTGTATCTAATTTATAGGGTTAATTTAAGGGGTAGATGAAAGAATGTATTAAGTGATACAGAATGAAAATTTAAGATTTAAATTACCATCTGTTTTTCCTTTTTGTTGAGATATTCTTAACCTCAGCTACAAGTACACAAAAAAATTGCTGATCTTGCTTTTTATTTCTCTGAAAATATCATTGCCACAATTGTTTAATGGAGCAAGATTAAGAATCAAGGACTGGATATTTTATAAATATGAATCTATCTACCCTGATAGTGGTTATATCACCTTTTGTTAAAGCATTGATTCATCATCTATGTCTAAACCAACATAAAAATGAGCAGATTAAAATAACCACATTTGTCGGTTCTCAGTGTTCTGGTAACTTTTACTTTATTCACCATTACTCAGTAATTATTTTCCATGGCCAAACAATTAATTTGCAGTTACTTTTGGTATAATCAGATGTAATTATTTTTAGCCAGGAGACTTGAATTTTTTAAATTTACTTATTTTTTATTTGGCTATGCCATGCAGCTTAAGGGATCTTTGTTCCCTTCCCCAACCAGAGACTGAACCCATTCCCCCTCCAGTGGAAGCATGGAGTCCTAGTCACCGGACCACCAGGGAATTGCCAGACTTGAATTTATAAAGAGAAGTTAGGGTGACCTTACAATCACTTATTTCACCTTAGATTGTAATTCATCCTTACACATGCTTCCTATATACTTTTCAGTTCAGAGTCTCTTTTCTGGAGAAAACTGAAGCAAATACAAGTTGGTGGATTCTGCTACAGCAATATTATCCATAAACATTACACCATCAGCCTTAAGAAGTGATCCAACTATTCTTTCATCACTTGGTTCAGAATACATTTAAAAAGCAATTATTGGTAATTATTAAATCTCATATTATAAAATCAGCTCTACTGAGGCTTTGTACCTTCTGATATTATTCTTAAAATTCTGTGCTACTCTTAAATTCTTCATATGTGTTATTTTCCTTATTTGCATCTTAGGTAAATGTTCTCTCACCCTTTAATTTCCTCCGAGCTCAGGTGCAGCTGTACTAACTTTGAAAATACACCAATATTTCTTTTGCCACGCTGAGGACATATATAATTGCACAGAGAAGATATACTTTTAAAAAAATGTTAGTGTTATCCAGACTGCTTGAGATATTGTCCATTTGAGAGGCATGAAATAAATCACTTGTGTTTGAATTTTTAAAAGACTGTGTTCCTAAACTCTAGGGTCCATGAGTAATTATGATCTGTTTTCATTTGCATAGCTATCATGAATGTGAAGATGCCATGATTATGATTATTTACTCCCCAGGTCACCATCGTTCCCTCTACACCAACTAATTCCTTCTTGTTTATTCCTTGAGATTCCTTGAAAAACCTTTCACCAAAAGGATACATTTTAGTTTCCCTAGGAGAGTTAAAAGAGTTTCCATATTTTATTTTACGAAGTAAGATAAGAGAATGCATGACCTTATCCTAATCCTCAGAAAATATATGATTATCATTAAGCAAGTTAAAATTTAAAATAAGTCCATGACTTCCATAACTACTTGGAAGACCTTTGTGCTAATCTTCACTAATGTTCAATTTGGAACACTATTGTATTCATAATTTGCCGTTCTCAGAAAAAATAAAACATTTAGCGATATAAGGAATTCGATTATTTAGTTTTAGTGAAATAGGATGTCTCAAGCAATTTCTGGATGGATAGAGTTCCCTTATACCCACAGTGGTTTGCCTTGGAGTCACTCTTGTAATCTGTTTTAGGAAACTATTAGCCATACACTCTTCCAGGCTTGGTTATTTTAAGCCTACGTCCATAATAAAAATCACTTACTCTCAGCTTGAATCTTTCCTAAACATTAAGTCAACTATGGGAAGGAATTGAAGCAGATGACATAAATCAAATACCCTGACATAGAACTCCAGTACTTTTTACTGTATTTTACTCTTCACTTCCAGATGTTATTTTAGCTGAGTATCTCTTTGATACACTCTGCTGCTCCAGTCACACTTTCTGTTGTATTTGTTTTATTGTTGTTTGCTGTTTTCTAACAAACAGCATGAGCAGTATCTTTGTTCTTTATGCATTCAATATATGTACATGAGGAACATGTTTAAATTACTTTTACAAAAGAAATATGAAATCAAATTTTGGACACTACTGGTTTAGATATTACTACAGAAAAGTGTTGACAAAAAAGTCATTTCTTTTAAGAAATCCATCACCCTGACCTCTGCAATGCCTCTGCAATTTGTATTATTGAGATAATAGTTCTGTCATCCTGCTCATAAGGTTGATTCAACACATTCCTGTCTCCTGATGCTTTCTGCATTATTTGTGATTGTTGACCATTCTCTTTTTCTTGAAACTCTTTTCTCATGTCTGTAAGTTTACAATGTCTGATTTCCCTCCCACATTTATTTCATTTTTTATATTACTTTCTTCCTCTAATCATCTCTTACATTTTCTGTTCCCAAATCCTTTTACACATTATCTACCTTGGTGACCTCATACACAATATGACTTTACGTTCCGTGTAAATGCTGATGAATCTCAGAGCAAGATCTCCAACTAAATCATCTCTGTTGATTCCATACCTAAAGTTCAAATCACATACAAAGCATCTCCACATAGGTATCTCAAAGCAAGATATTTATGATATGATTTTGTCCTCCTGTTTTCCTCATCTCAGTGAATGGACTCACTCAGCCAGTATCACTCTTGGTCTCTCTGATCTCATCCTCTACTTTCAGTTAGCCACGAGTTACAGAATCTGCACTCTTAACATCCCTTGTATCCATTCTCTTCTCTCACTTTCATTGGTCATTAACCTCGTTTAGGATTTACCACTTTAACCTGAACAACTGGAATAACCTCCTAATAATATTCACAACCATTTTTGTTTTCCTCTCCATTCTTCACACAACAGCCAGAGTGATCTTCCCAGAATGTTCATTGGCAAAGCCATTTCTCCCTTTATAGTTCTTAAGTGAGTCATTATAGGCTTAAATGCCTTAACATGGAGCCAAAGGTGTTTCATGCTCTGGCAGGTACCAACTTTTATAGTTTTGTCTCCTGCCAATTCTTCATGTATTTCCTCTTTCTTATCAACACAAAACTCTAGAATTTTTAGAATTTCCCTAGAAAGGCCTGCTGTTGGGAAAGCATGTTATTTTGCACTCTTTCCACTTTGTATCTACTGCCTGTCCCACAACATATGCATGTGTTTCCTGGACAGCCAAACAAGCTCTCTAATTTGTGTGTGAGAATGTGTATGTATGGGTGTGCATGTGTTATCCACTTAAGTGGTGTCTCTCACTCTGAGGTTAAACTGTCCCGTATTTTTGTTCTCCAGCAGGGCCAAGCAAATAGCAAGAGACTATAAACATGTATTCTTTGAAAGGATAGGTAAAAGTATAGAGAATAAAATAATTAGTTACTCAAGATTTATCACAACATATCTAAATATTTCCTGAAAATAAGTAAATAAGATATTGTTTTATGCTCTTATCACAGAAATATACCACCAGAAATGTTGATGATGCCTGTTAGAAGTTATTTACCTGCTTGCCTTCACAACCATTGACACATGGGGCACCTGGTTACAGAAATAGTCACAGACAGTTAAAAATTTGATTTTACTGAAGTTATATTTGAAATTGTTGGCATATATCACCCCAGTATTCTTTCCCTGTCAGACTGTCCTTTCTCCTTTCCATATTACCCCATGATGCCGATGGGGAGAATCCTCCCTTCATCTGTTTATCTAGTTCCTCAACTAGTGTCCCCTCTTCTGAGTATCGTCACTCGCAACTAATCCTCCCTTTGACACTTTGTCTTATAAAGTTCTAATCCATTCTCATTGCTTTTGCAGATGGTATTTAGAGCCCTCATTTGAATAATATTTGCTTCTGAAAATAGCCTCAGAAAGTGACTTATTTTCTCACAAAATCTTTCTCCGGGAAGAAGCTAAGGATTTTCCTAGATCTACGCTAGACCTTTGTTGTTATTGTTCTTCTTCTCCATTGTAAATTCATTTTCTTGGAGATTCACACCACACAGCAATGTTTTCACCATCACCTGCTGTGGCAGAGAATGTGGATGCTGCCAATATTCATTTTTCTCCTCTTTTTTCTGTGCACACAGCTAAACTCTATTTCTCAGCTCTCTTGCAATTACGATTTGCCTTCTGAGTTCCAGCCAAAGGAAAGTCAGTGACCCTGAGGTGTACTATTACCAGGGCTGGGCTGTGAAACATCTCAGTAGAACCTCCTCCCTCTTTCCCTTCCCTGTCTCCCAGCCAGATGAAGCAAATCCTGCCAAGGGCTCAAGGGAATGGACAAAGCTTGAGTACCTCTATCGCCCAGCCACACACTCATTTGCACTGTGCTGTGAATGAAAAAGCTTTCTTGTTTTGATGACTGAAATTTGAGGATATTAAGAATAGTTATTGTTACTTTTCCTAATTAATACATATTTTAAATATCAGGTTGTAGTCCTTCATTCTGAGAATGTAATGGCTCACTCATTTTGTTTCTACTTCCACAATTTTCACTATCCCACGTAACTTTATTGCATCCTGAATTATACTTTAATGACTATGATTTCACATCATTTTCTTCAGTAAACTACCCCTGAAGCCAAAGTCTGGTTTTATAATCCTGTAAACTGAACTATACCCTAAATCCCTTTCTCTGCTAACAAATGCTTATCCCCACTAAATATTGGGTTGGCCAAAAAGTTCATTCGGGTTTTTCATAAGCTGTTACGGGAAAACCCAAACGAACATTTTGGCCAACACAATATTTTTATTTTTCACTTGGGTCTTTAAAACTCTCACTGTTTTTTTTTTTTTTTTTTTTCATATGATGCTTCTTGGCTTTACATCCTAATGAACTTCATCATCCTATTTGGACATTTCTTGTTAGTCTTATCTTCAGACCCCTGTTCTCCTGCATTTCTTCTAACTTCTTCCAAACATACTCTCAACCTGGATCTCTCTAATCACAGACATTTTCCATCTTCTGAGCTCCTGAGCTTTCCTGCAGAAAAATCACATAACTCTGCCAGATGGGGCAGATTTATAGTTTCCAATTTCAGTTGGGTCCTCAAAATTGCTTGTCAATCCTTTTACTCAAATGACTCTTGAGTTTAATAGCTCTGACCTGTGTAATGGTGTGAGCCCAGCTCTCCCTTCCATGGCATCCTACACTTATTTCTGGGCATCTCAGAGGAGCCTTTTGCACACACCCAGTTGTGAATTTATGAACTCTCGTCCCCACACTGTATTACCCTGGCCTCCACTCCTGCTTCAGCTTTCACTTGCCCACACCTACTTAGCACACAGTTGCTTGTGGAAACCTCACTACTGCCAGTCACCATCTTGAAATGACAGCATTGCTACCAGGAATGCTATCACCTAGTGCTCTGAGTACCTCTCTTCCATTTAGAGTCAGAATGATGCAGAGCTCACCCTTGTGACAGAAAAAAAATTGTTTCCTCTCAACCTGTTATCACATGTGATCATCTGAATATCAAAGCAGCTGTGCTCCTGGTCAGAGACTTGCATAATTTTCCTATGCAATCCTGGGAACTTGTGGCCCTCACCTCTGCTTCCTAGCTGCTCAAGTTTCTTCGCTGGTGCCACAAAGGAAACATACAAGTCATCATCTACCCTAAATTCTCTCTTTTCCCCTCCAGCTTTTCCTCCAACAAAAATACCTTTTCTACTACTAGATGTAAAAACGATAATTGCAGACAAACACAGATGGAGTGTGCAGAGGTAGATCAATGTTGTTATCGACTGAAAAATAATGCACAACCTAAAAGTTGAGGATTATGTTTTATTTGCAACAAAACTGAGGACTTGAGGCCCAGGAATCAGCCTCTCAGATAGCTCTGAGAGACTTCTCTGAAGAGATAAGGGAGAATCCAAGATATACAGGAGTTTTTGCAACAAAGACCAGATAGTCGGAACATCAAAAGATTACTGTTAATTAAAAATCTCAAGTTAATGGATTTAGCCCTTTTCTATGTATGGGAAGATGCAAAAGTCTGGCCTCATTGAAATCATTCCTTTGATATGCTCCTCAGGGTACACCTTTGGGGATAGCTGCAGTGGCTGATGGCTTGATGGTAGGCATTCTGTTTTTATCCTGAGGTCCCTTAGGCACCTTCAGGGGATGGGTGTAATGCGATGGCTTGACGGCTGCAACATCCTTTGTTTAGTGATATGGCAGGCAACATTTTTTTCATTGACACTGTCTATTTCACTTTGGGCGCAATGAGCCAAATATTCTTCCTTATCCTTATCTGTGCCCTCTCCCTTGTCTGATTATAAATGAAGCACATTCTATCCAAGTCTTCAAATAAAAATAATTTTGGATGTACAAACCTATAGGAAAAAATAGTTTCTCCTTACATTTATTCAAAAACATTCATTCATTCATTAAACAAGCAATTCTCTTAGGGCTACTCTGGTTGACGTAGAAGTACATATTTTCAATGCTAGCTTTCTGTCTCCAAGGCAGGCACAATGTAGGAATTTAGCAGTTTAGTAAAGAAACAAGTATGATAAAATGTTAAAATTGCTATGATAAAAGTTGGTGTAATATAAAATGAGGTCACAAAGAGGGGAGTGAATAATTTGATTTGAGATAGAAAACAAAAGCTTCTTAGAGAAAAGATATATGAGAAGTTCAAATTTGATTATGTCAGTAGTGGCTATCTCTCCTATATAAGATTATTGAAAGCATCAGATTTTATAAAAGAAACAGAATAATTTTGACAAGTTCAAAAAAGCAAAATATAATGGCTTAATTTTTTCCTCTACAGATGAGTGTACATGTACTTACACAAGTATATGTAACAGAATAGCCTGTGATTGAAGACAGAATATCTTCGGCATTCTGTTCTTATTCTTACCATGACATGGATTGGTCCTACCACGTCTATGCAGTAAATATAATCTAACCATAGTGTTTCTACTTCACCCAGAGGTATGGCTCTCTGTCCAACCTCCCTGTCCCTCACCTTACCTGAACCTAAACTTCATTATTTAAATTACAAACATTTAGAGAGAATGTGTAGGTACTTATGTGTAGGTACTGTAATGTACACTGCGGTTGAGAAGGCAAAAGGTGTGTGTGTTGACAGACAAGGCTTGGACTTTGCCCACAAGCAGTGTACATTAAAATATAAAGGACAAACTATTTTCTGAGTATTTTTTTTTCACAAAGGAAACACTGGTATTTAGTTTTACAGACCATTTTTTAAGTCTTGTCTCAGCCAAAAGATATAACCATTCTCTGCTTGAAGAGACTAGTTGAAATTAGATAGAAGTAAACTAATAAAGCACATTAGAATGGCATGCCCTGGTAGAGAATACAGTCCTAGATTGTTGTTCACAGTGAGATACATGTGAATGCTGTCATTTAGGATAATAATCCTTCGAGTATTCCCATGTAAGAGGAAATAAAAACATATCTAGAAGGGATATCAAAAAATAAAATTTAGGTCATTAACCTCCACATGGAAGGAGAGCTTTTTGCTCTTTTGGTAGTTGCTTTTTGATTTCGTTGTTGTTGTTTATTTGGATAAGAGGCCAGCCTTGCCTTGTGATGGCACATGGAGCAAATACCTAAATGCTATATAGCTACTTTATTTGCATTATTGTTACAGGTCTTCAGTGTAGGTCATTAAGGTCTAAGTATTACATCTTTTAATGAACGTCATCACCCTGGATTTTCACAAGTAAATAGAGCCATACTAAATATTATGAGACAAAACGGTTTAATAAAGGAGTTCGGACTTCCGCACATGTAGAAAGAGAGGGGGCTGTGCAGGTCAAGAGGCTGCTGCTGGAAGGTCAGAGAAACAGTCACAGAAACCATCAGTCTGGCCAGCCAAATGAAATGGCTTTTAAATGATCGCAGGGATAGCGCCACAATTTTCAATTATCTGGGTATGGTCCTACCTACTGTCCCAACTTGCAGTAGGGAAGCTGGAAATTGCAGGGAAAGCTGAGTGGCAGCCATGTTTGGCCATCAGTATCTCACAAGGGTATAATGACTTTTCTGCTGCTTTTTATGACAAATGTGAGGGCTATTCATTGGCAAATTCTAATCTGGAACCACTGAAGGAAGGGGGTTCTAAGGAATGTACATGACATGATGGTAATGCCAAGTTTACTACTAGCACAGGAAGGAGCTAGTATTTTAAACCAGACTTTATATTTGCTTTTCTAAGATACTGCTACTCAAAGTCTTTTTATGGTAATAAATAATTTGATTATAATTTTGATTGTGCTAAATTCAGCCTAGTGTTTTATAATCTGACTAATTTGAAGTTTAAGGGATAATGAAGGATCTTAAACTTTCAGTTCCTAATACAATCTGATACACTGAAAGCCACATACTGAAATCTGCTGTTATTTACCAAAAGTTGTTTTTCATTGGCTTGTCACATTTAAATAAATTTGAAGCATTTTTATTACATTGATAATATGGTGAAAAAATATTGTCTATCTGTCACTCATTATGTTATACTAAGAATGTACTTGTTTTTCTGTAAAATCAAAATATACTGTCATTTCTAATCTCTAAATATTTTTCATGAGCTGATAAAGTCCTTATTTTTCAAGAAAGATACAATCTATAAGATTCAATTGCCAGAGTTTATATGATATAGGTATGGTTTATGCATATACATGTATATGCATGAATGATCACACACACATATGCATGCACATGTACACACACATACGCACACACACACGTCAGTGGAGTGTACTTTTATCCAAATTGGTAACTAAACATACCAATAGAAATTCTATATTCACAGCAATCCAATGTTCTTATTAAACACCACTATTTTCTCTTTATGAGGTAAATCCAATATCTTGAACTTGTGAAAATGCTTTATTTTTAGTACTGCCAGTATTCCCAGAGGTACAGCACTGATGCTTTTCTTAAAATAATTCTGCCTTCTGGGCAAGAGGCTTTTTTAAGCATTAAATAGGACAAAATGTTTTGTAGCTGCTATCTGTTTTATTGTGTGTAGACCTATGTTAAGATATTTTTAAAATTAAATGTCAAATCCAGGTTGACATTAGAAACACAGCAGTGCTTGATATTTGATGAGAAGCTGTCAACTTTCCTCTCCCTGTCAAGTTGCCAGCAGCTTCTTTATGACTAGGCTAAGCGAGTACTGGTAGGCAGAGTTCCATATACAAAGATCTCAGTACTATAAGATATGTGTATGTGTGCATGTGTGTGTGTTAGGAGTGAGTGTGCGACAATCTTTTTTGTTAGGAAATTGAATTTTATTCTTTTAATTATTAAGGTGATTTTAGGAACATTTCTTGTAGATGAATCAATCATTTAGAAACCCCATTCAGAGTTAGGCATGAAAAGGCAAGTAGAATTCATTCTAAGTGGTAATTTCCATGAAAAATTGAATCTTTGAACCTTAGGCTAAAGTTTTAAGGGAAGTTTTTATTCTGTTATTTGCTAGGCTGATAGTCTATCTTAATATACCTTAATTTTCATTTCATTTCATTTTTACTAAATATCACTGCTAGGCGAATGTGTGTGTCGGCGGTGTGTGTGTGTGTGTGTGTGTGTGTGTGTGTGTGTACAGGGGTGTAGCCAGAACACAGAAAGGAATTGGTAGTCAGGACGTTTGGCTCTGTTTTTCTTTCTTAAATAGGCACGTGTGCACACACACACACACACACACACACACACTCCTCATTCTAGGTGGTCATATATTTTTTAGGAAATTATGTAATACTTTGTATCTCAGAAAATGGGGGTAATTACCTAAATGATTGAAACTCTTTACTCCACTCCTAATCAAAACAAAACTTTAAAAAAGGAGGATACAATATTGCATTATCCCCCAAGGAAGCCGAAGAGGGTAGATACTCTTTCCCTGATCTCTAAAAGCTGAAACACAAAGAAGTGGACCTCTGAGATTAAACAAGTAACACAAGGGTAAATAGGAGATGATATAATTGACTCTTTGAGGCAGATCCAGCAGAAGTGTTGCTGGCATCAGGTGGTGGCAGCTGCTGTGTCAGACAGCAGTGTCGGTGCCCTGCAGTGCCAGCGCATACTGTGGCACAGGACACTGACTGCTCCTTGAATTATGTCCTTGGTTGCAGGTCTTAAAGCCTAGCATTCTATTCTATTTCCTAATTGTCTGGGGCCCTCCCAACACCATGAGCTAATCAATACATTTTGTAACAAAATTTTTCTTTTCTATCTAATTTAGTTATTTGTTTTGTGGCTTGAAATTAGAGAAACTTAACCCAAAAATAAATTGCAAAGTTATATTCATAGGTGCATGCTAATTTAAAATTGTTATATTATCCTGATAAATTGAAGCTTTAATCATCATGAAGTTTTCATACAGGTAGCCAGTATTACCTTTTCCCTTAAAGTTTCTTTTGTCTGATATTAATATAGCTACAACCATTTCTTTTGTATAGAATTTATATATAAATATACACATATGTATATACTCACATTTGGATATGTGTGTGTGTGTGTGTGTTCTTGGATTTCAACATTTTCATTTCTTATATTTTACATGTATTTCTTTTAAACATTGTAAAGGTGGATATATATTTTTCATCTAGTCTGATTATCTTTTGCGGGAAGATTTATACTAATATTTAAACTGATTACTGATTATTTTTTGACCTATAGCCCTATTTTATATTTTGTATTGGTTTTGTTTTATTTTTCTATTCTTTCTTTTGAATATTAGAGTATTTTTAAATTTGTCTTTTATTTTGCCTTCTGAATAAAGCACTGCATTTAGATTGTTTAGCAAAGTTCTACTGTTAACAAACTCCTGTGAAAATCTTTTTGTATATGCCCACCCTTAACATTTTCAGAGCCCAGTGCAAGAGTACACCTGGATACTCCTAGCCCTGCCCACCTACATTTCTGACTTCTTGAGCTCCTGAGGACCTGAGTGTGGACTTGTCCACATAATTGTACTCTGTTCAAACTCCCACCTGTATCTTCAAACAGCCATCATTTTTCTTCAAACAGCCTGGGTGTGCAACAAGAGTTACAGCAGAGATTTTGTCCAGCCTGTAGTAGATAAACCTGGGGAAATGTTCTGCACAAGCTTAAAAAAGTAAGTTGAAGCTATTGCAACACAGAATCCTGGGGTTCTAGATCTGTGGAGCATCACTTAGAAGGAAGCAGGGTGTGGGCTCTGATGGCCATATCCCCATGGCCCTGTAGATTCGCAGACTTATTGGTCAAAGTGATACTAAAGCAGGGCCAGAAAGGAGAACTTACATTCAAGTCAGGAGGTCGGGGAAGGAGCCACAGCTGCCTGAGAGTAGCCTAAGAGTGGTCTATTTCTCCATGAAAAATATCTTTACTGGATATCAACTCCTGGCTTGACAATTTCTCTCAGCCCAGAGGTTTATGTTACTCAGACTTCTACCACCATCATCACAGTGGAGAAATAATTCTCCTCTCATACTGTTTTATGTTCTTAAATTCTCTTTTTGTTCCAGCAATTTTTTCAGTCCTTTTAAATTGAAGTATAATTTCTGTTCAATATTATATAATTTACAACATACAATATAGTGATTCACAATATTTAAAGGTTATACTCCGTTTATGGTTATTATAAAATATTGGCTATATTCCCCATGTTGTACTAGATATCCTTGTAGCTTATTTTATGCCTAAGAGTTTGTACCTCTCACTCCCCTACCCCTATATTGTTCTCTCCTTAGCCCCCTCCCCACTGTTAACCACTTGTTTGTTCTCTATATCTGTGAGTCTGGTTCTTTTTCATTATATTCACTAGTTTGTTGCATTTTTTAGATTCGACACATAAATATCAACAGCATTTGTCTTTCTTTCTCTGTCTGACTTATTTTACTTAGCATAATGCCCTCCAAGTCCATCCATACTGTTGCAAATGGTAAAATTTCATTTTTCATGGCTGGGTAGTATTCCATTTTGTGTGTTTGTGTGTGTGTGTGTGTGTATAGATACCACTTCTTTATCCATTCATCTGTTGATGGACACTTAGGTTGCTTCCATATCTTGGCTATTGTAAATAATGCTGCTATGAATATTAGGGTGAATGTATCTTTTTTAATTAATGTTTTTGTGTGTTTCAGATATATACCCAGGAGTGGAATTGCTGGGTCATATGGTAATAGTTCTATTTTTAATTTTTTGAGAAAGTTCCATACTGACTTCCAGAGTGGGTGCACCAATTTACATTGCCACCAATAGTGTACAAGGATACCTTTTCCTCCACATTCTTGCCAACATTTGTTATTTGTGTTCTTTTTGATGATTGCCATTCTGACAGGTGTAACGTAATATCACATTGTGGTTTTGATTTGCATTTCTCCGATGACTAAAAATGTTGAACATCTTTTCATATATGCCTGTTGACCATCTGCATTTTCTCTTTGGAAAAATGTCTATTCAGTTCTTCTACCCATTTTTTAAGTCAGGTTGTTTGTTTTTTTGATATTGAGTTTTATGAGTTATCTATATATATGTTGGATATTAATCCCTTATTGGTTATATCATTTGCAAATATTTTCTTCCATTCAATAGGTAGTCTTTTCATTTTGTCAGTGGTTTCCTTTACTGTGCAAAAGCTTTTAAGTTCAGTTAGGTCCCACTTGTTTATGTTTGGTTTTATTTCATTTACTTTAGGAGATGCATCCAAAAAATATTGCTGAGATTTATGTCAAAGAGTGTTCTGCCTATGTTTTCCTCTAGGAGTTTTTATAGCATCTGGTCTTACATTTAGGTCTTCAATCCATTGTGAGATTATTTTTGTATATGGTTTAGTGAATGTTCTAATTTTATTCTTTTACATGTAGCTGACCAGTTTTCCCAGCACCACTTATTGAAGAAACAATTCCATTTACCATCACATGAAAAAGAATAAAATATCTAAAATAAACCTACCTAAGGAGGCAAAAGACCTGTAGTCAGAAAATTATGAGACTGATGAAAGAAATTGAAGACAACACAAACAGATGGAAAGAGATATTGTGTTCTTGGGTTGGAAGAATCAACACTGTGAAAATGACCATATTACCAAAGGCAATCTGCAGATTCAATGCAATCCCTATCAAAATACCAATGGCATTTTTCACAGAACTAGAACAAATAATTTTAAATTTGTATGGAAACACAAAAACCCTGAATAGCCAAAACAATCTTGAGAAAGAAGAAAGGAGCTAGAGGAATCAAGCTCCCTGACTTCAGACTATACTACAAAACTACAGTATTCACAACAGTATGGTACTGGCACAAAAACAGACACATAGATCAACAGAAGGGGATAGAGAACCCAGAAATAAACCCATACATTTATGGTCAATTAATCTATGACAAAGGAGGCAAGAATATACAATGGAGAAAACATGGTCTGTTCTAGAAATGTTTAAGACCATCTCTCTGCACTTAGTTTTCTGAAGTGACACTATGATATTATTAGGTGTGTGTGTTCAGTGTTTCTGAGATTTACTAGGCTTGTTGGATGTAAAGATTGGTGTTGTTTGACAGTTCTGGAAACTTTCTAGCTATTACCTTCTATATGACCTCTGCTTCTTCCCTTGCTTCTCTTTCTAGAACTCCAGCTAAACACATATTAGACATTCTCATCCTAATCTTTATTTTCCCTGTTCCCTGTGCTAGTTTATCTTATTTTTTTCTGACATCACCTCCAGCTTCAAATGTTTCTAATTTGTTGTTTATTTCATTAAGTTTTAAATTTTCCTCATTATATATATTTTTTCTTGAACGTCTATTCTCTATCCAAGTCAGTTACATCACATTTTATAGTTTCCTGTTCCCTGAAAATATCATCAAGCTTGTGTTATTCTTTTAACACACTAATCATAGTTTTGAAATCTCTGGTGTTATGTTTAGTACAAGAAATCTGTTAACACTAGTATATGAAAGTCCTTTTCTGTCAGCTATCATATGTTCATGATACTTTGCTTCTTTGTGTACTTATTATTTGATTTATTGTGAAATGCTTATTTCTTTGTAAAATTATTTTTGGCAATGATTTTAATATCTGGAAAACTGAATGAAAGAAGTTTTGGGGTTTTTTTGTTTGTTTTTTGCTAAATAATTTAACCAATTTAACATCTCCAATTCTTAGAATGTGCATTTTGTTGGACCAGAGATAAGAGAGTTACCAGGAGTAGATCCTGCTGGTTTTATTGCTTTATTTAAGCATTTGCCTTGGTAAAGACACTATCTGTTTGTTCCTAGGAATGCTGCTCAGTATTTTTAAGGATTCTTTCATAGGTCCTTTAATATATTTCCTTTACCTACCCATCCATAGATATCTCATAAACCCTTTAATTTTTCCCTCTACATATTCATTCATTGTGATTTCACCCTACAATGTGACTTCATTTATCATCCATACAATGGTTACTTTCCAAAGTGTATCTATTTCCATCTGAGCTCTTTCTCCCCATCTCAAGTCCAGTATATTTTGGTGGTGTTGATACCCTATATTTTGATATTCTTCTTGTTTCAAGAGCAACTCAGTTTGAAAATACCTTAAAACTCAATTAATTTTAGTCCAAAAACTCATTTCTCCTTTCTCAGAAATGTCTCAGAAAACAGCAGCACCAGCTGCTGATTTACCCACGCCAGTGAGTTGAAGGGTCATAAATCCTTAACACCCTTTTTCTCTCATAGTCCATATCTAGCACCAAATTCTACTGAGACTATGCTATTCATAGCTTTGGAATGTGTATTCTTCATTCTTATTATTACTTTTGTATAGATTACAATAATTCCTTTTGCATAGGTTTATGAAACATCCTTCAAATTGATTATTTCATTCTCTCCAATTCATTCTCCACACCACTATCAATATTTTACTTAAATAAAAACATGATCATGTGATTATCCTGGTAAAACATCTCAGTGAACATTTATGAATCTTAAATATACATTTCTTAGTATGATATTCAAGATCTCTGTTTCTTCCCTCACTTGTGCTCTATATTCTAACAATGTTGTCATCATGTCCTCTCTCAATTTTGAGCCTTTCCAGGTGCTCTTCTCTGTCTGGAAAATGTATATTCCACTGTTTAAATTGTCTAATTTCTACTTTCCTACAGTTCTCATCACAGTCATCAGTTCTTTGATGTTCTTTCTTAACCAGTTAGACTAGATTAGTTTCCCATAGCATGAATAACCCACCCAATTAGATTGCTTAACAGAGAGTATTATACCCACTTGGTAACTAGTCTCCTTCAGTGAGAGGAGGGACTGCATTTTCCTTACTGTTAGCTGCATGCCTGAATGTGGTATTGGTTACAGTAGGCACTTAGTTAATACTTGCTGCATTGAAAGTAGAATTACCCTTTTATCAGTATAATCAATAAAATATATGATTTTAAGTGCAATTTTTAACAAGTCATCATACTATATGCTGGGAATTTAAAGCATATAAAAAAGCATAAGATTTCTGTACTCAAGTAGTTATGATTTAATTGGCCATAAATGATCTAAATCCATTATGAATGTAAGCTGATCAAGATAATGAACAATAAGCTGTTTACTATTGTCTAATAATTGCTAAAGGTGATAATTGGAGCATTTATCCTAATAATTCCTTGAAATTCTATCACACTTCTCTTCTGCTAAACCCTAATGAAGCCCAATTTCTCGCCTGTAAACAATACCATTTCCATGATAAATAAGAACAGGCTTATCCAATTAGAAAAATAAGCAAGCATTTTACGAATGGAAATGTTCCATTCCACAAAGGTTTTCAGTTTCCACGACCCTCTCACAGTTTAGTGAGGGAGAAAGTGATCAAAATATATAAGTTAAAACAGCATAGTAATTGCAATGATGGCCATAATTGAAATGTAACAGTATGGGTCAGGACTAGCTTGAATAGCTATGAAGCTTTGATATATTTGATGTTATAATAATTTATTGCATCTGATGAATAACATAAAAATCTAATTATTCTAATAATGCTATTGAAATTTAGATTTTTTTCTGATATCTATAAGCATATAAAACTTCTAATCTCTCTATTATATGTCTTTCAATTGATAAAACATAACTTTCAAAAATGATAGTAAAAGTGGAGAATTTAAGTCAATTATTTGTGAATAGTTGTCTCATAAATCTTTATTTGTAGATTAATTTCAGCAAAATCTTATGTAATAGTCAGGATTTGTTCATTTGTCCTTTTCTTCCAATATTTAAAAATAATGTATTGGGGAAAAAACAGATATTAAATAATGAGGAAAGCTTACTAACTTTAAGAATTTAAGGCCTTTGTCATAATCACCAAGAAGATTAACTCTGTCGTGTAGAAACTAAAATATTTTGTAAAATAAAACTAGATATTTTGTAATACCAATGTAAATATAGTAAAACAAGTTTCTAATTTGATAAAAGTATTTCTTAAGCAAAATACATGGGAATAACTAAAAAGACAAGATTTGTTTTCCTCCTTACGTTTTATTGTTTTAAATTAGAACAATTGGATCAAATTATTTGAGTCAATACTGAAGTTGCTTCTTACTTAAAACATTCCCTAAATACATGCCAACTCTCTTTCTTTTTAGAATAATTTAGAAGAAAACATTATTTGACAACAAATGTCAATATTAAAAAAAAAAGCCATGGTGGTGTCATTCTCCAAGAATGCCCTAAGGTAAGGGAAAGGCAAATGATTTTCTTTTTAACAACCGTGAACGCAGATGGGAATAAACAGCATTTCCCCGGGAAGCAAAATCAGTCTCTGAGAACTTCACAAGATAGGAGTTGCTGGCGAGCAGCGCTGCACATTAAAAAGTTGCAGAATTAGTTGGAGGTCATTGTGATAGCCCTGCCCCAGTGGACAACGATTGGCACTCCACTATAGATTTCCCTGCCAGACCCTATTCCTGTTTGACACTTTCATTTAACCCAGTCACATTTTCTCCTCTCCAAGGTTTAAAACAGGGATCAAGTATATTTCTTTAATAATGTCACATTCCCAGAGTGACTCCAGTGAGGGGACTATTGAAGGGCATAGTTACTAAGGACCATCACGTAGGAAGATAATAAGTGATGCAGTAAAGAGATGCTCCCACCAGGGCCTTGAAGATTAATTCAAACAGCTGTCACAGAATTTCATACAAAGTATGAAGTAGATATCTGTGACTCCATTTCTAATTTACAAATATTCTCAGGTTTTCCACTATTCTCACACAATCATACATTAAACTTTAGGTCTGCCTATATTTTGGTAAATTATACTTGTTTTTTTTTGTATTTTTTTAAATGGCTTCCATGTGATCTATCACATTGAACTGTCTTCATTATGACATATTTTAACGGGCTAGTTGTCTTCTCCAGGCCACACCAAGCACATCATTTGCACGGGAATTTCAACAAGTGTAACTTCTAGAGTTATCGATTCCTTTGAGTTTGCCCTCCTCTCTCTAGTGTGTAGTCTCACAAACTCTCCCAAGTTGTTTCCAGCTCTTCTTCCCCTACCATCTCCACTCGGCTACAGGTCAGCATGTTATCCCCTTGAACCAGGGTTTGTGCCATTTCCACCCCTACCCTTTCACCCAGCTCACTGATTCCTCTACACTCAGCAGGGGAACCTGGCTATCCCACTGCCCTTGGCATTGCCCCTCCTGACCACACTAATGCTGGGGACTCACAGGGTGACAGCAAGTGATGCTGAACACTGAATTCATTCTTTTCCACAGATACTCAAGGCTCTGTGGGAATCAGGATGTATGCTTTTGTACCTGAGCCTCTCGCCACAGCACTGCCACTGGAGACCTTATAGAAGCCAAGGCACACTGCACCACTGTATTTGTCTTTCCAAGGTCATCTGACTCTTTACTCTTCTAGACAACTTCTGGGTATTGCACTGTGGCTGATTCTCAAGATTAGATGCCACATGACTACAACATGCCACTGGGCATGTTATGTATCATTGTATCCTCTCTGGTTACCACCACCAGGCCTGGAATATACTAAGCACACAATAAATCTTAAGGAATGGAGCTGAATTTATTTTGGTTGCTAAGACTCACTTTTCTTCTAAGATGGGGAAATGATTCCCCAATCTTTATTGCATATTCTTTTATAGAAGTTTAGGCCTAAAGAGGTAAGTAAGTGTTATCACCAAATTTGGAGCAAGTTCAAGTAACAGCAATGCGGTTTTATCTGGAGTGACTGTTCCACGTGATACTCATGAACTGTCACTAGTTACCTAGGAAAAAAAAAAAAAAGGTACACTACAGCCTTCCCATGCTGACTTTTATCTTGTCATCTTTTGGACTTGTTTCTCCCTCCCTTCTCCCCAATCACATGATTTTATCAGACATACTGCATAAATTTGAACCTCAACTATCCATAAAATTTGTGTTGTTTTATTTTATTCTAATACTTATATATGTGATAGAGTGTGGTATAAGCTATTTTTAAATGGGAGAAATCACATTCAAAATAATTCATTTTTGTTAACACACAGTAATATTAAAAATCCAGCCTCCAAAATACAGTGAAATGAGACATTTAAGTAGTGTTAATGAATTCCAGAGTCTCTTGTATGTTTTACTATGAGTTAGTATTATTGGCATGGATAATTAATTTGATTAAAATATCAGGAGTTATTTTTTCTTCTTGATGTGGATTTCAATAAAGCATACTTTCTTTTCTCTCTTTTCTAAAAACTTGTCATTAGCTCTGTTTAGTCCTAGTCATGATAACTGAATGGAAAGACAGAAACTTCAATTCAAAAGAAAATCTCAGATCTTCTGTTTTCTCAGAATCTAATGAATACCTGGTGCCTTTGAAATGCATTATATTTGAATTTGTTGGAAAGCAGGGATGGAGAGAAAAAAATTAGTAACCAAGAGGCAAAGTAAAGGAAAAAAAGATCTGTGCGTTATAGCTAGAGATATATTACTTTCTTTCTTTCTTTTTTTTTTTTTTTTTTTGTTGTCGTACGCTGGCCTCTCACTGTTGTGGCTTCTGCCGTTGCCGAGCACAGGCTCCGGACGCGCAGGCTCAGCGGCCATGGCTCACGGGCCCAGCCGCTCCGCGGCATGTGGGATCTTCCCAGACCGGGGCGTGAACCCGTGTCCTCTGCATTGGCAGGCGGACTCTCAACCACTGCGCCACCAGGGAAGCCCAAGACATATTACTTTCAAATATCTTTTCATCATTTGATGATAATGTAAATGCATGTAGTATTTGCTAATTCTGCTTGTTGGCACTTTCATGATTATGGATTTTATTTTTTCCCTACAAGTTATAAATTTGGTTACAGTTTTGACTCTGCTATATACAAGTTAAAGATAACATTTTAAAATTTTCTATAGGTCTTTAAAGATATAAAGACCTAAACAAAAAAAAATCTGTCTTATAAATATGCATTTTTTCTTCTAATATATATTTTAATTAGTAGTATGAATAGATATACGATTTAGAGAGAATAGATTTCACCCATTTTCATCAAGCCTCTATAGTAGATTTCAATTCCAACTTGGAATGTGGTGCAATATATAAAAAATTCCAACAGCAGTTCTGTAGTTAAAGGCATTATATAGGTTCTGAGTTTATGGCTGCTGGGGTTAAGCTACTTTCTGATTAGAGTTTAAAGGTATCTGGTGATTGGTTGCTAGAATTTCACTGAATAAATGGCCTAGCTGCCCAAATGACAAGACGACTGAACCTATGGAATCCTAGAATTGTGTTTCAAAAAACAAAACTTTAAAATCTTAAAATGTGACACATATTTATTGTTATGAGTAATGGTTGTGCGTTACATTATTAGAAAGAATTTAAGAGAACTGAACATCTAAAGTATTACTAGGATATGAGAAGTATGGAATACATGCTAATAGAAATGATGAGTTTGGCTAGTTGCATAAATAATATTTGCACACACTTTTGCAAGCTTTTTGATGAATCTGCTCTTCCTTTGGGACAATCACCCTCTATTGGGTTTGACAGGTTCTTTCACTGACTAACCAAGATAGACATCCACGCAATCCCTACAGAATGATATGAATTGTTTGTCAATTGTTAGCCAATGAGAGAGGCCAACTGCAAATGCTTAGTTCACTGTCTCCCCCATTTGAATAGATTTTCTTTTCTTCTGAGAGAAAAAATAATTGCTTGCCTTAAGTTAGAACAGCACATATTGGGAAAAAAGGGCAAGGATCAACGAATGCCATCCTTTCAAATATTTTATACTATTACTTCTGCTTGAATTTTAATGGTAGTAATGATAAATCTGAATCTACTATAGTGCAGTAACATAGAATATAGAATAAAGGCAAAGACATATATACATATGTATAAAATATAAGATACATATCTATTTATATTTTATACCTAAAATTTTCCTGTATGTATCTGTTGTATGCAGATGTTTCAAATATTGCCTAAAAATATGTGAACTGGAGATTTATTTAATTTAAAAGTTCTCTTTTCAGATCAGGAATCCACGTTGTATATGCATTTCCTCAGTGGATTCATGTCCTCTGGGCTTCCTCTTGCAGTTGTCATCCTTGTCTCCTCTGTCATCTCATCTATTTTTCAGTCTACAAATATACACCTCTTCTCTAATCTCTCCCATCCTAAAAACAACAATAACATCAAAACCAACTCTTCCTGATACCATATCCCTCTTTGTTTACTGCACACTAGGATGTGTTTCCATTCCTCTGCTCTAATTCACACAGACATTTGTTGAGAAAGTATTTGTAATATCACGTCACACATTCTCATCTTCCATTCTCTCCTCAATCTATTCCAAAAGGGCTTTCATTCCCATAACTCTACTGAAATTGATCTCACCCATGTCTCCAGTGACCTACATCTTGCAAATCCAGGCTTTATTTATTTCTAATCTTAAGGATCTTGAACTTTCAATAGTATTGGATGTAACTGATATCTTCACCCTCTCAATACACTTTTCTTTTGGGTTCTCCAACACTGTTTACTCTTGTTTCTTGACTACCTCATCAGCCATCACTCAAGGTTTGGTTTCTGTGACGCAGTGCATCCTTGGTCTTTTGATCTTTCTCCTCCCACATCAGCCATCAGTGAGTCTCCTTTGCTGGCTCTAATTCCACAGCTTGATTTCCATCTGTTGTAAGGCTCCAAGGCTAAGCACTGGAACTTCTTCCCTTCCCTATTTATACCCTCTCCTTAGATGACCCTGGTCAGTGTCTTGATTTAAACACTGTCATTATGCTGATGACTGCCAAATTTATGTCTTCAGCTTTGACCATTCCTCTGAGGTCCAAGAGTATGTGAGGATGTCTAAAAAGCATGTGAGATGTTATTGACCAATATAAAATCTTGGTGTCCCTTCCCACTATAAAGCGTTTCCCTCCCTTAGTCTTTTGCAAGTTTTCAAAAAGCTTTTTCCCCTTGTTCCCAATGACAAAAGTGCTGCTGAGGATGTGGAGCAAATGTCGCATCTTCTATTCATGTGCGCATTCAAAATGACATCCTGGTTCTTATATTGAGGATTCTAATAGCAGCTTGATATTTAGAAGACACTAATTTAACTTTTTTAATATACATTTATTTATTTATTTATTGGCTCCGTTGGGTCTTCGTTGCTGCACATGGGCTTTCTCTAGTTGCGGTGTGAGGGGGCTACTCTTCCTTGCAGTGCACGGGCTTCTCACTGCGGTGGCTTCTCTTGTTGCGGAGCATGGGCTCTAGGCGTGCGGGCTTCGGTAGTTGTGGTACACGGGCTCAGCAGTTGTGGCGCACGGGCTTAGTTGCTCCGCGGCATGTGGGATCTTTCCAGACCCGGGCTCGAACCCGTGTCCCCTGCATTGGCAGGCGGATTCTTAACCACTGGCCATCAGGGAAGCCCTAATTTAACTCTTAACTTAGAAAAAGGACTCAAATTTCAAAAAGTTTGGCAAATCACAAATGCCATTAGGATGACACATGACATGTAGCCATTTTTAAACAAAAGTCTAGTATTTGGTGGCAGGGTTTTCACTTAAGAGGTTTAACCACAAATTATTAGTTTAAATGTCTTAGCTTTTTTAAGGCACGTGTGGGCCAATAAATAATGTATACCCTGTTCCCACATCATTGAGTTTATTGTCAGGCAACACATTTTTATTGCATGCTCCTGTATACTAAAGATTATGCTAGATGCTAAGGTTACCTTAGTGATTTAAGGACACATGTCCAAAGACCTCAAACTGGTATAGGAGACAGGCAATAAACAAGCAATACATCAATAATTAATATTTCAAATTGGAAAAGGGTGTAAAAAGGAGAGGAAGTCAATATTAAAGGAGATAGCAAAGGAAAGCTCTACTAAGTTTGTTTGCTAATTTGTTTTAATAATAAAAGGTTATTTCAACTGAGTTCATCAAATTTTGAATAACTACTAACTGTGAGACACTATGTTAATTAATGAGAAGGCAATGATGAAAAATGTGTATTACCTGATACCATGGAGCTTGTTGTCTAGTACTGATTACTACTAAAATGTTTGTTGATGCTCTTTGATTTTCCAAAATAACTGCTTAGTTCATTTATTTGGTCTGAAATTTAATTTTGAATATGATAAGAACTTAATTTTTATTCTTATAAGTTACCTAGACCAATGGTTTCAAATGTTTCAAGAATAAGGACCTATAGTCATAATTAATATATATGAAGGGTTTTCATAGATTTGTATTTTCTATCATTTAGGTAAAAAACAGTCTATAGTCACTATGAATTTAGTTAACTTTAATAAGTGTGCATTTACTCAGAAGATAATTTATATACATTTTTAGTAATATATATTTGTAATGTACACTATATATTTAGTAAACAATAGTTCATACATTTGGGGAAAGGATTCCTTATTAAATATCAGCTAGATACAGAGGTGGAACTATGGCTATACTTGAATTTTCTACTGCTTCCTACCCAGACATGAGGGAAAACTCAATGCCATACATTTGTATAGTGCTTAAAAATGCATGGGGAGGGAAGGATGAATAGGTGGTGCACAGAGGATTTTTAGACGATGAAATTATTTTCTTTGATAATGGTAGATACACGTCATTATATGTTTGTCAAAACTGATAGAATGTACAACACGAAGGGTGAAGCCTAATGTAAACTATATACTTGCGGTGATTATGATGTGTCAGTGTAGGTTCATTGATTATAAACAGTGTACCACCATGATGCAGGATGCTGGGGGAAAGCTATACATGTGTGTGTTGTGGGGCGAGTGGATCAGCGGATACATGGGAACTCCGTGCTTTCTGCTTAGTTTTGCTGTAATCCTAAAACTGCTCTAAAAAATAAAGTCTATTGAAAAATAAGAATGTAAATGTATAGGGGAAATCTGTGTGTATGCATATGTACATATATGTGTATGCATAAACACATACATGCATGTATGTATTAAATGAGACTGTATACATTTATAAAATGTAAAATTATATATAGAGGCAACACATGAACAAGTGTTATCTTAAGCCACATCTGTTAACAAAAGCAGTATTCATACACACATAATTTATGACTTTGTATATGCATATATTTTCAATCTTTATAGTAGCTTTTGAAATATATAAATATCTTTGTCATTTTAGTGACATGCGATCCAAGACTTAGAATGTTTAGGCATCTTCCAAAGTTCACACTGCTCTAAGGGTCACAGCAAGGGCTTAACCATGACTTCTTTGGTTAACCATTATTATAATCATATTATTACCCTCCTCTGCTGAATTTATAACAATATAACTGGAAACATATTTTTTAAAACAATGTAATAAAATTTACAAATTACATATTTTGGTAATTTTGTATTTGAGGAACAGCTTTTAAAAAATTAATTAGGTAATAAAAGCAGCGAGAGGAAGAAATATTAAATATATCTTGGGATGTATATACTTTCAGCCTGTGATGGCTTAGGTGACATCCCATGCCTTAGGGCATGAGGAAATGTTCTCTTTTCTCAAATTTTCCTCAAGCCATGAGATTGTGTGCACTGACCTGATTTGATTTGGGGAATAGTGCTGTTGGTATTGAAATTCAGTATTTTTTACTTTTAATTTAGGAAAGTCACTTTCCCTTTATTTAAAATAGGTATGTTGCCTGAATTATTGAGTAGCCATGTCCCTTAACACAACTCTAATCACTTTTATGATGGATAGAAGATGTACACATCATTACTGTGCAGTTAATTTAATTCTGTTCACGTTAAAATTTAAGCAAATCTTTAACCACATATCACTGTCATTTCCTAAGTTTTTTAAGTATCCCCTGAAATGGCCAGTTTATATATCAATGTATTTTTCAAATTGTGCAATGAAAAAGATTAGCTGACGCAGTGCAGTAGCCCCAAACACAATGGGACAAAGCAGGTGAATTGCCTCAGAGGCAGCTTTCTTAATGTTTGACTTTTTCTACATTTATTGAATACTTAGAAGTGCCAGAGGTGGTGCAGGGCCTAAAAAGGATTTGCTTTTCGGGATTTAGAGGCCAAAATTTAGACAGTCATATGACTGTATAATCATGAGAACAATTCTAATTTAACATTTAGAAATATAGGGGATTTTGTATGATGGATTTATGATAATTTTTCTACATAACTGAGGGGAATTGGCAGATACTACTCTGTCTTATTTAGTGTGGAAGTTTCTTACAGAATGTAGATTGAAAGATGGCAGTAAAAAATAGTCCTCCATTTCCAGAGAAATTCAGGAAGTGGGAGTATTAACTTTCTGGTAATCTGATCTGTTATTAAGCCTCAATTACTTCCTTTCACCCACCCACACTATCTATCCTCTTCATACAGGCAAGTCACCAGATTACAATGGTCTGTGATTGCAACTGGAATGCATTCTCTGCCATGATTCAAGTACACAAGTCCTAGTCCCCCCAGCATGACACATTCACAAGGATATTTCCAAGAATTTCATCTCAGGAACTGCACCAATATTTCCTTTCCTATGTAAAGCATCAGTAATGTCTTTTATTACTCTATATAAATTATTCTCATTTAGTCTCACTGAGTGAGAACTTAAAACTTTACCCAGGTTTTTCCAAATTAAAAAGATATCAGAATATTTTATGTCTTCAAGATAGCTTTAAAATAGTAATGTTGTAACTCTAATATTCTTGAGAATCTATTCCAAGTCAGCACACGGTTGACTATACATATTTCCTCTACTGATAGTTAAATACTGATGAAAGATAAATGAAGAAATATCTGCAGGATGTTCCTTCCTTACTGAAATGAAATGAAGAATTATACTGATCACTAGGAAAATAGCGTGCTTGTTTCTTATGAGACATGTAGGTTTAGTAACACATTTCTACTATTTGTTTAAAAAATGAGATACACTTTTAAATAAATGCTAGCAGAATAATTTTTTAAGGAAAATTCACTCTAAATCCGTCCTAGAAATTCTATACCTGTAGATGTACTTAAAGAATACAGCTTAGCAAGCATTGAAGCCAATAAATCAGACAAATATCTTCAAATTCAATAATCAGATATATCTTTATGACTTTGACAACATTTGGTGATCAATTGGTTATTTGACTTTTCAAAGGGTTAACTAATGCCTGCTTTAATAATACCTTGAATAATGATAATGGAAATTTTTGTTTCCATGTGATTCATTTTGATAGAAAGCAAATTGTCACGCTGACCTTCCTTATGGCATGTTTTTCTGAATGTAATTTCTAAAAGGGGGAGACTTAGCAATTTGTATTGTGCTGAATTTTATTTACAGTGTTGCTTTCATAATTTACTTGGCATACATTTATTTTCTGGAAACGTTTATTGAACTCTTATGAATAGTTGAGATGTACCCAGCATCCTTCCCCCTTTTGTCCTCAACCTTGCTACTTCTTGTTGACCCACATCTTACAGGAAAGGGGCTTTGCCTTTTTGCATGGGTGAAGCATATAAACTAATTTAACCAACCAGCCCAATACAACCCTATACCAAATAAATTCAGTAAAAGTAACTCTCAGTGTTTTGGGAATTCTAGAAATCAGATTTCCTCTCTTCCTCTCTATCATGTATGTAGTGTGCAGATATGAAGACTTGAACATCTGTAGTCATTTGCTGCCAAAAAGACAATCTGAGAGGAACAGAGCCCTAGAAAATCCCAGGGAAATTGATCTGGGCCCGAATCATGTTTAATGTCAATCACAATTTAGCTCTTGGCATTGCCAGTCATGTGAGGAAATACTTTTCTTGCAATCATTTGCCAGTTTGAATCAGGTCTGCACTTATTGGAAAATGAATTACGTACAAAATGGATAAGAAATTTGTTACCAGGAATGAGGTTACAAGTAACAGGGGAGAATTCTTTAAAAGTGAGGGAAGGGCTTCCCTGGTGGCGAGTGGTTGAGAGTCCACCTGCTGATGCAGGGGACACGGGTTCGTGCCCCGGTCCGGGAGGATCCCGCATGCCGCGGAGCGGCTGGGCCCGTGAGCCATGGCCGCTGAGCCTGTGCGCCCGGAGCCTGTGCTCCACAACGGGAGAGGCCACAACAGTGAGAGGCCCGCGTACTGCAAAAAAAAAAAAAAAAAAAAAAAAAAAACAAGTAAAAGTGAGGGAAGTGAGAAAAAAGACCACTCTGAAAAATCTTTGTTTTACAACTGCATGGTGGTTGGTTAAAGTGAAGTTATTGTACTTTGGACCTAGAGCATGTGCTACCAAAACTACTGTATTTGGCAACTGAGAAAAAAAGAAATAGTAGGATGATGGATTCTACAGACAAAACAGAAACAATCTTGCTTTGTTATGTACCTCTCAAAGCAGAAAGAATAGAAAAGAATGTTTTGCCAAGCGTGGCTCCTCTGTCTTTGGTGTGCAATACACCTGTATAAGTTTAATTTGCAGGGACCCCCATGATTGGGAAAGTTGAATTACTTACAACAAGCCAAATGGAAGGTTATCAGAAGCAGAGATATGAGAGACATGGTAGGAGAATATAGAGAGGAATAGGAAATATATGGCCTTATCCTAGCATATTTTTAAAGCACTGTCTCCTGAAAAAAATATAAGCACTCACATTATGGAAATAAAATCAAACTAAAGGTTGAGAGAAGAAAATAAATATAATAAATACCACTACAGTCCATTGGCTTCTCTAAAGATACAACATATACCTATATATACATATATATATACACATACATATATGCCTATATGTACATATATACACATGCATATATGTACATATATACACATACCTATATGCATATATATACATATATACACATATATATCTCTAAAATATGTCTTATACAGATAAATGTTTCCCAATTAAAGATGGAAGCAAAGCTATATTTATAACATTATTTTGAAAAGCCTTCATACGAATATGATTTTCACATTATTTAAGGTTAGTATATTAAATGTTTTCAACATGTAATTAGATGACATTCTTTTTATAGATATAAATCAAGTAAGCATTATTTTCCAAAATGATTTACAGGTTAAACAATATTCTTCTAAGATGCTGTGGATACCAAACACTCATGAAGAATGATTTTTAATACACATATCAAAAAAGTTATTTAAGTCTGATTTCCTTTTAACAGTCTTTAATTTTCTGATTTCCAGTTTACAAGTGTTTAAAACGGACAAGTATGATTTTTCCTCTTAGTAATAATGTTGATTCAAGATATTTTGATTCAATATATGGCAATAAGTCTCCACATGTTAACCATTAGTATCTTGGGTTTTTTTAGTGGGATGTTAACACTAACAACCACTACCTACAAAATACATCATTATTTTGTTGGTTTTACAAATCTCTTCTCCACTTGTCAATTCAAAAAAAAAAAAACATTCTAAGAATTAGGGAATACGGAAAACTTAATGAAATTGACTTCCAGATTTATAATCTTTCTATTTTATCCTAGAAGAGAACATTAAAAATATGTCATTGCTATAAAAGACCATCTTGTTAACGTTACAAAAGATTGGTGGGAGCAAGAACTGTGTCACTGATACGTGGAGCTTTGGAGTTATCTCTACAAATTAGGAAAATGTTCAAAGGTAAAAAAGGAAATATAGCAATCCCTAAACCATGTTGATGATGAGTAGCTTAGTCTAAACTAAATATTTTTCCACTCATAATAATCATCCTCCCCTCAAATGCCTTTTAAAAACATACATTACACAGTACAGTAGCAGAAATCAAGGACAACACAGACTATTTTCAAGAACAGAAAAGTCTCCAGCGAAGAAAGGTATCTTATAGCAAAGAGCAGACTTCTTTAGAGACATTAGTCAATTAACCTGCAATTCATTATGAAGATTTTTCTTTCCTCATATGGGGAGAGTCTACTCTATTTGAAGTTGCCACACCATTTTCTGTTCCTTTTCTAGAAAACCTGCCCTTAGTCCGTTTCTTCTTCACACTTGGGGCCTGAAGAGGAGCATCTTCTTCCATCCACCTCTGAAGCTGAACATTAAATAAATTCCATGTTATGTATGCTTGGATAGTGCAACTGGATGACAGAACAGCAATTTTCGCTGCCAACACGTTCACATCTTCGGTAGTGCCGTCCGAATTCCCATTCTGCCCTCCAGCCAGGTGAAAACCAACAGTGATCACAGAAACAATTAAAGTCACGAGTCTACCCAAAATAAACACAATGGCCCACAGAGAAAACTCTTTCTGGTACTTTTCATCGCTAAAATAAAACAGGTCGCAAAAGTGGGAAAGGAATTCCACAAAATAATGCATCATCAAAAGAAGAAGTCCCAGGTGATTCAAGTACAAGAGGTAAGCTCCCGCAATGTGAAAGAGGTGAAGACCAACGTAGACAACTTGCTGGGAGAGATCTTGAGGTTTGATTCTCTGGAAGTAGAGTTCAGGAAAGGCGTGAAACCAGTAAGCCAACTGTGAGATATAGAAAAACTTCATCTGAAATGTCATCATGTTATTGGGATGAGCCCTCCATAAGACAGTCAGGTCTGACAGGCAGTTTTCAGAGTGTAGAATGAATGTGCCCCAAATACAAGAGACAAGGAAGAATACACTAAACTGACCAGATTCGTTAAATTTGCTTTGTTTCGGTTTGGGGAACTGCATTCGCCTGTTAATTCTATCCAAGACATACTCTTGAATAGTGGCGTGAATGATGATTGCCACCAGCATGTAGAAGAACACTGTGGCCAAATCTTTGGCACCATAATGATAAAGGAACTTAGGTGCTGTGGCTTTTTCTTCTGCTTCTTCGGCAGGGAAGGTAACACCGTGCTGGAGAGTAATAAAAACGATCGACACTTCTGCTGTTCCCTCGAACATGAGCCCCAGCACGAAGAACATCCCCACACAGGCGACAAGGTCCGCATGATTCTGCAGGATGAATTCCTGGCTCAGGACTGGGGGGTTCTTGGAGCCCTTCTTACGAAACGTCATGGTGGCGCTTCCCAGTTACTCACCGACGAGCGGCAGCTGCCTCCCCGTGGCTGCTCCTCAAGGCGCCGCCGCCGCCGCCACCGCCGCCGCCGCGGCTCCGGGGACTTCACTCCCCATCCCGGAGCCGGTCCTGGGTCGCTACGGCCACCCAGGAAAAAAAAAAAAGAAAAAAAAAAAATCAAAGCATCTGGCCGAGCAGGACTGAGCATGCGCGCCAGGGCCGGCGGAGGCAGGGAAGGAAATCGAGCGCCGCGCCCCTACCCGGCGCCAGGCCCGGGGTTGCGAGCGGTGATCTTCCACGTTGATCGGCGCCTCTTTAAATCCACTGCCAGCGTCGAGATGCTCCTAAATGATTTGTCCATAGCATCTTCATTACTGACCGTGACAAAGCAGGACAGAACTCTGCTTGTTCTTCAGCAGCATGATAATGATAAAAACCAGCATAGTAATAATGATAGAAGCAAACTCTCCTAGTGCTTAATATTTACCAGGTGCCTTTACTTTTATACATGGAAACTTTCTAGAAAACTCAGTGAAGAAAATAATAGTGTTTTAACCGTTTTTAAAGATTATTTTTATTTCTTCCAAAGGAGAAACTGAGGCACAGAGGTTAAGTGGTATGCCCAAGATCACACAGCTGGGAGGCGTTAGAGTTACGATTTGAATCCAGTGCCTGTGCTCTCGACCATTGTATTCTAGTACCTCTTATTGTAAATCAGTCACACCTGGAAATATTTTGCTAGCGCAGCAACAGAGCGTACTCAAAAACAGTTCCCCGATTGGCAATAATAATTGTGGCAAAAATATTGTCTAGTCAGTAATCAGATTTATTGCATTTTAAAAGATGGGGAGTTGGTTGGAAGGGGAAAACTATCAGTTCACTGAAAGGTCTTTTGGCTGCAAAGCCCACAACTGAATTTCCTCTCTCTAGCAGATAAGAAACTCATGTTTCATTATTACGGTTTTTGCACATAATTTTGCTAAAATTCACATATCAGAAAACAGCTTCTTTTGTAAATGTAAATATCTTCATCAGTTCAAAGTTCATATCAGCCTTCAAATTTGTCTTTGCAGGCAGAGCAGTTTTCTTGTTTCTTCTGTGTTGCATGAGATCATTGCCATTACTGATACAGTTAAGGTTTGAAGCTTGGAATATACATTTCAGAAGAATAAGTGCTTCCTGATTTAAATAAAACCCACTTTAAATTTAGAATGCCTAATTGCCTTTTATCATTGTTTCTCTGTGTGCTGTGCACTGACAAAAGATGCAGTCCAACCTGTGTAATGAGTTAAGATACTGAACAAAGTACTCTGATCAACAGACAGTGTGCCTGCATTTCCTGGAAGAGCCAAACAGTTGTACATATACAGAATTAGTCTGGAAAGTGCTCTCGGGTTAAGGAGTGTGCCTACATATTTTTCTATAGTAAGAATTCTCTATTTCTTGACGGATTCCTTATTGGATAGTCTACTTTTTTTTTTAACAGATCAGCTGCACAGTATTTGGTTTTCCGAGCTGTTACTCAGTTCTTGGCTCTGACAACTCAATTTTGAGTGCTTTTTGAGGTTAACTGAATCAGTGAGGAATTATAAATAGAGGTGTCAAAATGAGGGCATCAAGAAATGAGAAAAAAAAAAAATCGAGCTTGAAGGCAGTTGCCAGGGAGGAAATAGTCAAGGAGAAGAGCAGTGGGAATTGTTGAGTTTATTCAAGAAAGTGCAAATTTATATACTTTTTTCAAAATAATCATAATTTCAAATACAGAATTCAGTTTTCTTATAGGCATAGACAATATGACTGTAATCATTTTGTGACATACTAACTAAATATAAAAATAGTTGTGCAATTCCTGAGCTGAGATTTCTGTTTATATTTCTGTTTGACAGTTTTGACAGGCCTTCCAACTCTACCTATGCAAATACGATAGATTTTGCCTCAAAAAAGGAACATATCAAAGTGAACAGAACAAATATTTATGCATAGTCGTGAAATGGTATTTTCTTACCAAAAGGAAAAAAGGCCATTTTCAGCTAGCTTAAAATTATCTCTTAAAGGAAAAAGAACATTCCCCCCATACACACACACTTATTTTTTGAGTAGAGAAACTTCTTCAGCTATCAAATTACATTCTGTAGTCTAAATTATTAATTTAAATTTTATATTAAATACAGTGTATTTGAATTTTAGTTTCATATTTACTATTAACATCATCATAAAAATATAAAAATGTCAAATTTCTGAAGTTATTGGAATCTGTAAGAGTACTGTAGTAATATTATATAAAATGCCATTTGCTTTCAGTAGTTTTATTGGCACTATTTGACAAAGAATAAAAACTATATAACAATATCTTAAAATTTTGGATACCACTATGATTATTATATCATTTAATGTATGGGCGTGTATTCCTATTTTATGCGCTATGCCTGTGGTATTAAATTCAAATGGAGACTTCTGCTTTTGTCATTAAGAGTAACTATAATTGAACTTCCACTCCTATTGTAAATAACTGAAAAACTAGACAAATTATATGAAATAACTTTTTTTTTTCAGATATTGGAGAATAAAAAAGGAGGGAGAGAAATGAGGAGAGCCCCACAATTTGCCCCAGATTTCTGCCTGGATGCATTTTCCAGTCCACTGTGCAGAGATGGAAGGAGGGTAGGGCAGCCAAGAAGAGCCTCCTGGAGATGTTGCTGAATTGAGGAGAGATAGGAGAAGGTGAGGCGACTAAAGTTTGCTGGGCAGAGTAATTTTGCAGAGAAAGTTAAGTGATTAGAGTGCTTTGGAAATTTGCATAAACATTCCCTAGAGGCTGCCTCTAATATTAAGTTTTGTATGCATAAGGTTGGAATACATGAGGCCAAGCAAAGAACTGTAGGAGAAATGTAAATTCAAAATTTTCAAGAATCCAAACAGAACTAGGAGATTTTGAAGTTTAGAAAAGTCAGAAGGTAGAATCCCCTTGGAACACTTGTGAGACTACACTCAGTCAAGGGCCAAGAAAAGTCACAGTCAATAGGAAGGCTACACTTGCCCTAGGGAAAAAGCTAATTAATGCGTGCCTATAGTTTTCAAGAAGCCTTCAAAGGATCAAGGTGCTCCACAAGGAAGTGTCTGCCAGAAAAATCCACACCTTGACAATGTGAAATTCACATTGTTTAGCATCTATATAAAACTTATGAAACAAAAGCTAGGTTCAGCTGGGTCTATCAGAATGTCTACATGTGACCTCTCCATGTGGCGTTGGCATTGTCACAGAGCAGTGGCTATAGGCTCTAAGACTGAGCTTTGTAGTGAAAAAAAAGTCGAAGTTTTGTGGCCTTTTATGACCCAGAATTGGAAGTTATGTCATATAATTTTCATTGTCAAAGCAGGCACAAGCCTTTTAACTTCAAGGTGGAGCTGGTTGAGGGCAGGGTGGGGAACACAGACATCGCCTCTTAATAAGAAATGTACCCGAATATTTCTGGCTAAGTTTTTAAATAGCCACATCTTTTCTTTTAACAACTCTTCTTTCCTCTCACATAAAATATGCACTGTTTCCTTTCAATGCAAACAAATGTCTCATGCCAATATAGCAACAGGGTCAAGTTTATTACCTAGGAATTTGAAAGCTAAATTAGATCCAGGCATAGAAGGGCTCCTTAGGTCCTTTCCTTTGTTACACTTACTCTTCATTTAAATACTTGTAAAGGAAAGAAACAAGGTATCTGGCTCTCACACACCTAAGGCATAGGAAAAATGCAATAGACACTTACATACAAGAAGTAGGTAAATTGGATGCACACAGCAGTCAATGGTCAAAATGAAACAGGAGGAAGAGGGCAGGGCACAACCTTTGAAAGAATTACACAGCCATAGGACATGACAAAACCTGGTTGGAACCAACTAGGTCCAAGATGGCAGAAGATTTGACTTCCAGTGGACCTTGAGCCTCATCATACTCTCATTGTAATATGTTAGCATGGTAAGTGACACTACCAGTGCCATGACAGTTCTGAGGCTAACCATAAAAGGCCAAAAAGTGGGCAGTGGCTCAATTCCTGGAAATCCCCACCCCTTCCTTGAAATAATTGGAATACTCCTCCCACTCATTAGCCTATGAAATTACTCAGCCCATAAAAACTAACCACGCCATATTTCGGGGCTCTCTCGCCTTCTGAGATGGCCCCACACTCTGTCTCTGGAGTGTATGTCTCTCTAAATAAATCCACCTATCACTTCGTCTCTCACTGAATTCTTTCTGCAATGAGATATCAAGAACCTCAAATTCACTGGAAACAAATATAATTATGAGGTCTATCTGGGGGAAGTCCCTAGATCTTTGATTTAAACCCAGTCTCTCTTCCTCAGAAATAGTGGAAGATATTTCTTTTTCTTTTTCTTTTTTTTTGCTCTTTAAAACATGGGCTAAATATTACAAGTTATTTGTATTTATTGGTTTGTATATTTTATATTTATTGGTTTGTATATTTATTGTATATTTATTGTATAAATACAATAAATACAATACATTGTATATTTATTGTATATTGTATATATATGTATATATATATACATATACATGTATATTGTGTATATATATTGTATATGTATATATGTATATATATGTATATGTATATATGTATACATGTATATATGTATACATATATATGTATATATATATTGTATATTGTATATATATATTGTATATTTATTGTATATTTATTTGTATTGTATATTTATTTATATATTGTATACTTATTGTATAAATACAATAAATACAATATATTTATTGGTTTGTATATTTATTGTATATTTATTGTATAAATACATATATAAATACATATATACATATATATGTATAAATACATATATATATGTATTTATTGTATATATGTATATATTGTATATTTATATTTATTGGTTTGTATATTTATTGGTTTGTATATTTATTGGTTTATTGGTTTGTATATTTTAAAAGGTACAAAAAAAAAAAACCCTAGAAGCCAAGTAATGTTAATGTGTTAATGTTAATCTTTGTCTTTGTGGTATAATATTAATTATAATCTATCAATTATACTATTGGCACTTCAATGAATTAACATTCCATCAATGAATTTATGGTGGAACCAAGAGAGGAATGGAAAGATTAGCATCTGAGTATCCTTTACAGAGGACTGCCACATACTGAGCAAAGTATCTTTTAAAATGCTATATTGATTTTGTTATGAGAAACAATTGGTTAAAAAAAATCAATAGAAAGCCCCCTTATAATTTAGGTACTATATTTAATACAAATAATTAGTTATTTCCATTATCTACACAATGTAACCTTCTGCATCTGGATTTTATAACTCGGGGGTCCCCAACCTCTGGGCCACGGACTGGTACTGGTCTGTGGCCTGTTAGGAACCAGGCCACACAGCAGGAGGTGAGCAGCGGGCGAGTGAGTGAAGCTTTATCTGTATTTACAGCTGCTCCCCATCACTCACATTACCACCTGAACTCCACCTCCTGTCAGATCAGTGGCAGAGGCATCAGATTCTCATAGGAGCGTGAACCCTACTGTGAATTGCACATGCGAAGGATCTAGGTTGCGTGTTCCTTACGAGAATCTAATGCCTGATGATCTGAGGTGGAGCTGAGGTGATGCTAGCGCTGGGGAGCGGCTGCAAATACAGATTATCATTAGCAGAGAGGTTTGACTGCACAGAGACCATAACAAATCAATTGCCTGCAGACTCATATCAAAACCCTACCAGTGAGTGGCAAGTGAAAACAAGCTCAGGGCTCCCACTAATTCTGCATTGTGGTGAGCTGTATAATTATTTCATTACATATTACAATGTAATAATAATAGAAATAAAGTGCACAATAAATGTAATGCACTTGAATCGTCTGGAAACCAACCACCCTTCCCCCTGGTCTGTGGAAAAATTGTCTTCCACGAAACCAGTCCCTGGTGCCAAAAAGGTTGGGGACTGCTGTTATAACTTAACATTATTATTTATATGAATAGCTTAGCCAAAAATCTCTTTTAATTGACTTTTGCGCCTTTTTAAAACATAACTTCCCCAAAGAGATAAATGGACATCGAATCTGACTTTGTTAAACTAGCAAAGTACGTTAGGAACTTTATAATATAGGCATTGCCTCATCTTTCAATATTATTCTATCTCACAATGAAAAAATAATTATATTTGTATACCTCTAACATACCTACCATTTAATAATTTAAATTTGGATAATTCAAGTAATTGAACTGAACATTCAAATGCTAAAATTCAATAGCATTTGAGGAAGCAATATATGTTGGAAGAAAACTACTTCAAAAGATCAAACATAAGTCACTTTAAATCAATGTTTATAATTAGCAGTCATAATTGACTGAGATCACCAAACACTTAGTTCCATTAAGCAAAACATAATATGATTTAGCTTGTGCATGAAATTAAAAAGTCTCTTGAGGTTTGACTGATTCAAACAGTCTTGAATAATTTGATTAAAGAGATTTTTAATATTTAAGTCATTTTTATAACTGATAAGACACAGCCTTTAAAAATATACAGCAAGGAATATGGTTGAATATTTAATGGAATAAGGAAAAACCCCAATACAACATTTCCGAATTCTGCTGTGATGATGCTGATGGTAGCATATTCTGATCTTGCCTATTTTGGCAATTATTACAACGTCGATCAATTTAATTTATTCATATATCTCATTATCAAGTCAGTTGTAAATCTCATTCTTCTCAGGTTATCAATTTCTAAATAATTTACTTAACAACATATAATGAGGACCAATTTTTTTAAAGAAGTTATGACACTGTAGTGTAGTTTTCCATAGCCATGAAGGGAAATAAATGGTTTGAGGACATGTGTTCAAATCTGTTACAAAAGTTTGCTATGTATAGATCATTTTATATATACAAAATATGGTGGAAAGCTGGGCTATAATGTTGATTTTATTTACTGAATAAACATTTGTTAAGAAACTGCTAAAATGGCCATGAGCATTACACACGTATTTGCTCTTGCTGAATTCTGTTTGATCACAGCACTGTCTGTGGCACTAAGTGACATGGAGGTTTTCTAAGTTCTGGTTAAGACAGAGGGTATGAAAAACCAGTTTTGGTAGGTTGAATTCAAAAGTGAAGTTTGAAGTCTGACCTAGTGGTTCTACGAACAATTAATTACTGATCTCTACCTTACTTATTTTCTCTGGAGATTTTTTTGGTTGTGGATGGTAATTACTTTAAAATTTTTTGAAACTTGTCTCATATACAGGAGCATAAAAGACAAATGAAAACCTGTCTACAACATGTTGTCAAGGGCAAAGAAGACTGTGCACTGTTTATTTATGACAAGAAAAATGTTTTAATGTCCCTCATACACCATCTTTCTCACAAATTCCCTCCTATAGACTGCATCAATCAGTGGATGTCACTTTTGTGGAAGTCATGATCTGTATTCCTCCTGGCAGCTCTCTTACTTTACAGGCCCTAAAATAGGTTCAGTTATAGCTTACAACTACAAGAGAGCAGAAATCCATTTCCTGTATCCATTTCCTTGACTCACCACCATTTGATGTTATTGTCTTTCCGATAATTTGCCACCAAAATTATTGGTGATATTACAAAATGGACAAACTGAGAATTGCGTTCTTTTCACACAATCTAGTAATTAAACAATAGGGAAAAAAGAACCCCATCTTAAAAGTAAAGTAGTAATATTTTACAATAAAGGTCCCAAGGCCAAGAGAAATCTTTATTATTTCCTCTATTACAAAGCAGATCTATAATTTTACAAATAATGCAAGTGAAGTTGCTCTAATCTTGTGCTATATTCTATTGTGACTTTTATTCTAAAATAACTCGTGCTTTTTCGAATGTGAAATTATTTCTGATTACACAACTGCAAGCTACTTTTTTTTCAGTACTAATTCATCTTTTACCCATGCATTCTTGCTTACTAGCTAGCTAGATCGCAACACGATTTTGGGTAACAAATAATGGGCCCATTGAATAGTTTATTTTGCAAATTAAGATCTACTTAAGCAATTCTTTCAGTACTACCCCAAGGCACATTTTTTTTTCAGGTAGAATAACTATTCTTCTAATAAGGAACATATTTGAATATTAAATAAAGGTTTCTAAGAGACATATTATTATAGGTATGTCCAACCTGATGTTAAAAAATTCAGGGTCAGTTAATACTGTAATAATGTTTGAAAGAAGTCTGTCAGCAGGTATAATACTCTAGTCACTCAACATGAGATCGTAATAAGGATATCAATTGTGCGAGACAGAAAGACAATATATAGACAGGTGTCTGACCCTAAAGGGGCTGCATTAAAATATGGATCCAGTGCATAGAAAAAAACAAGGATTTAGTTTCTGTTTAAGATGCAAAATTTGATAACTGGACCATAAGCAAAAATAATGCTATATGATTACTATATGATTTCAAGAATTACTATAAAGGTAGTATCATCAGAAAATATGGCATTGGTGAAAGAACAGACACTGATAAATGGACAGAATAGAGGGCCCAGAGAATGACCTACACAGTTATAGTCAACTGATTTCTGAAAAAGCTACAGAGGCACTTCGAGGATAAAGGATTGTGTTTTTAACAAATGGCACTGGAATATTTGGACATCTTTATGCAAATAGACAAACAAACAAACATAATAAAATAATCTAGACAGAGACCTTACACCTTTTACAAAAATTAACTCAAAATGAATTTAAGGCCTAAATGTAAAATGCAGAAGTATAAAACATCTAGGAAACACAGGAGAAAATCTATATAACCTTGGATTTGTGGATGAGTTTTGATCCAAAAACAAAATTATGGATCTGAAAAAGATATGATTTGGACTTTATTGAAATTAAAAATTTCTGCTCTGCAAAAGACACTGTGAAGAGAATAAAAAGACAAGCCACAGACAGGGAGAAAATATTTGCAAATTCTGAGAAAGGGCTTTTAATCAGAATATAAAAAGCACTCAACATCACAATAAGAAAAGAAATTAACTTTCAAAAGATTTGAACAGATACTTCACCAAAAAAAATACACAGAAGACAACTAAATACATGAAAAAATGTTCAATATCATTTGGGAACTGCAAATTAAAACAACAGAAACACTACTCAACATATATTAGAATGGCTAAATTTCAAAAAAATGGGAATACCAATTACTAGCAAGGATAGGAACAATAATAGAGACTCTCATTCATTGCTGGTGGGAATGCAAAACAGTACAGCCATTTTGGAAGACAATTTGGCGGTTTCATATAAAGCCAAACATAGTCTTCCTATATAACTCAGCAATGGCATTCTTAAGTATTTACCCACCTGATTCAAAAACGTACACACAGATGTTTATAGAACACACAAAAACTCATGCAGAGATGTTTATAGAAGCTTTGTCCTTTAACAGGTGAATGAAGTATGGTACATTCACAGAATGGAATATTATTGAGCAATGAAAAGGTATGAACCATCTATCTAAACTAAACAACATAGATGAATCTTAAATGATTATTACTAAGTGAGTCTGTAAAGGCAACATACCATATGATTCCATTCATATGACATTCTAAAAAAGGCAAAACTCTTGATGGAAAACAGATCAGAGGTTGCCCGTCAGCTGCTTGTGAAGAGGAAGAGAGTTGAAGAGGCGAAGCACAGGTGACTATGAAACTATTCTGTTTGATACTATAGTGATGGATAAACAAAACTATGCATTTGTCAAAACTAATAGCAATCCCCATAGTACTAAGAGTGAACTTTATACATGCAAGTTAAAAATCAGTTGTGAGATGTGAGGATCCCAGGAAGGAATGCAGACTGTGAAAAAAGAATCTATATTACAAATGTGCGACATGACATCACTGAAGGGGGTGGGCTGAAATGAGTTGACCTAAGTAACTTGGGAAATGAGTGAAGACTGTAAGACTAAAGACAAAAGGAAATATTTATAGGTACTGCAATCTAGTTGGTAAATATTGACCATGTGAGCAAGGTATAAGAATTCTGAAATCACTGTACAGCCAGAACTAGAAGAATTTGAATAAGAAAATAAACATAGTATTGTACTATAACCCAAAGTTTAAAGGAAATAACCAAGAGTTCAAATGGATATAAACAAATGACTGAATAAATAAATAAATGAGGGGAAGATATACAAATCCTCTGCAGAGAAACTCCAAGTAATTTATATAGATACTGCCCCTCGAGGAGATGGAGCGTAACTCCCTACTCCTTAGTGTAGTCTATGCATAGTGACATCCTTCCAAAGAGTACAGTACAGAAAGTGGGGAGGGGGGGAGAGTAACTTTACAGTAGAGAAACCTGACAATCTCTGCCTCAGCCAGGTGATCAAGGTGAGCAACACTAGTGATAAGTCATGTTGATAGTATGTACCCTTGTAATGATGTGATGAAAGTGACACTTTACCTCTGTGGTTTTCCTCTTCAAAACCCATGACCCCAGTCTAGTCATTAGAAAAATATCAGACAAATATGAATACAGGGACATTCTATACAATATCTGGCTAATATGCCTCAAAAAGCAAGGAAAATCTAAGAAACATTTACAGCCCAGGAAATTCTAAGGAGACATGATGACTAAATGCAATGGAGCATTATAGACAGAATAAAAAAGGACCTCAGGTAAAAACTAAGGAAATATAAATAAATCATGAACTTTAGTTAAGAATATTATTTCACTATTGGCTCAAAAGTGTAACAAATGTAGCACAGGAATTTTAACAGAAAGGTAAACAAGATTTAGGATATACTAGAAATCTCTCAACTGTCCTGACAACTTTTCTGTAAATGTAAAAGTATTCTTAAATAAGAAATTTTATTTACAAAGAAGTGATGTTGACCTAGGTGTATATGTCTAGAATTTTACCTGCATGAAATTAGGATAAAGTCAAGAAACTCTTTAAACTGGCAGTTAAGGAACTAGCTGCCTTATTGGAGAAGAGAAGAGAACAATGAAGGTTAGAAGCTGCTATTAGAAAGCAAGCACCAGCTTTTCTTCTTTATTGTACTTTCATTACTATTTAATATTACCTCTGACCCTGTCAGTGAAACTACAGTGCTAAAATTTCATTATTTCACTCTGGTGTCAGAATTTTTTTAAATCTAAGCTTTTTAATGGTGAATTCAGATGTTAAGTCAGTGTTACAAACACCTTACTTATTATTTTGTTTTTTGAACTAAAAATAAGAATACTAACCATTTCAATCTGTGGCACCTTTTGCCCAGCTTGACAGAACTGTTCTAATTAAGTATTATTAGGGTGCGCTCTACCTTACTTTGCTCCTAGCTTCTCTAATTGGATAGCAGTTCCTGGTATGCTACGCTTGACAAAATATGCTAGTATCTAAAAATGATTTTTTTTAAAATATTTGACTTTTTCGTAGTTAAGTTACATAGTGGGAAATAAAGACTTTCAGTTTAATGTAAGTTTGTTTCAAAGTTGCAGTACTTACACCAGGGACTAGCAAACTATGGCCTATGTACTGAATCCATCCTGTGGCCAGCTTTTGGAAGGCCTTTGACTAACAGGGGTTTTCACAATAGTGTCCTCCCAAATTCATGTCCATCTTTTACCTGTTAATGTGACCTTATTTAAACACTCTTTGCAGATGTAATCAAGTGAAGATTAGGTCATTCTGGATTGGGTTTGCCCTAATTCCATTCACTGATCTTCATATAAAAGCTGACACAAACACATGGAGATACATACACACAGACAAGAAGGCCACGTGAAGAAGGAATAGAGATTGGAGTGATGTATCTACAAGCCAAGGAACACCAATGATTGCCAGTAACCACCAGAAGCTGTAAGAGGCAAGAAAGGATTCTTTTCTAGGGCATTCAAAAGGAACATGACCTGTCAACACCTTGATTTCAGACCACCTTGATTTTAGCCTTCAGAACTGTGAGAGGATAAATTTCTATTGTTTGAAGCCACCTAGTTTTTAGCAACTTTTTACATCAGCCCTAAGAAACCAATACATGTTTAAAGGATTGTAAGAACAAAATAATACGAAAACAAAGAAGAATATGCAACAGATATCATATGTGGCCTGCAAAGCCTGAAATATTTCCTGGCTGGCCCTTCAGGAAAAGTTTATGTACCCTTGCCTTAGAGGCTTATGTTAAAACTTTTAGTGGGTGGGTCCATAGCAGCCTTCCATCTGGGGATAACTTGTCCTTACTACTAACGGTTGACCCTTCTGGGGTCTCCTCTCCAAGCCCCAGGTGATGAATCAGCACGCTCTGCTCAGCTGGTTCAACACTTCTCTGCCCCACATGAGCTCTTTGCATAGCCTTGTGTAACCTCAGCCTGTGCCTGCATGGTTTAGTAGTCAGCTGACTCAATGGGATGCCTGTGCATTTTTTCAGCATTGCTTCTTTGTGGAACTCTGTTTTGCAACTTACAGACACCTCACTCAGCCTCTCCGAATTCTGATCACCTCAACTTAGGGGGATGGTCAGGCTCTGTTTGGGATCCATACCTCTGCTCCCTGGTCTGGAATGTGACATCCAGCAGGGTATAAGGGTATAAGGCTCAAAGCAATCCTGTGCTATTTCCTGTCCAATATCTGTAAATATTTTAAAATATATTTTTGCCCAGTTTTGGACTGCAGAATGTAAATCCTGACCCTGTTGCTTGATCATATTTGGAAGTAAAAGCCCACTAAAAGATAAAAGCCCACTTAGATTTTATCTTTATTCTTTTAAATGTTGGCCAGTATATCTGAGTTTAATAAGAAGAGTTAAGCATATGATCCATGTCTTAACCTGGGATATTATAAAACTTCTTCCCTGTCTAATGCCAGAGTGCCTATTTAATTCCTTAAAACTCATCAATAGCCCAATCCCAGATTGTCTGTTTGATGTAAAAGGTGGCTTTCTAGGGAAGGACAGAAACCTGCTCCTAAAACCACACTTTATAACAATGCAGATCTGTTACAGGCTAATCTTCCAACCAAGAAAAAAAAAGTATTTTCTAAAAAATCCAAGAAATAAGACCAACATTATATTTTTGCTTTTTTTTTTTTTGACACATAAGATGTCTACAATTCTTTGTTTTCTACATAATCAAGTTTCTGATGTTTGAGAGAGGCCCCAAATCATCCAATGCAATAGTGTATATAAATGGAGTCAGAGAGTTATATGCAGTTATACAACTCCCAAAACAAATTAATTAGTAAAATAAGAGAATCATTTCAAAATATTACATTAGTTCTTGGAGGCCTTGCTACAACCATCTGCTTATATGTAAAGACAAATAAAAAGGAAAATATACCAAAACTTATACAGGAAAATCAGTTCTAAGAGGGAAGTTTATAGTAATAAACAGCTACATTAAAAAAGAAGAAAGGTCTTAAATAAACAACCTAATTTTATATCTTAGTGAATTAGAAAAAGAAGAATAAGCTAAGCCCAAAGTTAACAGAAGAAAGTAAATAATAAATCTTGGAGCAGAAATGCATGAAATAGACACTAGAAAAACAATAGAAAAATGGAAAAAATTTAGTTTTTTAAAAAGACACACACAGTTGGCAAACCCTTAGCTAGACTAATCAAGGGGGAAAAAAGAGAATATTCAAATAAATTTAATGAGAATTAAAGAGGGGACATTACAACTGATGCCACAGAAATTAAAAAAAAAGATTATAAGGGACTCTTGTAAATAAATTTTTGCCAACAAATTGGACAACCTAGAAGAGATAGATAAAGTCCTAGAAACAAACAACCTCTCAAGACTGAATCATGAAAAAGTAGGAAGCCTGAAAGACCAATAACAAATAAGGAGATTGAACCAGCAATTAAAAACTTCTTAACCAAGAAAACCTCAGAACCAGATGACTTCATAGTCACAAGTATTTAAAGACGAGTTAATACCAATCTTTCTTAAACTCTTCCAAAAAAACTGAAGAGGGAACATTTCCAACTCATTTTGTAAGGCCAGCATCACCCTGACACCAAAGCCAGACAAAAACATGAGAAAAGTACACACCAGTAACCCTGATGGGCATGGATGTAAAAACGTCAACAAAATATTAACAAACTGCGTTCAGCAGCACATTAAAAGGATCATACACCATGATCAGGTGGGATTTATTCCTGGAATGCAAGGATAGTTCAACATAAGCAAATCAATCAATATGATATAACACATTGACCAAATGAAGGATAAAAAGCACGTTATCATCTCAATAAATACAGAAAAAGCATGTGACAAAATCTGATACTCTTTCATGCTTTTATACAAAACTATAACTAACTGATTCCTTGTCTTTAAAAAAGGTGAGTTAGCGACAATGAAATATTTTCTAAATAATTACAAGATAGAAATCTAATAGCTCTAAAACTCTTTTTCATTTGTTCATATAGAAGAATGGTATACACAGAGTTTATATTTCTCACAATATTATTACCAATTGAGTTTCTCAGGAAAACATACTTCCTCCATTTTTTTTTTTTAATGAAAGCTTTTCCTCCCGGCCCCATACCATCATATGTTATATTCTTTAAAACCTTGGGAAAACAAAGAGCAAAAAAATATATGTTCTTTTCAGTTTAAATACATCTACTGTTAATTTTTGGTATGTATAGCTCCTTATTGTTGCTGTCTCTTTCCATCTCTCTGGCTCTCTTTATCTTTCTCTCTCTTTAGACACACAAACACATACACACTGTATTAGTTACTGTTCTTTGAGGAAACAAATAGAATATATATGTATATATACTTACATAAACATATGAGATTTAACATAAGGAGTTGACCCACGTGATTATGTAGACTAAAAAGTCCAACAATCTGCTGTCTGCAAGCTGGAGACCCAGGACAGCTGATGTTGTAAATTTCGGTCTGAGTCCAGAGGCCTGAGAACTAGGAGAATCAACGGTGTAAGTTCTTGTCCAAGGGCAGGAGAAGACCAATATCTCAAGCAGTCAGAGAGTAAGAATTCAAATTTCCTCTACCATTATGTTCTGAGTCCTCACAGGTTGGATGATACAACCACCACCCACATTGGAGAGGGCCATCGGCTTTATGCAGTCCACCAATTCAAATGCTCATCTCTTTCTGAAACACCCTCACAGACATATCCAGGAGTGATGTTTAACCAGATACTGGGGCATGTCATGGCCCAGCCTAGTTGACACATAAATTAGTTACCATATACACACACATACCCCACACAGTATGTCTCAAAGAGAACAGATAATAATAGCCAACATGTAATGAACAATTACTATATACTAGGATGTGACTTAAGTGTTTTACAAACTCCATCTTATTTAATACTCAAACAATTATTAATACCATTCCCATGGAAATCAAGGTTTGGGTAAGTAATGTAAGTCACCCAGCTTTCCATCTTACTAAAGTCAGGTGGAGGCAGGATTAAAAGCCAGCTCCATATTCTCATAAATAGTATTTTACCATACAGTTAGATATTATAATTCAGGTTGAGTTTAGTGGCTGACTACTGTTCAGATTTCCAGACTGCATGACAGTTCATCTGACTTTCTTCTATTTTTATTTTCTTAGATTTCCCTATTTTCTTCCTTCCTCCCTCCTTCTCTCCCTCCCTCCTTCCCTCCCCCCCTCCTTCCCTCCCCCTTTCTTTCTTTCTTCTTTCTTTCTTTCCTTCTTTTCTTTCTTTCTTTTTCTTCCTTCCTTCCTTCCTTTCTTTCCTTCCTCTCTTTCTTTCTTTCACTGTTACCACATGCCAACATATATTATACAGTTTTCTTTGTGGGTAACTTATTTCTGACTATTTCCTTAAAACAAATTATTAAATCATTTGAACTTGCATAAGGAATTATGATACATAGTACCATATTGTCTTCCAGTTTGTAAATTCTCCTCTATGACTCACCCTATTGGAAATATTATACTATGGTATAATAAAATATGAATCAGAGATAAATAGACATTATATCTTGAGTACCTCCTTTTTTTCTGTAACTTTACTTTAAATCTTCATGTTATTATTGATTAAATTGTATATATTAAAGAGTCTTTGGGCATTATTTAAAATTTAGGAAAGAGGCTCTATGGCAGATTCAATTAAGTAGAATTTCCTTGGAGAGGGCTCAAGGATCTGTTTAAGACAAGAAGTCTCTAGATGATTGTGATGCACAGCAAAGTTTAAGAACCACTGATGCATGCTGACGTTCCAGTGCCTTAATTTGACCCTATCTACTATCAACAGACATAGAACACAGTAACGTGATGCAACTAGCAAACTTCTTCTCTATTACTCGTCCTCCTCCAGGTGATTCTTTTTTCCATTTCAAGGAAATGTTCTTTTTTTTTGTAAGTCCAGATGTATTCAGCTAATTTCAGCCCATAGTGCCAGTAAGTTAGTTATCACACATCAAAATTCCAGCCTACTGTTAACATGAAGTTACTGCAGTTGAAAATCAACATTAATTATTGAATATTCTGAAGATGCTTAAGCTATGATATGTTTAAGCTTGATAACTATGCTTAAGCTATAATAACTGAAGTATAAAACCAGGTCATAAAATGCAAGAATGTTAGTGGTTCACACAGAGATTCATCCAAAACAAAATATGAATTACAAAGATTGCTTAGATCTTTTTCAAAACAAAATGTAAGTAAAAGGTATATGTGTGTGTGTGTGTGTATCTGAACAACTAGTGAATCTATTTATTAGGTATTTACTTTTTAAAAAAAGCAGATTTAATAATGTATATTATACATGCTATAAAACTTCACTCATGTAAAGTATACTACAGAGTTGTGTAACCACCAATACAATTTGATTTTAGAATATTTCCGTTGCTCCAAAAAGAAGCCTCATGCCCATCTGTAGTTACTCCCCATTCCCACCCTCTCTCCAAACACTAATCTACCTTCTGTCTCTAAAGATTTGCCTTTTCCAAAAATTTCATATAAATGGAATCAAGTAAAATGTATTCTTTTGTGCCTGGCTTCTTTCATTTTGCATCTTTTTGAGTTAAGCTATGTTGTAGCATATCTTAGTATTTCATTACTTCTTATTCCTTAGTAATATCCTGTCATACAGGTATAGCACATTCTATTTATGTATTTATCAGTCGATGGACATTTTGGTTGTTTATTAAAATACAACATAATTGTTTATGTTAAAAATCCTATGGGCACTGTAAAAAACTATTTGAAAAATAAATTAATCAATGTGCAAGAATATATATGAATACACAAGTATATATGTTTATCCTATATAATACCAACAAATTAAAAATAAAAATTTAAGATAAAGTACTATTTACTATAGTATGAGGAAGTATTAAATGCTTAGTATTAAACCTAACAAAATATATGTAGGATCTGTACACTGAAATCTACAAAGTATTGCTGTGAGAAATTAAAGAACTAAGCAAATGAAGATAACGTATCAAGGATCAGAAAACTCAATATTGTTAGTTTGTCACTTCTGAAATTGATGTATGAATTCAGTGCAATCTCCATCAAAGTCTCAGTAAGGTTTTGTTTGTAGAAATTTAAACTGATTCTAAAGTTTTTTTGGATATGTCAAGGACTTAGAACAGACAAAACAATTTTGAAAAAAAAAGTTACATATCTTAAAGTACCCGATTTCAAGACTTATTATGAATATATATATATTATAGTATAATGGTAGGTATAAATATAATTGGAACAGAATACATAGTCCAGAAATAGAATACAACATATACAGTCAATTAATTTTCTACAAAAGTGGCAATGATATTCCATGGGTAAAGGAATGTTTTTGTTTTGTTTTTAAACAGTGGCTGCTGGATGACTCCATAGCCATATAAAAAACAAAAACACTGACCCTGTTTCACACCATACGCAAAAATAATGGATGCAAAACAGATAATGGGCTTAACATAAATCTTTAAAAAACTTCTAGATAAAAAAATAAAGAACACCTTTGCAGTGCTAGAGTAGGCAAGAATATTTTAGAAAGAGCACAATAGGATGAATCATGAAAGAAAATATGATGAATTGTATTTTATCAAAATTAAAATCTTCTGACCTTCAACAGACACCACTAAGAAAATGAAAAAGCATAAATTGGTACAATATAGTGATACTAGAGGTATCTGACAAAAGAATTATATACAGACTATATAAAGAAGTCTATAAGTTATTCATTTAAAAAAAGCAAAGAAATGTGGTTTAAAAAATGATTTAAACAGACATTTCTCATAAGAAGATATAGAAATAGGCAATAAGCACAAGAGCAGATATTCAATATCACTAGCCATTAGGCAGTTACAAAGTTAGAATCATGATTAGATACTATTACATAACTTATAGAACAGCAAAAATTTTAAAAGATTGATAATTAAACATTATCAAGGATGTTGTGTGATGTGAATTTTCATACATGCATGGTGGTATTATAAAGTGGCACAATTATTTTAGAAAATAGTTCATGGTTTTCTTATAAAATTACTTTATAGCATAAATTTACTTTTAAACATAAACTTAAAACATGCTCCAGCCATTCCTTCACAAAGCATTTACCCAGGAGAAAGGACATATAAATCTGCAAAAAAGACATATACAAACATTCATAGCGGCATCATTCATAATAACAAAAAACTGGATACAACTAAAATGTCCATCAGCTGAAAAACGCATAAACAAATTGTGCTATATCTACAGGATGTAATTTGGTTCAGCAATACAAAGGGTAATACATCTAATTTATGGATTAATATCGAAAAAATATCATGCTGAACATAGGAAGCCACACACAGCACATACTTCATAATTCTATTTCTATGAAGCTAAAGAAAAGCAAATCTATTCAGACAAATGTGCATGATGACATACAATCAGGAGTTGCCTGGGGTGGTAGATTATAAGAACTGAGGAAAGTTACTAGGAAACTTTTACCAGTGATGGAAATGTTCTATGTCTTGATTGTGGTAGTGTCTACAAATGGTTAGATTGTATTGCATTAGATTTGTTCTCAACGTTTATTTTTAAAAATTAAATTAAGAGCTATATCTCAACCTCTTACAGTGGTTCTGCCATTAATTTATTGAGTCACCTTTGATAAATTGCCTAACTTTACAGGGCTTTTCTAAACTGAAAGAAAACAACTTAGACTAAGAAAATCTCTAAAGTGTTATTTCAGTTCCAATTTCTAAAATTCTATAATGTACAATAGTAAAACAACATAATAAAAATATAATAGGCAAAGTAGATATTATTTTAAAAAGTATTCTATATGAAAAGCAAAAGAATGACCTTTTGCCTGCGTTATATGCTAAAAGTGGGGGGAAAAGTGTGATTGGAAACAGTAATTTCAAAGCAATATATTTTAAATCTTTGTGTGGAAGGTTAATTTTGCTGGTTGCAAATACACATAAATTGAATGGAATGAGTAGTGTTTCTGGAAGAAACTAAATCGAAGGCATGTTTCACTAAACTGATGACGTGCTCATTTGATGGATATAATAGCTAAAGCAGTCGCAAGCCAAAAACAGGAGACACATGCTCTGGGTGTGAATTTTATTTAGGGAAAATGACTCATGTCAATAAGGAGTTGAAATAAAAAATACTCAAATCATGAAAATTAGCCTCATTACTTTGAATTCAAAATTCAATATCATGAGGCAATTTTCCTAGTAAATATAAACTATTGTCCATAGTGTTTACTTTTATCTGATAAGTCATATCTTTTTATTCAAGGCACAAATTGTACCTTTCTCTCCTCCCTTAAAAAATACGATCCACATCAGAAACCAAAAACGTAAAATTGTTTCCCAGTTTCTCCCATTTAGTGTTATGAGTATTAACAGACCAGAGTGGCAAAAGGACAATAACACCTTAGACATCTGATTGCTAACAAACTTTTCCGACAAACCATGTTGCCATGCGTTTAACTAACTTCCTTCTGGGGATCTAATACCACTTTTGCTTAAACTTTGCTTCAAACTGTTCTTTGCTTTCATTTGAAATTGGCTTTTGATCATAGATCTTGTGCTGTAAAAAGAATTGGGTCCTACCTTTTTATTCCTTTCTTTTTAAAAATTTCTTTTTTAAAGATCTGGAGCCAACTTGACTCACTTATAGCTATGTATATCTTCATTATGTCATCCTAAGCGCTGAAATCCTTATTTCTCTTTCACTGGGTGTTCCATCAGCTTTTGTCATTCGCACTTACCGTCAGTTAGCAAGAGCTGATTAATGTGGAAAATAACAAGGACTACTTAGAACTGCAAAATGTTGGTTCTCTTGAGTACCATTGCTATGTATGTTCTGTGACAAAGAATTTATGACTACCACGATTATCCTTTTATAATCAGATAAGCTGGGCAAACCCTGTGCTTTAAGACTTCAAAGGAATGTTTCCGCAGAGTCAGCTTTGCCAGTCCCACACTGTCCTGATATTTTGTCTCTTTGTTTATGCTTTTAGTGAATTAAAATAGTAAATTCCAATTACAAACATTGTCAAAACACTTTCATTGACAGGTTGCTTAAGGATAAAGTTAAAAAAAGACACAGAACTATACACTGAGAACCACAAAATAACATTCATGGAATGGAATGGACCTATAATTGAATGCAATTCCAATAAAAACCACAAGGGGTTTTTATAGGTATTGAGAAACTAACTGAACAATTCACATGGTGAAACAAGGACCTAGAAGCAAAAATAATCTTGGAAAACATTTTATATCCTACAACATCTGATTTCAAGTTCTGAGGATAGACCGCAGATCAATGAAACAAAATAAAGGATCCTGAGTTGTGCGCTCTCTCTCTCTCTCTCTCTCTCTCTCTCTGTGTCTCAAGATGGGATTTACTAGAAATGACTTTAAGGGAAATCTCTGGTATGATGAAAACATTTTCTATTTGTTGATATGTGGTGGTATACACATGGGTTGCCAAATTTTACCAAACTGGAGTCATGTGCTTAAAATCTCTATACCTTCCTATACTTAAATTTTACTTGAAGTGTAACAAAACAACAAAAATAGAAACAAAGTGACCTGCAAATGAGAAATTATATTTTAAATGACCAACTATTAGAAAAATTAGAGAGTCTGGCTGAACTGAATTGGAATTTAAATATAACAATTTTTAAAATTTCATTTTTAGCAAAGAGTAGTTAGGTTCAGTAACATTGATAGCAACAATATCAACAGCAGTCTTATTTTGAAAGAGTAGTATGATTTAAAAATAATAATCTGGAAGGGGAAGATTTGTGTAAATATGTAAAATGTATTTGTATATTTAATCATTTCTGAATTATTTTTTGATTTTTAAGTACAGAGAATAACATTACAGACTGCTGTTTACTCATTTAAATCTATTTCATTCTATCAATTGCTCATATTTGCATCAACTGTAACTCTATCAATTGTTTATATTTGTATCAGGCTTCTTTTTAAAGAAACTATTCTGATACCATCGATGATATTAATGTACCCTCCTCAATTCCATTCCCTCCTCCCTATCTACAGAATGCAAATACCTTTAAATAGCTTGGCAATATTTCCCATAATAGACATTAAATTTGTAAGATATATGATATTTATACATGTTTTAAACTCTAAGTAATACCACACTATATAGTCCCTTCAGCACTTATTTATATGCTCACCATTATCTTAATGGGATTTACCTATGCACAAAATTATGTGTGATTTTAACAAACAATAAACATTTAGCTTCTTCTTTTTTTTGACAATAGCAGTATCCTTCTTGTTGGAACGTTTGGGAGCTCAGGGTCTATATAACATCAAGAAGAATGTCTCCATGAATGCCTGGGCCAGAACAGAGAGCAGGTTCTACATGTAGTTAATGCTCTGTTAAAATCTGGATGTTGAATTGGACTCTGGTTCATAAAGAGAAAGAAGCATACTGAAGTGCATGTTGATCTATATGCTTACCATATAGCTTGCTTTGATAGTCTGAATTTTTTGCTCACTACAAGGAATGGTAAGGTCAAATTTTCATTGAATACCCTCTGTATTTGTGGACAGAAAAACACTGTCATTTTTAAATACTGTGCCACTTAACTCCCCATTTCTGCAAGGCCACTTAATATTTCCTGTAGCATGATTATGTGGTATTCCTGAGGTCCACTTATAAAGAGCTGTAAGTGATACCCATTGCTTTGTGAAATATTTTTTTTTCTATTTCTTGAACAAGACCGTTAAAGGGGATGATTTTGATAAACACACAAGAAAGCACAGTTTTATCTTTCTGCTTATAGCACCTGGTTATGAATCACTCTTTAAGCAGCTCTAGTCCTGTGATCAAATTGTGTCTCTAGGCATCCTGCCCTCACAGATAACAATATTGTAAACAGCTAGACTGATAATGCTCACCTCCAAACACAGCTCAGCACCATAAGATACTCATTTGTGACTAACTTACTATATTAGTCTTCTGGAGCGGCTGGAACAAAATACCACAGACTGGATGGCTTAAACAATAGAAATTTATTTTCTCACAGGCTAGAAGTAAAAGATCAAGGTATACACAGGGTTGGTTTCATTGAGAACTGTCTTCCTGGCATGCAGGCAGCTGCCCTCTTGCTATGTCCTCACATTGCCTAGCCTATCCTTTGTGCCCACGTGCAGAGAGAAAGGACTCTGCTGTCTTTTTCTCTTTACGAAAGGACACTACTTCTATCGGGTTAGGGCCTCTCCCTTACGACTTCACTTCATCCTAATTGTCTCCCTAAAGGCCTATCTCTGAATACAGTCACATTAGGCATTAGGGCTTCAACATATGAATTTGGTGAGAACACCATTCAGTTCATAACACATACACAACCATATAGGATTAAAATTAACGAAACTTACATGATTCAGATAGCCCAGTCTCTGATTTGTTTATAGTATTATTTTCCTCCTGACTTAGTTAATATTTACTTTAAGTGGTATATCTATTTTAATAAAAAATTTATTTTACTTTTATAACTTATGCTGTTCTTTGTCAACTGCAAAATTGACATGAAATTTTAAACTATATGTAGGTAAAAGGAGTATTTTAACTTGATCCAAACACTACATGGGATTTTCTAAGGGTGACTCTGTCCACTCTTAAAGTAAGATCTTTTATTATGGCCATTGCTTAGAAAAACAAATTTTTCAAGTTCAGTAAACCTTGGTTTTTGCCTATGAATTATTGAATTTTAAATCATGATTTTTACATAGGTTAAGTGCCTTGATTTGGAAAAAGTTCAATCTAGATACAAAATTAATAGTTACACCATAACAAAACAACTTGTGAATGGATCAGAGGAACCACCCCCAGGGACTTGGAAATGAATTGCTTACTATAGTCTGTAGTAAATACCCTAATTTTTATTTCCAAAACAGCTATATAACATGGGTTTCCTAGAACAGAGTGTGGCTCTCCCAGCTGGTGTTACTGGTAGAAGAGTGCGTTCACTTAATTTTCTGCCTATATTTACTAAGATGTTTGGTGTGGTTTTGTTGTGAATATTTGTTTCTGTGTTTTTTCCTCCTGCCCTTCAGAGAATCAAGTCTTTGTACTGAGCTTTAGCAATGCATTCCCACTGCAGTTTCCTACCTTTTATAAGGGAGAATAACTAGGAGTATAAACAATTTGTTAGAAGCAGATGAATCTTAATATCTATTTAGCAAGTACTGGAAACTGAAAAACAGGTTTACACTCCACATTTTGCATTTTTTCTTTATCTTCTCCTGAATATCAAAAATATCTTTAAAAGCCATATATATGAATAGGAAGATTAAAATCTTAGGGGTAATTTATAGTTGATACATAAACAATATTAGTAAGATATCTGTGTGATATAGGAAAATGTTTAATCATATAGTGTATATTGATATTTTTAGAGATATCATTTAGATTGTTTTTCTAAGTCTCTCTTATGATAAGTTTTGTGGGCACTCAACATCCTATGAGTTGATAAATCAATAAAATTTCGTTAACCATCACAAAGATTATGAAATCTGTAGTTATTTCAGAATAGAGAAGTCATGGCATCAGGCCGATGGCTTGAAAAAAACAAAATACACAGAAATTTAAAACTTAGAGGTAAAATATTCGGTGTTAGTTCCTCTAGCAAAATGTATGCATCAAAACAAATGATGCCTAAGACAGAAAACCTGGTTTTGTGCAAAAATCTTCTAAACCTTTTAGAGACAATCAAGTCAGTGAAATAGAAATACCGTAAAAATATACTTTTATCAATATGCATTATTCATTTTACTTTGCCATTTTTAAGACACGTAAATGTGTTCCATTTGCAAATAAATATTTATCTCAATTATTGCTACTTGAGCATGTAATTTAAAATCAATGTGCACACACATACATAAAATGTAAATTGTAAGTATTATTGCATCCCTTGCCTGTTAGATGAGTGACTGTAATTTTATCTGTCATTATTGAATGAGAAATTGAAAATAACCAATAAATATGATAGACAATAAATGAAAGGGAAGGATATGCTTTGTACTCAAGAGTGCAATTGGAGTGATTGACAAAGCATATTTAGGGAGTCATATTTCAATCACATCAGAAACGTAATGTATACCGCAGTGTATTTGTCAGCTTGGGCTGCTATTACAAAATACCACAGACTGGGTGGCTTAAACAACAGGAGCTATTTTCTCACAGTCTGGAGGCTAGAAGTCTGAGATCAGAGGTCTAGCATGTTCAGGTTCTGGTGAGAGCTCTGTTCCTGGCTTGCAGATGGTCGCCTTCTCACTATGTCCACACATGGCACAGAGAGAGCTCTGGTGTCTCTCCCTCTTTTTATAAGGGCACCAGCTCTTTGGGTCAGGGTTCCACCCCTGTCACATGAGGGAGAAGTTTTGATCGTGTACTGGATGTCTTATATGAAAGTTTTATTGATGATTAAAACTTGGTATGATGCTCTTTTCATCCCAATATCATTTTTCTTTTGCTCTGATAGGTACCTAATTTAGAGAAGCTAGTTTTGCCTGATAACATTAATTCAATAAGAAATTGAGATAATTTAAATCTAGGCTTTTGACTCTGAAAAGTGACTCTATTTCTAGTTCATCTGTACTGCTAGGGGTCCAACTAAAACCTTGAGTGTTTTCCAGAGACCCTACTCCTTAGTAGACTCTAAATTCTAATTTGTGTTCTTCAAACCTGTCAAAAACTCTGCTCAAGTTATTAGATTCTCAGCCACAGCTTCCAAAAATGCCAACCCTCCTGGGATTTTTATCCTCTGGGAAGGAATCGCAGCAAGTATCTGGCCCCCTCTCTGTTGTCATGGATTTCAGTCCAAATTCCATACTTCATTGGCAGCTTTTTAATCTATACAACACATTTTCATAACTAATTTTCACCTTTACAAATTGTTTTCAACATTAGGGTTGATCAAGACAACCTAGCACACAAACACCAAAAAAATTATGTGTCAGAAATAATATATGTTTGAAAGACAAGCCCTTAACTGAGTTTTGGGAAGGCAGAGATCACTTCCTATTCATCATTTTATACATGGTATAAATTTGCCTGGGATATAGGGAACGTACAATTCATTGCTTCTGGATGTTTTCATAAATAAATGAAAATGTTCATTTCATTTCTCACAAGGAAAAAAAATAATCCAAGAGCAGGAATCCAAGACATATGATAAAGATTGGTGTTATTAAAAATGTATATTTAGGGCTTCCTGGTGGCGCAGTGGTTGAGAGTCCGCCTGCCGATGCAGGGGACACGGGTTCGTGCCCCGGTCCGGGAGGATCCCACATGCCGCGGAGCGGCTGGGCCCGTGAGCCATGGCCGCTGAGCCTGCGCATCCGGAGCCTGTGCTCCGGAACGGGAGAGGCCACAACAGTGAGACGCCCGCGTACCGCAAAAAAAAAAAAAAAAAAAAAAATATATATATATATATATATATATTTATCTGCCCTCTTTTATTATTGTCTCACTCTCTTTAAATTAATTCTTTAGTAGTTTTCTACAATATGGATTTGACAGTTCTTACAATCTGAGCTGTAGAGACAAGTCAACTTTGAAATAAAATTATGGTTTAATTATATTTCTCCCAACTAATTATAGCAAGAAACTTGTAATGAAAAAATATTTTATTGATGTAGTTCTCCTATTGCTCACAATTTTTTTTTATTCCATGGGATAAAATAAATGATGGAATTCAGTTTTCACATGAATATTTTTCGAATACCCTTGATTAAAAAAGATAACACTTATTTTTTTTTCCTAAGAAATGATAAATTGGGGAAGTAAGAGAGACCTTTAGGAATATGTAAAAGCCAATTAAGCATTCTTTTAAGTATTGGGTTTATGTGAGTTAATGTTCTTTAATAAATCAAGCTGAAATTTTCAAAGATAAACAAAATACAAAAGGTAGCAATGGATCATCACATAAATAATTTTTAAAAATCATCCTCTAATCTTTTTAATCATAAAATTGTTCATAAAAGGAAACTTTTCAGTTTTCTTTTGCAATTTTTCAATTTTAATTTTTCAAGAGCAGAAAATGCTTTGTGTAAAGAGACAACTTGTTATTACAGTAAAAAGAAAAATATATATACATACTAATTTCAAAGCAACCATTTTTATGTTAAGATTGTGAACACTATAATAAAACTCAGCGTTTAAATTCCATTATGAGTCATTCTAAATGCATTGCCAAAGAAGTTAATAATTTGAGAATTCCAAAAGATTCAATGCAAATTATTAATCAATAAACCCATTTGTACCCAGAACAACTTAGTGTCACTTACTCAAGGATTATTTAGTTCAAGGATTATCTTGAATCACCAAATTTTTTTCTATCTACTGTATTTTTTTCTACAATATTCTAAAAAGCTGTTGTTTTTCCCAACTTAAAAAATAAAACTGACTTCTGGTTTCCTGTCATGCAGCAGATAAGGAGCTTAGAAGTCATAATTCCATCCTAACAAGTAAAAAGCTGAAGCAACTAAAAAATCAACAATCCTCCTTAGATCCGTCAGAGAAGCGAGGTTGCAGGGCAAACCACTGTCCCCAAATTGGAGAGACAGATGAGCAGACGTAGAGTATCAGTACTAACCAGGGCAGCAATTTCTGCAGTAAGCACTGTTTGGGTTGAGAAAGCTAACCATAACTGAAAAATTTCTGGTGGCTCAGCAAGGACAAATCTGAGAGTTAAAAACCCCTAGGAGGGGCTTCCCTGGTGGCGCAGTGGTTGAGAGTCCACCTGCCGATGCAGGGGACACGGGTTCATGCCCCCGGTCCGGGAAGATCCCACATGCCACGGAGCGGCTGGGCCCGTGAGCCATGGCCGCTGAGCCTTCGCGTCCAGAGCCTGTGCTCCGCAACGGGAGAGGCCACAGCAGTGAGAGGCCCGCGTACCGAAATAAAAAAAAATTTTAAAAAACTTCTAGGAGATCCAGTCACTGGAGAATATTCAACTTCACATTGTGATTTTTACCTTCAGGAATTCTACAGGTCCTCATAGCAAATATTAGAGAAAAATCTCAAGCGTCTGACAGGGGGAGGCAAAATGGAACTATTTTGAAATATTGCAGCACATTCTGCTCCTCTTCACAAGGCCAGCCCTCAGGAGAAACAATTTTACCAGAGCCTAAAGTGCTGGGGTTCTATTAGAACCTAACCCACCTGGGACATTGCAATACCCAACTCCAGCTGGCTCTAATGTTGCACATGAGGAAAGGGAAATGCCCAACGCCAGCCCCCTCTAGTTATCCTATCCCACCAAAATGGGGGGAAAAACCCTGAGAGGCACTGGTGAAGTTTACAATCCAGGGGTATAGACTCACCAAAACACCGAGACCTAGTCATAGGACTATAGAATGATTTCCCATTCTACTACCTTCCTATGGCCTTCCCATTCTACTACCTTCCTAAAATGAAAAGGATTCATTTTACCCAGGTTAACATATAGACCTTTCAACAACAGCAACAAAAATATGAAGAAACATACTAAAAGAAAAACAAAAACGTAGTTTGAAGAAGCTGAACCAACGTGAAAGCCAGAGTCAGACGTGGCAGGAATGTTTGGAATTATCAGACCAGGAATTTTTAGAAACTGTGATTAATATGCTAAGGGTTTAAATGGAAAAGTAGGTAACAAGCAAAAACACATGGGTAATGTAAGCAGAGACAAATTTTAAGAAAGAAAAAAAACAAAAGAAATGCTAGTTTGATTTCTGGTTCCTCATAAAAGGAGCTCTGGGGGCTTCCCTGGTGGCGCAGTGGTTGAGAGTCCGCCTGCCGATGCAGGGTACACGGGTTCGTGCCCTGGTCCGGGAAGATCCCACATGCCGTGGAGCGGCTAGGCCTGGGAGCCATGGCTGCTCAGCCTTCGCGTCTGGAGCCTGTGCTCCGCAACGGGAGAGGCCACAACAGTGAGAGGCCCGCGTACCGCAAAAAAAAAAAAAAAAAAAAAAGGATCTCTGAAGTCACCACTTTGTCTTAACAACAAGTAGAAAATTGAGAGAATGAAAAATCAACAACTCTTTTGTGATTCACAAGGAGATAAACAAACAGAGAAAATCACTGCCTCCAAGATCTGAGAAACCAAAAGGCGAATACCAAGAATAATAACTCACCGGATCAGACTCCTGTAGAAAGCCCCTGGAGAAACAGTGCCAGAGTAGAGAAACCAGACTCAAATTGGCGAATTCGTTGGAGGCTCAGCGTGGACAAGTCCGAGTGTAAAAACTCCAGGGCGCCAAGTGATAGGGGCTCAGCACAATTTTGAGAGATTTACCACCATGAGCTCAACAGGCTCCCACAGTAAGTATCAGAGAAAAATCCCCTTCAGCTTCAGACTGTGGAAGTAGAAGAGCAACTGTTTTGAAATACGCCAGCACGCTCTCTGTTCTTCTTAACAAAGCCTGCCCTCAGGAGAAATGTTAACGAGTACCTAAATGGCTGGGGAATTATCAGAGCCTAATTGACCTGGGGAAGAGAAATACCCAACCCCAGGCCATTCTAATCATCCTCTCCCACCTAAGGAGAGGAAAAATAAAAACACTTGTCACATTCACAGTCCAGAGGCATAAGCTCAGTAAAAGGCTGAAACCTAATCGTGGCACTATATAAAGCTTCCCCTTCCCATACACCTTACCATCATATTACTAAAGCCTATTTTTTTTTATTGAAGTATAGTTGATTTACAATGTTGTGTTAGTTTCTGGTATACAGCAAAGTGATTCAGACCATATATATATATATATATATATATATATATATATATATTCTTTTTCATATTCTTTTCCATTATAGGTTATTACAAGATATTGAATATAGTTCCCTGTGTTATACAGTAGGACATTGTCGTTTATTTTATATATAGTAGTTTGTATCTGCTAATCCCAAACTCCTAACTAAAGCCTTTTTTTTGCAGTTTCTTTTACTATGTACATCACATCCAGCTATCGTGAAAAAATTAGAAGGCATACAAAAAGGCAAAAAATACAATTTGAAGACTCAGAGTAAACATCAGTAACAGCCATGACAGGAACAATAGAATTATCAGACCAGGAATTCAAGATAACTATGATTAATATGCTAAGGGCAGGGCTTCCCTGGTGGCGCAGTGGTTGAGAGTCCGCCTGCCGATGCAGGGGACACGGGTTCGTGCCCCGGTCCGGGAGGATCCCACATGCCGCGGAGCGGGTGGGCCCGTGAGCCATGGCCGCTGAGCCTGCGCATCCGGAGCCTATGCTCTGCAAAGGGAGAGGCCACAGCCGTGAGAGGCCTGCGTACCACCAAAAAAAAAAAGTGCTAAGGGCACTAATGGATAAACAGCATGCAAGAACAGACAGGGAATGTAAACTGAGAGATGGAAATCCTAAAAAGAAAGTTAGAGATGCAAAATACTGTAACATAATTGAAGAATGTTTTCATGGGCTTATTAGTAGATTATACACGGCTGAGGATAGAATCTCTGAGCTTGATGATATCTCAATAGAAAATTTGAAAACTGAAACACAAAGAAAACAAAAATTGAAAAAACAAAACCCACCATACTATCCAAGGACTTTAAGAAACTACAAAATATGTAATATATGTATACTGGGACCACCAGAAAGAGAAGAATAAGAGAAAATAATAGAAGAAATATTTGGAATAATAATCAGTGTGCATTTTCCCAATTTAATGTCAGATACCAAACCATAGATCCAGGAAGCTCAGAGAATACCAAGCAGCATAAATGCCCCAAACAAACAAAAATCGTAAAACACCTTGGAATATAATTTTGAAAATACATAAAATCAAAGATAAAGAAAAATCCTGAAAGAAGGCAGAGGGAACTCCCCTCCGCCTTACCTATAAAGGAACAAAGACAAGAATTCTTTCGGACTTCTCAGAAACCTGGCAGTGAAAAGAGTAGAGTGAAATATTTAGTGTTGAGAGAGAAAAAAAAAAAAACCACTAACGTAGAATTCTATGCCATGCAAAATTATCTTTCAAAATCGAAGAAAAATAAACACTTTCTCAAACAAACAAAAACTGAAGGAACATGTTGCCAGTAAACCTACCTTGGAAAAAAATGTTGGAATAAGTTCCTTTAGAGAGAAGAAAAATAATATAGATCAGATACTTGGACCTATATAAAGAAAGAAACAGCATCAAAGGATTAGGTTAAGGTAAAATAAAAACTTTTTAAAAATTCTTAATTGATCTAACAGATAACACTTTGTTCAAAATAACAATAACAACAATATATTTCATGTATGCTCATGTATATAAGTAATAAACACACATATATGTACATATATATGTATACATATATGGTTATATATAAGTGAAATGAATAATATAAATGACACAAGGGACAGGAAAGAGGAAGTAGGATTATTTTGTTATTGTAAGGTACTCACACTGCCTGTAAATTAGTATAGTATTATTTGAAACAGACTTGGATTAACTGTAAGTGTATATTGCAAAATCTAGGGCAACCACTAAAGAAAGTTAAAAAAAAAAAGAGAAGTATAATAAACATGCTAAGAAAAGAGAGAAAATGGAATAGTATAATTATATTTTATGTAATATATATAAATAATAGTATAATTATGCTCAATTAACACCACAAAATGTACAAAAAGAAAATAGAACAAATGAACCAAATATAAAACAATAAAAAATATGGTATATACTAATCCAATAATATCTGTAACCACTTTGACTGTCAATGGTCTAAATGTGCCAATTAAAAGAGACTGTCAGAGTGGATTAAAAAATAACTGCTAACCATATGTTACATGTAAGACACTCACTTTAAATATAAATACACATGTAGAGTAAAAGTAAATAGACGGAGAAAAAATACGATGTGAAGATGAATCAAATGTTAGCAGGAGGGGCCATATTAATTTCAGACAGAGAGGACTTCAAAGCAAGGCAAGTTACCAAGGATAAAGGGCATTACAAAATGATGAAGGGGGTCAATTCTCTAAGAAGACTTAACCATCCACCATGTGTATACACCTAAAATCAGAATGTCAAAATACGTGAGGCAAAAACTGATAGAACTGCAAGGAGAAATAGATGAAATAGATGAATTCACTAACATAGGTGGAGACTTCAACACCACACTATCAGAAATTGAAAGATCCAGCAGGTAGCAAATCAGTAAGGACATAGATGAACTCAGCAATCAGCAATCAACTGGATATAATTGACATCAGAGAAAACTTCATCCAGCAAAAGCAGAATACGCATCCTTCTCAGGCTCACATGCAACTTTCAACAAGATAGACCACATTCTGGGCTACCAAATACACATTTAATTTAAAAGAAGGAAATTATACAATGTCTACTGTCAGACAACAATGGAATTAAGCTAAAAATCAATAACAGAGAGATAAATAGAAAATCCCCAAATACTTGGATGTTAAACAATACACTTCTAAATAACACATAGGTAAAAGAATAAATCGCAAGAGAAATTAAAAATTACTTTTAATGAAATTGCAAACAATCTTCCAAAACTCACACAAGAAGAAAAAGACAATCTAAATAGGCCTATACCTATTAAATTGAATAATTAATAGCCTTCCAAAACAGAAAGCATCAGGCCCAAATAGGTTCATTTATATATCCTACTAAACATGTAAAAAGAAATTATACAAATACTCTACAATTCCTTTCAGAGGATGGAAGTAGAAGGCACACCTCCTAACTCATTCTATGAGGCCAGCATTATCCTAATATTAAAACCAGAAAAAGACATTTAAAAAAGGAAAACCATAGAGAATATCTTTCATGAATATAGATCCAAAAATCCTCAACAGAACATTAGTAAAATGAATTTAACAATGTATAAAAAGAATTATACACCATGACCAAGTGTGATGTATCCTAGGTTTATAGGGCTGGTTCAACATTTGACAATTAACTAATATAATTCATCACACCAACAGACCAAAAAAGAAAATCCACATGATCATATCCATAGGTGCAGAAAAAGAATTTGACAAAATTCAAACATCCAATCATGAATTAAACTGTCAGTAAAGTAAGAATAGAGGGGAAATCTCTTGACTTGATAAAGACTAAATTTATACAAAAAAAAAAATCCTACATCTAACATCATACTCAATGGTGAGAAAATTGAGGCCTTCCCACTAAGATCAGGCACAAGGCAGGGATGTCCCCTCTCACCACTAATTTTCCACATCGTAGTGGATTCCCTTGCTAATGCAAAGAGGAAATCAAAGGAAATAAAAGATACACAGGTTGTTAGGAAGAAATAAAATTGTCTTGCCATAGATGACAAATGTATGTGTAGAAAATCTGAAAAAAAATTGACAAAAATTTCTAGAACTAATAAGCCATTATAGTAAGGTTGCAGGATACCAGGTTAGTATACAAATTCCAATCACTCTTCTATATAAAAGCAATGAAAAGTAGAATTTGAAATTTAATCACAATTCCATTTACTTTAGCACACAAAAATATGAAATACTTAAGTATAAGTTTAACAAAATATGTACATAATCCATTGAGAAAAAATACAAAACTCTGATGAACAAAGTCAAAGAACTAAATAAATGGAGAGATATTCCATGTTTATGGAAAGGAAGACTCAATATTGTCAAGAATCTAGTACTTACCAATTTGAACTATAGATTCAATGCAATCCCAAATAACTCAGCCAGTTATTTTGTAGATATAGACAAGCTAATTCTAAAGCTTATATGGGGAGACAAAAGACCCCAAATAGTCAACATAATACTGAAGGAGAAGAATAAGGTTGGATGACTGATCTGACACTACCTGACTTCAAGACTTACTATAAAGCTACAGTAATAAAGACAGTGTGGTATTGATAAAAGAATAAACAAACAGATGGTTGGAACAGAATAGAGATTCTAGAAATAGACCTATATTAATACAGTCAAATGACTTTTGACAAAAAAGCAAGAGTAATACAAGAGTAATACAAAAAAGTAATACTCTTCTCAACAGATGGTGAGAGGACAGCTGGATATCTACATGCAAAATAACAAATCTAGACACAGACCTTATACCCATCATAGAAATTAACTCAAAATGGGTCATAGGCCTGAATGTAAAACACAGTACTATAAAACTCCTAGCAGATAACATATAAGGAAATGTAGATGACCTTGAGTATGGTGATAACTTTTTAGATACAAGATCAAAGGCACAATCCATGAAAGAAATCATTGATAAGCTGGACTTCATTCAAATTAAAAATTTCTTCTCCGAGAAAGACAATGTCAAGAGAACGAGAAGACAAGCCACATACTGGAAGAAAATATTTGAAAAAGATACCTCTGATAAAGGACTGTTATCAAAAATATACAAAGAACTCTACAATAACAATAAACAGCCTGATTTTTAAAAGAGCCAAAAACCTTAACAGACACTTCACCAAAGAAGATATACAGATGGCAAACAAGCATACAAAAAGATGCTCCACATCATACATGATCAAGGAAATGCAAAATGAAACAACAATGGGATACTGCTATACACCTATTAGAATGGCCAAAATCCAAAACTAACCACACCAAATGCTGACAAGGTTGTGGAGCAACAGAACTCTCCTTCATTGCTGGTGGGAGTGCAAAATGGTATAGTCATTTTGGAAGACAGTTTGGCAAGTCTTACAAAACTAAACATACTCTTACTGTACAAGCTAGCAATTGTGCTCCTTGGTATTTACCCAAAGGAGTTGAAACATTATGTCTATACTAAAGCATGCAAGAAATATTTATAGCAACTTTATTCATAGTTGCCAAAACTTGGAAGCCACCAAGATGTCCTTTGGCAGGTAAATGGATAAAATATGGTAAGTTGTTCACAATGAAATACCATTTAGTGCTAAAAAGAAATGCATTGTCGAGGCATAAAAAAACATGGAAAAACCTTAAATGCATATTAATCAGTAAAAGAAAGCAATCTGAATGGCTACACACTGTACGATTCCAGCTATATGACACTCTGGAAAAGGCAAAACTATGGAAACAATAAAAAGACCAGTAGTTGCCAGTGGTTGAGGCGAGACAGTAATGAAGAGGAGGACTACAGAGAATTTTCAGGGCAGTGAAACTACTCTCTGTGACACTATAATGGTTGATAGATCTCATTATACATTTGTCCAAATCCATAGAATGCGTAACACCAAGAATAAATACTGAGATCAACTATGGACCTTGGGTGATCGTGATGTCAGTGTAGGCTCATCAATTGCAACCAAAGTCCACTGTGGTGTGGGCTGTTTATAGTGGGGGAGTTTGTGCATGTGTGAGGACAGGGGGGTATCTAGGAACTCTGTACTTTCCACTCAGTCTTCCTGTGAACCTAAAACTCCCCTAAAAAATACATTTTATTAATTTTAAAAAAGCCATCTCTACCCACTTTAAGTACCACCCTCCGTATTGCTTTATTTTTTATATCCAAAGTTTCAATTTCCAATTCCTCTCTTGACATTCTTTCTTGAAACTACCATAACTGGATTTTGGCTATGTCACTTCACCATAATTCTCTTAGCAGTGTCACTGACCTCCATATTTTTCAATTCAATGATCAATTCTCAGTGTTTATTTCATTTGACTGTGTAGTAGCCTTTGATACAGTCATTTAATTGTTAGGTCTTCACAGTCTCCCAGTTTTCTTCTTTACTTGTTGGTGTCTCTTTTTCACTTATCGGTCCTTAATATGCTTCCAAATTTCTTGTTTGACTGTTACAGAATCATAACTTCAACCACTTTGATTTACCATCTACACCCACTCCAGAGGTGATCTCATCCAGTTTCATGTTGAAATCTGCCAAATATATGCCCAGTATTGATCTTTTCTCTGAACTCCAGACATAAGCATAATAGACTTTTCTACATTTCAAATGTAACACAGCCAACTTCAATTTCCTAACCTTCCCTTTCAAAACTGTTCCTCTAATAATCTTCCTTTTATTACATTAAGGTAATCTCATTTTCCAGTTACTCAGGTAAAATTGTTCGGCATTATCCTTGACTTCCCCTCCTGTGCTGTGTCTAACATATTGACAGATTTTAGTTCTTCTCAGGATATCCAGAAGTCCAACACTTATCACCTCCTCTGCTGCAACTTTGGACCAAGCGACCATTGTATCCCTGATTCCAATTTTTGCCATCTCTCCACCACCTTGCAGGTTATTCTCAAAATAAAAGCCAGAGTGATTTTTTAGAGCATTAGCCACTCCTCTGCTCAAAGCTCTCCAACTCACTTAAATCAGTAAAAAGTTAAGATACTTACTTTGACCTACAGAACCCTACATTATCTGCTCTTTTGTTATATCCCAGTCTCATCTTCTAATGTTCTCCCCCTCCCTCATTGTATCTTTTAACATTATACTTCTTTTTCTCCTCGGATATGACAGGATAACGCCATCCTAGGGCCTTTGAACTTGCCCATCTTTCTGACTGTAATACTCTTCCTCCAGACCTGCCTAATAGATTACTCTCTCAGCTACACTGGGATTATAATCAACAATTACTTTACTGAGCCTTTCCTGATTATCCATTTTCTTCCTCAGAACTTCCTGTACCTTTTCTTTACTTCGTTTGTCCCTGGAATCCTTATCATTCACTATGCTATATATTTTACATATTTTTTTTCTTTTTCTTGCCAAAATCCAAGTCCTTAAGTTCTTTTAAAAATAAAATTTTTAGGGCTTCCCTGGTGGTGCAGTGGTTGAGAATCTGCATGCCAATGCAGGGGACACGGGTTCGAGCCATGGTCTGGGAATATCCCACATGCGCGGAGCAACTGGGCCCGTGAGCCACAACTACTGAGCCTGCGTGTCTGGAGCCTGTGCTCCGCGACAAGAGAGGCCACGACAGTGAGAGACCCGCGCACAGCAATGAAGAGTGGCCCCAACTCGCCACAACTTTTCGCACAGAAACAAAGACCCACCATAGCCAAAAATAAAAATAAATAAATTTTAAAAAATAAAAAATAAATAAAATTTTTAGTCTCTTTTGTTACCCCTTATATCACGAGGCCTGCTACCTTCTCAAAATGTTTTTGAAGGACAAATACAGGAATTATAATTTAAAAATTCATTATAAAAATAAATTTGTTATTAATTTACACCAAGGGTAATTTCTGAAAAATATTATTTACTAATTTAAACACAGATTTAGCATTTACCATTCTTTGGTACCAGATGTTAACTTTTCTGCTATATTCTTTATGTGAATTTTAATGTGGATTGGGTTCCTAGGCTTCTCCTTAATTTATATTCACAATTGAAAAAATTTCATATCCTCTAAACAATTTACTACAACTATTTATTTTTGAGGAGAAAGAATTGTTTGCTTTATACTAAATATGTGTCAGAAAAATCAGTTTGCAAGAAAAATAAAATCTTAGGACTAGAATAGATGTTCATGCTATCTGGCTGAACATTCTCATTTTTCTTGGAAATATTTTTAAACTTAGTATTTGCTTGGATAAATATTGCAAATCACAGCTAGGCTAAGTGTGTTTATTCATCCCATCCATTTCAGGGCCAACATTATCACATTTCTCAATTTTTCTAACAATTAAGGCTTAAATTGCTGGGTTGGAAAGAATAGATGAAAGTAGATGGTGGTAAAAGAAAACTGATCTTCATAAAAGGTTAAACTATTAAATTACCCAAATCACATAAACAATATACATAATAGCAAAATGGGACTAGTACAGCAATAAAATTCATTTTTGGGTAGCAACAAACAGCACATAATGGATTCTTGGCCTTCTTTCCAGCCATTATAATCACGATAGAATGCTTCCTGGGTTGTACTGTCATTGGCCTGTATAGGGAAGGCAGGTGAAACGGTGCTAATTTGTTAGGCTTACAAAGACAAAGGCAATTATAGTTTGGTATTTAATGTCCATCCTTCAATTAGAGAAAATAATTGGGAAGAAAAATAGAGATAAATAAAGGCCTCTGATACAATTGTCTAGCTTTTTCCATAGAGCAAAAACATTTTTTCATTATCTTCCATACACAAATGTTCATGATACCTTCTGCCAATGAAACCTAATTAAAATTCTAATATCAAACTGTCCTGAGATTGAAGATCTACCTACTTGTTTGTCCCATCACTGGTAACATAATTTCTTTGAAAATGAAGACTTAATCCTGTTACTTACTGGCTTAAAATGCTTCTGTAGTGTCTTTGGTTTTTTAATAAATTAGATTAAGCATCCCTCCTCTGCCTATCCTCTGATCTCACCTCCTCTAAAGTCACTATTAACCCTATTCTTCTTCTACATCAACTCATTTACACAGCCTTGAATGCCTCTAAAATTCCAATAGTTTCCCATCCTTTTCCTCCTACCTGAAAACACTTCCCCCCTACTCCATGTCATCTTAATTGGTTAAAGCCAATTAAGACCAAGCTGAAGTATCACATTTCTTGACATCCTCTTACTTGTTTAGGGACATCCAATGCATTGTTTAGGTCCATGACATTTTTTTTTTTAATTAAAAAAAACCTCTCTCAGCCATTGGACTTTGAAATCCTTAAGCAAAATTGTAATAGTCTTTCATTTTCATATTCAATGTGCCCGATCATGTGCTATATGCTTGGTAACTCATTATTTAATGAGCTGCTTAACTTTTTTACCAATCACACCAAGAATTATATCTGTTCATATTTTCAAAAATCATATAGTAGTTCTATATTCTTATCACTAAAACTCCAGGTAAAGGAACAGATTTGAGGTATCTGACCAGTGTTAAATATTAAACAGTCCACAACATGAATATAAAACAATTTTCCTGACAATTACACACTACTGAATAGTGTCAATTATCAACATACCTGCACATATATTAACTACACTATTAATAGGTACTAATTAGTACATTCAATAAATGTAAGCTTAAGCAACAACTACCACACATTCTATAAATGTAAAAATAAATTATCTAATGCAAGCAGTGTTAGTGATGCTGCTGGAAATAGCTCTTTTGCTTTGCTCACAGGAATAAAAATCAGTACAAATTGTAATTTCTATTTGATGATGCACAATAAAAGACTTGAAAAGGTGGTTACTTTTAAACTCTAAAATTCCATTTCTAAAAGTTGTTTCTCATAAAAATTTAACTGTGTATTCTCCTGTGCACATATATTATTATAAAATAATAATAATGATGATAGAAATTTTACATTGAAATAGTTTTTGATAAACATAACAAAAATACTGAGAATTTTACATAATATGGACAATGTTCTCAATACAGATTTTACAATTATTACAATAGTCCACACCACTGTCTACGTTAACTCTTCTTGTTACACCTAAGATATATTGTAATGTCACTATAGTAATGTCAATAAATAGTCTTGTGGACATCAGGTGGACATCAAACAGAGTAAGTCAAATTTATTTTTCAAAGTATCAGAGTAGTGAAAACAGTTTTTGCTTTGGAATCTACATCTTTAAATATCATGCTCACAAAATATTTCCATGTATTGAAGGTGAGGCATATATAGGACATAAAGCTAAAAAGGGATTATTTAAAGTGGTGATCTATAATCCTAGAGCCAAACAAACTACTGTATACACACACACAGACACACACACACACACACAATTTATCTTGATGGATTAGATCAGGACTTCTGAGAATAAGCATCAAAAATAATACTATTCCCCAGTGCCTGGAACAAGCCCGCGTCTAGGCAGAGCTGGAACACCTGGCTCGGGGTCCCTCCCCTCTGCCGTCACTGAGCTGCCCGCAGTCCCAGGGCAGCGCAGCCTCACTGTGTGGCGGCTCTGGAGGGGCCCCACCGGCCAAAGCCCGTGATCCTCCTGGGGACCGCGGGCAGTAGTTTCAAGGGGTAACTTAGAAGAGACCTTCAAGATGGTGGAAGAGTAAGACGCGGAGATCACCTTCCTCCCCACAAATACATCAGAGATACATCTACATGTGGAACAACTCCTACAGGTAGAACACCTACTGAACGCTGGCAGAAGAACTCAGACCTCCCAAAAGGCAAGAAACTCCCCACGTACCTGGGTAGGGCAAAAGAAAAAACAGAGACAAAAGAATAGGGATGGAACCTGCACCAGTGGGAGGGAGCTGTGAAGGAGGACAGGTTTCCACACACTAGGAAGCCCCTTCGCGAGCGGAGACTGTGGGTGGCGGAGAGGGTGAGCTTCGGTGCAGAGAGCGCAGCAACAGGGGTGTGGAGGGCAAAGTGGAGAGATTCCCGCACAGAGGATCAGGGCCGACCGGCACTCACCAGCCCGAGAGGCTTGTCTGGTCACCGGCAGGGACGGGCGAGGCCTGGGAGCTGAGGCTCGGGCTTCAGAGGTCGGATCGCAGGAAGAGGGCTGGGGTTGGCGGCGTGAACACAGCCTGAAAGGGGCTAGTGCGCCACGGCTATCTGGGAGGGAGTCCGGGAAAAGGTCAGAAGCTGCCGAAGAGCCAAGAGACATTTTCTTGCCTCTTTGTTTCCTGGTGTGCGAGGAGAGGGGATTAAGAGGGCTGCTTAAAGGAGCTCCAGAGACGGGCGCGAGCCGTGGCTATCAGCGTGGACCCCAGAGACAGGCATGAGACGCTAAGGCTGCTGCTGCCTCCACCAAGAAGCCTGTGTGCGAGCACAGGTCACTATCCACACCTCCCCTCCCGGGAACTTGTGCCTCCCGCCACTGCCAGGGTCCCGTGATACAAGGACAACTTCCCCGGAAGAACACACGGCGTGCCTCAGGCTGGTGCAACGTCACGCTGTCCTCTGCCGCCGCAGAGGCTCGCAGCACATCCGTACCCCTCCCTCCCCCTGGCCTGAGTGAGCCGTAGCCCGCGAATCAGCTGTTCCTTTAACCCCGTCCTGTCTGAGCGATAAACAGACGCCCTCCGGCGACCTACACGCAGAGGCGGGGCCAAATCCAAAGCTGAACCCCGGGAGCTGTGAGAACAAAGAAGAGAAAGGGAAATCTCTCCCAGCAGCCTCAGGAGCAGCGGATTAAAGCTCCACAATCAACTTGATGTACCTGCATCTGTGGAATACATGAATAGACAACGAATCATCCCAAATTAAGGAAGTGGACTTTGGGAGCAACGATATATATTTTTTTTTCCTTTTTCTCTTTTTCTGAGTGTGTATATGTATGCTTCTGTGTGTAATTTTCTCTGTATAGCTTTGCTTTTACCATTTGTCCTAGGGTTCGGTCTGCTGGGTTATTTTTATTTTGGGGTTTTTTTTAGTATAGTTTTCAGTGATTCTTATCATTGGTGGATTTGTTTTTTGGTTTGGTTTCTCTCTTCTTTCTTTCTTTGCATCTTTTTTAAAATACTTTTTAATTTTTAATAATTATTTTTTTATTTTTTACATTAATAAGTATTTTATTATTATTATGTTTCCTTTCTTTCTTTCTTTCTTTTTTTCTCCCTTTTGTTTTGAGTCGTGTGGATGACAGGATCTTGGTGCTTCGGCCGGGTGTCAGGCCTGGACCTCTGACGTGGGAGAGCCAAATACAGGACATTGGTCCATCAGAGACCTCCAAGCTCCACATAATATCAAATGGCAAAAACCTCCCAGAGATCTCCATCACAACGCCAAGACCCAGCTCCACTCAACGACCAGCAAGCTACAGTGCAGGACATCCCATGCCAAACAACTAGCAAGACAGGAACACAGCCCCACCCATTAGCAGAGAGGCTGCCCAAAATCATAATAAGTCTACAGACACCCCAAAACACACCACCAGACGTGGACCTGCCCACCAGAAAGACAAGATCCAGCCTCATCCACCAGAACACAGGCACTAGTCCCCTCCACCAGGAAGCCTACACAACCCACTGAGCCAACCTTAGCCACTGGGGGCAGACACCAAAAACAATGGGAACTACGAATATGCAGCCTGTGAAAAGGAGACCCCAGACACAGTAAGTGAAGCAAAATGAGAAGACAGAAAAACACACAGCAGATGAAGGAACAAGATAAAAACCCACCAGACCAAACAAATGAAGAGGAAATAGGCAGTCTACCTGAAAAAGAATTCAGAGTAAAGATAGTAAAGATGATCCAAAATCTTGGAAATAGAATGGAAAATAAAGGAACGTTTAACAAGGACATAGAAGAAATAAAGAGCAGACAAACAATAATGAACAACACAATAAATGAAATTAAAAATTCTCTAGAAGGAATCAATAGTAGAATAACTGAGGCAGAAGAATGGATAAGTGACCTGGAAGATAAAATAGTGGAAATAACTACTACAGAGCAAAATAAAGAAAAAAGAATGAAAAGAATTGAGAACAGTCTCAGAGACCTCTGGGACAACATTAAATGCACCAACATTTGAATTATAGGGGTCCCAGAAGAAGAAGAGAAAAAGAAAGGGACTGAGAAAACATTTGAAGAGATTACAGTTGAAAACTTCCCTAATATGGGAAAGAAAATAGTTAAGTCCAGGAAGCACTGAGAGTCCCATACAGGATAAATCCAAGGAGAAATACGCCAAGACACATATTAATCAAACTATCAAAAATTAAATACAAAGAAAAAATGTTAAAAGCAGCAAGGGAAAAAACAACAAATAACATACAAGGGAATTCCCCATAACATTAACAGCTGATCTTTCAGCAGAAACTCTGCAAGCAAGAAATGAGTAGCAGGACATATTTAAGGTGATAAAAGGCAAAAACCTACAGCCAAGATTACTCTACCCAGCAAGGATCTCATTCAGTTTTGACAGAGAAAAAAACCTTTACAGACAAGCAAAAGCTAAGAGAATTCAGCACCACCAAACCAGCTTCACAACAAATGCTAAAGGAACTTCTTTAGGCAGGAAACACAAGAGAAGGAAAAGACCTACAATAACAAACCCAAAACAATTAAGAAAATCGTAATAGGAACATACATATCAATAATTACCTTAAATGTAAATGGATTAAATGCTCCAACCAAAAGACATAGACTGCCTGAATGGATACAAAAACAAGACCTGTACATATGCTGTCTACAAGACACCCACTTCTGACCTACGGACACATACAGAGTGAAAGTGAGGGGATGGAAAAAGATATTCCATGCAAATGGAAATCAAAAGAAAGCTGGTGTGGCAATTCTCATATCAGACAAAATAGACTTTAAAATAAAGACTATTACAAGAGACAGAGAAGAACACTACATAATGATCAAAGAATCAATCCAAGAAGAAGATATAACAGTTGTAAATACTTATGAACCCAAAATAGGAGCCCCTCAATACTTAAGGAAAATACTAACAGCCATAAAAGGGCAAATCGACAGTAACACAATCATAGTAGGGGAATTTAACACCCCACTTTCAACAATGGACAGATCAATAAAAATGAAACTACATAAGGAAACACAAGTTTTAAGTGGTACATTAAACAAGACATACTTAATTGACATTTATAGGACATTCCAGCCAAAAACAACAGAATACACTTTCTTCTCAAGTGCCCATGGAACATTCCTCAGGATAGATCATATCTTGGGTCACAAACCAAGCCTTGGTAAATTTAAGAAAATTGATCATATCAAGTATGTTTTCTGGCCACAACGCTATGAGATTGGATATCAATTACAGTAAAAAAAAACTGTAAAAAATACAAACACATGGAGGCTAAACAATGCACTACTTAATCAGCAAGAGACCACTGAACAAATCAAAGAGGAAATAAAAAATACCTAGAAACAAATGACAATGAAAACACAACAACCCAGAACGTATGGGATGCAGGAAAAGCAGTTCTTAGAGGGAAATTTATAGCAATAAAATCCTACCTTAAGAAACAAGAAACCTCTCAAATAAACAACGTAGCCATACACCTAAAGCAATTAGAGAAAGAAGAACAAAACAACCCCAAAGTTAGCAGAAGGAAAGAAATCATAAAAATCAGATCAGAAATAAATGAAAAAGAAATGAAGGAAACAATAGCAAAAATCAATAAAACTAAAAGCTGGTTCTTTGAGAAGATAAACAAAATTGATAAACCATTAACCAGACTCATCCAGAAAAAAAGGGAGAAGACTCAAATCAACAGAATTAGAAATGAAAAAGGAGAAGTAACAACCGGCACTGCAGAAAGGATCACAAAGGATCACAAGAGATTACTACAAGCAACTCTATGCCAATAAAATGGACAACCTGGAAGAAATAGACAAATTCTTAGAAAAGCAGAGCTTTCCAAGATTGAACTAGGAAGAAATAGAAAATATAAACAGACCAAACACAAGCACTGAAATTGAAACTATGATTAAAAATCTTCCAACAGAGCTTCCCTGGTTGCGCAGTGGTTGAGAGTCTGCCTGCCGATGCAGGGGATGCGGGTTTGTGCCCCAGTCCGGGAAGATCCCACATGCTGTGGAGCGGCTGGGCCCATGAGCCATGGCTGCTGAGCCTACACGTCCGGAGCCTGTGCTCCGCAATGAGAGAGGCCAAAACAGTGGGAGGCCCGTGTACCGCAAAAAAAATAAAAATCTTCCAACAAACAAAAGCCCAAGACCAGATGGCTTCACAGGCAAATTCTATCAAACATTTAGAGAATAGCTAACATCTATCCTTCTCAAACTCTTCCAAAATATAGCAGAGGGAGGAACACTCCCAAACTCATTCTGCGAGGCCACCATCACCCTGATACCAAAACCAAACAAAGATGTCACAAAGAAAGAAAACTACAGGCCAATATCACTGATGAACATAGATGCAAAAATCCTCAACAAAATACAAACAAACAGAATCCAACAGCACATTAAAAGAATCATACACCATGATCAAGTGGGGTTTATCCCAGGAAAGAAAGGATTCTTCAATATACACAAATCAATCAATGTGATACACCATATTAACAAATTGAACAATAAAAGCCATATGATTCTCTCAATAGATGCAGAAAATGTTTTGAACAAAATTCAACACCCATTTATGCTAAATACCCTCCAGAAAGTAGGCATAGAGGGAAATTTTCTCAGCATAATAAAGGCCATATATGAAAAACCCACAGCCAACATCATACTCAATGGTGAAAAGCTGAAACCATTTCCACTAAGATCAAGAAAAAGATGAGGTTGTCCACTCTCACCACTATTGTGCAACATTTCTTTGGAAGTTTTAGCCACAGCAATCACAGAAGAAAAAGAGATAAAAGGAATACAAATCAGAGAAAAAGTAATAAAGCTGTCACTGTTTTCAGATGACATGAAACAATATCCTAAAATGCCACCAGAAAACTACTAGAGTTCATCAATGAATTTGGTAAAGTAGCAGGATACAAAATTAATGCACAGATATCTCTCGCATTCCTATACACTAATGATGAAAACTCTGAAAGACAAATTAAGGAAACACTCCCATTGTCAATGCAACAAAAAGAATAAAATACCTAGGAATAAACCTACCTAAGGAGACAAAAGACCTGTATGCAGAGAACTATAAGTTACTGATGAAAAAAATTAAAAATGATACAAACAGATGGAGAGATATACCATGTTCCTGGATTGGAAGAATCAACATTGTGAAAAGGACTATACAACACAAAGCAATCTGCAGATTCAATGCAATCCCTATCAAACTGCCACTGGCATTTTTCACAGAAGTAGAACAAAAAATTTCACAATTTTTATGAAAACACAAAAGACCTCTAATAGCCAAAACAATCTGGAGAAAGAAAACAGAGCTGGAGGAATCAGGCTCCTAGACTTCAGACTATACTACAGAGCCACAGTAATCAAGACAGTATGGTACTGACACAAAAACAGAAATATAGATCAATGCAACAGGATAGAAAACCCAGAGATAAACCCACACACATATGGTCACCTTATTTTTGATAAAGGAGGCAAGAATATACAATGGTGAAAAGTCAGTCTCTTCAATAAGTGGTGCTGGGAATACTGGACAACTACATGTAAAAGAATGAAATTAGAACACTCCCTAACACCAGACACAAAAATAAACTCAAAATGGATTAAACACCTAAATATAAGGCCAGGCATTATCAAACTCTTAGAGGAAAACATATGCAGAACACTCTATGTCATAAATCACAGCAAGATCCTTTTTGACCCACCTCCTAGAGAAGTGGAAATAAAACCAAAAATAAACAAATGGGACCTAATGAAACTTAAAAACTTTTTCATAGCAAAGGAAACCATAAACAAGACCAAAAGACAACCCTCAGAATGGGAGAAAATATTTGCAAATGAAGCAACTGACAAAGAATTAATCTCCAAAATTTACAAGCAGCTCATGCAGCTGAATATCAAAATAAACCAAACAACTCAATCCAAAAATGGGCAGAAGACCTAAATAGACATTTCTCCAATGAAGGTATACAGATTGCCAACAAACACATGAAAGGATGTTCAACATCACTAATCATTAGAGACATGCAAATCAAAACTACAGTGAGGTATCACCTCACCCTGGTGAGGATGGCCATCATCAAAAGATCTAGAAACAATAAATGCTCGAGAAGGTGTGGAGAAAAGGGAACACTCTTGAACTGTTGGTGGGAATGTAAGTTGATGCAGCCACTATGGAGAACAGTATGGATGTTCCTTAAAAAACTAAAACTAGAACTACCCTATGACCCAGCATTCCCACTACCGGGCATATACCCTGAGAAAACCAAAATTCAAAAAGAGTCATGTACCACAATGTTCATTGCAGCTCTATTTACAATAGCCAGGACATGGAAGCAACCTAAGTGTCCATCGACAGATGAATGGATAAAGAATATATGGCCCATATATACAATGGAATATTACTCAGCCATAAAAAGGAACGAAATTGAGTTCTTTGTAGTGAGGTGGATGGACCTAGAGTCTGTCATACAGAGTGAAGTAAGTCAGAAAGAGAAAAACAAATACCGTGTGGTAACACATATGTATGGAATCTAAAAAAAAAAAAAAGGTTCTGAAGATCCTAGCGGAAGGACGGGAATAAAGACGCAGACCTACTAGAGAATGGGCTTGAGGACACAGGGAGGGGGAAGGGTAAGCTGGGACGCAGTGAGAGAGTGGCATGGACATATATACACTACGAAATGTAAAATAGATAGCTAGTGGGAAGCAGCCGCGTTGCACAGGGAGATCAGCTTGGTGCTTTGTGACCAACTAGAAGGGTGGGATAGGGAGGGTTGGAGGGAGGGAGACGCAGGAGGGAAGAGATATGGGGATATATGTATATGTATAGCTGATTCACTTTGTTATAAAGCAGAAACTAACACACCATTGTAAAGAAATTATACTCCAATAAAGATGTTAAAAAACATACCATTATCTCATCTTGAAACATCATTTTTTCTTATTTTTCCCTTTGTCTTTTCTCTATTTTTCCTTTCTTCTCTTCTCTTTTCTTTTATATTTCATTATTCTGAAAATGTTGGCTATGACCACTAACTTTGATTCACAGACAATTAATGCAATATGATTCCCAGTGTTTAAAAGGCTGCTGTACCTTTCATGCTCATTGGATATATTTATATGCCCTATTCACCACTAAATAGTGTCATTTCTAATTGTCACAAAATTAACATGAAAATGGGCTTAGAAATGTATAAATCTCTTATGACTTTTAAGGGTAAATATTTATTTAAATTTTTTAAATAAATTTTTAAAGGTTACTTTCCATTTACAGTTATTACAAAATATTGGTTATATTCCCCATGTTGCAAACTATTGGGTGTAAGATAGGCTTGAGGGTAAATATTTTAATATATTTATTAGTCATAAAGAAATAATCAGACAAATCCATATTACGGTATGTTGCAGAAGACAAGTAACCTATTCAAAATGTGGCAATTTTGAAAGAAAATATAAAAACTGTTTAAGATAAGTACGATGGAAGAAAAATAGCAACAAAATATTTTATGAATAATTAGAATCTTGATTTGAATTTTTAAGCTATAAAATATATTTTGCAACAAGAAAATAATTTTTAATTTAGGCCTAGAAATATTACATAATAGAATAAAATTATCATTCATTTTCTTTTGTGTGATAATAGCATGATAGCTAGGTAGAGAATATCCTTTTTAGGAAATACATTCTGAAGTATTTAGGGTTGAAGTATCATGAGGTCTATAGCTTACTTCTACATGGGAGAGAAAGAAAAGAGAGATTAATTCAGTAAATAAGGTAAAATGTTAATCACTGTTAAATTTAGGTAGAGGATAGATGTGTTTATTTTCCTAATCTTATTTGTTCTTAATTTTCATATGAAAATTTCTGAAATGTATGTTTGCCATTAACTCAACATTCATTCATTACAAAACATTGAAATACAGAAATACAGATAAGGAGAAGAAACATATCTATAATTCTATTACCTAATCAACAGTAATTACTATTTTACAGCCCGGTATAAATTCTATCATTGTATAATATAATTTTATTCATACAAATACTATCTTTGTGCAATTTATTTACCTGTGGCTTTATAGCTTGCTTTTTAAGCATAAAGTGCATTTTTAACAGATTTTGTGATCATTATGAGCATTTTCATTTTGCATTCTTTATGAATATGCTCAAAGTGTATTAACACTGCTTGGAAATCGTTCTGAAACCTCCCTAGTCCATTCACTTCCCCAGTCTCCTAGGTGAATACTGAGTGCCTTCTCTCTTAAAATCTTCAACTACCCACCTCCTCTTCTCATTCTTAAAAGATGAACTTGGTTTCTATTTCATTCAGTAAATTTAAGTGATCAGAACAGAACATCCAATGCCACAATCACACAGATGTATGTGTCCATGAGTATCCGCCACATACATTATTTTCTTTACTCTTACTCTGGATATACTGTCCACACCACTGGCTAAGACCAGTGTCTCCAGTTTCATACTAGACCATATGACTTATCTCCTACTTGAGGATATTCTTTTCACAAATGTCTATTTTCTCTTCTGCATTATCATCCCTTCCTCTTCCTGGAAATTTCCCATCAATGAACATATATGTTTTAAAAATTCTCATGACAACATTTACCCATCAGGCTGCCACCCAGTTTTCCTCCCTCCTTCTAGAGAAAAACTTCCATTCTCTTTTGAACACTCCATGTCATTTATTTGTTCTTTTGAAGGTTACCAATCACTTCCATGTGCAAGTCACCCATGTAGAAATAGACCTAAGCTCCAGTGGTGGGTACTGAGGACTCATCTCACTGGACTTCTCAGCAGCACTTGATAAGAGTAATTAATCTCTTGCTCTAGAAACATTCAACTGACATTCATAATCTCATATTTAACCTTACTTTATTCCTCCTTCTCAGTCTGATTTGATGTCTTGTCCTCTTTTCCATGGTCTATAAACATTGGCATACTCCGGGGCTCTACCCTTCCATTTCCTTTTGCTAGCTGCACTTACCCCTTTGGTGATCACAACCAGTAGATATCTTCCATCTGTCTACATCTTTCTTAATATCTCTCAATAACATTATATACTATCCTATAAAGAAGTCCTATATAGCTTTTCTTAGATTTATTTCCAGACAACTTATAGTTTTCATGCTATTGTATTTTAAATTTTATATTGTGTTTGTTGCTGGCATATGATGGACAATTGTGAGGTTGCTTATGAGAAAATATTTCTAAATAAATGTTATGTAATTGGATTGAGTATTGTTCTTGAATTAGATCAATGTTATATAAGTAAGATCATTCAATAAATTTCTGAGCTTATTCTACATTCATCCTGAAGTTTTCCACCAAGGAGCAGTGTCTAAATTACCTTTTATTTAAATTCTTGAGGTGTGTATCCTTCTTATAATTATAAGTTACCTTCCACAATATTATACACATAGTGGACACTCAAATATGATTTGAGGTATGAATGAATAAGAAGAATGTGAATGAGCAGCCCTAAGGAGAGACACTTATTCAGGTCTCCATTACTAAATAAATTGCATTATTTAACAATTATTTGGGTAAATGTTTGCCAATGGACTGATGAGATTATATGACTGTCATAGTTTTATCCCATAATTACACCATTTCAGTGATGTAATTTCTTGTACATAGAAGTTTAATTAAATAGTTGTTGGATTAATAAAGGCAGAGAGAAATGATATATATAATGAGAAGAAAAAATAATTATGATGATCTCTACCTAATGAAAACATAGTAAGAAATAAAAATAAACAAAGTCTTCAGAATCCACCAAGTAGAAAAAAACAATAGAAAGTGGTTGGATCCTAAGTCTGAAAGACAATAAGTAATCATTTAAGTAATTATTATCATTAAATGTAATATGTGTTTTTATGTATCAGATAAGATGCTAAGACATTTACACAGCTGATCTATTTTAGCCTTCCAAATTCTATTTTGTTGAGGAGGTAGAAGTTAGAGATGTTAACATGTCTGAGCTGAACAACCAGTAAGAGACTGCTTAGAACATCTGTCTATGCAGAAAATAACTAGTTGTTCTCCAAGAGTTTGGATTAATTTTTTGAAATCCATTTACTTTTCTGAATTCTTTCAATGGTCAGACTCTAAGCTCAGATCAATTGATAAATGAATAATAAATCTAACCTGATTAACATGTGAATCCCTGAGCTTAGAGTCTGATTTATTAATGGTATTACTTATTCTCTGTACAGTGTAAGACTGTGGGGAATTCCCATTTCAGTTGTACCAAATTTTGATTTTTTTATAAAAAGTTCAAGCTAAGACAGAAGCACTATAAACAGGTCAGGAAATCATCCTGAGTTAGGCCACATTTATAAATATCTAAGAAAAATAATATCCAAATATTCTCAAATTGTTCTTCACACAGTACAGAAAGTGTTCTTTAAAATCATGTACTTTCCATAAGGAATACAGCCCATACTGCTTAGCCAGTATTCACACATTGTCAGTTGAAAGACAGTTAATGTATGTGCAATTTTATTGGACAATGAGACAGCTGCATTGCTTTATAGTCAAAACGATGGAAAAACTTCACTCAGAAACGTAATCACAAAGCACAGCTTAACAAAATTTAGAATTGTAAAATAATACACATTTCTGATCAGGTCTGGGTAAACTTTTCATTTTTGTTGCTGTCAACCTTCTGACAAGAACAGCTTCTCAGTTCTGTTTGAGAAAATAAAAGTGTTTTCAAGTGAATGTATTTCTGACAATGTAGACCTTAAATCATTTTTTGAGTCTTGCTATTTGACCATTAATCCTATCTATGGTTATATAATGCATATATATGTAAAAAATTACTCATTGATATTTATAAAATAAATTTATTGAAGGTGTATGTTTCTAGGTTTAACAAGCCCTAGTTTGTCTCAATTGTCAGTTTTATAGTCCACAATTCTTTAGAAAGTAAACACAGATTTATGGTCATTCAAAGGCAGGCTTTCTCACATTAGTCAATACCAAATCCACGTTTCAATCACTTTCCGTTGGGAAATCTGCAAGCTTTGCCCCCTTTTGCAGTGCCTACCTACCCCCACTGTGGATCTATGCAGGTGTTGGCCAGCATTTCCCAAGGATCTCTGAGAAAGCTCTCTGCTTCATACATCAGTCATCTCTCCTGGTCATTACTCTCAGAACAAAGCCTCTCCTTCTGGTTGGGCAATTCTTGGAAGTACAATTTTCTGAATTATAGAACAATAAATAAGGAGTATGTTTTTGCAGACATTAAGAATGTTACACCTGAATAAAAAGACATTAAAATAGATGCCTGAAATGCACCCAAACTCAGAATCTTAGAAAAAAAGTTAAAGTTTGAAATATTCAACCATTTTTCTCTGTAAACACAGCGTCTATAAACAAAATAAAAAAGTGATCCTAGGCTTCCCTGGTAGCGCGGGGTTGAGAGTCCGCCTGCCGATGCAGGGGACACGGGTTCGTGCCCCGGTCCGGGAGGATCCCACATGCCGCGGAGCGGCTGGGCCCGTGAGCCATGGCCGCTGAGCCTGCGCGTCTGGAGCCTGTGCTCCGCAAAAAAAAAAAAAAAAAAAAAAAAAAAAAAAAGTGATCCTCACGAAGACATATTTCTTACTAATTTGACTATATGAAGTAAAAGAAAATTATAATATTATTTCGTTGTTTCCATTTTATTCTTGAGGTATAAAGGTTCGCACAAAATGCACAAAAGCTTTAAACCATGGATGGTAAAGAATCAAAAATTTTCTTTTTCTATTAATTAGTAAATGTACTAATACAGAGATGAAAAAAGGATGATAATATAAAGTAACATCTATGAACCCAGTTTCCTTATTACTCCTTACTCCTATCTATTTGTGTCATTCTGTACCCTGCTTCTTCAGCTGTGATGAGTAAACCAAAACTCTCCCTTTCACTTTCTTCTCCTGCTGTTTATATTTTTATTTCAAAGGAAAAGCAAGGAAGGAAGAGTGGAGAAGAAGTTTTGATTTAGTTATCTTACATGAAGGAACCAAGAATCATCTAAAACATTATAAGCAGTGAGATGAATAATCAATGAGAACATACTCCTTGCCATATCAATAAATCTTGAGCTCTCTTTCTATAATTATACTTACAGAAAAATTTCAACTTTCCCATTTTATCTATTTAAGAAAATATCTGCATTTGCAAAATTGTAATTATTTTTTGAATTTTATAAAATTCTGAAAACATTCTTCCCAAACGTCTCTATCCCAGTTACAAGAGTGTTCAAAATTTAGAATATCCTGATCATCTTTATATTTTCTTGACCACTGAAAAATAAAACATCTCCATGTGTTTAATAATGTATTTAATGATTGAATTAATACTTTAAAAATGTGTTCTTTAATTTACATTTGAAGAAGTGAAATTTTTTTCACTTTTTAAAAAATTAAACTTTCTCCCTTTTCAGTCTGGAAAATTACATTCAACTGTGTTTTCTTTTTTATTTTTTTGTATTAATTCTTATAGCAATGTAATGTTTTATTCTTTCAGATTTAAAAGATAACTTTTATAAAAGTTTCCTAATTTCTAGCTTGAAAGAATGGAGTTAGTGAAACAAAATACAGTTCTTCCTGTTGCAGTTGTTCCCAAAGTTGTAACCAATACTCATCATCTCTTTCCTCCACCAGCCATTTCTGATCCCCCTCACTCTCGGCCAGCAATCCTGTAGTTCCCACCTTGTGGGGTAACTCAGTTAAATAATATGTACTGAAGACACTCTACGTCAACCTCGGATCGAGGCACTGAATGTGCATTGATGAGAAAAAGGATAGAATTCAGACAAAATCCTGACCCTATTGGACCCACAATTCTCATCCTACCTTTTCCTAATACTGATTTCTGACCTTAGAGCGATGGGGTTTTTATTTATTTATTGTTTTTGTACTGACATATTTTGACACTCAAAATTCTTCTAGAGTTTCCCTTTCCTTTCCTGACTTAATTATTACTTAAATGCTACTTCTGGTGATGCCACCATTAGTTACTCTTGCTGTCTTCTTGGATCTCTAGATTTTACCTCTTTGGATCATTTGGACTCAGTTAACTCTGTCTCCCAAAATAAAATATATTAACAATTGTACTCTCTAGATTGTGGACACTTAAGTGATTATTTTTCTACAGTTATTTTATAGTAAAAAGTATATTGTAGTTAATAAATAGCAAATGTTAAAAAATGCTAAACCAAATTGCTGAGAGAAAAAAGCAAGAATAAAAATCTAGAATAAAGGAATAACTGATGGAACAATATCTGTGTGGAGCCAGGAGGATGTGATCTTGACAAAGGTGCAGAGACTCGTCTAAAACAGAGGAAAGGCCTCTTACTTTGGTACAGAGAATAAGAAGGCAAGAATAGTTGTGGAGGCAGATTTTGTATATATGGAGTTTAGGAGGTTCTGTCTAGTGGTCTCTGAGATATAGGAATTGAGTGCATCTGCTGTGAACTAGGTGATTTGATGAAAATAGAGAAAAGTACTGAAAACAATTGGTAAAGAAATGGGAGAGAGTGCTGACCAGAAAGATTGCAAGGTGAAGTTTAGGGTCTTGTTGAGACTGAGGTGCTAGGATTTGCAGTGGCACCAAATAATGAGGCTCTTTGATGTTTAATGTCAGTCTTAGCTGCACTTAGCAGCTTGCTGATAGTTCCTCTATAAAGAGGCGTTCCAAGAAACATTTAGAAAGAGGAAGGAAATTTCTAGCTGTAACTTGGCAGATGTTTGTGACTGTTTATTACTGAGAACAATATTTAACTTTGTTTCCTAGAAAACAAAGCAAAATTTAAGCTAATCTGTTATATAATATCAATACTTAAATAAACATCAGTATATAGGTCTCTCTGGAGACATAAACTTCCCTGTGAGAAAAATTCATGAGTAATCTTTTATCATGGTGTATCAGACAGACACATACACAGAATATTAACCAAAAAAATGAAGTTTTTTACATGATATTTTGACCATCAAGAAATAGTCTACATTTGGATATTTCTTTCATTATGACATAAAACTGTTAAATATGCTTCAGTTAGAGTGTTGAATTTTAAGTCCCAACTACTGCATTTCATTTCTGTTCCGGTCTTAGAAAGAAACATATGCAGGAAAATAAATCTCCAATATAGGCAAATCAATAATCAGACAAGGCTCTCACAGAAACTACCCTACTCCCAGCCCTCCATGGCTGAATCCAGTACATGGACCTACCAGATGTGCTTGCTCTTACCTCTGAAAAGTGGTACCCAGGTTGGTATTACAATATGGAAACAAAAAATGAGAGAACGTCCTCTGAACATGATCTAAATTGGTTAAAAAAACAGATAGGTAGACCATGGTTCTTAACTTTGAAACAGCGATGCCACCCATTAATAAATAAAACCTGGGCTTATAAGCGTCTTAGAAACTTTCCAATTAGAGAATCTAGAGCAGCTGGTGATGGATGATTGGCCACAGATGAAGGCAGAAGCAAGAGGATGAAGACAAACAAAGAGAGAAGGAATAAATTTCCCCTCCTGCGGGTCAAGAGGGAAATTTTTAAAAAAGAGAGACCATAAATGTGACCCTCCTCCTCAACCTTTATTAACTGAGAGAACAAAGACTTTGAATATTAACAATACTCACAAATGATTTTTAAGCAAACTAACACTTAAAAACCAGAGATCTGAAAGAATAGCTAATTAGCAGTACCTCCAGACTTTCTTTCAAATAATAATTGTTCTCAGTGACAATTTTGGCGTAAACTGAAAAGAAACCAGTTTATTGTCACATGAGTGCCTTGTATCCTAATAAATATTTTGTTTTATTGACTGAAGTTAAGTTCTTATTCTTCAGTATAAAGATGCACAACATTCTGCTGTGAAAAGTTGGGAGCCTGAAAAAAGGCTTATTCTGACAGAAAAGCATCTATTCTTACATAAAATGGAACTCAGTGGTGATTAAAAATATATTAACTGCAAAAATATGAATGATATAAATAATTCATATCCAACACGTCTGATTTAACTTCATCATTATTCTAAAACTGATAAAAACAAATACAACACAATTTGTTGTAAATTTGCAATTATATAGACCAAATCCCCTTTACATCAAAATTCTTAGTCATACATAAAATACCAAAAATGTATATCTCTTTTGAAATTATGAGTTAAATTACAGAGACAGGTTTATTTTTCAGGAAGCAGAGTGATTTCCATGTTTTCATTCTCTTAAATTAACTTTTTATAGTTTTATAAGAATTTCAGCTCTTTGTCTAAAATTGTTTTCTTTATCTGTAAGTCACTCTATCTGACTACGTATTTAAAAATTTTAGACTTATAGGATATGGACTTCCTGGAATTCTTATGGTTTTCGCCGACCATATTTTGGAATACTTTTTTCTTCCGAAATCCCAATGCATCTTTTGTAAGGGTGCATTAGCTGTATCAGAAGTCAGAGTAAACCTATAATATGGACAGAAGATTAAAATATCAACTAACTGAAAATTAGCTAATTAGCAATACTGTGCTTTTTAGGTGCTTAGGAACCGTATTAGTTTGCTATAACAAATTACCACAGACTGGTGGTTTACAACAGCAGAAATTTATTTTTCTCACAATTCTGGAGGCCGGAAATCTGAAATCAAAGTGGTAGCAGGACTGTGCTCCCTCCTAAGACTCTGGAAAATTGATTTGGGCATAAATAGATACATGTTCCTTAATACATTTGTCTTATCTACACAGTGACACAGATGTCCAAAAACATAGGTTGCGTGTATTAAAAATGCTGTTGTGGTGACTTACTTTCTTAATTTAATGAATATACATATTTTCAGGTCAACTTGAGAGTTATATTTAGGATTTCCAGTTCTGTTGTTGAAGATCTTTCTCCAATTTTTACTTAACATAGTAATTTGCTTATATGGTTGATTCTGAAAAGTATGCTGAATATGTTTGCATTAGCATTAGGAATTAATTTTGTGTCATACTTTTTATCATGTCTATAACTATTAAAATGATATACCAATAATATTTAATATTTATGGAGCATGCACTATGTGTCAGATATTTTTAAGTGCTTTAAATTAATTATATTATTTAATTTTTATACCAACTCAATGTGGTAGATATTACTATCCTGTCCATTTATAGATGAAAGTAAGAGAGAAGGAAGTAATTACCAAAAGTCAACTGTCTTGCAAAAGCTAGAGTTGTGATTTGACTTCAAGTGAGGGCAAATCTGGAGCCCCTGCAATTTTACATCACGTGTCAAATTTGGCCATTTGTTTGTTTGTTTGTTTGTTTTTGCAGTGTGTGGGCCTCTCACTGTTGTGGCCTCTCCCGTTGCAGAGCACAGGCTCCGGACGCACAGGCTCAGTGGCCATGGCTCACAGGCCCAGCCGCTCCGCGGCATGTGGGATCTTTCAGGACCGGGGCACGAACCCATGTCCCCTGCATCGGCAGGCGGACTCTCAACCACTGCGCCACCAGGGAAGCCCCTGGCCATGTGGTTTTACAAGAGAAAAAAATCCTTAGTTCACATTACATTCATCTGGTAGATCAAGCATTGACAAGTTATGGCCCTCAAACCAAATTCTACATATCACTGTTTTTGTAAATAACAGCAAAACCCATTTGTTTGTATATCATCTAGAGCTGCTTTCTCGCTAAGACATTGTGGCCAGCAGCACCTAAAATATTTACTAAATAGCCCTTTTTAGAAAAAGTTTACTGACCACTGGTCTAGATTATCTTTATTATAATATAGTACACTTGACTTTCATATTACGAAACATTTTTCAAATCAGTCAAAAATAGTAAATATTTACAACATGTTATCATTGATGCTTCAATATATTTTCAGATATTGTAGACTCATACTGTTATAAAACCTCTTAACTCAAGATTCATGATAGTGAAATTGAATTTGTAACAAAAATGTCCCAGCAAACCAAAGTCCAGGAACATAGGGCTTCACAGTGGAATTCTACCAAACATAAAGAAGAGCTTATTAAAGATTAATATACATAATCTGTTACTTTTCTATACACTAATAATGCACTATCAGAAAGAGAAAACAAGAAAACAACTGTTTAAAATTGCATCAAAAAGAATGAAATAACTAGGAATAATCTTAACCAAAGAGGTAAAATGCCTATAGTCTGAAAACTATAAAACGTTGAAGAAGGAATTTGAAAATAATACAAAGAAATAGAAATATATCCCATGTTCCTGGAATGGAAAAACGAATATTGTTAAAAGGTCCATACTACTCAAAGCTTCAGATTTAATGCAATTCCATGCAAAATACCCAGGAGATTTTTCACAGAACTAGAAGAATAATCCTAAAATTTATATGGAACCCCAAAAGACCCTAAATTTCCAAAGCAATCTTGAGATAAAGAACAAAGCTTGAAGTATCACACTCCCTGGCCGCAGACTATACTACAAAGTTACAGTAATGAAAACAGCATGGTGCTGGCAAAAAAAAAAAAAAGATACATAGATGAATGGAACAGAGTAGAGAGCCCAGAAATAAACCCACACACCTATGGTAAATTACTCTACAACAAAGGAGGAAAGAATATACAATGGAGAAAAGACAGTCTCTTCAATAAGTTATGCTGAGAAAACTGAACAGCTACAGTAAAAGAATGAGATTAGAACATTTCCTCACACCATATACAGAAATAAACACAAAGATGGATTAAAGACCTAAATGTAAGACCTGAATACATAAAACTGCTAGTGGAAAACACTCTTTGACATAAATTGTAGAAATATTTTTTGGATCTCTCTTCTATGGCAAAAGAAATAAAAGCAAGAATAAACAAATGGAACCTAATTAAAAGATTTTGCACATCAAAGGTAACCACTGACAAAACAAAAAGACAACCTACTGAATGGGAGAAAATATTTGTAAATGATATGACCAATACCCTCATTCAAAATATATAAATAGCTCATACAATTCAATATCAAAAAAACAAACAACCTGATTAAAAAATGGGCAGAAGAACTGAATAGACATTTTTCCAAGAGAAGACATACAGATAGGCAACAGGCACATGAAAAGATGCACAACATCGCTAATCATCAGAAAAATGCAAATCAAAATCACAATGAGATATCGTGTCATACCTGTCAGCATGGCTATCATCAAAAAGATCCCAAATAACAAATGTTGATAAGGATGTGGAGAAAAGGGTACCCTTGTACACTGTTGGTAGGAATGTCAATTCCCAGCCAGTATGGAAGATCCTCAAAAAATTAAAAACCGAACTACCATATGATCCAGCAATTCTACACCTGGGTATATACCCAAAGAAAACAAAAACACAATTTGGAAAGATATATGCACCCCAATGTTTATAGAAAGATTATTTACAATAGCCAAGATGTGAAAGTAACCAAGCATACATACATCAACAGCAGGATGCATAAAAAAGAAATGGTATATACATACAATGGAATACTAATCAGTCATTAAAAATAATGAAATTCTGCTGCTTTCAACAGCATGAATGGGTCTAAAGAATATTATGTTTAATAAAATAAGTATGACAAAGAAAGACAAATAATCTATGTTATCACTTTTATGTGGAACTTAAAAATAAAACAAATGAATGTATATAACAAAATAGAATATTGAGAACAAATTAGTGGTTACCAGTGGGGAGAGTGAAGGGGAGAGAGGCACGATAGGGGTATGGGATCGATAGATACAGACTACTATGTATAAAATAGATAAGTAGCAAGCATATATTGTACAGCACAGAGAAATATAGCTATTGTTTTTTAGAACTTTAAATGGAGTATAATCTATAAAAATATTGAATCAGTATGTTGTATACCTGAAACTAACATACTACTGTAAATCAACTATACATCAACAATAATTTATTACAATATTTACTGAAATATTTAATATTATATAATTTATTACATATTTATGCTCTAATTAAAGATCTGTAATGAGGAAATATTTTATTTATAATTAATTATTTTTTGAATTATGTAGGAAACAACTTTGTATGATCAAGTGATAATAATAATTTATATCACAGAATTCTGTGCCTGGTACCCCAAGGAAATCAATCCATTGATTTTCTCAACATAGCTACTCTGATTTTCCCTTTCGAATTAGTGAGGTGTCAGATAATTTCTTTCACCTTCCCAAATCCCAGAGTCATCAAGTCTTTGTCTGTTCTGTGTTGGCCAGGACTTTGCAGTGTATCTTCTTTCCAAACTCTTGAATTTCCACATTATTTCTTACATATTTTAATACTTTCTTATGTAGTCTTCTTTTTAAAATTTTTCCTGATAAAGTTAATATGTTATATTTCTACATAAATTTTTAAATGTTTTCTCGTTATAAAAAATTAAAAAGCAAATTATTGTGATAAAGTATTTAATACAAAATGAACTGAAGTATAATATATGAAATATTTTATTTCATTCTTACCATCCAAAACAAGTATATTACTTTCAAATCTCTCCCACTATACATACATATATATAACATGTAATATATAATATAAATTTAATAAAATGGTTAGAACCAATGTATATATATCATATAATATATAATATATAATATATATAATATATAATATATATACACACACATGCACACAGACAACCAGATAGAAAACAGAAAGAGAAATTGCTTCCTTTTCCCAGTATTAGTACTCTTTATCTCCTCATATATTATTACACAGCCACTAGAAAATATCAATTAGCAAAAGGGGCTAAACAATAGCCTCTCTCCTTAGACTCACTTAAAGTAGAATTTTTTTAAGTATAAATAGTAAACTTGAAGACATAGAAACTATCCAACATGAAGATGGATGTTAAAAAAGAATCAAGGAGGGCTTCCCTGGTGGTGCAGTGGTTGAGGGTCCGCCTGGCGATGCTAGGGGATGCGGGTTCGTGCACGGGTCCGGGAGGATCCCACGTGCCACTGAGCGGCTGGGCCCGTGGGCCATGGCCGCTGGGCCTGCGCGTCCGGAGCCTGTGCTCCGCGGAGGGAGGGGCCGCGGCAGTGAGAGGCCAGTGTACAGCAAAAAAAAAAAAAAAGAATCAAAGAAAAGGATGGATGAAAAGAGCATCAGTGAATCATGGGATAACTTCAAAGAGCCTTATATATGTGTAATTGAAGTCCTTAAAGGAGGGATGGAGTGTCAGAAAAACTACTTGAAAAAATTATGGCAAAAATAATTCCAAATTAGATGAAAACTATAAATGCAGAGATTCAAAAAACTCATCAAAATCATTGCAAGAACCATGAAGAAAACTGCATCAAGACACATAATAATGAAGCTGCTCTAAAACCCTGATAAAAACCCTTAAAAGCAGCCAGAGTAGAAAGACACATTATATAAATGGGAACAAAGATGAGAATGACAGTAGAAGTCTTCTTTAATATAATGAATGTAATAAGGGAGTGGGGCAAAATGTTGAAAGGAAACACCCACCAGTACAGAATTCTATACTCAGTGAAAGTATCTTTCAATAACAAAGGCAAGGTGAAGACTTAGGAGCTAGAAAGTGAAAAGAATATATCTCCAGCAGACTATCACTACAAGGAATGTTGAAGGAAATCCTACAGGCAGAAGAAAGTGATACCAGGTAGAAATATGGGTCAAACAAAAGAATGAAGAATATTAAAGTTTTATTGAAACACACACACAGTATACAAGCAGCAAAGAGAATGAAAAAGCATCCACCAAAGATGACATTTCGACAAATTCCTTATTGAAGGAATATTAATAGAAAGTTCTAATAAAGGCACATCATGGGAGAAATGCTGACCTAGAATATGTGCAGAGAGAGGGGAGCTGTGGTCACGAGCAGCCCTGTGTATCTGGCAGAACACAAGAGAGGCTCAAGTGTCCAAAAGAACTGGTTGATTTTAAGACCTGGAAAGGTATTTAGAACTCAAAATAGTTATTCCTAGAAAGTTCTGTGTATGAAACAGGAAATTCCTCTATCAATTCACAGAAGTAATAAGTCACAGAAGAGCCATAACTTACCAACATAATTAGAGAGGAGGTTATTTTTACTCACATATAGAAAAGTATGGAAGTAGGCCTTTCAAAAATGTCCAGCATGTTATTAAAGACTCTGAATCCTATCCTTTCTCTAGAATACTTATCATTCGACTTATTTTTCCCCTGTGGCCTCATGGTGGCAATGCAGCTCCAGGAACGACATTCCTAGTTCAGGCGGAAAGAAAGAATGATGAAAAAGGTGACTGGTTTATTTTAATCATGGAGAAAAATCTTCTACAGAGACTTCTTCCTACATCACATGGCAAGAATGTATATGTGGCTACTTCTAGCTGAAAGGGAGGCTTGAAAATCAAATGTTTCAGTCGTCTAGAATCCTTATAAGAGAAAGGCAAAGGAGAATGGTGTTTAGAATGACTCCATGTGACTTTATAAGAGCCCATATCATAAAACAATAACCCTGAAACAAAGAAGCCAAAAATATAAGAAGGCTAGAGAGGAAATTAATCATTCAAATGGAATATTCACTAAAAAAAATTACTTCACAATATTCTAATAGGCATTCCACAATCTTGCAATAAATTGCAAAATATATCAAAGATTTTATAAATTTTTATTTTGTAAAATAATAATAAACTTTGTAAGAGTTTTTTAAATCTGTAAAATTATCATTTTCTGCAGAAAGCAGTATGTGGGAAATCATCATTTTCTGTAAGAAGCAACCTGTAAGGACATACTAAAGAGTAAAATTATGAATGGTTTTTAGTCTAATAGCTCCAGATCTCTGTTATTTGAGAAAAAGTAATCCCTCTCTCTCTCTCTCTCCCTCTCTCTCTCTCTCTCTCTGTCTATCACACACACACACGCACACGCACACACATAGAGTCACTCAATGCCACAAAATAAAAATATTTCACTAAGAATGAGGGATATTTTTCACTACTACAGATCTATGTCTTCCATTCCTCACATGAAACAAATGGCAATTGCTGGTCTGGTAGGAGCAGTCTTATTCAAAAATTATTAATAAACCAAATGGAACCAGCACAGAATCAAGTAAATGATAGTGCATGATTTTAAAAGAAAAGATAAAGGAACAATGCAATCAAATTGATGGTGAAGAGCACTTCACAAGAATAGAGCAGTAAAACAACTAAAAGTCAAGATACAAAATATACTGCTTTAAAATTGAGGGATTTGAATATAGAATTCAAGGTTTGGATATAAAAATTCAGGGAAGATATAATGAGTGAATAGATGAGACAAAATATTAGCTGATAGAACTCAGAAAAGAAATTAAAGAGAAAAAAATCAGCACAGAAACTTTTAGAGATAGTAAAAAAAAAAAAATGTAGAATGGGTGTTGAAAAGGGAACAAAAATGAAGTATAAAATAACTTGTGAAAAAGAATATGGAAAAAATAACAGCTATAGAGGACAAATAAGGGAGAATATATACTTACAGTGAATACCCTTTAAGAGGAAAATAAAATAAAAACATTTGAAAAAAGTTTCAAGCACACGTTTGAGGGTTAATCAATATACTGAAAGAGTTCATATTGTACTGTAAGATAGATGGATGTGTTAGCATTGAGACAGGTCTTAAGAAATTTTCTGGGGTTTAGAGATGATCAAAAATTCCTTGAAGTATTCAAGCAGAAAGACTAAAGCATCCATAAACAGTGCTGTATTCCACTACTGCACCCTGAGTCAGCCTCATTGTGCTTGGGCAATTGCCCTTTCTGATTGATTGGTGCCTGTGCCATTTCAATTACCCAATACTTGAATATCACCTCTGTGCATAAAGAGGGAAGAACACTAAGAGTAGAATTCTCTAAAGCAATATCAGATGTTTCAAAACAATAGAACAATTAAAGGGAATTTAGAAGAGAAAACATAATAATCTAAGAAAAATGGAAGGCAGGGATAAATGATTAACTCAGGAAATAATGAATAGGAAAACAAAGACAGTAACACTCCCAGATAAACTCAAGAATTTGGTCTTTGAATTTTCTAACACATAGACAGAATTCATGTAAGAAGAAAAAGAGAAGAACTACAAATTTGTAAACTAATAAATGAAATTTGGGGAACAACAACATTCAGTGAAAATTTAAAAACAATCCTCAGAGATATCTTTGCATAGTGTTATATAAAAACATTTAATAATAATTGGGGGTTCATGAGGTGATATATACTAAAAATATTGCCCAAAGAAGAGTAGAAAAACCTAAATGGATTTTTTAGTCATAGAAGAAACAAAATTTTTTTTCAAGTTTCCTTTCTTTGAAAGCATGAATTCTACAATTTCACATTTAACTTCTATCAAAACTAAAAGTAACTCATTACTCCAGTGCTATTTCAAATATGCCAGATCATAGAGAAGAAAAAGTACAATAAAAAATCTTTGAAATTCATTTCAAGTCTCCATCAAAATGTTGACCACAGAAATGGGATACTATTTCACAGTCACCGAAAACTGCAGACCAGTCTCCCTTCTCCATATTTGAGGATCAAAGTGATGATTCAGTACGAATAACTGTCAATAAAATTTGCAATAGTAATAAAGAGGGGAAAATTATGACCACCCATCCATTTAGGCTGAAACAGTCTTAGATAAAATCATCATCTATTTTTGTTAAATAAATCAGATTGATGTTAGACTCACTTTTCTCTCACAACCTGCAGTTCAATCTGTCCACAAATCCTGTCAGCTGTCAAAATACAACTAGACTTGAACATTTCTTATCACATATCCTGCTTTTACCATAGTCCAATCTATATAATATCTTTCCTGTTTATTGCAAGAGGCTCCTACTTACTGGTTTCCTTATTTCAAATCATGTGCTCCTGGGGTCTACTGTCAAAACTGCAGCCAGGGTTTCCCTGGTGGCGCAGTGGTTGAGAGCCCGCCTGCCGATGTAGGGGACACGGGTTCGTGCTCCGGTCTGGGAATATCCCACATGCCGCGGAGCGGCTGGGCCCGTGAGCCATGGCTACTGAGCCTGCGCGTCCGGAGCCTGTGCTCCGCAATGGCAGAGGCCACAACAGTGAGAGGCCCGCGTACTGCAAAACAAAACAAAAAAAAGTTGTACTTCTGGTAGCAGTTATTGTTAATTGTATTTTCAAATATATTAAAGTATATTTTACCTAAATTCAAGGGATAATGCAATGCATGATCGTTTGTTTTTTGTTCACAAACAGGTTAATTCTATTTGTTAAAACTCCTATTACCCAACATTTAATGTATTGCTCCATTTTACTGAGAAGTTTTGATTAAAAAATAATTCTAAAAATGTATTTTAAGGTCTTAATTTCACTAAATCTTCCCACTCTCTAATAGAACCTGATCAAGAGAATTAAATTATACCTTCAAGTTGTAGTGATGTAAATCCAGCTTCAAAAGAATCTAACTGATTCTGACTCTACCATTCAAGTCAATTAGAGTGTGTTTAATAATTGCAAGATATTGGGCAGTTTACTAAACTGGAAAAGACAAGAGTAGTTATTGCTGTGTAGAAATGAAACTTGCTTTGACTGATTCTATTATCTATTCAGGACATGTTATCCAAACTAGCAACCTAAGTAATTAAATACAAGGTAATACACTGTTGAACAAAAAGTCTCTGATTTGACAATGGGAATAATAAGTTGCATGACCAAAACTTGTGCCTGACAATAGATTTACAGTGTATAAAGCAGGAAAATTGAGACTGTCATGGTAGCTACAATGACTTCTGACACTAAGTTGCAGGAGTTAGTGAAGATTTCACAGGTTAAGGATACGCTTTCTAATAAGACTGCCCTCACTTCAGAAACCAGCTGCTAGCCTAGGGGATCCCAGGCTATCTGTATGTCTGAGCAATTGGCTACAAATCCTGGGCTTCCTACTAACCATTCAGGTACGATAATTCACTCAACATGCTATACTTATGATTAAAATTTTATTATAGCAATAAGGATACAAATCTGAGCCAGTGAAAAGAAGAGATACATATGGTGAGGTCTAGGAGGACTCAAACTTGAAGCTCCTGTGTCCTTTCTCTTTGGAGTCAGGAGGTGTCATCCTCCCAGAAGGATGCACAGAATATTGTTAACCAGGAAAGCTGCCTCAAGCTTCAGGTTCATTACATAAAAATGATTGATTGAATCATTGGCCACATGATTTGAGCTCAAATTCCAGCCCCCATCCCCTACCCAGAGGTCAGGCTTATATCACCTGTCTCAAAGTTCCATGCTTCTAATCACATGGCTGTACTTTCTGACAGGGGCAACCCACATCCTGAGTCATCTTGTTTGCATAAGCTATCTAGGGACCCACCCCTTCATTATCATAAACTCATCTAATCTGATGGTCTCATCATGAATAACAGAGACACTTCTATTACACAGGAAATTACCAGGTTTTAGGGTTTCCCTGCTAGGAAGTAAGGACAAAAGTCAACAAAGTTCCTGATTATCCAAAGCTACAGAGCAAATCCAGGCCTGTTCTCATTCTGGCAATGAATAGGTCTGGCTACATGCTCGTCTAATTTTAAAAATGATATAGAGATGTACTTTGTTCCTACATCATGTCAAATTCTTGTATCTTTTTTACTTTTATAATACTAGTTATATTACATTTGACAGAAACATAAGTTGAGTTATATTAAAACTGTTCTTCCACAATATATATCAGCTTTCAAAAATTCCAGGTGAAAGAGTGTAATTACTTTCAAGAAACAAAACTTTTGGGCTGGCCAAAAATTTCATTCGAGTTTTTTCTGTAAGATGTTACAAAAAACCCAAACGAAATTTTTGGCCAACACAATAACTTCAATAATTTAAAAACTGTCCCAAGGGTCATTGATTCTCCAAAGATTTCTGATTTTTTGTCTTCTTTTTAATTATATGTTTCTCCAAAAGGTTTTGTTCAAAATTTTTGATAGACTTGTGACATTTATGTTTGTACCCTTTCTTTAAAGAAAACTTTGCAGAGAACCAGTGACATTCTTGATGAAACTATCGATACAAAAGGGTGAAAAAGATAAAACAAATCACAAAAATAGAAAAAAATAGTAACTTTTACTTACAGAAAAGAAATGTACCTTTTGGAGGGAATGGAAAAAATGTTTTTGGAAGAAAGCAATATTAAGAAAACAGAAACCTCTAAATTATATGACATGCTCCATAAATCCATAAATCATTCTAGTTTATTTTTTGTCTATTTTAAAAAAGAGAAACATTATTAAAAATAAAGTGCCTTTGTGATGTGGAAATATTCAATCAAAACTTGGGCTTTGAAGCAATGTAGACACTTGTACTGATTTCAGAATTTCTATCTTAAATTTTATTTCAAATTGCATATGTAACAGTTATAAAAATTATTTCAGAAATAAATGTTTACTGCCTGTGAAGTGTTGCGGAATATGTATATATGTATACATATACATATGTATGTATATAGAGAGACAGAGACAGAGAGACAGCCAGAGAGAAATTGATTTATACTAAGGAATTGGCTCATGTCTTTATGGAGACTGGTGAATCCAAAATCTGCAGTGTGGGACAGCAGGCTGGAGACTCAGGAGAGCTGATGGTGCAGATAAAGTCCAAAAGAAATCTCTTGTGACTTCTCTCTTACTCCCTATTGCTCGGGGAAGCCAGTCTTCTATTCCATTTAGGCCTTCAACTGATTTAAGGAGGCCCAACCACATTATGGAGGACAATCTACTTACTCAAAGGTCACTATTTAAATGTTAACCTCATCCAAAAACACATTCTAAGTTGACACATAAAATCAACCATCACACCCTAAGACTACTGAATGACAGTTATCAGAATAGATATCTTAACACAAGTATTAACATATAGTTTCTAAATAGTTTTCCGCTATGTATATTTCAATAACTAAGACTGCATAGCAGATACATTGCTGTGTATGTGTATTTGTGTGTATGTGTGTGATTGTAGATTAACAGTAAATTCTCTGAGTGAAACAGTGAAGAACTACTGTCGGTTTTATTTTTATAATGAATAAAAATTTATAATTAATTATATTTTCTAATTTGTGTACATATAAAGTAAAAAATAAATGCAATATTTCTTTAGAAATTGATTTAATAGAAAAAATTTTTTATTCTGTATATTATTTCACTTTACCAACTACTTCTAGATATAATATTTCATTTGATTATCAGCTGCAATTCCAATGCCACATAATCAAGAAAAGTGTGGTATGTCCAAGGAAGGCCTATATCTGAAACCTGAAGTCCTAGAGTTCTGCCTGGGTTCACTTTTTTTGTCTGGGTAAAAGTTTGGGTGGAATCATATAATCTCTCTAAACTTCAGGTTTCAAATATGTAAGCCCAGAAATAATAATGACAGGTAACACACAGCATGGGACAATCAAATAAGTTCATGCATGTTAAACCATTTTGTAAACTGTGAACATGTATCAGCTAATATGGGCCATATTTATTACCTAAATTCATATAACTAACAAAGAGTGAAGCTAAAGGAGGGACCCAGTTGGCCTGATGTTTAATCCAGTGCCCTTTCCCTAATACCACAGTTTCTGCAGATAGAATATGTCATTTTTCAGATATGATACCAAACAGATTAATTGAGTTTTAAGAATCAGTAGAATATCACTAGCAGCAGTAGTGGTGGAAGTTGTGATGGGGGGAGTGGGAAACTCCAAAGTACAGAGTGAGAGATGTTACACGTGGTAAGTGGGCTCAACCAAAATTCATTTAGAAAACAGCACAGAATGCACGCATCCATCTGATTTGAAAATCACACCTGGGACATTACTTCCAGGGATGTATGTGTGTTGGGGATGGGAGATAGGGCAGAATTATCATTCATTTAAAAAGTTGAGAAAACCTGGGTTAGAGGTAAGAGTCAAATATCTTGGACACTCTGTAGACCAGGATTCTGCGGTAGAGGTAATTTGGGAATCTGTTCATGAAAAGGATAAAAGTATGCACACTATTATATTAAACAGAATATGTATATGTAGATGAAAAACATTCTGTAAAAGATTGTAATGTGGTATTTCATCAATAAAATAATAATTCCAGAAACTTCAGATTATGGATAATTTCTTCATGAAAACTAAATTTGGAAAGAAAGACGTGGCTCTTCTCTTAGTTTTAAAAACGTCAGGAGCAGTGTGTCATACCTGGGACCTTTAAAACCCAAGTCATTTATAACCAGAACAACACACAGTAGTAAAATTGGAGGTGTGGGAGCCAAATTAGTAGATTAAAGAAATAATCCATTTAGTAACTGTATTCTTTACACTCTTAGGATAATCGTATTTGCCTTAGCCTTAATTTAAGCATTAAAGAAGATACTGTATTTAAAATGTTTTAAAGTAGTGAATAACACACTCGATAAATGTCGCCTATTGTTATTACTATTATATTTAAACTTATAATGGGAGTGTTGTGGTAGAGTCAGTTAATTTTCATTTATGCCTCAGGGTCATCATCTAATTAAGGAGTTGAGTTAATTAACTAATTGGAATCTCCTCTAACTCTTGAAGTTATTGCTCTTCCACCATTTCTGAAACTAGTGTTGAGAAACATTAGAAAAAGAATAGCTTTCCAATAACAACCAGTTAGAAACAAGTAATAAATCTATACTGAAAAGAATAGATATAAGATATTCCAGAGTCCCTATGTTTAGGTCTAATTACAGCTTTCAAAAACTACACATGTATTGAGTAAATTTAAGAAGCCGTTGAGCAGTATTTTCATTTTGTTGGGAAGCTTAAAAATGAACAATACAGAAGTAATGTTTATAATTTATAGAGTGTGTTGTCTTTACCAAACATTTTTGTACAAAGAAATTTGTAACATAAATGTTTTTGTTAAAAATGGGCTAATGATATGTTTTTATCTGGTAAATTATAGAATGTAGGAGGTGAAAAATTAGACAGGAAAATTCCAAAAAGGAACAAATGAAGGGAGGCAGAGAAAGGATCTCTTGTTATTCTTTCATTTCCTCCTTTTTAGATACCATTTTATCTTGCTTGGTTATAATATTTTTTGTTTTATATATGTATAAATTAATATAAACTAAAACAAATTCTTATTTATACATATATATATGTATATATATACACATACATACATATACACGTACATATACATCTTTACTTATTGTCTAGAGTTTAGCTAAGCTGCTCCATGGTATTGTTGCCTTGACAGCCATTTGGCTTGGCCAAACAGCAGCAAGGGCCTTAAACTGACACTAGCCCCTCACACAACCCCATGCCCTGGGAAACAGCTTGCAGAGTCACAAGCAAATTTAAATTCCTGTTACGAGTTTCCCAACAGCCCTTGGGATCAAAAGTCACACTTACCTCTTAGGGCCTTCCCCTTGTGTGCCCCTAAGATGAGACCCCCGTGGAGCTTACTAAAACCCTGCTCTGTTTTGTTTGACTTGACCAATTGTGCCTTGGCCTGGGAACTCCAAAGTGCTCCACCCACAGACCCTAATGAAGGACCCCAGGTCCTGTCGCTCTCTGCCTGCACTCTGGCTTCACCTCCCTGAGGGGCCCCTCGAGGTGTTCCATGTACTTCCCCCAAGACCTGTGACTAATAAACTTCTCCATCTCAATCGTTCTTGTGGTCTTTTGTTGAACCACAACTCACCATCTGGCACCCTGTGCTCCACTTAACAAATGTTAATTTCACAAAGTCATAAGTCTTATTCAAACATATATAACAGGTGAAAAGCATAAATGTAAATATGTTCCTTTCATTTTGTAACTTACATGTTATGGTAACCCATTTGTCTTGTTGATCTTTTCAGCATTTATTTCCTTCATAGAGCAACACACTGATTTCCCTCAGATATTTGCAAACAGTGAAATGTGCTGCTTCTGAAGGCAGGTGTATACTCAACAGTGGACAGAGAGCACCCTGCGTGTCAACAGAAAGGATCTCTGAAAGTTAGAAGGATGAATAGAGTGGGTAGCACAGGTGAGCTACCAGCACCACTGAGTTTTCAGCCTGCGTCTGGCATGCTGAGAAAGAGGGAATGTGGATTTACAGCAATTGCATACTTACCATTCGAGATTGTTAAGAGATTGAGTATCTCATATGTCGACTTGTTCAGGTTTTGTAAGCCCCTGAAGAGTGCTTTTAAGTAGAGCAATTAATATTTTTCTTCATTAACTTTAATTATGATTAGAAGCCTAGAAATCTTGGAGCAATTTCAAAAAATAAGCCTGCTTACTCAGTGGATTTTCCCAAGTTTTCACAAATTGATGACACCAAAAACATCAGTATGGGCCTCATTAAGAAGAAAAAGAAAAGGAAACCATAGAAATCTAGATAAAGTATGTTAGTTTAAGGTTATAATCAAGTATTGAAAAAGTGAAACAAAGAAAGTATAATAACTGATTTCATATCTTTCTACTATTCTTAATATATAATTCTATGTAATGAGATATATTAAGTACAGAGATTTTCTAAAAAAAAAAAAATTAGTATCTTGAAGGAAATGTTTAAGAGGTGATCAACAGGTGTACACAGCACAAGTTAGTATTAGCAGTGCAGTTTCACTATGATAATGGCAACAAATGCAACACTTTGCTCTTATTAAGAACTATAACATTAACATTCAAATCACTGTATCAAGATTTTGACCAATTGGTACATTTAAATATTACTAATATGCTTAAATAATTTTCTTATCCAGTTTTATTATTTTATACTGAATCTGAAGTAAACAATTACAAAGTGATATAGAAAATGTCTATTTTAATTAGCATAATTTTTCTATAAATCATGTTTGATATCAGCATACATGTGTTATAACAATCAACTTTTCTTTAATATTTACATAATTCAGGAGCTAAAGTATTTCATTTATATAATAAAATACATTGAATTTTCTACTAATTGCCTAAGGTTTTCACATTTAGCCAATTACATCTGCACTGATCACAGTGTTTTACAAAGGAAAATGATTATCTTTTGAAAGAAAAGGAAAGCTATTTCTTTCCCCCTTGCATTAAAAAAATTTGACAATATATCAAAATATTTTAATAAATCTACATTAAAAGAAATGCCAGTAAAGAAGAGAAAAAAGAAATTCATAAAAGAGGGAAAAATATAGTGAAATGTTCTTTGGTACAAATTCATTACATATAATAAAATCTTAATATCTTAAACTTAAAATAATGCTTTCATTTAAAACCAACAGCAGAACTTTTCAGTTTTAACTTGAAAAATACAGAATGTGTTGCCTGTCATTATTATATTACTTAATATTATTTAATATAATTTAAAAATTATATTTAAATATATTATATTAAATATATTAATTAATATATTTAATATAATATATCAATTTAATATATTAAATATATTATGTTAAACATATTTAATATAATTACTTAATATTTTCAAAAGTTCATTATATAGGCAAGTATTCAATGCCTTTTCGATTTTAAGAAAATCTTAACTTTCCTGTATAATAATAATGTTATTTACTATTCTCCCTTCATGTTTTTATGATATAGTAAAATTAAAATGTAGACTTATAGTGGTAGAAAAAAACTTGGTAGTTTCTTTCCTAATATCGCTGCTTTTCTTCTAAAAAATTTTGGTTAAAATGGCTTTTCCACTGAATTGACTGATGCTATCATTATTCATAGTGAATGAACTTGATATTTTGACATTGCTTATGAACATTAGCTCTAGAACTAGACCTTGCACATCATAGGGTCACGAGGTGAACAATTTGATTGAAGTATATTTGAAATAAAAATGTTAGAATTATCTAATTCTCCTCTCCTGCCTCATTTTAATAATTCTCCATAGGTTTGGACCAGACCCCATGATAATAGCCTCTCTCTTCCAAAGGCTTTGCTAATAAGTTTATGAAGTTCAGTCGTTAATGCTAGAACCATACTTTAGTTATATGCAGAAGTTCTCTATAATTATACCAGTGTAATGCTGCTGTTCAAAGTGTCTTATCTAAAAAGAATAGAGAAGGTGGTAATATCTCCTTCACAACAAGTACTCATAATATTAACTCCAATTGTTATTTGTCAGTGAATTTTCATAAAATTAGTATACTGTTTTCCACGGTGTTTAATGCATAATCCATCCTTTTGTCTTCTTAAATCATTATTTAAATAATCTCTTCAGACATTGCTAAAAAATGGTAACTTAATGACCCACTTTACCTTTACAAGGTTTGTACTAAATTTTTACTAGGTTAACATGGGTGATGTTGGAACTTTACCTGTTATGTAGATAATGCATCTGAGTGGAAGTAAGTCAATGAGCTCAGAAAACTTTTAATGTAATATGCAGTGTCATTGTTTTGCTCACTCAAGCAGTCCCAAAAGAGACATATTATTTGAATGTGAAGGTCTCAGTTTCCTTTAGTTCATACAGAACTTTAAAGAACTGTACACTGACACACAAAAAATCCTGCCACTGCTAATATAACAATTATCATTTTCTTTTACCATTCAAGAAATTGCTATATACATAGTTACACAGAAATATGACACATTCTAAACTTCTTTATGCATGATCTATCTATCTATCTATCTATCTATCTATCTATCATCTATCTATCTATCTATATAATATGCCTTGTCACAGCCCTTCAGCTGAAAATCAACAGGAACATAACAGTGGTCAATTGATATGGGTGTATGGCTCATTGCAGTAAGAGAGAACCCTCACCATGGGTGATCATGGGCTCAGAGGATGTGAGAAAGAACTTATGGGCTTGGGACTTTGGTTTGATAATTTGGGGGAGGTCCAAGAAAGCAGAGATATGCTCTAGATCAGGGGTTTTCAGAAAATGGGGACAGATCTATGATTGGATTTCTTAATAAATCTTATCTATATGGAGGGCAAATTAGAGCCTGGATAAAACTGTAATTAGTAAACAAGTAGTAACCATTATTTTCACTGAGAAAAGGGGATATTTGGTATTCTGTAGTTTCCACAGTGATGATGTTTTTGTCTCACTTTACCATGTTGTATGATGTTCTGTAAGATTGTTTATATCTAACTGGCGAAGAACATAGCCTAGCTATGAACATGTGATTAGTTTCTGATGTCAGGGATATCCTTTTTTCTCTCTTAGCTTATTGTCATAAAATACATAGATAGCTAGTGATATACAAATATGAATGAACAGAAAATAGATAGATGAATAGAAATACTCATTCTAAATCTCTCTGTGAATCTCCATTATTTATCTATCCATGCTAATGTACATGTGTGTATGTATATGTGTATACAAAATATGCCTAATATTGCTAAAACTTTTCCACATTATCATGTCATTTAAACTATAATATATGTTTGTTATCTAGGAATCCATTCACATCCAGCAAATACTTATTAAATAATTACAATATTCTGAGTACTAGCGGTACAGCAGTACAACCAGAGTTTCTTTTTTCATGGAGTTTATATTCTAGTCAGAGGAAGAAAGACAAAACCTACAAGAAAGTATTTAATGTCTCAGATAATAATAAGTTATATTGAGAAAAATAAAGGAGAATAAAGGACATTAAAAGTTTGGGAAGGAGGTAGTATACTATTACATGTATGATGGTCAGGAAGTTTTCACTACATTAATCCCAGGATCTTAAAATAGTAGGGAAACCCATCACATGGATTTTGGGGGAGAACATTCCAGGTAGCAGGAGGAGAAAATTCAAGTGTCCTGAGAGAGGAACATGTACTGCCCATCAAAGAGCATTGATTAAGCCATTAGGATTCAGGAAGGTGACTCAGGAGAGAAAAGTTGGTGATGAAGTCATTAGGGTAGTGGGCATGTCTGATTATGTCAGATTTTTATGTCAGTTTTAAAGACGGGCGCAGTATAATGGGTTTAGCTTTCAGAAAAATCACAGTGGCAACTGGTAGAGAATAGAGCTTGAGATTTAGTTAAAGGTGAAAATGGTAAGAACTGTTAAGAGCAATTGCAACAATTTAGGGGAGAAATATTGTGGCATGGATCAGAGTGGAAATAATGGATATAGTAAAAATGTGATCTCATTTTGAATCTCTTCCAAGGTAGAACATGTACTGGTGGTAGGTCTTAGCTCCAATAAACACCATAATGGAGTTCAGGAAAGATGGGAGATGGGATGAGATTAACAAATATGCAGTATGTATGTGTCCTTAGGTCTGAAGTGGGTCTCTTGTAGACAGCATATATACGGGTCTTGTTTCTGTATCCATTCAGCCACTCTATGTCTTTTGGTTGGAACCCATTTATATTTAAGGTAATTATTGATATGTATGTCCCTATTACCATTTTCTTAATTGTTTTGGGTTTGTTTTTGAAGGTCTTTTCATTCTCTTGTGTTTCTTGCTTAGAGAAGTTCCTTTAGCATTTGTTGTAAAGCTGGTTTGGTGGTGCTGAATTCTCTTAACTTTTCTTGTCTGTAAATGTTTAATTTCTCTGTCAAATCTGAATGAGACCCTTGTTAGGTAGAGTAATCTTGGTTATAGGTTTTTCCCTTTCATCACGTTAACTACGTCCTGCCATTTACTTCTGACTTGCAGAGTTTCTGCTGAAAGATCAGCTGTTAACTTTATGGAAATTTCCTTGTATGTTATTTGTTGTTTTTCCCTTGTTGCTTTTAATATTTTTTTCTTTGCATTTAATTTTTGATAGTTTTATTAATATGTGTCTTGGAATGTTTCTCCTTGGATTTATCATGTAATTGATTCTCTGCACTTCCTGGACTTGATTGACTATTTCTTTTCTCACATTAGGGAAGTTTTCAACTATAATCTCTTCAGATATTTTCTCAGACCCTTTCCTTTTCTCTTCTACTTCCGGGAACCCTATAATTCAAATGTTGGTGCATTTAATGTTGTCCCAGAGGTCTCTGAAAGTGTCCTCAATTCTTTTCATTCTTTTTTCTTTATTCTGTTCTGCAGTAGTTATTTCCACTATTTTATCTTCCAGGTCACTTATCCGTTCTTCTGCCTCAGTTATTCTGCTATTGATTCCTTTGAGAGAATTTTTAATTTCATTAATTGTGCTGTTCATCATTGTTTCTTTGCTCCTTAATTCTTCTAGGTCCTTGTTAAAGGTTTCTTGTATTTTCCCCATTCTATTGCTAAAATTTTGGATCAACTTTACTATCATTACTCTGAATTCTTTTTCAAGTAGACTGCCTATTTCCTCTTCATTTGATTGGTCTGGTGGGTGTTTACCTTGCTCCTTCATCTGCTGCGTATTTCTCTGTCTTCTCATTTTGTTTAATTTACTGTGTTTTGGCTCCCCTTTTCACAAGCATCAGGTTTGTAGTTCCCATTGTTTTTGGTGTCTGTCTCCAGTGGGTGAGATTGGTTCAGTGGCTTGTATAGGTTTCTGGGTGGAGGGGACTGCAGATGGAAAAAGATATTCCCTGCAAATGGAAAAGAAAAGAAAGCTAGAGTAGCAATTCTCATATCAGACAAAATAGACTTAAAATAGAGACTATTAGAAGAGACAAAGAAGGACACTACATAATGATGAAGGGATCAATCCAAGAAGAATATATAACAATTGTAAATATTTATGCACCCAACATAGGAGAACCTCAATACATAAGGCAAATGCTAACAGCCATATAAGGGGAAATTGACAGGAGCACAATAATAGTAGGGGACTTTAACACCCCACTTTCATCAATGGACAGATATCCAAAATGAAAATGAATAATCAAATACAAGCTTTAAATGACACATTAGACAAGATGGACTTAACTGTATTTATAGGACATTCCATCCAAAAAAAAAAAAAAAAACAGAATACACTTTCTTCTCAAGTGCTCATGGAATATTCTCCAAGATAGATCATATATTGTGTTACAAATCAAGCCTTGGTAAATTTAAGAAAATAGAAATCATACCAAGTATCTTTTCTGAACACAATGCTATGAGACTAGGTATCAATTACAGTAAAAAAAAAAAAAAATGTAAAAAACACAAGCACATGGAGGCTAAAAATTATGCTATTAAATAACTAAGAGTCACTGAGGAAGTCAAAGAGGAGATCAAAAAATACCTAGAAACAAATGACAATGAAAACACAATGAACCAAAATCTATGGGATGCAGCAAAATCAGTTCTAAGAGGGAAATTTATACCAATACAAGCCTACCTCAAGAAACAAGAAAAATCTCAAATAAGCAACCTAACCTTACACCTAAAGCAATTAGAGAAAGGAGAACGAAAAATCCCTTAGTTAGCAGAAGGAAAGAAATTATAAAGATCAGATCAGAAATAAATGAAAAAGAAATGAAGGGAACAATAACAAAGATCAATAAAACTAAAAGCTAGTTCTTGAGAAAATATACAAAATTGATGAACCATTAGCCACACTCATCAAGAAGTAAAGGGAGAAGACTCAAATCAACAAAATTAGAAATGAAAAAGGAGAAGTAACAACTGACACTGCAGAAATACAAAGGATCATGAGAGATTACTACAAGCAACTGTATACCAAAACAAATCACAACCTGGAAGAAATGCACTAATTCTTAGAAAAGCACAACCTTCCATGACTGAACAAGGAAGAAGTAGAAAATATAAAGACACCAATCACAAGAAATGAAATTGAAACTGTGATTTAAAATCTTCAGGACAAGATGGCTTCACAGGTGAATTCTATCAAACATTTAGAGAAGAGCTAATACCTACACTTCTCAAACTCTTCCAAAATACAGCAGAGGGAGGAACACTCCCAAACTTATTCTACAAGGCCACCATCACCCTGATACCAAAACCAAACAAAGATGTCACAAAAAACACTACAGGCTAATATTACTGATGAACATAGATGCAAAAATCCTCAACAAAATCCTAGCAAATAGAACTCAGCAGCACATTAAAGGATCATAAACCATGATCAAGTGGGGCTTAGCCCAGGAATGCAAGGATTCTTCAAAATACATAAATCAGTCAATGTGATACACCATATTAACAAATTGAAGGATAAAAACCATATGAGAATCTCAATAGATGCAGAAAAATCTTTTGACAAAATTCAACACCCATTTATGATAAAAAGTCTCCAGAAAGTAGGCACAGAGGGAACCTACCTCAACATAATGAGGGTCAGGTATGACAAACTCACAGACAACATCATTCTCAATAGTGAAAAACTGAAAGCATTTCCACTAAGATCAGGAGCAAGACAAGGTTGCCCACTCTCACCACCCTTATTCAACATAGTTTTGGAAGTTTTAGCTACAGCAATCAGAGAAGAAAAAGAAATAAGAGGAATCCAAATAGGAAAAGAAGAAGTATAACTGTCACTGTTTGCAGATGACATGATTCTGTACATAGAGAATCCAAAAGATGCTACCAGAAAATTACTAGAGCTAATCAATGAATTTGGTAAAGTAGCAGGATACAAAATTAATGCACAGAAATCTCTTGCATTCTTATACACTAATGATGGGAAATCAGAAAGAGAAATTAATGAAACACTCTCATTTACCATTGCAACAAAAAGAATAAAATACCTAGGAAAAAACTTACCTAAGGAGACAAAAGACCTGTATGCAGAAAACTGTAAGACAATGATGAAAGAAATTAAAGACAATACAAACAGATGGAGAGATATACCATGTTCTTGGATTGGAAGAATCAACATTGTGAAAATGACCAAACTACCCAAAGCAATCTACAGATTCAGTGTAATCCCTATCAAACTAGCACTGGCATTTTTCACAGAACTAGATCAAAAAATTTCACAGTTTGTCTGGAAACACAAAAGACCCCAAATAGACAAAGCAATCTTGAGAAAGAAAAATGAAGCTCAAGGAATCAGGATCCCTGACTTCAGACTATACTACAAAGCTACAGTAACCAAGACAGTATGATACTGGTCCAAAACTAGAAAAATAGATCAATGGAACAGGATAGAAAGCCCAGAGATAACTACACTCACATATGGTCTCCTTATCTTTGATAAAGCAGGGAAGAATATACAATGGAGAAAAGACAGCCTCTTCAATAAGTGGTGCTGGGAAAACTGGACAGCTACATGTAAAAGAATGAAATTAGAACACTTTCTAACACCATACAGAAAAATAAAATCAAAATAAATTAAACCTAAATGTAAGGCTAGACACTATAAAACTCTTAGAGGAAAACATAGGCAGAACACTCTGTGACAAAAACCACAGCAAGATCCTTTTTGATCCACCTCCTAGAGAAATGGAAATAAAAACAAAAGTAAACAAATGGGACCTAAGGAAACTTAAAAGCTTTTGCACAACAAAGGACCCACAAGCAAGAGGAAAAGACACCCCTCAGAATGGGAGGAAATATTTACAAATGAAGCAACTGGCAAAGGATTAACCTCCAAAATTTACAAGCAGCTTATGCAACTCAATATCAAAAAACAAACAACCCAATCCAAAAATGGGCAGAAGATCTAGACATTTCTCCAAAGAACATATGCAGATTGCCAACAAACACATGAAAGTTGCTCAACATCACTAATTATTAGAGAAATGCAAATCAAAACTACAATGAGGTATCACCTCATAGCGGTCAGAATGGCTATCATCAAAAAATCTACAAACAGGAAATGCTGGAGAAGATGTAAAGAAAAGGGGGCCCTCTTGCACTATTGGTGGTAAATTGATACAGCCACTATGGATAACAGTATGGAGGTTCCTTAAAAAACTAAAAATAGAACTACCATATGACCCAGTAATCCCACTGCTGGACATATACCCTGAGAAAACCATAATTCAACAAGAGTCATGTACCACAATATTCATTGCAGCTCCATTTACAATAGGCAGGACATGGAAGCTGCCTAAATGTCCATCGACAGATGAATGGATAAAGAATATGTGGCAGATGTATACAATGGAATATTACTCAGCCATAAAAAGGAATGAAATTGAGTTATTTGTAGTGAGGTGGATGGACCTAGAGTCTGTCATACAGAGTGAAGTATGTCAGAAAGAGAAAAACAAATACCGTATGCTAACACATATATATGGAATCTGAGAAAAAAAATGGTTCTGATGCACCTAGGGCCAGGACTGGAATAAAGACGCAGACGTAGAGAATGGACTTTAGGACACAGAGAGGGGGAAGGGTAAGCTCGGACGAAGTGAGAGAGTGGCATTGACATATATACAATACCAAATTTAAAATAGATAGCTAGTGGGAAGCAGATGCATAGCACAGGGAGATCAGCTCAGTGCTTTGTGACCACTTAGAGAGGTGGGATAGGGAGGGTGGGAGGGAGATGCAAGAGGGAGGGTATATGGTGATATATGTATACATATAGCTGATTAACGTTGTTATACAGCAGAAACTAACAGAACATTGTAAAGCAATTATACTCCAATTAAGATGTTAAAAAATAAAGAAAGAAGGTATCAAAAAAAAAAAGAAATATGCAAAAACACATAGAGATGTATTTCCAATGGATTTGGGTTTACCTAAGTTCTTTTGGTTTCTTGCATTCTTGAAGTTCTTAGGGAAAGAGAACAAGATTCATGTGGTTCTCATAGTCTCCAAGGTAGAGTTGGTGAAGTTGTGAGTGCTGGAAAGAAAGTGAGCTAATAGTTTCATCAGACAAGGAGGTGTCAATAGGATGCAGCCTTGAAAATGTGGAGAGATAAAGGCAAGTATTTAGGTCAATGTATGTTCATATTAGTATTCGAAGAGCAGAAAATAAAAACAACCCATGTATGTCATCAATTGTATTATATATTTTCATGTTGAAAAGCCCATATTCCCATGATTATTTAATTATTATAAGAAGTCAAATGTTAAAAGAAGAAAGCAAACCACCTGAAATTTATATTTAATTTATTTGAAAACTAAATGTGTACAAAAAAAGGAAAGGAAGTTAACCAAATGTTAACAATCGTAATTGTTTTTAGGATATTATTATTTCACTTACTTAGTAATATGTTTTCTCTATTTTCTTCCAAAGAAATATATTAACATTACAATTAGATAAGTTCTTGTTGATACAAAACTTGACAGAAAAAGAAAAATTATTTGTTTTCAACAGATATTCACTGAGCATATGCTATGTGCTTCTTTCTCTACTAGGAGTTGGAATACTCTGGAAAGGGAGAGAAAATTTCCACATCCTCATAAAGCTTAGTGTCAGGCACTAAGCAAACAAGAAAGCAAACAACTGAACAGAAGTCTGACAATGAAAGGGGCTACAGAGAAAAGCAGAAAGAAATAACTGAATCCAAACAACCTAACGCAGCTGAGGAATGCCCTAAATATTGTCTTGTGGATCAGTTTAATTGAGTATTCAGGGAAAAATTTCTTAGGTTGCTAGATGACACTGAAAACTGAAAAACAGGTAAGCTTAACCTTTAGCTTTTACAATTGTGCTTATCTTCTCAGTTTGAATACCCAAAAATGTAATACTTAGGTAATATCAATATGAATATAAACAAAAGAGTTTCCATTTTTGTTTTGCTATTTAATTTCTTCATGCAAATAATACTCTCTGACTACATTTGATACCCAATGGAGAAAATCAGTGGTTGATCGACTTTTAGTTATTTCTTTACATTTTCCTATGGTTAATAGGAGCGGTTTTACTTATTTCTTTAACTTTCTATTTGGCAAGGGTATTAGACCGCTGGATAGCCAGGTAATGAATTAACAAAGGTTTCTCTCAAAGTTATAATATCAGAATTTTAGTGATGACTCAGGAATTACCTTTTCCTTCTTAACATTTAGCTATTGTTTTTTAAGCTCTTAACACAAACTAAAAGATTCATACACATTGCCATAAACAGAAAAAAAGTCTTTAACTGATGTCATAAAAACTTGCTTAAGAATAGAAGTGTCTTAGCCAATTTCAGTCTGGCTTCCCTGAACTCAGAAAGATATACACCCCTTGGTTTTTCTCTTGCTTGTCAGATTACAAATAGACTTCGTTGCTGGAAAATTTAAAAATTTGTATATAAAATTTTTCAGATATAACCAAATAAACATGACTGTAACATATTTGCTCAATTTTCTCTTGCACCTACTGACTAATGTATATTTTTTCACTTTAAAAATAGATTCAAACAAAAACAAAACATAAGCACTCTGCTGGATTTATTCATGTGAAATTATTTCTTATACGTATTTTATGATTGTGATTTTAGGTACATGATTTTTCATATTACAAGTTACATTTTACAACACAATTGTACATTTAATATTAAAATAATGCTGCTTAAAGATCTTATTATTCTTTCATGTTATCTAAAAAGCTAAAATATAAATATTTAGATTAATGACAGAATACATTAGATTATTATATATATTTCATTAATTTTATATGTAAAAAATCAAATTCACATAATTAAAACTCAACGTAATTCATGTTGAGAAAATATTTTTTTATGGATTTCTATTTACTTTCGTGCAACTATATTAGAATATTTTCAAAATATGACATGGGCATAAGCTGAAGATAGAGTAATCAGAGTATTCATAAGAAAAGGAATAGGGCTCTATTATGGAAACTTAATTTATAGGTAATTTTTTTTCCATAATAGCCTCAATAAAATGTATATATCTCAGCCTCCACTTTTGGAAGGAAGAGTCAACTCTTGGGGAAATACAACTTATTCTTATCTGTTATACAATGTGTAAATAGACCATGTTGTACATTTTGTGCTTTTAAATGCTTATCCATATTAACACAAGTTAAACTTTAAACCAATCTACTTGCAGAAGTGAACCTTTTATTATACTATAGGAAATACTTATTAAACATATATCCTCTCTTACCTTAAGCAATTCACTAATCTTTCAATTTTGACTTTTTTAATTGAAGTGGTTAATGGGATATCAATTTTGAAATATGCATAATACTATTGTCAAGGTAAAATATGATCTAACAAATACAAAAAATGTATTAAAACTGAATATTCATAAAACTTTTTAAAGGCCACAATCTAGAAACTATTCAATATCTTTACCCACTTTCTACTGAGCACAGAGTAACCCTCCATTAACACATGCATCATTATTAAATGTGCTAATTTTCATCAAAGTTCTGTGACTCTATCCTTTGCCCATATGACTCTCAAAGCCTATGAGATTCACTTTAAAAATAGGGGATTGAACCTGATTGCCTTTAGGGTTTGTTTAGATTTATAGAGTGGTTATGAGTGTGGACTCAGGAGCCAAAATATGTGGAACTGAATCCCCAATTCTCAATTTAATCTCTGTGTGGCTCCTGTAGTTTGTGAAAAAAATAGGGGTGATTAGAATTATATTTTGAAAGCACAGCGTGTTTGTAAGGCGATTGAACTATTCTATAATTGGGCTATGGGGCCATATAGTTTTTTGATGAGTCAGATAATATTTCTAATCAATCACAAGGCTTATTCTCTATATCTAAATTCAAGATGTGGGCAAGAATAGCAAAAGTTTTCACTTGTTTATATGTTATTATTGATTATTAGTTGTTGTGCAGATTCCTTTATAATCTTTAGAAAGATCCCAAAACTGTGCACAAATAAGATAAATCAAATGGTTTATTTATGAAATATTATTTCACAATTAATATGTATCATTAGATACAAATATTCTAACACAAAATAGTAACTGCATTCTCTAATCATCTTTTTAAATGAGAACAAATTATCATTGATCTTATCTAAATGAAACTCATAAAACTCATGTACATATAGTAGGTCAAAAAGGAGCAAATCACAAATGTAATATTTTTGGCTATCTTTTCTAGATACAAGTTATTCATAACAGTGTTAAAATAAAGCAAATATGCAAATTATACAGGGTTATTTGCATGCACATCGCACTCCCCACTGTGTTTTCATCCTGAGTCCTATTTCAACATCATTATCACTGACAGGGCAGTGTTAAGTAAGGCAGTGTTAGCTTTTAGGAACACATTTATGATTTACTAATCAATTATTTACAATCCTAGAGAAAACAGAGACATTTAAATGCACACAATATTTATAGATGCTCTAGCTACCGCTGCTGCTAAAAGAAGTCAGGCAGAAGAATATGTTTTATGTCATAAAACCAAGTAAAAACTTGCCTTTGTAGATTGGGAGAATCTTGACTTTTCTGGAAACTTGTTTTTAAAAGGAAACTAAATGTTACTACTTAGAAGTTAGTTAACTCTGGTAATAATGGCTTTTAAACAGAAAATTAATAGCACTAGTTTAAACTTAGTTTTGAAGTATCCTCACTCAGATTTTTTAAGGGTTTGCCTTTATTAGCTGAAACAAAAATTTAAGCAAAGTAATTGCATGCTTTCATGTGGAACAGTATTTTCTGATTCTAACCTAAATTAACAATGTGACTTTTCAAAAATAGTGTATGAATGGACTCCAAGATTATTTAAGTAAAATAAAGAATATCTTCAATATTGTACTTTAAAAGGGAAAATTTGGGAAATAGCATAATTGCCAAGGTTGAAGTATTGTTTCTGAAGGTAAGGTGGTGGGTTCTAAAGTCTTACATGTGGCTTCAAATTCCGATTTCCTCATTTCATTTTGATTTATTTTGAACAATTAAAAAAATTCTGAGTTTTTCTTTCTTCATTTCATATATGGGAATAAGAATAGAATCCACCTTGCAAAGTCATTTGTGCATGAGTGTGATAATCTATGTAGAACACTCAGCATAGTAACCTTCATAAAGGAAGCCATAACATGAATGGTTATAATTCAAGTAAGGATGCTGCCTTTCTTTAAAAATTTGTATTATAAAAACATTAAATGTTTACAAAAGTAGAGAATTATTTAAAATGCATGGCAAAATTTAGAATTAACCAACGTGACTGCATAATTTTAAGTACATGGCAAATATCATCATGAGCAAAATAAGAAACCAAATGAAATAATGTATATCAGAGGCAGAAATGTAATAATTCTTGCATAAAAAAGTCATCTCAAAATAGAAGATAAAAGAGTACTAACCCTAAAGAAAAAGTAACTAGAAACATGAACAGAACAAATGTATTTTTAACCATATGAAAAGATCCTAAACCTTTCATAATAAGAAAAATGAAAATGAAAATTAAGAAAACATTTTTCACCTATCAGATTGGCAAAAGGAAGAATTTGAAAACGCTCTTATTTGGCAAAGTTATGGAAAATTCTCACATGATGGAAATAAGAATCAGTACAATCTCTATAAAAAAATGAACTTGACAATAACTAAAAAACTGTTCTCTGTTTACTGTTTGGCCCAACAATCCCATTCTAGAAATACATCTCAAAGATCCATAGGCAAAACTATGAAAACACAATATGTATAAGACGCCTGGTAATAGCAAAAGCCTGAAAGCAAAGAAAGTAGCCATCACTAGGAGACTGACTGAATAAACAATGGTGCATCAAGGACGTAGCATACTGAGAGCAATAACCAACAAAACTAACCTTAGAATATTACTAGGAATCCAGTATGGCATGATCTTCAGAGAATATTATTAATTGAAAAAAGCAAAGTCGATAACACTGTTTATACACTCAGTACTATAAGAGAGATGTTAATACAAACAAGTATATATAAATATGTATGTTTGTATATGTAAATACATGTAAGATATATTTCATATAACTATATATATTATGATATATATGACACAATATGAATTTCTTATATTAAAACAGAATAATAAACAAGATTTAAAAGGAAAGATTATTTAATAGGAGGAAAAGAGCAGGGTTCAAGGAATAGAGATAGAAGCAGTATTTCTTTAGATTATTGTTTTCAAATACAATTTAAATTTTTCTGGACTCTAGAAATGTAGCAAATATCCAATACATTTAAAAATTAAAACTGTTTATGGAGTCAATAAATACTGTCCTAAAAATAATAGAGTATTTTAATTTAGAGATTTTTCAGATGTATGTAAAGTAAAACATATTAGAACAGGATACAGTGAAATATTATTTTCACTAAATCTTTCTTATTCTACTGAGGTTGTTTCTATATTACTGTGTTTGTCTTAGAATTAATGTCACATGAAGGCTAGAAATAGGATGAAATACGTTTCTACATTAGTGTGCCAATAACAAAGATAATATCAAAAATTATTTAATGGTGCTAACAATAAGAAAGTAAGAAATTCTGTAGAATGAAACTAGTCGTGATTATTCCAAGTGTCCGAATATATGTTGGTATTTGTTCTGAAGTGAAAAGCGTAATACACACCGTTTGCTTTTAGACTGATTTAGGCAACATCTTTCACCTATTCTCTCTAGCAGTGATCCAGGTCCTACACTAAAAATGTTACACAGGGGACGAGGGGAAGATGGCAGAAGAGTAAGATGCGGAGATCACCTTCCTCCCCACAGATACACCAGAAATACATCTACACGTGGAACAACTCCTACAAAACACCTACTGAACGCTGGCAGAAGACCTCAGACCTCCCAAAAGGCAAGAAACTCCCCACGTACATGGGTAGGGCAAAAGAAAAAACAGAGACAAAAGAATAGGGACAGGACCTGCACCAGTGGGAGGGAGCCGTGAAGGAGGAAACGTTTCCACACACTAGGAGCCCCTTCGCGGGTGGAGACTGCGGGTGGCGGAGGCGGGGAAGCTTCGAAGCCGCGGAGGAGAGCACAGTAACAGGGGTGTGGAGTGCAAAGCGGAGAGATTCCCGCACAGAGGATCAGGGCCGACCGGCACTCACCAGCCCGAGAGGCTTGTCTGCTCACCCGCCGGGGCGGGCGGGGCTGGGAGCTGAGGCACGGGCTTCGGTCGGACCGCAGGGAGAGGACTGGGGTTGGCGGCGTGAACACAGCCTGCAGGGGCTTAGTGCGCCACGGCTAGCCGGGAGGGAGTCCGGGAAAAGGTCTGGAGCTGCCGAAGAGGCAAGAGACTTTCTCTTCCCTCTTTGTTTCCTGGTGCGCGAGGAGAGGGGATTAAGAGCGCTGCTTAAAGGAGCTCCAGAGACGGGTGCGAGCCGCGGCTAAAAGCGCGGACCCCAGAGACGGGCAGGAGACGCTAAGGCTGCTGCTGCCTCCACCAAGAAGCCTGTGTGCGAGCACAGGTCACTATCCATACCTCCCTTCCGGGGAGCCTGTGCAGCCCGCCACTGCCAGGGTCCCGGGATCCAGGAACAACTCCCCTGGGAGAACTCACGGCACGCCTCAGGCTGGTGCAACGTCACCCTGGCCTCTGCCACCGCAGGCCCACCCCGCACTCCGTGCCCCTCACTCCTCCCAGCCTGAGTGAGCCACAGCCCCCAAATCAGAGACTCCTTTAACCCCGTCCTGTCTGAGCGTAAAACAGACGCCCTCTGGCGACCTACACGCAGAGGCGGGGCCAAATCCAAAGCTGAGCCCCGGGAGCTGTGAGAACAAAGAGGAGAAAGGGAAATCTCTCCCAGCAGCCTCAGAAGCAGCGGATTAAAGCTCCACAATCAACTTGATGTACCTGCATCTGTGGAATACCTGAATAGACAACCAATCATCCCAAATTAAGGAGGTGGACTTTGAGAGCAAGATTTATGATTTTTTCCCCCTTTTCCTCTTTTTCTGAGTGTGTATGTGTAAGCTTCCGTGTGAGGTTTTGTCTGTATAGCTTTGCTTCCACCATTTGTCCTAAGGTTCTATCCGTCCGTTTTTTTTTGTTGTTGTTGTTCTTTTTAAAAAAATTTTTTTCTTAATAATTATTTTTTAATTTAATAACTTTATTATATTTTACTTTATTTTATTTTACTTTATCTTTCTTTTTTCCTTCCTTCCTTCCTCCCTCCTTCCCTCTGTCCTTTCTTTCTTTTTTTCCTTCTTTTCTTCTTTCTTTCTTCCCTCATTCCTTCCTTCTTTTCTTTCTTTCTTTCCCTTTCTTTCTTTCTTTCTTTCTTTCTTTCTTTCTTTCTTTCTTCCTATTTCTACTAATTCTTTCTCTCTACTTTTTCTCCCTTTTATTCTGAGACATGTGGATGAATGGCTCTTGGTACTGCATCCAGGAGTCAGTGCTGTGCCTCTGAGGTGGGAGAGCCAACTTCAGGACACTGGTCAACAAGAGACCTCCCAGCTCCACATAATATCAAACAGTGAAAATCTCCCAGAAATCTCCATCTCAACGCCAGCACCCAGCTTCACTCGACAATCAGCAAGCCACAGTGCTGGACATCCTATGCAAAACAACTAGCAAAACAGGAACACAACCCCACCCATTAGCACAGAGGCTGCCTAAAATCATAATAAGTCCACAGACACCCCAAAACACACCACCAGACGTGGACCTGCCCACCAGAAAGACAAGATCCAGCCTCATCCCCCAGAACACAGGCACTAGTCCCCTCCACCAGGAAGCCTACACAATCCACTGAAACAACCTTAGCCACTGGGGACAGACACCACAAACAACGGGAACTACGAACCTGCAGTCTGCAAAAAGGACACCCCAAACACAGTAAGATAAGCAAAATGAGAAGACAGAAAAACACACAGCAGATGAAGGAGCAAGATAAAAACCCACCAGACCTAACAAATGAAGAGGAAATAGACAGTCTACCTGAAAAAGAATTCAGAATAATGATAGTAAAGGTGATCCACAATCTTGGAAATAGAATAGACAAAATGCAAGAAACATTTAACAAGGACCTAGAAGAACTAAATATGAAACAAACAATGATGAACAACACAATAAATGAAATTAAAAATACTCTAGATGGGATCAGTAGAAGAATAACTGAGGCAGAAGAATGGATAAGTGACCTGGAAGATAAAATAGTGGAAATAACTACTGCAGAGCAGAATAAAGAAAAAAGAATGAAAAGAACTGAGGACAGTCTCAGAGACCTCTGGGACAACATTAAATGCACCAACATTCGAATTATAGGGCGTCCAGAAGAAGAAGAGAAAAAGAAAGGGACTGAGAAAATATTTGAAGAGATTATAGTTGAAAACTTCCCTAATATGGGAAAGGAAATAGTTAATCAAGTCCAGGAAGCACAGAGAGTCCCATACAGGATAAATCCAAGAAGAAATATGCCAAGACACCTATTAATCAAACTATCAAAAATTAAATACAAAGAAAGCATATTAAAAGCAGCAAGGGAAAAACAACAAATAACACACAAGGGAATCCTCATAAGGTTAACAGCTGATCTTTCAGCAGAAACTCTGCAAGCCAGAAGTGACAGGCAGGACATATTTAAAGTGATGAAGGAGAAAAACCTGCAACCAAGATTACTCTACCCAGCAAGGATCTCATTCAGATTTGATGGAGAAATTAAAACCTTTACAGACAAGCAAAAGTTGAGAGAGTTCAGCACCACCAAACCAGCTTTATAACAAATGCTAAAGGAACTTCTCTAGGCAAGAAACCCAAGAGAAGGAAAAGGCCTACAATAACAAACCCAAAACAATTTAGAAAATGTGAATAGGAACATACATATTGATAATTACCTTAAATGTAAATGGACTAAATGCTCCCACCAAAAGACACAGATTGGCTGAATGGATACAAAAGCAAGACCTTTATATATGCTGTCTAAAAGACACCCACTTCAGACCTAGAGACACATATAGACTGAAAGTGAGGGGATGGAAAAAGATATTCCATGCAAATGGAAACCAAAAGAAAGCTGGGGTAGCAATTCTCATATCAAACAAAATAGACTTTAAAATAAGGACTATTAAAAGAGACAAAGAAAGACACTACATAATGATCAAGGGATCGATCCAAGAAGAAGATATAACAATTGTAAATATTTATGCACCCAACATAGTAGCACCTCAATACATAAGGCAAATACTAAAAGCCATAAAAGGGGAAATCGACAGTAGCACGTTCATAGTAGGGGACTTTAACACCACACTTTCACCCATGGACAGATCATCCAAAATGAAAATAAATAAGGAAACACAAGCTTTAAATGATATATTAAACAAGATGGATTTAATTGACATTTATAGGACATTCCATCCAAAAATAAGAGAATACACATTTTTCTCAAGTGCTCATGGAACATTCTCCAGGATAGATCATATCGTGTGTCAAAAATCAAGCCTTAGTAAATTTAAGAAAACTGAAATTGTATCAAGTATCTTTTCCGACCACAATGCTATGAGACTAGATATCAATTACAGGAAAAGATCTGTACGAAATACAAACACACGGAGGCTAAACAATACACTACTTGATAACGAAGTGATCACTAAAGAAATCAAAGAGGAAATAAAAAAATACCTAGAAACAAATGACAATGGAGACACGATGACCCAAAACCTATGGGATGCAGCAAAAGCAGTTCTAAGAGGGAGTTTATAGCAATAGAAGCCCACCTTAAGAAACAGGAAAAATCTCGAATAAACAACCTAACCTTGCACCTCAAGCAATTATAGAAAGAAGAACAAAAAAACCCCAAAGTTAGCAGAAGAAAAAAAATCATAAAAATTAGATCAGAAATAAATGAAATAGAAATGAAGGAAACGATAGCAAAGATCAATAAAACTAAAAGAATTTGAAAACTTCTTTTCAACAGGAGTCATGAGCTGGTTCTTTGAGAAGATAAACAAACTTGATAAACCATTAACCAGACTAATCAATAAAAACAGGGAGAAGACCCAAATCAATAGAATTAGAAATGAAAAAGGAGAAGTAACAACTGACACTGCAGAAATACAAAAGATCATGAGAGATTACTACAAGCAACTCTATGCCAATAAAATGGACAACCTGGAAGAAATGGACAAATTCTTAGAAATGCACAAGATGCCAAGACTGAATCAGGAAGAAATAGAAACTATGAACAGGCCAAACACAAGCACTGACATTGAAACTGTGATTAAAAATCTTTCAACAAACAAAAGCCCAGGACCACATGGCTTCACAGGCGAATTCTATCAAACATTTAGAGAAGAGCTAACACCTATTCTTCTCAAACTCTTCAAAAATATAGCAGAGGGAGGAACACTCCCAAATTCATTCTACGAGGCCACCATCACCTTGATACCAAAACCAGAAAAAGATGTCACAAAGAAAGAAAACTAGAGGCCAATATCACTGATGAACATAGATGCAAAAATCCTCAACAAAATACTAGCAAACAGAATCCAACAGCACATTAAAAGGATCATACACAATGACCATGTGGGGTTTATTCCAGGAATGCAAGGATTCTTCAATATACGCAAATCAATCTATGTGATAAACCATATTAACAAATTGAAGGAGAAAATCCATATGAGAATCTCAACAGATGCAGAGAAAGCTTTCGACAAAATTCAACACCCATTTATGATAAAAGCCCTGCAGAAAGTAGGCACAGAGGGAACTTTCCTCAACATAATAAAGGCCATATATGACAAACCCACAGCCAACATCGTCCTCAATGGTGAAAAACGGAAAACATTTCCACGAAAATCAGGAACAAGACAAGGTTGCCCACTCTCACCACCCTTATTCAACATAGTTTTGGAAGTTTTAGCCACAGCAATCAGAGAAAAAAAGGAAATAAAAGGAATCCAAATTGGAAAAGAAGAAGTAAAGCTGTCACTGTTTTCAGATGACATGATACTATACATAGAGAATCCTAAAGATGCTACCAGAAAGCTACTAGAGCTAATCAATGAATTTGGTAAAGTTGCAGGACACAAAATTAATGCACAGAAATCTCTTGCATTCTTATACACTAATGATGGAAAATCAGAAAGAGAAATCAAGAAAACACTCCCATTTACCACTGCAACAAAAAGAATAAAATATTTAGGAATAAACCTACCTAAGGATACAAAAGTCCTGTATGCAGAAAATTATAAGACACTGATGAAAGACATTAAAAATTATACAAATAGATGGAGAGATATACCATGTTCTTGGATTGGAAGAATCAGCATTGTGAAAATGACTCGACTACCCAAAGCAATCTACAGATTCAATGAAATCCCTATCAAACTGTCAGTGGCATTTTTCATAGAACTAGAACAAAAAATTTCACAATTTGTATGGAAACACAAAAGACCCCGAATAGCAAAAGCAATCTTGAGAACCAAAAACGGAGTTGGAGGAATCAGGCTCCCTGACTTCAGACTATACTACAAAGCTACAGTAATCAAGACAGTATGGTACTAGCACAAGAACAGAAAGATAGATCAATGGAACAGGATAGAAAGCCCAGAGATAAACCCACGCACATATGGCCACCTTATCTTTGATAAAGGAGGCAGGAATGTACAGTGGAGAATGGACAGCCTCTTGAATAAGTGGTGCTGGGAAAACTGGACAGCTACATGTAAAAGTGTGAGATTAGATCACTCCCTAACAGCATACACAAAAATAAGCTCAAAATGGATTAAAGACCTAAATATAAGGCCAGAAACTCTCAAACTCTTAGAGGAAAACATAGGCAGAACACTCTATGACATAAATCACAGCAAGACCCTTTTTGACCCACCTCCTAGAGAAATGGAAATAAAAACAAAAATAAACAAATGGGACCTAATGAAACTTAAAAGCTTTTGCACAGCAAAGGAAACCATAAACAAGACCAAAAGACAACCCTCAGAATGGGAGAAAATATTTGCAAATGAAGCAACTGACAAAGGATTAAATTCCAAAATTTACAAGCAGCTCATGCACCTCAATAACAAAAAAACACAGAATCCAATCCAAAAATGGGCAGAAGACCTAAATAGACATTTCTTCAAAGAAGATATACAGACTGCCAACAAACACATGAAAGAATACTCAACATCATTAATCATTAGAGAAATGCAAATCAAAACTACAATGAGATATCATCTCACACCAGTCAGAATGGCCATCATCAAAAAATCTAGAAACAATAAATGCTGGAGAGGGTGTGGAGAAAAGGGAACACTCTTGCACTGCTGGTGGGAATGTGAATTGGTTCAGCCACTATGGAGAACTCCTTGAAAAACTACAAACAGAACTACCACATGACCCAGCAATCCCACTACTGGGCATATACCCTGAGAAAACCATAATTCAAAAGGAGTCATGTACCAAAATGTTCATTGCAGCTCTATTTACAATAGCCCGGAGATGGAAACAACCTAAGTTTCCATCATCAGATGAATGGATAAAGAAGCTGTGGCATATATATATATATATATATATATATATATATATATATATATATATATACATACACATATATATATACATATATATATATATATATATATATATACACAATGGAATATTACTCGTCCATAAAAAGAAACGAAATTGAGCTATTTGTAATGAGGTGGATAGACCTAGAGTCTGTCATAACAAGTGAAGTAAGTCAGAAAGAGAAAGGCAAATACCGTATGCTAACACATATATATGGAATTTAAGGGAAAAAATGTCATGAAGAACCTAGGGGTAAGACAGGAATAAAGACACAGACCTACTATAGAATGGACTTGAGGATATGGGGAGGGGGAAGGGTGAGCTATGAGAAAGCGAGAGAGAGGCATGGACATATATACCCTACCAAACGTAAGGTAGATAGCTAGTGGGAAGCAGCCACATAGCATAGGGAGATCAGCTCGGTCCTTTGTGACCACCTGGAGGGGTGGGATAGGGAGGGTGGGAGGGAGGGAGACGCAAGAGGGAAGAGATATGGAAACATATGTATATGTATAACTGATTCACTTTGTTATAAAGCAGAAACTAACACACCATTGTAAAGCAATTATACCCCAATAGAGATGTTAAAAAAATGTTACACAAATACCCTTTATAAATAGGGTAATATTTATCTTTCCTATGGAAAGAGAGGGAAAACTTTTGAATGAGTTACATCTCAGACAATTTACAACTTATTTTCACTGTGTTTTCATAGGTATTTTTTCCAATTTTGCTTAAATTATTTGCCAACTGAGAAGACAAAATTGCAAAAAATGCTGTTCATCCAAAACTGATTATGGTAACAACCTGTAGCTATTTTGCTTTAGAAAAATCACTATCGATTGTCTTTACAACATCTGTTCCATTTCTTCATTCTTATGAATCGAACCCCAATTTTGTTCACTCTTCTGTGAGTGAACAAGAGAAGCTGGGTCTTTTTGGAACCACAGGGAGTGAATTATGGTAGGTCTAATTTGTTCTTGGTGGTCTTAATCCCCTTGATAAATAATAGGCTTTAACATTGTCATGTGATGCACATTTGTCCAATTAAACAAAAGAGAAAGCTTTCTGCAGATTTTCTCAAAAAGTCTTTCTTGTCCTTACACAGGGAGAGGAGATAAAAAAGTTCCCATTTCCTTCGACAGTGTTACTACCTGCATACAGTGCCTCTTAGTGTGACAACCATCTTGGAACCATGAGGAAAAGAAATGTAAGAGGACAATGCTGGGATGGTAGTGCAGATAAATATAAAAGAACCTGGGCTTTTGGGAATATTGTTGAGCCATTGAACTGATCCAACTGTGGGATTGCACTTTCCCAGGTTTTCCATTACCTGAAATAATACATGACATTATTTTAAGTTATTTTGAGTTTGTTTCTTTTTAGTTGCATCCAAGTACTTATCAACTGAATTATTTTATATTATAGAATTGTCTTTTCTTCATTTTTTCCAAACCATGGTAAGCACTTTTCTCCCTAAATTATTGTTTTCAATACATTACCTAGAATTGCCCAAAAACTCAATATATCAAGTTTAATCTTCTATGCCTACTTTTTAAAGGCTCTATCAGCTGCTCAAGTTCTTCCTTTTGCAGCTAAGCCTATTAACTTTCTCTTTTCTGTGATTTTCATGTCTGTTTATTTTCTCTTGTTTCTCCAATGTTTTCCATTTTCCTCTTTATTTAAATATTACCAGCCCATTTTTTACCCCAAACAAGTCCCACACACCTCACTTATTAGATCTTTTTCCCTATAATACTGCATCCAACGTCAGTTCATTTAGCAACATGGAAAACATGTATATATCACTGTCTCATTCTTCCATATTTAGTAGAAATATTAATGCTAATGAAGACCTCATTTCTTTTCAACAGGAGTCATGAGCAAAGACATGCCACTAAATCAAGTAGTGTTAAAAATCCAGAAATAGCAAAATTAAAACCACCAAATCAATAAATATTATTTACTAAGAGTTTATTGTGTATAGGAGAACAGTTCACAAACTGGGAGCTTTCAAAAATAAAAACTGATATGAAGCTCAGGGGCATGAAGTTATAGAATGGTTTATATAGTAAAGCTAAGGAAGTTGTTAACCCTTACAATGACTGATTATCACAATGGGGGTTTATGCATGGCAGGAGACTGGTTAAAACTGATATTCAAATATAATTTCTTTAAAATATTTCTTTGTGACTATATATTTATTTATGAGGATAGTTAAAAATTACACTTTAAAAAAATTAAATTTTTAAAAAAGGTGATTATCTCATACCATATTTAGGAAGATGATTTAAGTGTCTCTTATGTTTATCAGAGGCATTTACAAGACATAACCTAAGGTAAGTTTTGCTTATGTTCATGAAATAAGCTATATTTAATTTTGCTTATGTAGCTTAAATGGTTTTGTCTGCTCAGGTAGTCGTCAAGTCTGGTCTCCACTTTGTATTTAATTTTAACAGTACTAAGCTTAGAGTTACAGTATTATGTTTCCAAATGTACATTTAATCGATGTGCTAAACTTCAATGAGCTAATTTTTTGCACATGAGCATTAAATGTAAACAGAGGATTAGTAGTATTACATAGTAAAAATAAAATCTTAACTTGTGATTAGAATTATATAAATACATTATAAGGACTAATTTTGTGAATGGCTACTATAAAATGTTTTTATAGTATAAATGTCAATGAATAAATATTTGTACAGAGTCAAAAATTGGGTCAATGAGCAGTTTTGAGGGGTAATCTGTTTAAAAATTGATCCAGTTTTATAAGTCTTAATGCACAAAAGAATAGGTTTGCAATCATAGTTCTGTGAAGGTTAAAAAGCTATATTTATATTTCTATAAAATTTACATTCCACATTTTCAGGTTTTTTCTTGCCTAAAAATGTCATTGCCTATCATTAAGAAAAAGCAACAAAGTTCAGAATGCAGTACCTTATGCTAACACAATTTGGATTCATTGGTAAGAATGAATTTTAGCTATAAACCAAAATATATTAGGAAAACTGGTATAATTATTCATATAAGAGAAAAAAGCAATTTCTCTTTTGTAGTACTTGGAGAGTAATAGACATAGTATTTTGTTGATTCAAAAGCAATCATGAGCAATGCTTAGAAGACATGTTTGTTACTACAAAGTACCTTGACAAAGTGTTAGACCTTATGCAAAGACAATTTACTAAGTAGCATCTCTAAATTTTAGGACAATGTAATTTAAGATACATGTTTTTAGTATTTAATGTTTTATTTTATCTGAAAAAACCAACAGTAAAAATAAAATTTTATTGTTTACTGAATAAAATTCCTTAGAATATAAACAATATGCTAATCTTCTTAAAAAATCTATACTTATTAGAAATTAAAGAATAACTTTCTGTAAATATTTTCAGGAAAAATGGTTTAATTTTGAAGAAAAACTGGTAAGAAAATATCTTCCTAATTTTTATCTTTGCTGTTTAGCCATATACATGTGTCTGAAATTTATATATATATATATATATATATATATATATATATATATATATATAAAATATATTTTTTTTGCAGTATGCGGGCCTCTCACTGCTGTGGCCTCTCCCGTTGCGGAGCACAGGCTCCGGACACGCAGGCTCAGCAGCCATGGCTCACAGGCCCAGCAGCTCCACGGCATGTGGGATCTTCCTGGACCGGGGCACGAACCTGTGTCCCCTGCATCCTCAGGTGGAATCTTAACCACTGCGCCACCAGGGAAGCCCTGAAATTTTTATATTTAAGGCTTCCAATGTTTCATGTCAATAGCTAATGCACATTGAATCCTGATAATAGTGTTATGTCACCATGGAATGTATTTTATTAACAACAATTTAAGTTAATAATAGTTGGTAACAATTTTTGAAATTTTATTTTGTGCTAGGTAACATCCTAAAGTCTTTACAGATATTAACCACATTTATTTTTACAATAATCCTCTTAGGAAGAACCATTAATAACCCAGTTTCACAGTACAAAAATTGAAAATAAGGAATATTAAATATGTGACTGGTTCAGGCTGTGATAATTTAAGTGTCAGAGCTGAGAAATAAACTCCAATCTATTTTCCAACATTTTACTATATTTATAAGTAATGAAATCAATCGTTCTATTTTATTAATACAGAAAAAGTTTCCAAAGGCAAATTCGTTGGCATAGCCAAGATACAGAGTAATTCAATCACAAAGAATATTAATGGCCATCTAGTAAAAATATGCTTTGAATGCTAAAATGCCATCTTCTTTAACTAGTGTGTTAGTGTATAAATGCTAAGTGAAATATGCACCTGAGACAACTATGAGGTCAATATTATAATGTGCTGACTGCAAGGAAAATGTGTTCTTGATTTTGGATTACATGTGTCTCCATATAATTCAGTCATTAGAATTTATCACGTAAAGACTCACAGACCATATCTAATCTCTATTCCAAAGAACACCAAAGATAATTATTAATATTCCTTTGATTCTTCTGTTTTCTAGTTCAAACTCTGATAATGAGATTGAATGGCTGTGGTTAATTTGCTGCAAGCACATGCAAAATAAACAAGTGTCAGAGATTTTATTTAACTTACTAACCAATAGGCATTAAAATTGAAACGAAAATGTGACAAGTTCAGTATACACGGGAAATTTAATAAATACATTTAAGAAAAGTACAAATTTAGGTTTGGATACAAAACTGGTTAATGTCCAACAGGGCAATAAGCCACAATATCTGGGGCTATACATTCTGTGATTATTCAAATCTCTACTAGACAAAAATCTGCAAGTTAACTTCCGCCCCAGAGTTTTAAATTATCTGTTTAATAAAATGCTCAGAACTGTACTGGCCAATAATCTTTTATGACTATTTCTAAGAATTTAGATAATTTTTCTAACATCGCAACTAAACATTCTTTGAAACTTAAATGATCTCACTTCAATTCCACTTCAGTTAAATTTCCTATGCCTTAACTTAAGTCACTTAATCTATGAAATCTTAGAATTCAGCTTGCCTGTCAATTACTACCTTTTCTTGTTATTTTTTCTTTATGTCCACTCCATTTAAACTTTATAGAGACAACCAGCACTATTGTTTACAATCAGTGCATAAACTGGCTACTGACTCTACTTTTTATAAATATTACCTAAAACTGTGGTTCAACACTTTAATCTCATTTCTTCTAAAATTATACTACTCATTGAGGTATGATTGATATGTAAAAGACTGTACATTAAAAAATGATATGACATATAAAAAGCGGTATTTACTGTATATAACTTGAGGAATTTGAGGGTAAGTACACACCCAAGAAACTGTCACCACTGTCAAGGCCACAAACATAGACATCATCTTCTAGTTTCCTCCAGCCTTTTTCTTCTTCTTCTACTTCCTTTTCCTACTATTATTATTATTTAATACATATTTATTTACTATATGTAATATATAAGTATAAATATATGTTACATATAATGGTAAAAACACTTAACATAAGATCTATCATCATAGCAAAATTTAAGTATACAATACAATATTGTCAGCTATAGGCACTATGCTCAATAACAGATCTCCAGTACTTATTTATCTGTGTAATTGAAACTATTCTGCTCTCTGCTTCCATGAGTTTGACTATTTTAGGTTCCACATACAGGTAAAATCTTACAGTATTTATCTTTCTCTGACTTATTTCACTTAGCATAATACCCTCTAGGTCAATTCATGTTGTCACAAATGGAAGGATTTCCTCCTTTTTTTAGGTCTGAATATTTCATTATTTGTATATGCCACTTTTTAAATCTTTATCTATTGATGGTCATTTAGGTTGTTTCCATATCTTGGCTACTGTAATACTGTAATGAACATGGAAGTGCAGATATCTCCCCAAGGTCCTGATTTTATTTCCTTTGGATATATAATGAGAAGTAGAATTGCCGGATCATGTGCTACTTCTATTTTTAATTTTTTGAGGAATCTCCATACTCTTTTCATTAATGGCTGTACCAATTTACAGTCCTTTCACCTATGTACCAGGGTTCCTTTTTACCACATCTTCCCCAGCACTTATTATCTTCTCTTTTTTTTGAAAATTGCTACCCTAAAAGATATGAGATAATGTTTCCTTGATGAATAGTAATATTGAGTACATTTTCTTATATCTGTTGGCCATATGTTGTCTTCTTTAGATAAATATCTATTCAAATTCTTTTTATTGAATTATTTATTTTTTTGCTATTGATTTGTATGAGTTCCTTTTATATTTTGGATATTAACCCCTTAACAGATATATGATGTGCAAATATTTCTCCAATTCTGTACATAGTTTTCTTTTTCACTCTGTGGATTATTTCCTTTGCTATACAAATGCTTTTTAGTTTGATGTAGGATCATTTGTCTATATTTGCTTTTGTTTCCCATATTTATGGTGTCATTGCCAAAAAAAATCATTGCCAAGATCAGTTTCAAGGAGTGTTTCACTATGTTTTCTTCTAGGCTGATGGTTTCAAGACTTACATTTAAGCATTTAATCCATTTTGAATTGCTTTTTGTGTGTAGTGTAAGATAAGAATCCAATTTTTTATTTGTGACTACTTTCATTTCTTTTATCAATGTCTTATAGTTTTTAGTGTACAGATATTCACCTCCTGGATAGAGACCCGTGTACAGTGTTCTATATTCCTTGAGTCTCTGATCCAAACAAACACTTTTCTATTCAGCTGGAATGAAATGATAGTCTGACTATATTCTAGTCCTTTTCCACTGACTGGAAGAGCCAAAACTCTCTAGGAATAGGGGGAATCATGAATGGGATGAGGGCATCAAATAATGTTTGAAACTTATTTATTGTGCCATCAGCAATCTACTTTTAACAACATCAAATTTGCTCCATATGTAGAGCTCTCTAGAATGAAATTATTATTTTTCAGCATTAACCAAAGACAATCTCAAAAAATTTTAATGTTTCTTTTGACAGATTTCTACAATTCTTTCTTTTTGAGACTTCTCTACAAATTTAAATTTTGTTGTTTACTTTGTCAGAATACACTTATATCATTTACTTATGTAGAGAAGTGAATATCTCCTTTTCCTAATCTTGTTCTAATTTAGAAAAGTAGTAATTAAAAATCTGAAAAGGTATTGATTAACTGTAAATTAAAAATTACACTAGTTCATGCTATGTTTTACATTTTGATAGACACTTAAATCCATCCTCCAACACTGCAAAACACTAGTGCAAGCTGTATCTATTTTTATAGTTTTAGGCCTTTGAAGCATAAAACTGACAAGGTATTAATTAAATGAAGCATTTATTAATAAACATGCTGAAAAACATTCCTTAAATACCAGCCCAGAAATTCTAAAATTAAAAATACACACTCAGCGCTTCCCTGGTGGCGCAGTGGTTGGGAGTCTGCCTGCCGATGCAGGGGACACGGGTTCGTGCCCCGGTCCGGGAAGATCCCACATGCCGCAGCGCCCGTGAGCCATAGCCGCTGAGCCTGCGCGTCCGGAGCCTGTTGCTCCACAACGGGAGAGGCCACAACAGTGAGAGGCCCGTGTACCACAAAAAAATAAAAAAAAAAAAATACACACTCAAAATAGTCTTATGAATGCATATTTCTCAGGAGTTAGAGAAAAGTTCTGCTTTCTCAGAGTGAAGTGCCTCTTGTTATTTTTATGTTTAAAGAGGAAACACTAAAAAAGTTTTCCTTTTAAAGGAAACTCACTGTTAAAATGCTATAAAAATGAATTGACATTAAATAATAGACAAAGTTGGAAAAAAAATTTGTATTCTAAAATCCCTAACGCTACTATTTAAATGTAGTGAATTGAATTATCTTAAAATTTTGTTTTCATTTTACTGTTCTTTTTTGTTTAGAATTAATGCTTTTTTTTAAGATTCGAACATGTGTTATTAGACTAACTGGCTTTATTAATGTTATGATTAATAAATGTTATGATTACAACAGATCTAACACTTTATGACAGACTGATGGCAGGTATTTATCTGGGAAAACTTGTTGTAACAAAATGAATAAACCAAGATATCAAATCTTACCATTCTTAAGACACATTTATTATTTGTTGACATATTAAACACTATCTTTACTGGCTTTTGGAAAATATTGTTATGATTTAATTTTCAATTTAATTTTCATCAAAATAATGAACCTCTGGGCAAAGTATAAAATCTTGTAATAGATCTTAAGCTCAGTTCAAAAGCAACCAAGCACAGTACCATTGTATCAGAAGGTGTCTGTGTAAATATAAGGACATGACATAATCTATAACACTGTGATTGAATGTGAGCATTTGACATATTATTGTCAGATGCAAGAGTTGAAAAGACAGGAGATGAAGCATGGAAGACAGAAGGAACAAAGTTCAGAAAGCTGTAAGAACAGGGTCAATCTACGATCTTTTAATGTGTGAACTGTCTTTTCCTTTTCTTTCTAATTAATCTACTTTTTCTTTGAAAATAAAAAGAAGATACCTTCAAGTTCAAACAACTGTGACTTGTAGATGTCCTGTCAAATACAAAATAATAAGACTTAAAAATCAATTTCAGTTTAAAGAGTCAAGTGTTCTATTTTCCTTTCTAGTTCTGTATCTCATTTAATTTTGTGACTTCAGTCTCTATCTATGCATACATAAAGTTGATGTTTTTAAAAATTCAGGATGATAAAAGATTCATCATGTCAATTTCTAAATAAAAGAACTATATTAGACTTGTTTTGATAATATCCAATTAAAATGTAATTGCCATTACGCATTACTTTAAAATAATTTTATATATATCAATAATACTAATATATATATCATATGACTCAAATTTATTACTATTTATCACTTTGAAATTGTATGTACAAAATATGTAAAATTTATTATAATGTTAAATCCCTATATTTTAGAAATTCTATGATAGTTTTGGGAATACGAAAGCATTGAGAGTGCCAATTATGTGCAAAAAAACGCACATACAAATACAAAGTTAACACAAAATATTATTTTTGCCATTTCAGATTACTTAAAATTTTCTATATAATAAATCAACTTAAATTTTCATCCATTAAAACTGCTCAAAGACCCAAATCTTTATGTCTTGTTAATGCAGTGTAATCAACTGACCATATCCTGACCGATAGTTACTAATAGTAACAGCAATCACCCATTCTGGTGGTTTCCCAGTAGTCCATAACTAGCCCTGATTAGGTATTGTCATTGTCTTTCACAACATAACAACTTTGCTCTTTATCTTGCTGTAGACTTAAGGAGGATAAATCTATATCACTGGAAAAAAAAAATAACAACAATAATGGTGGGGATGTTGGCAGAAATTGTATTCTAAGCCATAGTCAAGGGATACCATTTGACAAAATTCTGGAATAGCTTGATTGTACACTACTTGAAGAGCCCTATCATATTAAGAACAAGAGCTTTTGAGGAATTGAAATATAGGCAGCACACGTTCAGAAAAGCCAACTGATTTTATATAGTTTTCTACTGTTTAATGGATCTGGTAAAACACTAGGTGAAACTATATAAGAAACATTAACATTGTTTACCTAATTTAGGCTCAATTATTTTTTTCTACATAAAAACAAAATCAATATAAAGCATGCCTAGTTCACTTTCATTTTCATTTCTGCCAAAATATTTGAAATAAATTTCTTACTTAGAAATATAGTGTTGCAGAATGGAATATACAAAAATATCAAGACACCAATTTTGCCTGAAATTAAAAGATAATAGAGCTAGAAATGACAGCATCATGTTCCTCTATATGTTTTACCAAAAACTTCCAAAGGGGGCAGGAAAAAAACCCTCAAGAATCAGGGGATGGTCTACACTAGTGTTAAATGCTGCTGAGAACCAAGTACTGTGTATTGATTTAACGACTTCTAGGTCATTCAAGATGTCAAATAGATTGACAATTATGATATGTAAAATATATAAGGATTAAGTAACTGAAAGAACATGGACACTTTTATTTTTTAATTGTGTGTTCCATACATACATATTTTCTGAGTACCTAATTTCTTTAAAAAATCGTCAATTTAATATTGTCAGTAATTTTTATATGGCATTTTTTTCTTCAAACCTAACTTATGGTACAAGTTGAATTTTTAAGAAAGAGTGAGTGGAGTGTCATTATCCCAGCTCTTGATCTACTTTGCTCCTGTCTGATTCTCTGTCTTCAGGTGTATGCTGGTGGTAGAAAGTTAATGCTCACAGTGTTTAACTAAATTTTTATCAGCCACCCAACATGAAAGGCTTTTTGAACTTAGATGGGACTGCTGGTTAGGTTCTGCGGCTATTTTAGAAAACCATATACAACTTGTGGTCCATTTACTACACTGTTGTGAAACTTCCAAAACTAGGATTCCTAGAATCCACTGCTTACAGGACACTTTTTACTTTTGCTCCCTAGAAAATGATTTTCTTCCAAAAATATAAGAAAGATATTCCTGTTTCTATACCCCAACCAATTTTAGGGTTTTTATAAGTGGTTGTTTTTCTCTGAAATGGAAAAAGAAAGGCTATGATCAGACAAAAAAGACAACAACTCCATCTGCCACTGAATATAGCCTCATTCACTGGGTGGACCATTATCTGATTTCAGTGTAGTGTGGACAGTATCTACTGGTAACAAACTGTGAGCAAAGTAGAATCAAAATCTCCTTTTGCTTTTTAGAAACTTATTTGATGACACTTTAACTTTTTTCTGATTCTAAGTGATTTACTCAGGATTATAGTTTTAAATTCAAAGCATATGTTACTGCTAGTGGACACTTTGTCAGACTTTAGCTTCTTATGCACTCCTCTTCTGTCTACAAACTATAAATCAATATTACTTGTGAATATAGATGCAAATATCCTCAATAAACTGTAGCCAACCAAATTCAGCAGCATATTAAAAGGATTACATAACATTACCAAGTGGGATTTATCCCAGGAATTCAAGGATGTTTCAACATAAGAAAACTAATTAATGTAATACACCAAATTAACAGAACAAAGAAAACTAATAACCATAGTTCATCACAGTTGATGCAGAAAAAAACATTTAAAAAATTACAACATCTTTTGATGGTAAAAACTCAGAAAACTATAAATACAGATGACTTCCTCAACATAGTAAAAACATTTATAAAAAACCCAAAGCTAACATCATACTCAGTGGTGAGGGATTGAAAACTTCCTCCCTAGCATCAGAAATAAGACAAAGATGCCCACTTTCATGACTCCTACTCAACAATTTACTAGCATTTCTAGCTAAAAAAAAAATAGTCAAGGAAAGAAAAGCACTAAACTGGAAAGGAAGAAGTAGAATTATAACTATTTTCTGATTACAAGATCATCAGAAATTTGTGGACTCCTAAAGAGTCCACAAAAAATTCTACTGGAGATAATTTTAAAAAGCCAGCAAAATCATAAGTACAAGATCAATGCAAATGTCAGTTGTGTTTTTCTATACCAGCAATAAACAATCTGAACAGGAAATTAAGAAAACAATTCTATTTACAATGGAATCAAAAAGAATAAAATACCTAGAAATAAGTTGAACTAAGGAAGTACAAGACCTGCATACAGAAGAAAATTGCTGAAAAAATTTAAAGAAGACCTAAATAAACAGAAATATATTCCATGTTCATGGATGGTCAAACTTAATCATATTATGATAACAATACTACCCTAAACAATCTACAGAGTCAAGGCAATCTCTATCAAAATTTCTAGCAAATCCTTAACAAAATTTTAAGAAATAGAAAACTTGATCCTTAAATTAACATAGAATTTCAAGGGACCCCCCCCCCCAATAATCTCTTTCTTGAGAAAGAAGAATAAAGTTGGAAGTCTCACACTTCCAAATTTCAAAAGTTACTACAAAGCTACAGTAATCAAAATGGCATGTTAGCATAGGAATAGGCATATAGAAACCAATGAAACTGAATGAAGAGCACAGAAATAAACCCATACATTGGTTTTCAATAAGGGTATCAAGATCAATCAATGGGGGAAAATATAGTCTCTTCATCAGTGGTATTTGAACAGCTGGATATGCACATGCAAAAAAGTTGAACCCCTACCTCACACCATCAACTAAAAATATATCAACAATATAAATACAGGAGATAAAAACATAAAATCCTTAGTAGATAACAGACATCTTCATAATCTTGGTTTTAGCAGTGGATTCTTAGATGTAACAGCAAATGCACAAGCAACAAAGGAAAAAATTAAATTGGATTTTGATAAAATTTCAAAAATTTGTGATTCAGAATATACCAGGAAAGTGAAAAGACAACTTACAGAATGAAAGAAAATATTTGCAATCCTTATATCTAACAGGGCCTAATATCCATAATAAATGAAGAACACTTACAACTCAAAAACAAAAATGCAAACATCCCATTTTCAAAAAAGGACTTGAATAGACATTTCTTCAAATATATATATATATATATATATATATATATATATATATATATATATATACACACACACACAATGTGCAACAAACACGTGAAAAGAAATGGTTAGTTATTAGGGAACTGAAAATCAAAATCACAATGACATACAATTTCATCCACTAAGATAGCTATAATAAAACAAAAAGAAAACGAACAAGTGTTTACAAAGATAAGGAGAAATTAAAATCCTGAACACTACTGGTGGAAATATAAACGGCATAGTGACTGTGGAAAACAGTTTGGTGGTTCCTCAAAAAGTTAAATGTGGAATTACCATATGATCCAGCAATTCCACTCCTAGGTATTTACCAGAAAGAACTAAAAACAGGTACACAAACAAATTCATGCACATTTTTGTTCAGTAGACAAAAGGTGGAAACAACCCAAAAGTCATAAACAAATGAATGGATAACTAAATTGTGATACATACATACAATGGGACAATTATTCAGCCATAAAATGAATGAAGTACTGATAAATGCTTCAATGTGGATGAAAATCAAAAACTTTATGCTAGGTGAAAGAAGCTGGACACTGAAGATCACCTACTGTATGATTCCATTTGTGTGAATATATAGAATAAGTAAATCCATATGTATAAAGAAGACTGAGGTTTCCAGGGGCTGGAGAGAGGAGGAAATTTGGAGTGGCTGCATAATGAGTACAAAGTTTCCTTTGTAGGTGATAAAATGCTTCTTTTTCGAGTGATAGATAGTGGTTGCAAAACATTGTGAATCTAGTAAATGCCACTGATTTGTACATTAAAATGATTAATTTTATGTTTTGTGAATTTCCCTTCAATTAAAAGCAATTGCAAAAATGTCAGTCATAAGTCATTTGAGAGCTCTGAAATATATAACATCGTGTAAGATCTTTCGGAATCTCTATGGTATATATTGCAAGGTAAAGTAACTAAGGAGAAGGTGATTTCTATTTTCTTCAATGTTTTCCATTTCATTCGACAAACATAATTTTACACAATTCTTAGCATCTTGTCTTTGTTTCTGTTGGTATAAACAAACTGAGTTGAAAAGTTTAGAATAGTAGGGTGTAAAAGGAAAAAAATAATAAGAGAATTTGCAATCAAATTCCAGAAATTCCCATAGTGGAATAGGAATATGTAGCTCAGTATTCTCAACTAGCTGTCCACTTGGGCTGAAACACTGGTTTCATCTTTTTCCAACAGTATTACATTGAGTAGGCAACATTTTCTTCTCCAGCCTCAATTTCTTTCAAAGAAGGTAAAATTTAAGAGTTAGAATGTGCATAATACTGGCATTTTTATTATATATTTTGAGAACTTAAATGTGTGACCATATGTAAATCAACAAGATTTTCAACTCTGACATATTATAAGGGGCAAATAATAATAATAATAATAGTTGTTATTATTAAGTTCCATCATCTGCTTGAGCTGTGGATTTAACCTACCTCCTTTTCCCACTAAGCTGCAATGCTCTTTCTTATTGACAAAACATGTGCTCCATTTCTGTCACTACTTCATTATTGTTATAAATTCTTGTATGATAATTCTATTCTAAATATTTAGTTTTAATTGAACCTCTCCTGTTTATACCTCTGAAGTTTTTCAAATGAAGTAACATATTTAAATATTCTCAAATCTATGCTCAATGATATTGTTATTGCTATAAATGTATGGAAAAAATAAATCAATGATTAGTGCTCCAAAATTCTATTCCTTAACATAGAATTCTTTTGGTTACCAAATAATATTTGACTAGAAAATCGTGAGTTTTATGTTTAGGATTAAAAATACTTTGTTTTTCTATTTATAACTCAGAAATAAAGACACATACATGTGAAAATCATGGCATAGTGATTCATAAGTGATGGAAAAAGTAACCTATTGGAATATTTTAAATTTGAATCTTTGGTAATGTAATAGTTGAACAAGCAACTGTGACTCTGTTCTATAAATGAAACTGTCATTTTCATAGCTATCTTATTCATAAGTAAATTCCCTTCAATAAATCTTAAACCTTAAATATATTTTAATAGTGTATTAGTCTGCTCAAGCTACCTCAGACTTGGTGGTTTAAACATAGAATTTTATTTCTCACAGTTCTGGAGACTTTAAGTCTAAGATCAAGATACTGACAATGCAGGTTTTATTATGAGGCCTCTTCTCTTGGCCTGTAGGTGACCACCTTCCTGCTAGGTGCTCCTACGACCTCTTCTTTATGTCTTCTAGTAGATAGTAGTCTCTTCTTCTAGATAGGATACTAATCCTATAGGACCAGAGCCCTACCCTAATGACCTCATCTAGCTTTAATTACCCCTTTATAGATCCTCTCTCCAAATACAATCACATTATGGGTAAGGGCTTAAATGTAGAAACTGAGGGGGAACACAGTTCAGTACACAGCAAATAGATATGTTTTCCAAAGTAAAAATTTTTTCAAAGCTAAATTTCAGTTACATCAAAATTGCAGGTATATTAAATAGTTCCAGGGTCCAAAGAGAGAAAATATACATTTTATTTCAGATTTACACAATTTGGAATCACATTAAAACTTGATATAAATTCATCCTTTTAAGATATTAGTATAAATATACATATTATTTAAAAATTATTTTAAACACAGAAAAATAAAGAATGAGAAAAAGCTGCTGATGGAGAAGATGTCTACCCATCAACAGACCATTACCAATTTCATCTTATGCTACAATAAAGCATGCTGTATAGAAATGAGTGCATTTGAAGTTATTGGTACATTTGAATGCAAACTACCCAACCATAAAATATGAGGCTTCCATTTGCTATAAAAATAAATTAGGAGGCAATGCTTTTCTGGCAAAGCCATTTGAGCACCTCAGTTCATAACTATTCATGGTACCATTAACAGATGTCTTTGCTCTCACTGTGAGCTGCCTTATGATATTGTTGTATTCAGCATTACTTTACAGCTAAAGTGAATGTAGGCAACTTGTTTTAGGATATCATAAAACCTATCCTGATGTAGAGATCCTGAGGGAACTTATACAATAATGTTACCACCATAAATAATTTTCTTCTTATGAAATCATGATTCCCGCTACACTTTTAGAGCTACCAGAAGTACTGTTTAACATCATCATTTCCATGATAATATCTCAGTAAATCACAAAAAAGTAATACTTTGTGCAGAAAGTGAGTGTTTTCCTTTGGGAACATAAGTTTTCACTTCTAAATTAAAAGTTGCAGGAAGTGAACACTAACCATGACATATGTTGCTTATTGACACTAAAAATACTTTTTTTCTTTAAGGAATCACTCTAATTTAAGGCATGCTGCTAGTGACTTATTAGTACACTGTAAAAAAGATAAACCTTTCAAGAAAACAATTAAATATGAACATTGCCTTTGCTAATCATCTATCGGTATGAAATTTCTAGGAGATATTTAAGAATTGTTAAGTACTACTATCTTCAAAGGAGCTGTCATGAATGTGCACACAATGCACACACACTCACACAAACACACCGATATGCCTGTGGAAGCAGTAAATGTGGCACAAAGTGCATTAGTAAAGATCAGCAGCAATATGGGACTTCCCTGGTGGCACAGTGGATAGGAATCCACCTGCCAATGCAGGAGACACGGGTTCGATCTCTGGTCCGGGAAGATCCCACATGCTGCGGAGCAACTAAGCCCGTGCACCACCAGTATTGAGCTTGTGCTCTAGAGCCCACAAGCCACAACTACTGAGCCTGTGTACCGCAAATACTGAAGCCGTGCGTCTAGACCCCTTGCTCCGCAACAAAAGAAGCCACCGCAAGGAGAATCCCACACACCACAACGAAGAGTAGCCCCTGCTAGCCACAACTAAAGAAAGTCCCTGCACAGCAGTGAAGACCCAACACAGACAAAAATAAATAAAATTAAATCTTAAAAGAAAGGTATAAAAAAATATATCAGCAACAACAGTATTTTTTAAAACTTTTATTTCAAATCTGAGGTACAAGAATGGTGTGATTTTAGGTAATTTATTTAATCCTGATTCTCTATTCCTTTATCTATAGAATGAGGATAATAATACTCATTCCATGTGAAGATTAAGTTAGATAAGGATTGTAAAATTATCCAATCAATGGACTACATGTAGCGTGTGCTTGAAAGTTGCTGTCTATATTTTATGACTTCTGAGTTAATTTTTTGTCTTTACATTGGTCCCTTAGGACATATAAAATTAAGCACACATTAAAACGAAAGTTACCAAAAAACTCATAAAATTTTCCTTCCTATGATGATAGGTCTCAATTGCTATTTAAAAAAAAAAAAGTGGTTGGCGGTTATTATTTAGGATTAAGAAACTGTGTAAATGTGGTACATAGCTCTTGATGAATAAAATAAAAATATGTCTTAAAAGAAGATGCAAAAGCAACAGGCAGTTTAGGTGAAATGGCTTTTAAAATAAATTTTAATTAAAACTTAAGAAAATTGAATATATATATTTTGCTATCATAATAGTTAAATAAAGAGATTTATTTCATTTGTAATTTTTATACTTATTAACTGTGGCAAAGTATACATAACACAAGATGTACTTTTAAAATCATTTTTAGGTGTAAAATTCAGTGGTATTAGTTACATTCACTTTGTTGTATAACCATAACAAACATCCATTTCCAGAACTTTTTTCATCTTGCTAAACTGAACTAAGCACCCATTAAAAAATAACTGCTCATCTCCCCCACCCCCATCAGGCACTGGCAACGATTGTTCTACTTTCTAACTCTATGAATTTGATTACTCTAGGTACTTCATATAGGAGGAATCATAAAATATGTGTCCTTTTGTGACTGATTTATTTCAGTTAGCATAATGTCTTCAAGGTTCATGCATGTTGTAGCACGTGTCAGAACTTCCTTCCGTTTTAAAACTAAATGTATCTATATACTACATTTTGTTTATCCATTTGTTTGATCAACACTTAAGTACGAACATGGGTGTACAAAAAACTGAGTTTCTGCTTTCAATTAATTGGGTATAGAACCAGAAGTAAAATTTCTGGATCATATGGTAATTCTATTTCTAGTTTTTAAAGGAACCATCATATTGTTTTGCATAGCAGCTTCACCATATTACATTCCCACCAGCAATGTACAAGGGTTTCAATTTCTCCACATTCTTGCCAACGTTACTTTTTTTTGATAATAACTATCTTAATGGATATCCTAATGTCATCTCATCTTTCCATGTGCTTACTGCCTATTTGTATATCTTCTTAGATGAAATGTCTATACAAGTTCTAAAATAGCACATGCAAATATGTGCCATTTATTGGATGTCAGATATACCTCAATAAATCTTTATTCTTTGTACAAACACAATCGTGAAAAGAGCTCAAGTTCAAATGGTTTTATAGGTAAAATATCTAAAAATTTCAGAAAATACTATTTTCTCAAGCTGTATAATCTAAAGAAGAGATATAAAAATGCTATATCTCAATTAAGTCAATGTAGCTAGTCAAATTAAAAAAACCAGCCAAAGATGGTATCCCAAAACACCCAATTACCTAATAATACAAATTAAAAGAAAAACTAGAAATATCAGAAAATCAAATCCAGAATCATATAAAGGTGATAATCAAATCATTCAGTATATATATTTTTGAGTGCCTAAATGTACTGGATCCTGTTTTATATATTGGAGTGAAAAACTTCAACAAAGCAGACAAAGTCTTTTCCCTCATGGAACTTTATGGAATTCATAATCTAGTAGTATTATCAAATCCAAACTCATACTGTTCACCACGTGACAGGCCAATCAATCAGGAGACGACGAGGTGTTGGGGCAAGGAATAGCAACTTTATTCGGGAAGACAGCAGATTGAGAAGATTGTGGACTAGTGACCCAAAGAACAACCTTGTCCAGATTTGGATGCTAGTTTCTTTTATAGAACAAAGAAGAGGAAGTGAGGAGGTAAAGTAAAAAAGGCAATAACTTCTTACAAATATTTCCCAGTTCCAGCCATACTCCAGAGGGGATGTGTTAACTTCTTTTTTCCCCTGCATCCATTTACAGGTGGGTCTGATCAGGATGTTTCCTGTGATCTAAACAAAGGTATTGGATTAAGCTCAGGCATGGAAGGCAGGGTTTCCAGAGATGGGCCATTATGTATACTTCAAGCTATAGGGAACATCCCTTTAGTGATTAGCTTGTAGCAAAAGCAATAGAATACAAAGGTTAAAGTAAAAGAAATAGATCAAATATGGAGTCAGATTTGTTCTTCCCTGTTCCGCTGGTGATTACACACACACATAAATTATATATAAACTAAATTACATATAAAATTACAAAAATGTATACATAAAATATAAAACTTATATGCATATATAAAATATATTACCATGTGCTTTTTAATATTGGGATACATATAAATACATACAATTATTTAGTTATTCTAATTTGAAATAAATTGAAAGGTAGTTGGTAAAAGTCAACATTTATTCCTACTCCATGTTTTTCCTGAACAAGAAATAAAATGATGTACCCTTAATTTCAAAGCAAGTTAACAATAAATTAATGGTAAAGCAATAAAGTAATAGTATAAAATTAAGGGGTAAGGTATGATGGATAACAATCATTAAAAACTACCATTTGAAATATTTCTGGACAGTGAAATCTTGTGAACTGGAAACTTCATATTTTGGTACTTCCTTTAAGATATAATAAAGTTTTCCAGAAAAAAGAAATATGTGTAAAGATATAAAATGCAGAGCTTCTTTAAAAAGTAAAATACATATATATATTTTTTTTATTAAAATGTAACATAGGCTTTCAAAACTTAAACAGTATGGACAACTATAAAGAATAAAGTAAAATTCAAATAAAATCCTTCCACAAACAGAGATCTCCTTTATGTTTATAAACATAGAGTAATACCAAGGAGAATACATTTTTAAAAAATGTAAATGTTTATATATATATATATACATGATATATACTTTAGCATTCCTCTGTATGTCAATAGAGAACTACATTTACACATATTTATAATTATATTATACAATTGCAATATTATTATATCCTTGTTCTCCAATATTCAAATCACATATAAATATACATTCTGACCTTACATTTAGATGCATATACATACATAAATAAACCCTCTTAAACAAAGTGGAAACACTATATTTATTTTTGTATGCTATGCTATGTTTTTTTAACCTACTTTGTCTCATAATTCATCTGTATCAATACTGTTCAGTTGTACTTTTAAATAGTTGTACAATTTTCCCTAATACCAGTATGCTAAAGTTTACTTAATGACTTATTTAGATATGGAAAATTAGGCTGTTATCAACTTCTCAGAAAATGCTCTAATGACCATACAAATATATGCAATGACATTTATCTTTCTGTTGTTGTTATGGTTAAGTTGATTTTTTTTCTTTTTTTTTAACATCTTTATTGGAGTATAATTGCTTTACAATGGTGTGTTAGCTTCTGCTCTATAAAAAAGTGAATGAGCTATACATATACATATATCCCCATATCTCCTCCCTCTTGCTTCTCCCTCCCACCCTCCCTATCCCACCACTCTACATGGAAACAAAGCACCGAACTGATCTCCCTGTGCTGTGCAGCTGCTTCCCACTAGCTATCAATTTTATATTTGGTAGTGTATATATGTCCACGCCACTCTCTCACTTTGTCCCAACTTACCCTTCCCCCTCCCCGTATCCTCAAGTCCATTCTCTATGTCAGCATCTTTATTCCTGTCCTGCCGCTATGTTCTTCAGAAACATTTTTTTTTAGATTCCATATATATGTGTTAGCATACAGTATTTGTTTTTCTTTTCCTGATTTACTTCATTCTTTATGACACACTCTAGGTCCATCTACTTCACTACAAATAACTCAATTCCATTTCTTTTTATGGTTGAGTAATATCCCATTGTATATATGTGCCACATCTTTATCCATCCATCGATAGACACTTAGGTTGTTTCTATGTCCTGGCTATTGTAAAAAGAGCTGCAATGAACACAGTGGTACATGACTCTTTTTGAATTATGGTTTTCTCAGGGTATATGCCCAGTAGTGGGATTGCTGGGTCATATGGTAGTTCTATTTTTAGTTTTTCAAGGAACCTCCATACTGTTCTCCTTAGTGGCTATATCAATTTACATTCCCACCAACAGTTCCAGAGGGTTCCTTTTCTCCACACCCTCTCCAGCATTTATTGTTTCTAGATTTTTTGATGATGGCCATTCTGACTGGTGTGAGGTGATACCTCATTGTAGTTTTGATTTTCATTTCTCTAATGATTAATGATGTTGAGCATCGTTTCATGTGTTTGTTGGCAATCTGTATATCTTCTTTGGAGAAATGTCTATTTAAGTCTTCTGCCCATTTTTGGATCAGGTTTTTTGTTTTTTTGATATTGAACTGCATAGGCTGCTTGTATATTTTGGAGACTAATCCTTTGTCATTTGCAAATATTTTCTCCTATTCTGAGGTTTGTCTTTTTTATGGTTTCCTTTGCTGTGCAAAAGCTTTTAAGTTACATTAGGTCCCATTTGTTTATGTTTGTTTTTATTTCCATTTCTCTAGGAGGTGGGTCAAAAACTATATTGCTCTGATTTATGTCATAGAGTGTTGTGTCTATGTTTTCCTCTAAAAGTTTTACAGTGTCTGGCCTTACAATAAGGTCTTTAAGCCATTTTGAGTTTATTTTTTGTGTATGGTGTTAGGGAGTGTCCTAATTTCATTCTTTTACTTGTAGCTGTCCAGTTTTCCCAGCACCACTTATTGAAGAGGCTGTCTTTTCTCCATTGTATATTCTTCCCTCCTTTATCAAAGATAAGGACCATATGTGACCATATGTGTGTGGGTTTATCTCTGGGCTTTCTATCCTGTTCCACTGATCTATACTTCTGTTTTTGTGCCAGTACCATACTGTCTTGATTACTGTAGCTTTGTAGTATAGTCTGAAGTCAGGAGCCTCATTCCTCTAACTCCATTTTTCTTTCTCAAGATTGCTCTGGCTATTCGGGGTCTCTTGTGTTTCCATACAAATTGTGAAATTTTTTGTTCTAGTTCTTTGAAAATTCCATTGGTAGTGTGATAGGGATTGCACTGAGTCAAAGATTGTTTTGGGTAGTACAGTGATTTTCACAATATTCATTCTTCCAATCCAAGAACATGGTTTATCTCTCCATCTGTTTGTATCATCTTTAGTTTCTTTCATCAGTAGCTTATAGTTTTCTCCATACAGGTCTTTTGTCTTCTTGAGTAGGTTTATTCCTAGGTATTATATTCTTTACTTTGCAATGTTAAATGGGAGTGTTTCCATAATTTCTCTTGCAGATTTCCCATCATTAGTGTATAGGAATGCAAGAGATTTCTGTGCATTCATTTTGTATCCTGCAACTTTACCAAATTCATTGATTAGCTCTAGTAGTTTTCTGGTAGCATCTTTAGGATTCTCTATGTATAGAATCATGTCATCTGCAAGCAATGACAGTTTTACTTCTTTTTTTCTGATTTGGATTCTTTTATTTCTTTTCTTCTCTGATTGCTGTGGCTAAAACTTCCAAAACTATGTTGAATAATAGTTTTGAGAGTGGACAACCTTGTCTTGTTCTTGATCTTAGTGGAAATGTTTACAGTTTTTCAACGTTGAGAACGATGTTGGCTATGGGTTTGTCATATATGGCCTTTATTATGTTGAGGTAAGTTCCTTGTATGCCTATTTTCTGGAGGGTTTTTATCATAAATGGGTGTTGAGTTTTGTCAAAAGCTTTTTGTGCATCTATTAAGATGATCATATGGTTTTTCTCCTTCAGTTTGTTAATACGGTCTATGACATTGATTGATTTGCATATATTGAAGAATCCTTGCATTCCTGGGGTAAAACTCACTTGATCATGGAGCATGATCCTTTTAATATGCTGTTGGATTCTGTTTGGTAGTATTTTGCTGAGGATTTTGCCTCTATGTTCATCAGTGATATTGGCCTGTAGTTTTCTTTTTTTGTGGTGTCTTTGTCTGGTTTCGGCATCAGAGTGATGGTGGCCTCGTAGAATGAGTTTGGGAGTGTTCCTCCCTCTGCTATTTTTTAGAAAAAATTGAGAAAGACAGGTGTTAGCTTTTCTCTAAATGTTTAATAGAATTCACCTGTGAAGCCACCCCATCCTGGGCTTTTGTTTGTTGGAAGATTTTTAATCACAGTTGCAATTTCAGTGCTTGTGATTGGTCTGTTCATATTTTCTATTTCTTCCTGGTTCAGTCTCAGAAGGTTGTGCATTTCTAAGAATTTGTCCATTTCTTCCAGATTGTCCATTTTATTGGCATATAGTTGCTTGTAGTAATCTCTCAGGATCCTTTGTATTTCTGCAGTGTCAGTTGTTACTTCTCCTTTTTCATTTCTAATTCTATTGTTTTGAGTCTTCTCCCTGTTTTTCTTGACGAATCTGGCTAATGGTTTATCAATTTTGCTTATCTTCTCAAATAACCAGCTTTTAGTTTTATTGATCTTTGCTATTGTTTCCTTTTTTCTTTTTTTTTTTGTTCTTTTTTTTTTTTTTTTTTGCAGTACACAGGCCTCTCACTGCCGTGGCCTCTCCTGTTGTGGAGCACAGGCTCCGGATGCACAGACCCAGCAGCCCCGTGGCATGTGGGATCCTCCTGGACTGGGGCACGAACGCGCATCCCCTGCATCAGCAGGCAGACTCCCAACCACTGTGCCACCAGGGAAGCCCCTCCTTTATTTCTTTTTCATTTATTATTGATCTGATCTTTATGATTTCTTTCCTTCTGCTAGCTTTGGGGTTATTTTTTTCTTCCTTTCTAATTGCTTTAAGTGTAAGTTTAGGTTGTTTATTTGAGATGTTTCTTGAGGTAGGATTGTATTGTTATAAACTTCCCTCTTAGAACTGCTTTTGCTGCATCCCATAGGTTTTGGGTCATCGTGTTTTCATTGTCATTTGCTTCTAGGTATTTGTTGATTTCCTCTTTGATTTTTTCAGTGATCTCTTGGGTATTAAGTAATGTATTGTTAGGTTCCATGTGTTTGTATTTTTTACAGAATTTTTCCTATAATTGATATCTAGTCTCATAGCGTTGTGGTTGGAAAAGATACTTAATACGACTTCAATTTTCTTAAATTTACCAAGGCTTGATATGGGACCCAAGATATGATCTATCTTGGAGAATGTACCATGAGCACTTGGTAAGACAGTGTAACCTGTTGTTTTTGGATGGAATATCCTATACGTATCAATTAAGTCCATCTTGTCTAATGTGTCATTTAAAGCTTGTGTTTCCTTACTAATTTTCATTTTGGATGATCTATCCTTTGGCCAAAGTGAGTTGTTAAAGTCCCCTACTATTACTGTGTTACTGTCAATTTCCCCTTTTATGGCTGTTAACATTTGCCTTATGTATTGAAATGCTCCTATGTTGGGTGCATAAATATTTACAATTGTTATATCTTCTTTTTAGGTTGGTCCCTTGATCATTATGTAGTGTCCTTCTTTGTCTCTTGTGATAGTCTTTTTTCAAAGTCTATTTCTTCTGATATGAAAATTGCTACTCCAGCTTTCTTTTGATTTCCATTTGCATGGAATATCTTTTTCCATCCCATCACTTTCAGTCTTTATTTGTTTCTAGGTCTGAAGTGAGTGTCTTGTAGATGGCATATATATGGATCTTGTTTTTGTATCCAGTCAGCCAGTCTATGTCTTTCGGTTGGAACATTTAATCCATTTACATTTAAGGATGTTATCAATATGTATGTTCCTATTACCTTTTTCTTAATTGTTTTGGGTTTGTTATTGTAGGTCTTTTCCTTCTCTTGTGTTTCCTGCCTAGAGAAGTTCCTTTAGCATTTGTTGTAAAGCTGGTTTGGTGGTGCTGAATTCTCTTAGTTTTTGCTTGTCTGTAAAGGTTTTAATTTCTCCATCGAGTCTGAATGAGATCTTTTCTAGGTAGAGTAATCTTGGTTGTAATTTTTTCCCTTTCTTCACTTTAAATATGTCCTGCCATTCCCTTCTGGCTTGCAGAGCTTCTTCTGAAAGATCAGTTGTTAACTTTATGGGGATTCCCTTGTATGTTAATTGCTGCTTTTCCCTTGCTGCTTTTAATATTTTTTCTTTGTATTTAATTTTTGATATTTTGATTAAGATGTGTCTTGGTGTATTTCTCCTTGGATTTATCCTGTATAGGACTATCTGTGCTTCCTGGACTATTTCCTTTCCCATGTTAGTGAAGTTCTCAACTATAATCTCTTTAAATATTTTCTCAGTCCCTCTCTTTTTCTCTTCTTCTTCTGGGACCCCTATAATTTGAATTTTGGTGCATTTAATGCTGTCCCAGAAGTCTCTGGGATGGTACTGAATTCTTTTCATTCTGTTTTCTTTATTCGCTCTCCAGTAGTTATTTCCACTCTTTTATCTTCCAGGTCACTTATCGATTCTTCTGCCTCTGTTTTTCTGCTATTGATTCATTCTAGCAAAGTTTTAATTTCATTTATTGTGTTGTTCATCATTGTTTGTTTACTCTTTATTCTTCTTGGTCCTTGTTAAAGATTTCTTGTATGTTCTCCATTCTATTTTCAAGATTTTGTATCATTTTTACTATAATTACTCTGAATTCTTTTTCAGGTAGACTGCCTATTTCCTCTTCATTTTCTGGTCTGATGGGTTTTTACCTTGCTCCTTCATCTGCTGTTTATTTCTCTGTCTTCTTATTTTGCTTAACTTACTGTGTTTGGGGTCTCCTTTTTGCAGGCTGAAGGTTCGTATTTCCCTTTGTTTTTGGTGTCTGCTTTCAGTGGGTAAGTTTGGTTCATTGAGTTGTGTAGGCTTCCTGGTGGAGGGAACTGTTGCCTGTGTTCTGGTGGATGAGACTGGGTCTTGTCTTTCTGTTGGGCAGGACCACGTTCAGTTGTGTGCTTTGGGATGTCTGTGATCTTACTATGATTTTAGGTAACTTCTCTGCTAATCGGTGGGATTGTGTTCTTGTCTTGCTAGTTGTTTGCCATAGGGTGTCCAGCACTGTAGCTTGCTGGTCGTTGAGTGGAGCTGGGTCTTAGTGTTGAGATGGAGATCTCTGGGAGAGCTTTCACAGTTTGATATTACGTGTGGCCAGGAGGTCTCTGGTGAACCAATGTCCTGATCTCAGCTCTTCCACCTCAGAGGCTCAGGCCTGACATCCAGCCAGAGCACCAAGACCCTATCAGCCACACAGCTCAGAAGAAAAGGGAGAATAAAAAAAGGAAAAATAAATAAATAAAATAAAGTTATTAAAATAGAAAAAATATATTAAAAATGAAAAGCAATTTAAAAAAATGAATAGAGAAAGAAAGAAGAGAGCAGCCAAATCATAAAACAAATCCACCAGTGATATCAACTGCTAAAAACTCTACTAAAAAAAGAAAAAGAGAGCAATGAAATCAATAAACAAATCTACCAATGATAATAAGCTCTACATACTAAACTATGATAATCCTAAAACCAAAAACAAATTAGATGCAGAAAGCAAACCCCAAGTCTAAAGTTGCTTCCAAAGTCCACTGCCTCAATTTTGGGATGATTCGTTGTCCCTTCAGGTATTCCAGAGATGCAGCGTACCTCAAGTTGATTGTGAAGATTTAATCCACTGCTTCTGAGGCTGCATGGAGAAATTTCCCTTTCTCTTTGTTGGCACAGATCCTGGGGTTCAGCTTTGGATTTGGCCCCGCCTCTGTGTGTAGATTGCCTGAGGGCATCTGTTCCCCACCCAGATAGGATGGGGTTAAAGGAGCAGCTGATTAGGGGGCTCTGGCTCACTCAGGTTCACGGGGAGGGAGGGGTATGGATGTGGGGCGAGCCTGTGGCAGCAGTGGTCAGCATGACATTGCAACAGTCTGAGGTGCGCAGTGTTCTCCTGGGCAAGTTGTCCCTGGATCACGGGATCCTGGCAGTGGTGGGCTGCACAGGCTCCTGGAAGAGGAGGTGTGGATAGTGACCTGTGCTTGCACACAGGCTTCTTGGTGGCTGCAGCAGCAGCCTTAGTGTTCCATGCCTATCTGTGGTGTCCACGCTGACAGCCGTGGCTCGAACTCGTTTAGGTGCTGCTCTGAATCCCCTCTCCTCGTGCACCCTAAAACAATGGTCTCTTGCTGCTTCGGCAGCTCCAGACCTTTTCCCAGACTCCCTCCCAGCTAGCAGTGGAGCACTAGCCCCCTTTAGGCTGTGTTCATGCCACCAACCCCAGTCCTCTCCCTGGGATCCGACCTGAGGAAGCCCGAGCTTCAGCTCCCAGCCCCTGCCTGCCCCAGCGGGTGAGCAGACAAGCCTCTCAGGCTGGTGAGTGCTGGTCAGCACTGATCCTCTGTGTGGGAATCTCTCCGCTTTGCCCTCTACACCCCTGATGCTGCGTTGTCCTCCGTGGCTCTGGAGTTTTCCCCCTGCCCACCCCCGTCTCCACCAGTGAAGGGGCTTGCTAGTGTGTGGAAACTTTTCCTCCTTCACAGCTCCCTCCCTGAGGTGGCGGTCCCATCCCTATTCTTTTGTCACTGTTTTTTCTTTTTGCTTTTGTCCTACCCAGGTACATGGGGAGTTTCTTGACTTTTGGGAAGTCTGAGGTCTTCTGCCAGCATTCAGTAAGTGCTCTGTAGGAGTTGTTCCCCATGTAGATGTAGTTTTGATGATTTGTGGGGAGGAAGGTGATCTCCATGTCTTACTTCTCTGCCATCTTGAAGGCACCCCTTTTAAGTTGATTTTAAATTGTACACAAACCTCTATCAAGTATCAGAAGTTTTTAGGATTCTCATTGTTTTAAAATTTCATCTTTGTATGTCAAGATGTTTTTCACCCATCTCATTATTCCATAGACCCCTCAAATGAAGAGTTTCTTAAACTTTGGGAAATAATCCTCTAGTATTTCTCTTCGGATGTCCTCACCTCAGTTCTTTGTTGGACATATCTTGGTAAAACTCAACAAGTTTTGGATGAATTCCCACAGGCCTGCAAGCATGTGGGGAGAATTGTTACATTTTTCTCCTTGCAATAATGTTTCTTGGGGTTACTAAAGATAAATAGGGGATGTTAATAGTTTTAAGGCCTGGTTATCCAAACTGTATATTTTGCATCCCTGTTTCAGTATCACATGCAGTCTGTGAAGACCTGTGAGTCGACTCTGAAGAGCTACACAACCAGTACTGCTCCAGTTACACAGAGTCAGATATTTACAACTCACAAGGCTCCACAGCGTATATTTACAAAAAGCTTTAATAAAGATTAAGGCAAGGGCTTCCCTGGTGGCGCAGTGGTTGGGAGTCCACCTGCCGATGCAGGGGACGCGGGTTCGTGCCCGGTCCAGGAGGATCCCGCATGCCGCGGCACGGCTGGGCCCGTGAGCCATGGCCGCTGAACCTGCACGTCCGGAGCCTGTGCTCCGCAGCGGGAGAGGCCACAACAGTGAGAGGCCCGTGTACAGCCAAAAAAAAAAAAAAGCAAAACAGGAGAAAGAAAATAGCAGGCACTCTTAGAGACGTCTGAAAGAGTCCTCACTCAGTTGCACAGAATATGCTTTTTATTTGGACTTCTCATGTATCTATTTGGTAGAAAACAATCACACATCTTCCATAGGTTTATTCCTTGTTTCTGCTCTGAAGATTCTTGAGCTTCTTTTGCTTATACCTTTCCTCCTTAGCATGCTAACTATTTGTTGAATTTGTTTTATCCAGTTTTCTAAAGCTGTGATATTTTCCAGGCTGCTTGTCATACTTTCCCTCCTTCCTGAAGTAACTTCCCTCGTAAGAGACCTATGTGTGACAATAAGTTGTCTTCCTCAGTGTGTCTCTCCTCAGTAAAGAGAAACTCTGGGTAATTCCCTGGTGGTCCAGGGGTTAGGACTCCGTGTTTTCACTGCCGCGGGCTGGAGTTCAATCCCTGGTCAGGGAACAAAGATCCCACAAAAAAAGAAAGAAAGAAAAAAAAACTCTGTTTGCCCTAGGGGTCCTAAATCAGTGACAATTTCACTCGACACTTTTTACAGGCATGTTGGCTTTTGTTGATTTTTCCATCAAACACGTTACTAATGAATTATTCTTGCTTGAGTACAATTTGAGTATATACTTTTGACCCCCAAGTTTTGAGTTCCTCTGGATGATGTCACATGAGTTGTAGTCATCCCCCAATATACTTCAGTATGTCTGTACCTAAAAGCTTCCTATAACTGCCCTTGGAGAACATTGGGACTATCATGCTAGGTATGTAAGCCCATCGAGTCACCCCTAAACTGATATGGATTGCAGTTTGTCATATATTCTTTACTTTGATTATTGCCCTTCACCCACAAAAACATGATCTATAAGTACTAGGGCACATAAAAAAGGTTGGACACAAAACATAGTTTGTGCCTGTATTATCTGGTTAGTTTCTTCAGTTATGTGTCTTTAAATAAATTGGTTGGGAAACACCAGTGTCCTTAAGAAAGTCTGTGGTGGCTGTCCTCTGTAAACCAGGGAAAATGAAGGAAGACATCACCTCCTCTCGTGAAGGAGACTGAAGGAAATTTCATTATGAAGAATAGTTACATATTAGTACTGCTTATTAAGTAGAAACATGATGTTTTTGAATGGAAGTTAAATAAGGGTGGGAGGAATAAAATGGATGCGGAGCGGCCAAGGTGTGAATTATGCTGGCCATTTGCCTGTTTATTTTCAGTTTCATTTTCCACACCTCCCTGTGAAATCCATTTCCCTGATCCCTTGACAAGGGAGTTCTTGTAAGCAGTCAGTGGGAGCTTTTACTCATGTGACACAACTCCATTTGTCCTTCCAGCATTGAAGGTAAAATTATCCCAATGCTACTAATATCCAGGAGGTTCACTGTTTTCTCTTTAGCTTTTCAGTCCTTCTAAGTCACTCATAAGTACAGCCCATAGTAAATTCCTTGTATTGGACCATCCCAGCATGGGCTTTATTCTATTGTCTGGATCCTAGCTGATACAATAATCTGTTAGCTAACAAAGCAATTGGATATTTTTTCAATTTTTTGAAATAAGAAATAGGGAGCTGTCTGACTTGTAAATACATTTTTTCCAATAATTCACATCACTATCAATTTCTGTGAAGAATACCAAACAACTTTATTAATGCTGAGCAAAGAGATACTACTCTTTTAAAATGACTGGTTAAATTTTTACTTCTAGAAATCTTTTTGAAACTGATATGCTATAAAAGAATGAACACTTGTATATTGTTAATCTGAAAACATCTTTGTCGGTGGAGTATTTTTTTTTTTTTAATTTTTGTTTTATATTGTAACACAGTTGATTAACGATGTTGTGCTGGTTTCAGTTATACAGCAAAGTGATTCAGTTATACATATACATGTATCTATTCTTTTTCAAATTCTTTTCCTTTTTCGGTTATTACAGAATATTGAGCAGAGTTCCCTGTGCTATACAGTAGATCCTTGTTGGTTATCTATTGTAAATATAGCAGTGTGTACATGTCAATCCCAAACTCCCAGTATATTCCTCTTCCTCACCCTTCCCCCCAGTAACCATAAGTTCATTCTCTAAGTCTGTGGGTCTGTTTCTGTTTTGTAAATAAGTTCATTTGTATCATTTTTTTTAGATTCCACATATGAGTGATATCATATGATATTTGTCTTTCTCTGTCTGACTTACTTCACTTAGTATGATAATCTCCATGTCCATCCGTGTTGCTGCAAATGGCATTATTTCATTCTTTTCAATGGCTGAGTAATATTCCATTGTATATATGTACCACACCATCTTTATCTATTCATCTGTTGACAGGCATTTAGGTTGCTTCCAATGGAGTGTTTTTTTGGATTATCAATGTTATCTTATCACTTTCTTTATATTTACCAAAATTATAGCCCTTTAGCTTTCACTTATTCAATTTATAGAAGGTGTTTGCTCTTTAATTTGCAAAGTCAGTCCTCATTATAAAATCAATCAAGCTTTTCAGATTTACCTTCTATCATATAAAGTCTGACTTCAGATTTCAAATTAAATATATACATTTTTATATATATTTATGCACATATACACACACACAAACACACACACACACATAGTCCCACAACAATCACACATTTCTAAAGGAAGCAAAAGCTGGGTGTGAGATCATTTCATTTTCTCACACAATGTTTAAAATGTTAATTGTTAATTCAGTATCTTAGAATTAATAACATTTACCTTTTTAATGACTCTATTCAGATGAGAATTCAATTTTTATTGACAAGTCTTTGTTTATGTATATAAAGATATTTCCAAATTAAGGTTTAAAGCTTGAAGAACAATTAAGTCTTCTCTTGTGCTACATCTGTACAGTATCCCTTTCCATAAAACTTAAATGCCATTCTCAGATAAAACCATATCACCTTGAATAAATCTGCCCAATATTTTTAAAAACCTTCTTCTATTTGTAATGTTGGCCAGTTTTTAATGCCATAACCTCACCAGTAAAGTTGTTTAGATGGGTGCAAATGTAGGCATAAGTTATCAACCAAGACTTGTTGGAAACATCAGTAGATTCATCAATATAGAAGGCATATATTTTATTTGCTGCAATTGTAGTCACAATTGCAAATACATGTATCTTGTGAGATCATATTTTTTATGGCCTACAATAGTGTCATGACATCAATATTTCAGATTATCCTTTTGCTTATATCACAATTCCCCATTTCTGAATTAGTATATCTTTTTCATAATAACAAACTAGGAAATAATACATGCACTTAAGCTACTTTCCCCAAAAGAAATTTCTCAAATAACGTATATACACTACTTATAAGGGGAAAATATTAAATTCCTGGTAACTGTATGCATTGACTTAAATATAGTATTCTTCCTGTCAAAGTAATAAACAAGTTGCTCTTAGGGCTGTTAGTCTATGATTTTTGACAACATGTAGAATAGAGCAGAATACACTAATTAAATCTGAGACCAAAAGAATCTCACGTACATCATTAAAAAAGCAAAACTTGTGTAAAAATACAAGACAAATAAGCCTATTAAAATTGGTATTTACAAAGGAAATATTATCAGATCCTAAAATTGACAATTATGGTCCCAGAATCAAAACATATCTGGCTAATCACTTCTTTAGAAATTCAGTTAATGATTGGAGAATTTATTCTATTAATAATAAAATTGTTAAATGCAAGGATTATTATACTATCATTTGTTTGAGACTTGTTTTTGAGCATTCTTGGTGTTTTTGAAACATTTTTAAAAATGTTAAAAAAAATTGATTATCTTGTTAACTTTGAGTAATGTTTGAACTCCTTTTAAAGGGTATATTATTGGGACTATAACTTGGTTGCTCTGATAGAGACTTTAAAATAGACATTGATTAAGCTCAATAGTTTCTCTCTCTACACTCAGTTCCAGAGTATCATCAGTCCAACGCTGCTTTGGCAGGCCCGTAGAGTTGGAGACCCAGCCAACTTCTATCACATTTATCTGCCTTCCCTAGGAGGTTGCTCTTATAAGCTGAAACATGCTGCCATCTAGAAATATGATGGTGGATGAAAAGTAATAGATTTAATGGGACCAACTATTATCTCTGCCACAGACCACTCTTTTGGCTGCCCAATTATAAAGGTGCTACTTGTCAAATTGCCACTACTCCCACTGTGAATATGTTTTCCACCATAGAAACCCTCTCCATAGGTCAACTATCCACTTTCTCCACAGGCCAACTATCCACTTTCTCCACAGGTCAACTAATTCAACTCTAGGGCTAAAGACAGTTGAATGTTACACAGAAATTTCAATTTCGTCCAGATGTAGCACAGGCAATAACAACAAGGCCCAAGCTCCCTTATAGCTGAAAACAGTTGTGAAAAATCTATTCAGTATTAGCAGCATTCCACATATGAAGACACTAAGGTGTGTAAACTTTGTTTATGGAAAAATTACCAACAGTTTTTTTCCACAGCAAAACAAGTGTCAGTTTCCAGCCTGCAATATCTATGACCGCAGAGCTCTTTTAGGCTATATTCTATTCAATATTACAACTATGTACCAAAATCTGTATTACTTAGGAAATAGTTTGACTGCTGTGGTAGAGACCCTGATGTATGGCTAAAATCAGAAAGAATTTTGTCTGTAATGTGACAGTTTATGGTTAAGCATTCCAAGGTTGATATGGGAGCTCCACTATGTTGGATTCCTGGATCATTTCTATTCTGCTTCTCTAACATAAGTTGTTATCTTTGTCCTCAGTGTACAAGAGACTTATGACCATTACACAGTTTGTAGTATAGTCCAGAAAGACGATGGAAAATGGGAAATAAAGAGTTGTCCTTTACTTTAAATTCATGATGCAAAAGTTGCAAATATTCCCTCCACTCAATCACATTGTCCAGAAGCCAGTCATTTGGCTACAAGACACAAGCTATACCTGGCATCAATGGAATGTAAGAAATGGTACTGATCACTGGGCAGGTTTGAGTCCACCCCAAAAATCACTTTACTATAATAGAAAGAAGAATGGATTTAGGTGGTGAGTGATGGATGACAACTAGTAGTTTTTACAACAAAGGTGAAGTTTTCTTCAAAATCTCAAGTTGATAATATTTTTTCAATTATTACTATATACAGATATATTAAAAATAAGTGTAAATTCCTTATGCTGTTACCTCTTAACCAACTGTAGGAAAAAGGATACATGTATATATATATATATTAATATAAACAAAACTATATAATCAGTTTAATTTCATTTTAATATAATGTGATAAATGTTATATGTTTGTACATTATCACTTAAGTTGGTGAAAATGGTAAAATTATGTAGCCTCAGGTGTAATTATATAATTAATCTGTTTCTATACATGATGAAGTAAGAATGCAGAAAATATATGTGTAAATATTCTTCATAAAATATTAATGAAGTCAATATTTATTTGGTATTTAGGTAAAATAAGAAATCACTTGTAATAAAAATACATTTTAAGACATCAGTTCTCAAATTCCATTTTGATGATATATTACTTAATAACTTTGTAAAACTGTCTCTTCCACTTTAGAAAGAGTTAGCATTTCATTCTAATTGACATATACATCAAGTGGGTATCTGATTCAATGATTGCTGGAAGCCAAAACACCATTTTTTCACTTTATCATATTTCAATTTCTTATAATAAATTGTTACAAAGCAGTACAATAAAACAATTGCAATACCTCTTATTCCAAAATTAACAGGGTGCTCGATTAAATAGTCCAGATTCTTTTGTTTAACTTGCTACATTCATATGTCATGTGAAGACTCAGTTCTTCCATCATTTTTTACCACTTGAACTAGAAATTCATCAGACTTAAGTTAGATTTGACTTTATTCTGATCCAAAGCAAATATAAAGACAAATATCAGCATGTGTACTAATATTTTGTGACAATATGATTTGTAATTTTATAGAATTATTTTTTAATGAAACAATAAAAATAATGTCCAGGAAAGATTGAGTAACCCAAGAGAATAATGTCAGTCCAACCTAGAGCAACCTGAGGAGGGTCTGAGTCACCCAAAATACTCATCCTAAGAACTGTCTCACAATTTGCTGAGACACAAGTACTAAGGATTAAATGGAATTGAGAGACTCATAATTGCCTAGATGACTTACATTTCCAGATTGAAGCTGGTTTGGAGAAATGTAGATTAGTATTATATATCACTGATATTCGATTACTTACATTGAAAGCGATGACAAAGGTGTAGTCATGATCATGGCCTCAGGGAAGAAGATATTCAATGACAGTGGGCCACCTGAACACAAGACTATCTCTCATATAATTATTCTAATATTTGCCATATTTACAGTGGAACTATTGCAAAAGGGTTATTTTTCACAGATTATTACATTACAAAATCCATTACAAAAAGCAGTATACATAGCAAGATTATGGATTTGGGTCACATATATTAGACATCATTATTTTCTTTTATACTTATACATATTGAAGCAAACATATCATCTTGAACTTAAAAAGGAAATATGTCTTTCATAATTTCAAATACACTCCAGGTTAAAAATTCTAATAATAATAGTATTTAAAAGGACATATTTTTGTAATAGACCTGCTAACTCAAATATACACATCTTCTTCATATCTCAGTGACTTGAATAGCAAAGTTTCATTTCTCATTCACATCATGGTCCAGAGCCCTGTACTGAATCTTCTGATGAGTATTCACCAATTTCTTGGATCCTTAGAGGTAATGCATTGACAGCTGCTGTGTGCTTTGGCATGTGTGCCAAAAATTCAGCACCAAACCTTCTTCTTCAGTCCCTCCAATTATGTTGTACACCTGAAATCCTTTGCATTAAACCTCTTCTTAATTAAAATATTTGGAGTGATTTTTATTTCCTGAAATGAGATATGTGGATGACCTTTGAGTGCTAAGTAATTTCATCACCACATAATGAAAGCATAGGGAATACCTTTAATTCTGAAAAATTGGCTGCTTTACTGGGACCAGTGACGTATTCAACATAATACCGAAAAATTTAAAGAGATATTGGTCAGATCTATGGTCAGATGAAGAAATAGCCAAAACTAGAATTTAGAAATTAATAGGACTTATAAAATTATGGAGTATATGTTTGAACCATTTTTTAGAAAGCTTGGATTTGGCAGGCGAGTTGGTATTCTCAGTGAAGACACTCAAATAGTATCAGGCAATCCCAAGGATTGAATAACCCATTGCTCAGGACATTCTGCTCCTCGTCTCTCTGATTCCATGTTTACCATACAAGTAATTGCACATGCTGCTGGTCAGCCGTCTCGGTACTGAGACAGGCATGACCTAAACAAAGGACTCATACATTCCTATTATTGGAAGAGACATTGACGGTTTTATAAATTGATAATTTAATTTTTGGTTAATACATTAGTCTCATATTGTAAATTAATTTCAATCCATCAGTTCAATAACTGGTATCTGATCATTTTGGATGTAATTATGAAATACCAGTTTGGGAGCCATTTTGTAGCCTTTTTGGTAGCCATACAACTTAGCTTTTCTGGGCAAGCCTCCACAGTACAACAGTTCTTTTCCAAACTCTAAGTGTGTGTATCTAAATATCTCAGCTTGAGCAAATACACTAAGGTTACTCATTTCATGAATGTTGTGTTGGAGTGATATTATCCTTTCAAGGAACATGCATTAGAAAGTAAGGAAGCAGGGCCACAGCCTTAAATGAAAGTCGAAAGAATGAGTAATTAAACTTACATTTCATTCTCTTTGCATTTGCATTAGTTTTCTATCACTTTATTTTAAAATTACCATAATCTATTCATTTAAAAGAGCAAATTTATTCTCTCACAGTTTCTGTGGGCCACGAGTCTGGGGATAGTTTCGTTGGGTCCTCTGCTGAGTCTCACAAAGCTGAAATCAACATGTCCCCAATGCTGCATTTCTCATCTTGGGCTCAGGATCCTCTTGCAAAAACTTACTGGTTGTTGGAAGAGTTTCATTTCCTTGCCTGTTCATTGCTAGCTTTTGGCACGAAACTGCTCTCAGCAACTAGAAGCTGCCCTTCCCCATCTGCAATTCACAATGTGGCTGCTTGCTTTCTTCCAGACCAGCAGGACATCTTTCTTAAATCTTCCTCTGATGCCTGTCAAAGAAAATTCTTTGGTTTGATTATCAGCTCCACTAAGAATAATATCCATTTTGTCAGATGGCACAACATAATCACAGGAGTGATAGCTCATTATATTCACAGGTTCTGCCTATGCAAGGAAAATATAGGAGGCAGAAGTCTCAGGGTTGTCTTAGGATCCTGCTTACGTATTTCAGACGTAACTGTATATTATAAACAAAGTTATGCTTAGTTTTTTCCATCTCTTAATGTAAGCTCAAATATATGTTTTTTTTTTCTGATATCTAAATATGTAGATTTTTAGGTAAATAATAAAACAAAACCTACCATATATTTAATAATTACTTAGCTGCATCTCTGAGTATAAGTTAGAAAAATTGCCACTCCATGGCCTATGTTGAATTTTTCATGAGTTTAGCATTTCTGAACTGGTTCAAATGAGATTAAATCAATTATAATATCATTGCTTTTATTAATCCAAGTTTTTTTGTCCTTTTTCTGTATGAAATGTTTTGTAAGTAAAGACTTTCCAGTTTTCATTGAGGGAACACCTTTAAGTTAGGAATGTATTGTAATCCTTTGCTTTTTAGAAAAGAAAAAAATCAAGTCATAGATGAAAATTTTAGAAGTATTTCCATTGGATATCTAGAATCATGTACCTTAGAGTTCTATGTAAAAATTATTTCCTTAAAGTATATTTTTGTGTTATCTCTAACTTTTTCTGTAATAAGTGTGAGAAGGTTTTGTTATTATTATTGTTCTTTCATTTCGTTCTTCTCTATTGACTCTCAGGAGTTGCTTAGAATAGAAAATATTAAAGTCCCTCAAAGATAACAGGGAAGTAGAGAATAAGCTGAGTCTATCAAGCTTGTGAAGCAATGTGGGAACACCTCCTGAACAGTGATTCAGTAGTGTCTTGACAGGGGGAACTAGGGAAGCACCTTATAGCAACGTAAGAAATGGGCTCCAATGGGGTCATGGCGGACCCAGACAGGGATTTGTTCAGACTGGTAAACTACATGAGTTGCTCTAAAAGTCTGTTACTTTGTCTTGAAATATATGGGTCTGAAAGAATTTTCATTCACATTTTGAACTTAAACACATTTTCAGTATCAGAAGTTTACTGTTTCTCCTTCAGAAGGAGGCAGCTATTGATATAGAACACAGGAAATTATATGTTCTGCTGTCATGTTATATAGGGGATTGGTTATCACAGCAGTTGTAAAGGGAATGGTGTAATAAAAAGTAGAACAAATTAATCTTGAGATTTCAAAGAGTATGCACAAACACTAGTAACAATAAAAAAAAAGACTTCTGTGTTTACCATTTTTATGGTAATTTTTCAAACTAGAAAATAGTAAGCAAATTAAAAAACAAAACAAAAATCTTCCCCCCCAAAAATAAAATAAAATAAAATAAAATAAAATAAAATAAAATGACAGTAAGTAAAACTTACGTCTTCATACTAAAAAAAAAAAAAAAAAATCTTCCCCAAGCAAAAGATATTCTTATTTGCATCATTATTTGAGGTCCTATTTTGTAAATATTGTAATCACTGTGAAATAACAGCATTTTTATATGAGCAGTCACAGTACCAGATATTTCAACTCTACATGAAAGTTTGAAGTTTATATTTTTATATTTAATAAAGTTTGATTGTTAATATCCACTGTATGTAGAAGCCTAGAAACTTTGTGTTTAGCACTTAAACATTTTGCTCATAATTAACAAGTATGAAAATATTCCATGTGTTAACAAGTATACATATCAATCTAGAATAATATAAAGCATGAGGAAATTATGTAACAGATATACTAAAACCCTTAAGTTTTTTAAAAGAACATACTAATTTTCAAAAATTAAAATACTTTATAAATGCTTTTATACTGCTTATAATCTATAGTGGTTATGTTTTGCTGTTTGTTTAAAATTGAAATGACATACCTCCTTTAAAATTGAAATGAGTTAAGGTATGCCTTTAAAATACTATATGTATATGACTACAGGTATACATGATAGAAATGAAATTTAATAAACTGTTCCCTTGGATTTGGATAAACTAGGATTTATTTCTGAAAGATTATTATGATTTCTGATATAAATAATATTGAAAGTTCTTTGCAACAAGGAATTGATATTTCAGGAGACAACATTTTCTCTTGAATACATTACTATATCCTGATTATTAGAATATTGCTAGAATACTGAACCTTTGCCTGCCCTTTTAAAATATTGCTCTTTTAAGTTTATTCAGACTTTTAGTATCACTAATATGATTATTTGCTATTTACAATGCTAACTAAAAGAGCTCTTTAAATTTTTTTAAGTATACCATGAAGGGTATTCGAAATTATTGAAAAGTTCTTAATTGTAAATAAGGAAGTTAATGTTCATTTGAAAATTCTTTATATGTCTTTTTTTAAAAAGTTTAACTGGCTTCAGTAAAGGTAAACCGGTGCTGTTTAGCACTTTGGGCATTATTGGAGGAAGCTGATTTATTTTCACTATTTTTGGCTGGCTGAGAGCAGTGATGTGGAAATGATATTCTTGGACTAATCTGAGCTGCTGTAAACAGTCAGTTGTTATGTATCACCGTGTCAGTTTCCTTCAGTAGATGGGTAATTCAGAGCTTGTAGCATGAATGTTTATTATGTATGCATAAGAACACAAAGTGGGAAAAAAAAAACTATCTACTGAGATCATCAGAAACTTAAAAAACTATTCTAACCACTTCTATAACACCTAATATATTTCTTGGAATACTGCAAATGCCATGATTTGAAATTAAAAAAAAAATACTTCCACTCTACCATAAGCTGTCACAAATTTTCCTCTTAAGTCTTCTATTTGATGACTGTCCTGTGAACAATTATATGAAATCCTTAGACATGTGAACCAGTTTCCAAACCACAATTTTAAATATCAATTTGATCACAGTTCAAAAGGCATTTTGAATGTACTATTAATATACCACTGTGTATGAGGATGTACAAACTCCTAAGAGATGAGATGTTTTTTCAGTGTGAACCTATGAAATTATTCTCACCAAAAAAAATAAAAGCAGCCCGTGACAACATCTCCTTGAGTTAACATATTCCTCAGTCCCTGAACCTCTACCCTGGGAAGATAAACATGCTCTTGGCCTTAGACATCATTAATTGGCTATGGAAACAGTGTCGAGAGAGACGTTTAAGTACCCTACAGGTCTGATGATATCTATGTGGTTAAATCAGTTGTCCAGACTGCTCATGTGTGCATAGGTAGAAAGATTTATCATAATAAGGTAGGTGCAAGGAAGAAAGCTATTGAATAGCTTATTTTAAATCTTAAACTGCCTGCTCGTGTTTTGACCCCCAAGTAGTTTCAGCACTGAGGAAATATCAAAGAAGTTGAGAAACAATTGATTGCAGCAGCTAGTTAACCTCATAAATACTCTTAATTGACTGTAATGATAGGCCAAGGAAAGTTCTACATGGCTTGTAGTCTGTTCAGACTGAAGAATCTACCTTCTTCAAATAAAGAAGGTATGTCCTAAGTAATATACTTTGTTTTTATAGAAGTGTAACTATTTTTGTTTAAACTTTATGTCTCTCTGAAATAAAACAGTGACTAGATCAATGGACTTCATCTCAGAGGTCACCTCGTACTTCAAACATAGCCGTTGATCATCCACATACTGGATAAGTGTAGATTTAAGATGTCTGAGTTTTTTACCAATAGTTTGTAGAAAGTAGAAGAGTGCCTCAGTCAACTTCTTAGATTGAGATTCCAGATATATTGTGACTCTCCAGGAAATAATGCAACAGGTGTGGACTATTTGATCTAAAGGGTCACTTAAAGTAAGCAGAACATATCATTACAACTGTAAGATATGTAGCCTCAATTGATCCTGAAGATAAAAATAGTATTTGGATCCTGTACCACAGGAAAGTAGATATTGACAATTTTATTTATGGACCTTAGGTTCTGAACAAATCTACCCTCTCTTCCACTGGTTTTCTTGGTTGAAAGGATAAGAGTATTATAAGACCTAGCACAAGGTGTGAGGAGTTGTTTCTCTATTTAGGTCATCAACTAATGATTTTAGTACTTCTTTAGCTTCCTGTTTTAGAGAGTATTGCAAAAACCTGATCTGGTTTTCAATGGGTCTATCTGAATCTTTAGAAGTTTAGCTCCAATAATTCTGTTAATATTAGTAGACTATTTGGCACTTAATGAATCTGTATGTCCTGGAGGTCTTCAATTTGGGTTTTATTTAGAAACAAATATATCAGCAAATCAATATTCAAATTACACTCTAATGATGACTAGGGGACTCCTCAGAGATTTCAAGGAAGAGGTCATCAGGATACCTTTTCTTTGGGCAATTACATCTTCCCAGGTGATCTCTTTCTCTCCTGAATTAGGCATCGTTCTTCTTTTTTTGCGGGGGGGGTGGCCTCTCACTGTTGTGGCCTCTCCCGCTGCGGAGCACAGGCTCCGGACACGCAGGCCCAGAGGCCATGGCTCACAGGCCCAGCCGCTCCGCGGCATGTGGGATCCCCCCGGACCGGGACACGAACCCGCGTCCCCTGCATCGGCAGGCAGACCCTCAACCACTGCGCCACCAGGGAAGCCCTAGCCATCATTATTTCACAAAGGAGAAAAACATTTCCTGTGGTTAAATTTTGTGGGTGAAAGTTACAGTCTGAGGTGAGTGAATGTCTAAAGTTTTTCAAAGATATCTATCACATTAGTAGATTACTGACCATGAGCAGGAGTTTGTAAAATGAAAAAGTTTAAGACTGCTATAGCGGTAAGGATATCAGTATATACTTCACAAGCTTTTCTCTTAACATTTTCAGAAATGTCTTATGAATTTAAGGGTAAAATGGGGAATCAGATACTTGATCCCCCCTTGGGACTTCTCTGTTTTTGAACCATCTTATTTCTTTATTTCAATCTTTTGACTTAGTACAATTCTTTTTGTCAAGCCTATTCTGCTTACAATATCTATAGTCATCTTTATCAAAAGACTCCCTCCCCTGGCACTTAGAGATTGGGGTGTAAGTATCTAATTGTTTTATCTGAAAGTCACCAGTTTATTGTCTTATTCTGCTTTTGTTATGAGACTCTTTCAAATGTTCATCAAAAGTTGAAGATCTAGCAATGGGCAATTTATGAATCCCATTTTTGTTGCATACTTCAATTTTCTACTGCTTGGTTAAGTATATTTACCAAATGTAAGAGAATAGCTGTAGTCACACCTGTGTTAGAGTCTACTCCTGTGTTCTGTATAAAAGTGTTAAGGATCCTCTATAAATTCTGACAGAATTATCTATCTACCTATGTTCACAGGACTGACCAGCTCCAAGTTATTCAGCTTTTCTAAACCCCTCTGATTTCCTGTAATATTTGGAGACACTTAAGTTATTCTCAGATCTTACCACTCTGCTTTCCTTCTTTTTCTATCTGAACATCCTACAAATCTATAAATATATAATGTAGATTGAGGATCCTTGGATTTATTATAAATGTTGTAGTTTTCTATTTAACTTGCCTAAGCTTTGGAAAAAAATTTTAAATGGCTCTCAGATCAGATCAAGATCAAGACTTAAAATCCACCTTAAAGCAGTTACTGCATTCTGAAAGAGGTTTTACTTTAAGAGGCAATTGAGTTTTGAGGGACCCTGGATAAGTAGATGGCATTGGCACAAAATGTTTTTGACTAATGATTCTAATCCGATCGCTTCTCTGAGATGGCTAAGATTTGCAGGAATTTTCTTGTGTTTAATTCACTGTTGTTTAAATAGATTAGTGAATTTAAATAGATTAGTGAATTTTTCTCTTCAACAATTCTCATTTTAAAATATTACTAGAAATTTAAGGTAAAAACAGGAGGGATCAGAAATAATTTAATTAATGAAAATCCAGGGATTTTTGACAAATATTTTTAATACATATTTTAACATATAACTGCTTTTTGTGAGCATTACACGATGATGGCTATTTGTTGAACAGTAATCACTTTAGTGCTTTTTAAGGGTCTTTCCACTTCTTCCATTTCACATTTCTTGTGATATGGTGAGTAACCTTTTAAATAAATTGTTAGTAAACAGTAAAAAGTTGTTGCTTTTTTTTGTTAAGAGTGTCCACTCCAGATTTAACAATTCACTATACATGCTGTATACATTATTTTAACTAGCCTTTTTAGTAGCATGCTATGAACAGTTTGAGGCTCATTTAGTCAGCCAGAAAACTGATACATGGAGGAGTTGTCAAGTGATTTCCTCAAGGCTCCACATTTAGTAAATGCTGGAACCAGAATTCAAACTATATATCCTACTGTTTAGCCAGGTTTCTCAATCACTCTATTATACTGCCTTCTTATATTGCCATTTTTCCAATCCTTTCATATTAGTAGTTTAACTGTTTATCATTGTATTTGATGGCTTGTAGAACAGTGCTGACCAACAAAATTTTCTGCAATAATGGAAATATTCTATATATACCCTTTCCAAAATGATAGCTGTCAGCAATTTATGACCATTGAGACTTGAAGTATGGCTGTTGGGACTGAGGCACTAAGTTTTAAATTGTACTTAATTTAAATTAATTTAAATATAAAGGATCACATGTGGCTAGTGACTATCATATTGTGCAGTCCGATTCTAAATGTAAGCATACTGCCATTCTTTAAAACACTGTTCTTGAAATAAAAAACACAATTAATCAAATACAATTGTTAGAAGAATGCCTGAAAAGTGAAAATAAAAAAGGATATATTTTTTGTTCCTTTCTGGTAAGTTCTATGGTTATTATGCATTGAAACATACTGGTCAAGAGGAAGGCTGTTATACAATAATTTTATTTTATGTTCATATATGTTTCACAAAACAAGTGTAATATTTTAAATAGCAGTTTTGATTATTTATCTGAATTCTTGAAGGCTTGCATGATATGGCCACGGATATAAATACAGACATACATCTACATCTATAGATATGTAAATGTAGATATAGGTATATTTAAATTTTTAAATTTATTCCCTCTTTATTATCAAATTACTCATACAAATTAAAATTCAAAATAAAATAGTAACAGTCTTCATATTTGTACTGAATAATCTTATGACAATTTTTGTTTCTTAATCACTGTATATTTTTTAAATTTTTAAATTAACATAATTGTTAGTTTCCCTTCAATTCTTTTCTTCTATAAATTCAAAATTCTCTAAAATGTAATTTCCTACATTCTTTTCAGTACATTTTATATTTCTCATAGTCCTATATTAGCTTTTGTGTTTTATGAATTGAGTCTTTAGACGTTTTAAATAAGCTCATTTACCATATCATGGCTTCTTTTTTTAATCCAGTAAATAGTAATGTTTAAAAAAAAAGATAAAAGATTTGCTCAAATGGGAATTCTATATGTTTGCAAACTTTAATTTTTCCAAACTGATAGTGTTAATTGTAGGAACATCATTTTTATTATCATGATTATAGCTGCTTAGTAGCTCTGTAATGAGACGTCTGTTTTATATAGTAGATGAATCATTTATTTTACTGAAGGACTAAATACTTTGTTTGGGAAATTTAAAAATTAATGTAGTATAAACACAGCATGATATTCAGATATAATCCTTCAATATTAAGAGGGGTAGGATCATGACGAGATCCTGAATCATCAGATTGAAGTTGAACGATTATTAACCTGATGCAGATGTAATAGTGATTTTTGCTTTGTGAGGTGATATATGTCTCTACCAACAAGCTGCTTCATCCTTAGAAATTGTGATTAGACATTTAATTAACACAAACTGAAGTTGTCAAGATTTCAAATTAAATTAAAAATTGTTCAGTTTAATAACAAAACAATGAACTTATCCAAATGAGTTAAACAGCTATGAAATCATAACAAACTCCAAGAAAAGAGAAATTCCCCTCTATTTATCATGAGTATATGTTCTATACATATGAGTACTGTGATAAACAAAATCTGAATATATATGTATACTTTAAAATAATGAAAGTTTCTTTAAAAAAATAAATCATATATTGTAATGACTTAATGTTGTCTTAATGTAATGTTGACTTAATGTAATGAATTTTATTGTAATGACTAGGGCAAATCACTTACATATCCATGCTGAAAATATTTTTAAAACCTCTAACTTAGAATTTCCTGAAAAATTATCACTTTAATCATAGACAAAAATCAATGTCATTGTTGTAAAATTGTGCCCATTTTACTACTATAGCATTTTAGGAAGGAAAAACTCAAACCACATATAGGACAACTATTTTTGTAATGAATACACTGACAAAGGTTTAGGTAACCAGAATAAGTATTAATACTTCAATGGAAAAAAAAAGAATGCATAAATAACAGGCAAAGATATGTTTAGGCATTTCACAGTAAAGAAAATGTAAATGGAATATAATCCTTGGAAAATAAAACAGTTAATTACTGAAATGCAAATTAAGTGATAAAGAGAAATTTTGTTTTACCCACCAAATTAGAAAAAATAGTTAAAACTTGATTTCATAAAAAACATTGATGAGATTGTGAAACAACAGAATCTCTTATATAGTCTTGATCAGAGGATTACCAAGTATACTCCATGTTTCCTTTTAAACCTTTCTAGAGAATTTGCAGGGAACACTTGCTAAGACATCTATTTTTTGTTACATTTTTAAAGCAACAGAGTATGTAAAGCTTCACATCATTTTTAACCTCACAATTCTTTGCCTGTACCCTAAATGTCTAGATCTGGCACATCTCACATAAAGTGTTCACTTGTAATCATTGCTTTAGACTCTGATTTCAAAAGGAGGCTTGCTAAACTACCTAGTAAAATTCAACATGAATATAACTTTAAGTCCCAGCGACTCCACTCATGAATATAAACCCCTGAGGAATTCTTAAACATGTGCATTTGGAAATAGCATAACATTATTCAAAGCAGCATTTTTGTAACATAATGAAACTTGTAAAACTTCTCTATCAAATTTATAATTAATAAGATACAGTCAAGTCATACAATAGAATAGTATACATCAGTGCATAATGAATGAAAGTCACACATAGATACATGGTTATATTTAAAAATAAAAATGCTGAATTAAAAAAGTCATAGAAGAATTCACAGAGCATTATTGTGTTTATTTAATGTGTTTATTCATAGAGCATAAATATGTTTATTTAATGTTCAAAGTAAGGTATAAGAAACAATAAATTGCTTAAGGATACTTATACAGGTACTAAATTATAAAAGCAATAAGAAAATTATTAATATAAAATACAAGATAGTGGTTACTTTAGCAGGTGAGGAAAGGGGATGTGATCAAAGAGCAAATGACCAATGATTTATCAGTAATATTATATTTCCAAACAGTTAGGGATTCAGACATTTTACCTTCCACACTGAATTTCATAGAAAGGTACTCAAAGAACTGCTTTTATAAAGCAAAGAATAAAGAAAATAGAAGAAAGGTATATGACGAAGAAAACAATGGGTTTGAAGCACGAGATCAGTGAAAGAGTTCACAATGTGGACAACAGGCTTAAAGGGTGACAATTCAGAATGTAGTGGGAGGATTAAGGATTCCAAACAGGAAGTTTCTAGGAAAAAATTAAGGGAAAAAAGTGATAACATGTTATGGTTAAAAGACTGAAATCAAAGAAAACATGGCTTATCAAGTACAATGAACCCACATAAAATTAACAGCTGACATCTCATCAGAAATGGTGGAATCCAGAAGACAGTCAAATTTCATATTCAAAGTTTTGAAGAAAAAAAAAACCCTCTACAAAAAAAACCCCTCTACTAAGAATCTTATAGCCATCAAAACTAACTTTCAAAAGTAGGGCAAAATAAAGACATTCCCAGATTAAGCAAAATGGATAACACATCTACCTTATAAGATATATAAAATGAAGTTCTTCAGGCAGACAGATAGTAAGTTAAATCCATACAAAACAGTAAAGAACATGGGTAAAGGTCATTATGTAAGTATAAAAAATTATATATGTATATTTCTTCACCATTTTTTCTTAACTTTTTAAAAAAGAAGATAAACAAAAGGTATACAATATATTGTTGTACTATAATATCTAGAAATATATTTGTCAATAACAAGCAAAGTTGTTTTGGAGTGAAGAAACAACATCAGATTGTAACTAAATCCAAAAGACCAAATGAAGAAAATCAGAAATAAGAATAAGAAAATCAATATAACAAATCTGTAAAAATATATTTGCTTTTCTTTCTTCTCTCAGCTTACTTAATAAATATAATATTATGTAAAGTAATAATTATAAAAACATGTTTGGGGATTATGTATTTACATGTAAAATGTATTTATGGATTAACATACCTAAAATGTAATAATAAGAATAATAGACAAAGAAGGTACAATAAAACTGTATAGAAATAATCTTTCTATTTCTCATTGAACATAAGTTAGTATAAATCTAAGTAAGTTCTGATCGGTTAAGATGTATGCCTTAGTGAAACCACTGAGAGAATACTTTAAAAAAAAAGATGAAAAAATCATTAAAGAAATTAAATTATCATACTTTCAAAATTTATTTAATAGAAAAGAAAATGTTAAGGAGAATTACAATAATAAAAAAAGAACCTGAGATATAAAGAAAAAAAGTAAAATGGCAGACAAATCCAACTATATCAATAGTACCATTAAATAGGAATGAATTAAAAAAAAGGCAGAGATTTTCAGACTGGTGAAATATTTTAAAGACAAATATTTAGCCAAACTAACTAAAGGAAAAACAGAGAAGACTCAAATTACCAAAATCAAGTTTGAAGGAGAGGACATTATTATCAACCTTGTGGAAATAAAAAGGAATATGAGAGAATATTATGCCAACAAATGAAATAAATCAGATGGAATGAACAAATTATTAGAAAGATACAAGCTACCAAAGCTGTCTCTAGAAGATTTCAGAAATATAAACAGACCTATAACATGTAAGGAGATTGAATTAATAATTTTAAAGAACTTCCCACAAAGCCAAGTCCAACCCAAGGTGGTTTCACTGGTGAATTCTACAAAACATTTAAGGAAGAGTTAAGGAGAGTTTGAGAAACTTTCCCCTCAAAATAGAAAAATTACTTCCTAACTCATGAGACTAGTAGTACACAGATGCCAAACATGGCAGACATTATAAGAAAATTTCAGACCAGTATCTTTTATGCATATAGAGGTAAAAATGCTCAACAAGGTACTAACAAACCAAATCCAGCTACATATAAAAATGATTTTACAACCTGATCAATGGAATTTAACCCAGGAATTGAAGCTATAGTAATCAAGAATGTCATATATGACATATAGGTAAATATATTTGAATTGAGAGTCCAGAAATAAGCCTTCACATTTATAGTCAATTAAATTTCAGAAAGTGTGCTAAGACAATTTAAAGCAGAAAGAATACTTTTTTTCATCAAATGGTACTAGAACAGCTGGATATCCACATGCAAAAGAATAAAGTTGGACTCTCACAACATTACAAAAATAACAAAAATTAACACAACATAGATAAAAGACTTAAATGTAAAATCTAAAACTAAAACTCTTACCAGAAAACATCAGAGTAAATACCAATGACGTTGAATTAAGTTATGCTTTTTTAGACATGACACCAAAAGCAAAAGTAATAAAAGAAAACATAGGTAAATTAGACATCAACAAAAGAATATGAATATCGTTTTGAATTATGTTTTTTTTCTGGATATATGCCCAGGAGTGGGATTGCTGGATCATATGGTAGCTCTATTTTTAGTTTTTTAAGGAAACTCCATACTGTTCTCCACAGTGACTGTATCAATTTACATTCCCACCAACAGTGTAGGAGGGTTCCCTTTTCTTCACACCCTCTTCAGCATTTATTGTTTGTAGATTTTTTGATGATGGCCATTCTCACCAGAGTGAGGTGATACCTCATTGTAGTTTTAATGTGCATTTCTCTAATAATTAGTGATGTTGAGCATTGTTTCATGTGCTTGGTTACCAAGGCGGAAAGGAGGGGGGAGGGATAAACTGGGAGATTGGAATTGACATATACATAATATTGTATATAAAATAGATAGCAAATAAGGACCTACTGTATAGCACAGGGAACTCTTATCAATATTCCATAATGACCTATATGGGAAAATCATCTTAAAAAGAGTGGTTATATGTATATGTATAACTGATTCACTTTGTTGTACAGCAGAAACTAACACAACATTTTAAATCAACTATACTCCAATAAAAATTTAAAAAATAAAAAATGAAGAATATGAATAGACATTTCTCCAAAGAAGATATACAAATAACCAATAAGATAAACACACAAAAAACATGTTCAACATAATCAGTCACAAGGGAAATGCAAATCAAAATCAGAATGAGATACAACTTCATACACACTAAGAAAATAATAATCAAAATGTTAGATAATAACAAGTGCTGGTGAAGATATGGAGAGATTGGAACCATTATCAATGCTCGTCTCAATTCCAATGCTTGGAATTTAAAATAGTACAGCCATTTTGGAAAGCAATCTGTCATTTTCTCAAAAACTCATGTAGATTTACCAAAGGACCCACCAATGCCACTCCTGGGATACATGCCAAAGAGAACTGAAAACATATATCCACAAAAAACTTGACGCAAATGTTCACAGCAGCATTATTCACAGATAACCAAAAGATAGAAATAACACCACGTTTATGAATGAATACATAATGATGAATGAATACATAAAATATGGTATATTCATAAAATTAGATATCATTCTACAATAAAAATGAAGTACTTACAAATGTTACAACATGGATAAGCTTTGAAAATATAATGCTAACTGAAAGAAACCAGTCACGAACCACCTCACATGTATGATTGCATTTATATGAAATATGCAGAATATGCAAATCTATAGAGACAGGAAGTAGGTTTCCTAGAGCTGGGGAGGGTTGAAGAATATGGGGAGGGATTGCTAATGGGTATGACATTTCTTTTGGAGGAGATATAAATGTTCTTAAGTTGATTGTGGTGCAAAATTGTGTAAATATGTGAAAAATTTGTATGCTTTACAAGTCCGTGAATTGTATCAGTGAACATGAATTACATTTCTATAAAACTCATAAAAAATCAGCACAAGGAAAAGAAATATAATCCTTTTATAAAGTAACCCTAAAATTAACACTATTTATATAATCATAATAAATTAGGATTTATGGTTGAATTTTAAAGTTTGAAATCATCCTGAAGACAAACCACAATTTTAATATGGTTGTAGACAAGAGCATACATTTTAGCATCTGTGATGACAAAGTAAAATAAAAAGTACAAGGAATTGTTGTTTGGAGGTGAAAATTGGAGTGGAGAACAGGTTTGTAGAGTTGTGTGTTAACATATTTTATAAACAAGAAATCAAAATTTTCTGTCTATAGATTATATAACATGTAAATGTGATTATATTTCTTAAAGTTACAAACGCTAATTATGGGGGAAGCTAAAAGTGTTCAGTCTATGTTGGTAGTGTTGGGAGAGTGGGCAATGTGGCACATGTTTTGTTTTTAAGATGTATCCTCATTTATAAAGCTAGATACTGGTATATAAAATATGAAATAAACAAGAAAATAGATACAAATAAATAGAGGCATACAGGCAAATAAATGCATACATAAATAAATGTGAAGTACAATATTGTGTTTAACTGTCAAGTTAAATACCAGGAGAAACCGCTCAGAGTGTCACTGTGTAGAACAAAACTTAAAGTGAAGAATTGTAGTTTAGCTTACTGTTAGTATTCATTTTGATCAAATGTTTTTTACCAAAAAAAAAAAAGGAGAGAGAGAGAAAAAAAAACACCTTTCAGTTTTATGAAGGCCAGTCTGTTTGATATGTTCAATATTTTTGATATTCATTAATTATAATTGCAGGAGCTGAGGTCCAAGGAATGAGGCATAAGAATTAAGGCAGAAGGGTGAATACTCGCCATGTCAGAAGGATGCTTATTTATTTATAAGGTGAGTATTGTTAGATACATAGACCATGAAACAAAAATTAGTTGGAATAGTGATGTAAGCTAAGGCCATGAGAATATCAATGATATATTCTAAAACTAACATCATTGGTGAGAGTTGTATTAATTGAGAGTTTAGTTGTAAGTAAGAGAAAACTACCCAGCATAGATAAAGCAAAATGGGATGTTTTGATAAGGATACTTACAAAGTATGCCATGGAACCCAAGGGCAGAAATGCCATAGGATGATGGGAAAATGAAAGTAGAAATAAGAGAAATACCAGCAACCCAGGCAATATGCTTATTGTCAAGTTTGTTTGTTTTTTTAAAAATAGACTTTATTTTTTAGAGCAATTTAGGTTCACAGAAAAATATAGAAGATACAGAGATTTCCCATATACTCTATGTCCATTCATTCATAGCCTCCTTCATTATCAACATCCCCATCAAGGTGGTACAATTGATGAACCTACACTGATACATCATTATCACCCAAAGTCCATAGACTACACTAGGGTACACACTTGGTACTATACATTCTATGGGTTTGAACAAATATATAATGACATATATCCACCATTGTATATCATACAGAATAAATTCACTGCCCTAAAAATCCTGTGTGCTACAAGTATTCATCCCTTCCTCACCTCTAATCCCTGACAACTACTGATCTTTTTATTGTCTCCATAGTTTTACCTTTTCCAGAATGTCATATAGTTGGACTCACACAGTAGGTAGCATTTGCAGATTGGCCTCTTTCACTTATTAATATACATTCAAGACTCTTCCAAGTCTTTTCATGGCTAGATAGTTTATTACTTTTTAGTGTGAATAATATTCCATTGTCTGGATATGCCACAGTTTATTTATCCATTCATCTACTAAAGAATATCCTGGTGCTTCCATGTTTTGGCAATTATGAATAAAGCTACCATAAACACCCATGTACAGGTTTCTGTGCATGCTGTTCACCTTTAATCCTTAGACAAGGTCTGGACTGCACATCCAGATCTGCACATGTACAGGTAAGACTTTCTAAGGCACAACATTGCAACTGCTATAGGGCTGAGAACTGAACAGACACACCAGATGACTTGCAGTTACTGGAGATACTTAAGTTGTAGCTTAGACAGATGAGTGGAGGGACCTCACTGAGGACTTCAGGCATTCAGTTGAATTTCCAGGAAAGGTACAGTTTAAGAAGGAGAAACAAGCCCTAGGAAAAGGACCAACATTGTGTTAAGCATAAAACAGAAATAGACCTGACTGCCTTAACAAAGAATAAAATTGAGCTTGACAAGATTAAGGGGACCCACTAATAATTTAACTGCTCTACAGAACATAATTCAGCATTTTTTAAAGTAGGGGTCAGCAAATTCATTCTGTAAAGTGTCAGACAGTAAATATTTTAGGGCCATATGGCCTTTATTGCAACTATCCACCTCTGCCATGGTAGCATGAAAGCAGTCATAAACAGCTTTTTACTTATAAGCATAAACCCAACAAATTACATTCAGTATAAGTGAACTAAACTGTTTAACTAAAAGGCAAATGTTTTCAGACCGGATAGAAATACTCACAAATAGTGAGCATAAGAAGGCTTGGGGTGGTCTTATGTTTAGGTACAGAAGACTTTAAGACAAGGACATAAAAAGAGACATTTTAGAATGATAAAAGGATAAATGAATCAAGAAGGCATAAAAATCACACATATTTATACACCTACCAAGAGTGTTACAGAACCAAAACTGGGTCCGTTTGCCCATACACAGTAAAGTCAATCTCCTGACACTGGGTTTTAGTGAAGGAAAGTGCAGCATCTATTGGGGGCACCGGACAAGGAGTCTGGGGCAGCTAATTTCGAAAAAATCTGAACTCCCCAGTGGATTTCAGGGAAGCATATTTAAAGGCAAGGTGAGGGAGAAGAGTCACAGGGTGTGTGATCAGCTCGTGCACAATTCTCTGATTGGCTGATGGTGAAGTAACAGGACAGTGTCACAGGGGTTAACATCATCAATCTCTGGCTCCAGCTGGTCTTGGGACTATATGCTCATGGTCATCATGTAGTTAACTTCTTCCATTTGGTAGGGATTTCAGTATCTGTAAAACAAGTCAGGAATGTGCATCATATACTTCAGGGAGAAACTTCAGGGAGGAACTAAAGTTTCCGTGACTGACATATGGCTGGTTTACTCTTTAAATTTTTACCGGTTCTTCTGGCAAAACTGCTACTTTTTTTTACTACATGTTCACATCTTTTCAATCATTAGTTCTTGAGCCAGGCTTTTGTATCTCAGGGGAGACCTGGGAGTCTACAGCTTTTCTATAAACAAGAGGTAGGCAGAGGACAGGGGGGATGTGTCTGTCTTAGGAAAGCCCCATAGGGTCCTGCTCAGTTACAGAGGCACTTTAGCCTGTATAAGGCAAAAACTGATGAAAATAAAAGGGAAATAAATCATATTTGGAGATTGTCACTCTTTTCTCCTTAAATGCTACGCTGTTTTTCATTTAACAGTAAAAAAATCTGTTGGAGTTAAGTATATTTTTTTCTGTTTACACTTCTTCTCCTCCATTTTTACATTGAACCCACTTAATCACGTTTCTGTTCTTGTCACTCTACCCAAACTATGCTTCTCAACATAAACATAGGTTTCCACATTACTTAATCAAATAGTCATTTCTTTGTCTTTATTCTCTTGTCCCATCAGCCACATTTCACCCTGTTAATCATTCTTTTCTTTTTGAAGTATTTTCTTAGTTTGGCTTCCAGGCTGCCAGGCTACTTATCTCTCTATCCTACAGCCTCACTGGCTACTTCTTCTCAACCCCCTTTGTTAGATTTACAAATAAGAAAGATTCCCAGAAGTCAGTCCTTAGTTCTCTCTTCTTCATCTGCGATACTGGTTGGATAATCCCACTAAGTGCCATGTCCTTAAATACCATCTCTTTTCTGAGAACTTCCAAAAGTCATACATACAGCTCAGATCTCTTCATGACATTTATACTCATACATCGAATTTCCTGCTTGACTCCATTTAAATGATTAATAGCCATCTATTACTGAACTCTGCCCTCCAATTAAAGACAAAAATGAAAAATTTCCCATTTCTATATTGCTCCAATTATTGCAGTTTATATTTGCTCAGGCCAAGACCTTCATGTTATTGTTGACTCCTCCATTTCTAACATCTTTCTTATCCAAGTCCA